>NC_091546.1:2641875-3261250 GCF_030788295.1 Drosophila virilis
GTGCGCGTTATATATTAGCTGTTGGCACAAGCAGAAGAGACAACAGGCAGTTACAATTTAGCGATATATAACAACAACAACAACAACAACAACAACAGATACAATTGGCTCTTATCACAAACATGGAAAGGGGCCATTTTGAATGGAGCTAAACAAGCAATTACACGTTAAATGAGACCCGGACTTGAATGCGCCGAGTTGTAGAAATCAATAATAAAAGTGGCTATAGAAATGAATTATACAACAACGAAACGAGTGAACGGGCCGCGGCCGGGCTAGGGGCGCACGCAATCCAGGCCATATACAAATATTACACAACAAGGGTAACAGAGCTAAAAACAAAAAAAAAAAAAAAAAAAGTTTTTCCTTTTTTTTTCATTGGCCCCCCGCCCATTTTTATTGCTGTTTGAATATTCTTTAAGCGCTCTCGTAATTGAAAATGCATAAAAGTTGCGCTGCGCGTGCGGTTGTGCGGCTTTTGTTGAGTTATTGAATAGGGCGTGGTGCAACGGGGCACAACTTTTCTGCGACTCAGCTACCCCTGGCAGCAGTCCGCGCCCTGGGGCAGCCATCAGTCTCCGGTCTCGGGCTTGACGTCTTTAAGTTGGCCGAAGCCGATGCCGCCGCTTAACCGCAATTAAACGTTCCTTCGAATTATTTTTTGGGCCTTGCCCCGTCATTTGTCTTGCCACCCTGACGACCATTGTACGAGCCGACGCCGCCGATTCCCTGCTCGTCGTGCAAATTAGAAATGTCAGCGTTTTTGACGCCGAAATTGCTGAGCCCGAGGCCAGATTACACTTTTTTCGCCCTTTTTTTTGTTCTTCCATGTAATTGTTCCAATGCGGATTACCATATGCTCGTATTTAACGGTTTCAGGCGCAGCTGTCTCTGTTTCATTCCATTTCATTTCGTGAGGTTAACAAATGTTTAAGGAGTGCGCTTAGCACTGAGAGGATCAAACTGTTAGCCTCTTCTTTTCCATTTAACTTCAGTATCTATTGTTCATATTTCTATGTGCAGCTGTCTCTGTTTCATTCCATTTCATTTTATGACCTAAGCCTAAGAGGATCAACAGCTGTTGAGCTTATCTGAAGCATTGCTAGGTGCACATGTAGCTGTTTCATTCCATTTCATTCCACTCAATTCGTTTTCGGTTTATATTGCGTACTTTATCAATACTGTTAGCCTCTTCTTCTCCCTCTAATTGCTGCATCTCTCTTTAGCATTTCAATGTGCAGCTGTCTCGTGCTCCATTCCATTTCGTTTCATCTTATCATATTGCATATTCTTAGCCTTAACCATTTTCTGCTGGTAGACCCATCTATAAACTATTCAATTTAAACTCTAATCGCCCAATTGCCGTTGAGTTGATGTAATGCGATCTCCCGTGTTCCTAATAATAAACTATCTGTGATATCAGATTTCTACCTCTAATAGTGGGCATAAATTTTCTTTTCTCCTTTAGTGTATGTGTTTTTAACTGTATTTTATGGAGCTGCGCTGCTCTGTTGTCTCATAAAGTTGGCGCACTTTCCTTTCAAATTACGGCCAGTCGCGTTAATTAGTCCAAGTTTTCACTTGAGCATTTCATTTCATTGCCGTCGCGTTACATTTTCATGTCGGGGTGCAGCAGTAGCAGCAGCAGGTGGGGGAGGACGGAAAGTGGTTGCCCGAACAAATTACTAAATTGTCAGCGTTTTGGCCAAAAATTGTCGTTGACCATTTTATGAGCTCAGCGCCGGCAACTGTTTCATAAATACATTATAATCAACTTTATGGCCATTTTGTGACCGAAAAGTTTTTTTTTTTTTATATAGTTCATAAATATTTTGGCAAAATAAGCTTAAGGCGCGACGAGGCAATAGACAATGTTGGGAATTGGCATGGCCTTAAAGGTAAAAAACATGAGCGAAACATTGGCAATAAAAATGTTTGTCAGAAATTAACTAAAAAAGGGAAAATTTAAGTTTATGGCAAATGTATTAAGGCATGCAATTTTTAAAGGAAATGATTCGGGTAGTTAAATTGAAATGTGTTTCATTTCCATTTGGTTAACAAACGCATTTTAGATTGTGATTGTGTTTCATTGCCATTTGTATCTAACCTAGCAAAACTACGAATGGGAGAAAAACTAATATATGCTTTATTTCCATTTTTAGTTAAATCAATACGAGTAATTTTTTCCATTACTAACAATTCTGTATGAAATGTGCTAAGGATAGATATACTCCAAGTAATTAAATTGTATTGTGTTTCATTACCATTTGTACCTAACCTACAAAACAAATGTCTCAAGTTATATCTATGTTTCAATTCTATTTATATCTTTACCTATATAATATATAAATAATATAGGGATTTGATATGGAAGCAATTCAACTAAAATAATTTGTAAGTGTTTCATTTCCAACTACATTTAACCTTTAAACAAAAATCAACGAAAGCACACACGATTTCAAATTGAATTAAAATACATAATTTAATAATAACTGACAAATTTGCATTAGAGCTGCGTGACTTGAAGGCTTATCGCATGGCGATTGCCCCAATTGAATGCGGATTCTCATGTTGTAAAGGCAGAGAGGAGGCAGGCGAAGGAATAATGGAACCTCACACGTTGCAGACGCCGACAAGAAATTGCGCAATTGCTCAAGTGAAACGCGCTCGGCGGGGGTTGCAATAACCTGAAACCCGAATGCGGGTGGCTGCTGCTTTGAGCCACGTTCCAAATGAGACAGCGGCGAAAACCATATTCAGTATATGGCAGCATGGCGCATGCTGTGATAATGCTCTTTGAGCTTTGCTTTGCAAATTGAGCACTCGCTGCGCTTCGCTTGCAGCAGCAGCAGCGGGTAAGTCGCCGATCTGTGATAGAGCGTCAAGCGGGGTTGAAAATTATGAATCACTAGACGACGACACGGGACACGGGGCACGGGGCATGGGGCACGGGACGGCAATGACATCCGGTGGGGGCAACAAGCCATGGCAAAATAGGGTCAGGGGTTGATTCTAGGCGTACATGTTGCAAAGACTGCGCTGTGCCACAGATTGGGGGTGTGGCATGCAACTTGTCGCAGCGTGTTGCTGCTTAACAGGAATTAAGTCATTAGTGTGCGGGCGACTGTGTGTGTGTGTGTGTGTGTGTGTCTGCGTGTGTGTGTATTCCATTGTGTATTTCAATTAAAGCCGCAATTTGCAAATTGCTCGAGAAGTGTGAAGCTAATGCCTGATTAACATGATTAATGCCTCGATTCGATTACCGATACGACACGCCTCTACCCACCTCAACCCCGCCCCCCCCCCCCCTTGTGGACATCGCTCTTGGCCCTAAAAGCAAGCGAAATATAAATAAATGAAACGGCAGCCGTCAACGTGTTTACGTTGCCAAATGTGGCAACGTTTCAAGATTTGGGCTAATGCGATTTATGCGCCGCTCACCGCCTGTTTGCGGCAGGTGCAAGCAGGGGGGGGCTAATGACATTTGCCAGACGAGTGCAACGTCAAGAATCGTGCAGATGCGCCACGCGATGTCAACAAATGTGTGAAATGTGGCAACGTTGGCGCCACGCCTACACTGACACTGACACGCCCATCTTTGAGTGGGCGTGTGCCAGCAGACAGTTTGCAAAAAGGCGCGCCACGTTGACAATAAGTAGGCGATATGTATGTGGAGAAAAGGTGAGTGAAACGGGACACGGGGGAAAGGGAGAGGGAGAATGAGAGTGAGAGAGAACAGAGACTGAGAAGAGAAGAGTGGGAGCGTAAGGAGAACGTGAAAGAATGTGAGAAGATTGAGAGAGCGAGAGAGAGAGAGAAAGAGAGAGAGTGCAAGAGCGGAAACAGAGAGAAAGAGATAGCAAGCGAGAAAAGAGAGTAGAGAAATAGAAGAGAGAGAATATTTAGTACAGAGGACATCGATTCACAGTCTTGTGATAGGCATGGCGCACACTTTGTAAGAAAGGTTTCTTGCAGTTCTGCAAACATTTCAATTTATTGATAAGCATTGTAATCGGTGCAAAAACATTTCATCATAATAAAAATTGCAAAGTGTTGGATTAAGTAAGTAAGTCATGCTGCCGATGTCAACAATGATGACTAAGAAAACTCTTTGTTCCCAGTCGAATTAGTCGCAAGTAGCTTTGCAACAATGGCATAAAATAAGATTGTCAATGGATGTGAATGACGCAGATAAGATACGATAAGAGACGATTGAGAAATCGGAATAGAATAAAGAGTTCTATAAGTTTTCATTGAACCGTACCGACACTCATCATACGATCATCATTATAATTATAATTATAATTATCATCTGGATGAAACGTGACATTTACAGCGAGCTCGGGGATTGTGTGCGCGGCCCCATAAAAAGAGGCCGAGGCCGAGGACGTTCGCGATAGACAGAGAAATGTTGTAACAACAAGAAGATCGTGGGCAAGCACCAAAAAAAAAGTCAAGAAGAAAAATAACCAAAGGTTAGTTTGGAATTTTTAATTCTGTAAAGTCATGGTCGAGGTTGAGTAAAAACTGAAGCAGAGTCTGTCTAAAAGAGCTCAACGCAAAGCCGCAAGAATTTGTCACTTTAATAAGCGCATTTGGGTTCACATTCTTTGAGACTTTTTTTCTCGTTTTTTTTTTTTTTTGTTTTTTTGTGGTTTGTATGATTCGAAGTTTTTTTACTGTCTAGTTTTTGTGCCACACGGCGAAACGTGTTCAAATTTATATGCAGCTTAGCGGCTCGAGGGGTAATTTATGCACAGCATGCTCATATTTGTATTATTATGGCTTATGAATCCGTATGGCTCGTATAAACCTAATAGAGCCATCAATGGGGCCATAAAACTAGAGCTGCCAGCCAGCCAGCCAGCCAGGCAGTCGAGTCAAGCTGTCAAGCTCTTCTGGCCAAGTGGCAGCTGCCACGCCCAGCAGCAGCAGCAGCGCAACGGAGCCAAGCCCCGTCTAGTCGATGTGGCGGCACAGTCAAAAAAAAAGAAGAAGAAAAGAAAGCAACCAAAACAGCAGCCAACAGCACTGAGAATTGGGTGGCAAACAGCTGACTGACTGACTGAAAGACTGAATGTCTGATTGACAGTCTGTTTAAGGCAATTTGGCAGCGTCTTTATCGACTTTTAATTCGCTGAACAATTTGCATATATTTTAATTCTTAAGACAAAGGCGCTAAAAGGCGCAAAGCAATCGATACCAGCAAAAGGAAGCCCGAAGCGACAACGAGCTGCGAAAATTACTTGTACTTGAGCGGAATTTACAATTCACTTCTTGGCCGGGCAACGCACAGTGGTGCGCGATGTTCAATAAGCCAAGCAAAAGAAGCATCGATAAACGTTAATCGATAAACGATAACTCAGGCGAGAGATGGATGTTCGATAAAACAAAACAAAAATGAATAAACTGAGTTGATAAAGTTGATAAGTCAGATGCAGCACCTTGAAGTAGCTTAAAATATTGGATACATTTTTTATACGTTTTTTTTTTAATATTTTATATCCATGCGTAGCTGATCGATAACTCAGTTACAGCAGAAAATCCGTTATCGATTTAATAATATAATATTTGATCAGTAACTTAAACACTTTTACTGTGCTTCCCTCCTCTTGATGTTCTCTTTAAAGAATACAGTGACAAAATTCCAATTTTTTTACCATTTCAAATCCAAAATAGAATACAAATAATATATCATTGAATCATTGAAAATTCCCAAACAATCTTTGTCATTCTTGAGTCGAGTGTAAATAGCAACAAATTTAGATGCATTGATTAATTTGTTCAACTCTTTCACACGTATTTTGAGTCACTGTGCAATCAGGCTGAAGCTGTTTAACAGCTGCACAAGCACAATGGACTGTCATTGATATTTTGGGTCTCTCTGGAGTACAGAGTAAGAGTCACTTTGGGTATATGAATCACGCAATGGTGATCCATCGGGCACTCCGGCACGAGAGGCCTCGGCGGCTGGCTCTTCATCATATGCAAAACAATTTTCCTTGTCCGCTTTCATTGAGAAACGGCACAAATTAAGCAAATTTATTTTACCCTGTACTAGAGACACGAGCAAAAAAAAAATAGTATAGCGACGTACTATATATGTTTCCACATTGGAATCGGCGACGTCGCGCAATAACAAAATATTTTAGCGAATTAAAAGAAAATTGCCTCATCCGACAGCCTCTGTCTGGCTAAATAATTTGGATAGATGTAACTATGGAGAGCTAAGCTAAATACATTTACAAGGCAAATCAGCCAAATATGAGTCACACTTGACTAAAACCTAACTAACTAGTGTGTGTGTGGGGGCAGCGGAAGGGGAGAGGTGGGGGCTGTAGCTAAGTATCAATTAAGACAAGGTTTCTTAAATCAAGCAAGTGCATTTCTTTTGACTTATCACATGGCATATTATGCCATGATTCCTTTATAAGAGTATTTATCAACTAATTGTACAATTTGCATATTTATTACCTCTTGCTTTTAGTTTAGTTATCGTGGATCATTTTGCATTTTAATGAAACATCTACATTTTTTTTTGCTGTAGGAATTCTGGAGCATTCTGGCATATACGAGATCGTATACTAAATTTCTAAGTTTTACTTGATGCAAACTCTGAGATTGTGGCTTTAAGAGGACTTATGATTCATATCCATGAATCAAGAATGCTTAGAAAATTGCAATTAACTTTAGCATTCCAAAAGGCTGCTTGCAAATTTACTATAATTAACCAAACTATTTATGACTATTTGAAAAGTTTCTGATAAGCTATTAATAGTTTTTGCAGGTGATGCAGAGAAATTGTTTTAGAATTACGTTCAATATTCCCTGTGTTTTAAGATATATATACTATTTTATTTGAGACTTTATACTTTATATATCCTATACTTACATACAATTTACAAACCAGCAATTTTTCTTTTTTATACAATTCGAACCAGCTACCTTTCTTTTGTGCACAATTTGAAGCAGCGACCTTTCTTTTTAATCTCAAATTGAATGGTAATTTGCAGTTTTTATATTATTAATTTTATTCAATTTGTTTGTATATTTAGTTTAGTTTCGTATATGTATACTAAAGAAAAGTCGCTGGTTCAAATCGAGCAGCAATTATCCGTATTTATTGCTTTCATTTAATCATTTTTAGTCTAATTTTATTTCTCGTATGCAAAAAAGCAATATTAACAGATTAGGACAAAGTAAAGTAGGTGGTGAGGTATCTTCGTAAGGGGTATCTAAAAGTCTCGCATGCCGCCCACTTACTTGCAACAGTTCAGCCACAATTTAGGCCCCGTTGCAGTGCCCATGCTGGCAATTGCCGTTTGAGCCATTCATCAAATGGCAAATTAGAAATTCTTTTGGCGTTGCAGCGCGGCAACCTTTGTAGGCGGCACGTGTCGCCGCCGTCGATGATGACGTTATGACAGCAGCTGCGCCACGGCTGTTGCCAAGTGAGACGTCATCGGACAACTTTGTTTTTGTTGTTGCTGTTTGGTTGTTTGTTTGGTTGATGTTGACAGGAAGCGCCAGTGCGCCAAGCCAAAGAAATAAAGAGAGGGAGAGAGGGAGAAAAAAATACAGAGGTACCCAAAAAGGGAACAAGATCTATGACAAAAGATGCGCTAAGCACAAACTAAGCATGTCAGGCCGCAGACAACAAGAACGCGATGCCCGGCTAGTTAGAAGGATGCGTAAACTAATCTGAAAAGTGTGCCCAGGAAAGGACAGCAGGCAGCCAAAGGCAAACACAGCCTACATCCGGTGGAAGCACACATTTACCCAAAAAGAATGAAAACGTATATGAAAAAATTTAAATGAAGAAACGCGCGCACAGAAAAAAATTAAAAAAAAAAAAGATAAACAGATGAGACATATGCCAAAGATATCAAATTTATATTAAAATATGTATATATATGGGACAAGAGAGTGAAGATCAAATACCCTAACAAAGTTGGCAGAAGGAGTTCAGCTATATACGATATGTATGTATATATATATTGGGAGTTGAGTATAAAATCTTCAGCTTTTTCTACAAAAGCTCTATTTTAGACAGATTGCTGTGATAACAGATTTATCTTTACTGGCAGCTATGTAAACTATAGCAACAGGTAGATTTTTCAAGCAGCATCTATATAATCAAAGGTAAGCCCGACTTTTATCATGCTCAACAAGAATGGCAATTAATTGCTGCACTTGTTCATAGATATATATATAATGCCCAAAAAAGGTTAGTGTATATTCAAGTTGCACGGGTGCGCTACTTGGACTTCTCACCTGTTGTGTCCATGTAAACAATTAACGTGGCAAAGACCAGCGCAAACGAGAGCAGGCACAGGAAAATGGGCAATAGCTGGCGATACGGTGACGGGCTGAAGCGCGGATCAAGTTTCTTGCTCTTGAAGGAGCTGGCGGCGTTGGCGGTGGCGCCACAGCCCGCTGCAGCAGCGGCCGCAGCATGATGATGATGGTGATGATGATGATGCTGCTGTTGATGCTTCGGCTGGTGGCGACTCGACTGCTGATGTGGCTGGTGTGTGGCTCCGTCTGTTGCTGCTGCTGCTGCCGCCGACTGCTTCGACTGCTTGTGGCAGCAATGCTGATGGCTGTGCTGCAGCTGGAGCTGCAGCTGCAACGGCGCCGTTCGCGTGGGCGTCGACTGCGCCGAGGAGACAGTGCTGGCCGAGGGCGAGCTTAGTATGCTGCTCAGATCGCTAATGGAACCAGTCAGAGCTGTCGCTGAGGCGGCCATCAGTCCGCCGCCGCCGCCGCCACCTCCCCCTCGGTCCAGCTGTTTGTGTGGCATTTGTCGGCTGTGGCGCTTGTGGCGCAACTGCACATGGTCCGTCTCATCGTAGCCATTGTCTTTGGTTGTTGTTGTTGTTGTTGTTTGCCTCACAATCGGCTGCTGCTGCTGCTGCTGCACGCCAAAGTTGACATCGTCCACATCCTCGCACTCGATGTCATCATCATCGTCCACCGCCGCCAAATTTGTTCGCGTCGGCTGCGTTTTGCGCGTGTGGCACGATTCGCTGCCGCTAGCTGTCCTTGATGTTGTTGCTGTTGTTGTTGTTGGCGTTGCTGTTGTTGCCTCAGCCTCTGCTGCTGCGACTGCTGCTGCTTTGGCTGCCGCTGCTGCAGCTGCTAGCGCCGCACAGCTTCTGCTTAGTGTGTACTTTTTGGGCGTGACCTTCCGCCTGCTGCCGCTGATGGTGCCACTTGTGGCGTTTGTGGAGCTGCTCGGCGCTGCCAGCTGCTCAGCGGCCAGCGCTGGATGCGCCGAGTACACTTGCTGTGACATGGTTAACAAAAACCTCTGCTGCTCTTCCTCTCTCTCTCTCACTCCTTCTCTCTCTCTCTCTCTCTCGGATTGCTCTCGCGTCTTGGCTTCTGCTGGGCCTGCTCCTCCTGCTACTGCGTGTCCTGCGTTTTAGCTCCTCCGTTGGCTGCTGTGGCTAATGCCGCGTTTTCTGCATCCTGGCAACCACACGACTGCAAAAAAAGAGTAGAGAATCCAATTAGTTTTGGGCTATTTACTTATTTATGGCGACTTAGGGATACCCTATAAATTAGTTTATAGAATATCTTTATACATATAACAAGTTAGTTATAATCTAATCTAAAGAAATAATTATTGCCATTTTAAATGTACAAAATTTGATTGTATGAACTCTTATACATTTTTATTTATACATTTTTGGTAGTCAAAAAAAAAAAAAATAATAATCAACAATCAATATAAAAATAAAGTATATTCGAAATCTTGTGCCATCTCTACATACCCTATTCAAACTGAAAGGAGCAGGGCATATACATATAAAAACTAATTTGGTAGAGTGCATTGAACTGAATTCAAAATTGAACTGAGCTCCGAGCCTGAACTCAGCATCCTTCGTGCATGTGTGTGTATGTGTGTGCGTGCGTGTGTGTGTGTGTGTGCCATTTGGTAATCTTTTGTTAGCTGTCTGCTCGGCTGCTGTCTGAACTCATTTGCTGTTTTATGAATAGGCAAAAATACATTGAGATGAAGAAAAAAATTTGAACACACACCAAAAGAAGAAAACGAAACGCAGCAGCAGAAGAGAGGCCGAAAACAAAAAAAATAAATAAATATGAACATAAAGAAAAACTCAACAAGAGCCCAAGAGCAAAAGTCGTCGCCGGCGACGGCCCAAAAGAAATTGAATACAAACTGCACCACCTGTCAAAAATCGAGCGACGAGCACCGCCAGACGGTGGTGCAGAAGGAACAGCGGTCTTTAAGTGTTGGTGAAGGAGGGCCGCGAGACGGGGGTGGGGTGGGGTGGGGTGTAGGCAACTGAGACGAAACGAAGCGATTGCTAAAGAATTTCAACAACAACGCGCGGTATTTTGTGAACCAAATTAAAAAAGACACAGAGCCAGCCGAAAGAGAGGAAAGCGTGCAGTAGGAGGAATAGCTGTGGCAGAGGCAGCGGCAAGACGGCAAGGGGGCGAGGGGGCATTGCAGCGAGGCATGAGAATTATAAATGAAAAAACATTGACGCGCAGAGCGTGCAAGAGATGAATGGAGAGGAGTTAAGGCAATGGCCAGCGCGAAGAGGGGTGACTGGAGGGGAGTTGGAGAGAGTAGAGTATGTGGAGGAGTAGCAGTAGTTGTTGCTGCTGCCAGTTGTGTACTCGCTCGCAGTTACACGCGTCGCGGGTACTTGCTGTGCGCCTGCGCAACAGACTCGCTGTGCGAGCGAGACAGCGAATGCCAGAGAGGCAGTGCGAGCAGGAGCGGAAGAGGGAGAGGGAGAGGAAAAGGGAAAGAGAGCCAAACCGAATCGAGTTCATCAACTGTGGCAGTCGCAGCAGATGTTTTTGTTCAATGTTTGGGCGGCTGTTGCCTGGTCGTGTTTTTTTTTTCTTCTTCTTCTTCTTCTTTACTGCTGCTGCTGCTGCTTCTTCTTCAACAACGCTCTCGACTTGCCCCTCTCTGCTTGGCTTCTGTTATTCTGCTGCTGTTATTCATTCTGCTTCTTCTCTCTGCTGCTGTTGCTGTTGTTGTCTGCTGCTCGTTTTTGCTTTATGAACCATAACGTCTTCAGCTTGGGGTTTTTTTTTTTTTTTAGCTCCTTGCAGCGGCTGCTTGTGGCAAGGCTGACCGAACGGCGGGCCAACGATACCCGTCGCCGTCATCATTTTCAGCCCGCGAGCCATTTGCGCATTCATTTGACCATTACGCATGCGCTCCTGCGCCCGGATCCAGACCCAGACCCAGTCCAAGTGCAAGTTCGAGTCGTAGCAGCCGTGTCTCATATACTTGCATATATGTTTTGATTTGCTGGAATTTATTGAAACATATAGCCAAAGCCGCTGCCAGACCTGTGATTAAATGCAGTTGTTGGCCCTTCCGCTACCGCTCCCCCTAGCACATCTGCTGCTGCCGCTGCCGGATTTAATGATACTCTCTGCAGCAACATTTAAACGATATGATTCTTGGAATGTGCTCGATCTGAATGAATGCAACATGTTTGGCCAGCGCAACAATCGAAAAGATAAACGTTTGCTTGCAACTCTCAGATACAGATACATACAGATGCTAACTGCCGATTTGACTTGTTTGGAATTCTATAGATATTGTAAAGTCATTAAAATGTTCTTATTTTGTGTTTTAGAAACTTTAACAATTTGGTTAATTGTCTTATCAAATTAAGGCCAATTTTTCTTAAAATAAGTTGTTGTTCGGACGCCAACTATCACACACTTAACATGCCGTTAATTATTGACTAACTTTAAACAGTTTAGTTAAGCCCAAACTATCTTAAAACAAGTTACATGTAGATTGTCTCTGCTCGCCATTTGATAGCAACTTAATTTGATAATTTTGTTTATTTTTCTGTCTTACTTTAAGTCAACGGCTTCTTAAAGCAACTAACTCAAAGGATGTCTACCAGTCACATTTACTTAAGAAGAGAAGAAATCTGTGCGGTTTGATCTATAAAAACGACACAGGACCTTTTGCATGCAATATCCCTGCTCGGCTGCCAATTCAAAGATTCCATTAAGCTATTATCTCTAATCGGGCGAACCTTATCAATGTTATGCTTTTTTATTAACACAACATTATTATGATCGTCTCATGAACTCAACCGAGATCAATAGACGACTGCGCTTTCACAATATTTTTAAAATTCAAATACTCATTAATTGGGCTGGCACATCAGCAACAGCTCGAAAGACTTAATAAAAAATTCGAAACGAAAACATTTTAATTGTTTACATTAATTTGTTGTTGCTGGAATTATTTGAACCACATTGTAAATTCATTAATTGTAATGCATTTTCACAGCTTAAATTTTTCAATGATTGAAAAACAAGAAGAAGGGGAAAAAGCACACCTTAATGAGCTTTTAATTTAGTAATTAGTTTGGGGCGCTGCAGCATTCGATTTGTTTTTAGAGATCAGAGCAAATAAAAGTATCTATGCGCCGCGCCACAAGTATCTCATGGATACAAAGCCAACAAATGTTGCGCGCCGTGTGATTTACGGCCATGTCACACAGCGCATAAAATCGATCGATTAAAACTGGAGAGATTCTCGCTGTGAGCGTGTAATTGTCTACATGTGTGTTTGCGTGTGTGTGTGTGTAGCTTTTGGTGTGTGTATTTGTATAGCCTTGTGGTTTTTTGTGGCGTCGCTTTCATTGATGTTGAGGTTGTTTCTTGCGCCCCTCCATTTATGTTTTTTTTTTTTTTTTTGTCTGCCGACTGTCTGGTGAAAATTGTGCGACATGCGAAAGAGATTTGGTGACAGCGGCGCCAGCTAAAAGAACGACGGAAGCTCGAGAACACGATGATTTACAGCGTCAAATGAAGTGAGAAGTGAGCAAGATAGTTCTAAGTATTAAGGGTATTCCGTTGGGCAGGCAAATCAATTAGAATAACGTAATAATATAAATCGAATCTGGCATCTGTTTGGGTTTATCAATAGCTGAAAAGAGAGTCTAGCTTTACTACTTCTACATTTGCATTCGATTAATCGATAATCGATATTTATCTAACTCCATGCTCGCCTTGGACTTTTACATCGATGTTAAGTGAATAAGTTGTGAGCACGAATCGATCAATTATCGATAATATACAAGCAAAATCGATATACAAGTACTCGATATATCGAAATAGAGAGCATTTCTTAAAGAATTCCTCAACTGTGGTTTGGGTTCATTGCAATTTCAATTTCTGCATTATGTGTGGTGCGACATATTTTGCGCCCCGACTTCCAAGAATTCGCTAAGCAGACAAACAAACAAACAAACAAACAGCCTGGTTGCACAGAGAGGGCGGGAGGCAGAGCCAGAGGCTGACAACATGTTGCCGAGTTGCGGATAGAACCAGCCCAACATGCCACAAGAACAATGTTTTGCGGTTAATGATCGTGCGACGACCATCGTTTCAAATGTAACAAAAAAAGAGAACAGGTAAGACTGCTCGAGCGAGGAGTGCCCGACTAAGAGATACCCAAGCGTGTTTCTAGAACAGAACGTTAAATATTCCAAATGTGTTAATGCAATACAAGAGCCTCGATATTTGTCGATTCGGTTATCCATTTATAATAAACTCTATATTTGACCTATGCTCAATATATCTAGTCTCTAGCCAACAATTTCTGAGTTTAACAATCGCTCAGATGACCTTTACTTTATGGATTCAGAGATGCCGCCCTCTGCCTGCTACAAACATGTGCAGAAAACTATTATACCTTCTCTTGCACACAGGGTATAAGAAGAGTAACAGCAGCAACAGCATACACACAGGTAAACAGAGAGAGAGAGAGAGAGAGGGAGTGAGGTACGAGATATGGAATGGGAGCAGGGGGTATGAACTTAGAGAACGGCACAAGACATTTTGATAAACATTTACAAACGCACTGAAGCAGAAAGCAGAAACTTCATAGCCACATCCAAACAACAATAACAACAACAACAACAACCACCAAGTCGAAGACAACAACAACAACAACACCAACGTTGACAGGCAGCCAGCTAAGAAAAGAGAGGAGAATACAACAACAACAACAACAGAAGGCTGGTCGTAGAATATGCTACGCTTTTAACCATATGGTTTATTTATGCAACAACAACAACTCTGAACACACAGTGGTAACAACAAAGTGCCAGACAATAAAAATGCAATTCTGAAAAACCTACAGCCAACAAAAACAACAACAACAACAACAGGCACAGTGCAACAGCGACTATCGGCCACAAAACGTTGCTTGGAATTTAGCTGCTACATTTTCTTCACTTGCTTGTAAAAACGGGGGCCCCCGTTGACTGTTGTTGTTTGCCTGCGGCCAGGGTTGCCAAATGGTCTGCACGAGGGCTGTTCGGCAGGGTAATAAAAGTGTCCAACTCTAAACCCTATTTGAATAATGATATTATTATCATATCATAATAACTCTAGCGATTCGAAACTTTACTTTGATATGAAATCTTAACTTTAATAAAGCTGTAGCTCTAAAGCTCTAAAGCAAGACAATGCAAACTTTTAAATTAATACTTGATTTGAACCAGCTACCTCACTTAACAGTTTGACAGTTCGAAGCGCTTTTATTTATTATTATTGCTGCTTTCTTTGTAAATAATTTCAAACTCAATAAACGTATAAACTATAAATATTTGCTTGACTTGAACCAGCCACCTTCCGCCTAACAGTTCGACTCTTAAAGCTTAAGACACTCTTCTTGTTATTATTATTATATTATTGGCGCTTTCTTTGTTAATAATAACACACAAATCTAGAATTTTTGCTTTATTTGAACCATTAACCTCTCGCTTAACAGCCCGACGCTTGGACACACAGGCTCATAAGGTCACGTTTGCCATGCACAGTAGGTTATTGTATTTATATTTCTTATACAACCTTTGCCCAGAGCTTTTTCTCACTTGTAGATCGAATCATTCAGAAGTCCGTCCCTAAAAGTAGCATCTGTTAATATGTCCGGTTATTAGATCTATTATATGTAATATTAACATGCATTAACTTCCACTAATAGCCTCTGCGGCTTACTTAAACAACTTATCGAGTGCGCCTCGTACCTGAACAGTCACCACTAAAAAGTTGTTGAAATTTACCGATTGTGGCAATTATTTAGTAGACGTTTGCACTCTCGTACTTGACCCTCGGCCAGACCCTACCACAAAAAAAAAAAAAACGAAGAGAAAAATGAGCCAAACGAAGCGCTAATGAAAAAATTGCACTCGACGGTAAGTTAAGAAGGTATTTCGAGAATTTATTGGTAACAAAAAAAAAAAACTGTGCAGCATATGCTGTCCGCGCTGTTCCAGGAGAGGGACAGACCCGAAGACGGGGTAGTACCTAGATATGTGTGGTCGGTCGGTCGGTCGGTCGGTCGTCTGCTTCTTCTTCCTTCTCAGCTTGTTATCTACCTTGTTTATCAGAGCGTCGACGGCGACGGCGACGCGTCGTTTAATTGTTTGTGCCGGAGGCGTCGTCGCATTTTGTAGGAGTTTGCACTAGAGTGCAGCGAGTGATAAAAATAAAAAAAAAAAAGAAACACAGTTATTTTAGCAAGTTGTTGTTGCTTTGCTTCTTCTTCTTCTTCTTTATTATTTTCCAGTTAAATTAGCGCGAGTGACTGGCGAATTGCCAGAAACGACTTTGCCGGAATCTAGGGTAACCCCCCCCCCCTCGCACTCCTCTCACTCTTCCCCTCACGCTCACTTAAAAACTCACAAATTGCAAATGTGTCTACGGCTGCGCTGCTATTTTATTGCCTTAGCATGTTGGCAATTTATAGCCAAAAAAAATAACTATATATATATATATGTATGTGTGTGTACATATATAAACACTCGGAGAAAAATGTCGCTCAATATTTGAGCAGAAGCGGGATATATTTTCAATATTTTCAAATTAAATAAAATAAAATCTAAAATATACTTAAACAAAGCAGAAAGCTTTGTCGAAAAGCTGCCACAATTAATTGAAATAATGCGCTTCTCAAATAATAAACTTAGTTGCATGCTTCTTTTTCTTTAAAGTTCCCCCTTATTTCTTCGAGTGTATATTTACAAAATGTGACATACGTGGCGGAACGGATAGAACAGGACCTTTTCGACTAGGCAATAAAATATGCATTGCATATATACACGGGCAGTTGGCGTGGTTCCCAACTCGACAGCTGGCGTGTGCCAAAAAAAAACAGAAGAGGAAAAAGCGTCAACTTAACCGCGAACGGGAACTTTCAAGACGTTGCCTGCAGGCAACTGAAATTCCTTGTTGCCAGGCGGCGACGGGTGCATTTTGCATGCCACAATCGGTGGCTCACACTGATTTGCCACATGCCACAACTCTGACAAAGTGCAGAGCCCTCGGCTCGGTAAATCAAACCCGGCTGGCGCGCTTATCTTAATGAGAAGTTGACGTGTTCGCATGCCAAAATTCTAGCGGGCCGGCAACAAAAAATGCCGCAGTCATAACACAAAATGGCCCAGATGGGCTAATTTATGGCCAAAACAGTGGGTGGGCCCCCGAGTCAATAAAAATGTGTGGCCAGAGTCAATTTGCAAATTGCCTCATAAACTTCAGCACAAAATAGATCTGCATTCTGACGCATAAGCCAACGATTTGTGGGCTAACGGTAGATATTAAAAAATTTAACGTGCATGTTAAAGGTTTTTCCTTTTTAATCCGTTTACGTTGCAAGCAAAAGTAGAGTCAATTTTGCTTTGCCTTAAAAATAAACTTGTTGGATTTAAATTAATTGAACTCCACATTCGGCTTGACTATTTGACAAATTTTTCCTATTTCCTTAACATGAACTTTGACAGGCACATTTTCCAAACGGTATCAAGTTCAACTTTAGCATGCATTTTTTAAATAACTGTAGTTTGTTTGTAATAAATTAAAAATGAATTCCAATGCGAGCATAAATATTCATTGTAGCTGCGCTGCGAATGCAACTTGCAGCATGTTAGTGGCAACAACTTGATTTGATCGACAATTACGCAACTCGCCTCAACTTGCGAGCAATTAAATTGAAGTATTCTACAAGCAGCATTGTTTGAATGATTGCACAGCGCGTAACTCACTTCCAGGTAAAAAGAACGTTATATTAATTTTACCACCCAGCAGAACAGCAGCAGCAACAGCAGCAACAACAACATAAATCACGTAGCATTAACGTGACTGCAGCCAAGCAAAGCTCAATGAAGCTGGTCACACAGCAGCAGCAGCAGCAGCAGAAGCATCAAATGCAGCAGCATCGGCAGCATGTGAAACAAATAATGAGCAGCACGCACAAAATGAATAGAAATGGAAATGGATCAAGAGCAGCGAAATGCAGCAACAGATACTCGAGGGAGCACAGCATGCGAGGGAGAGAGAAGAAGAATAACAAGAACAGCAACAGCAACAACAACTGCAGCACAGGTCAAGCAGGTACAAATGCAACAAGCGCTCGTTCGCTCGGCTGATTAGAAAGAGTGCAATGTGCGTGTCCAATGCGCTCTCTCAAGCACACGCACGCACGCACGCACACACACACGCGCGCGCTGCTCGCTCTTTGTGTCGCTGAGTGATTGTGTGTGTGTGTGTGTGTGCTAGCCAGTTCTATTTGTTGAAAACATAAACAATATTTGATGGCTGCGCTGTTTGACTGCGGCGTCAGCGTCGGCGGCTGCTTCTTGTGTGTCTACACATGCATGACGAATGGAAAAAGAGAAAAAGAGAAAGAGAACAGTAGAGCAAAGGCAATGGGCGAGCATAATAGTTCACTTAATCAGGATTGAGCGGATTTACCAACGACGACGGCACATTTATCAAAAAGGCAGCATCAGTAAGCGAGCGAGTGAGAGAGAGGGTGAAACGAAATTGGCCTGGCCAGATAATAGACAAATTGTTGCCTTTTGAGAAACACAAGTATGTTCGAGTGCGTATGTGCATGCATGCATGTATGCATGTGTGCATGTATGCATGTGTGCATGTGTGCATGTATTTCTTGTAGCTATTTAGTTGGCCGTTTTGCCGCTGATAAGCTGAGCGGCAGATTGTTGAGGGCTAAGTGCATGCGGGCGCGGGCGGGCCATTTGGGCAGGTGAAAAATGAAAATTGAGATTATGCTAAAAGTAGCAGGCACAGAGCGAGCGAGAGGTCGACAAAGAGGCAGATCTCAGACTCCGTCTCCGACTTGGCCTCAAACACATGTCGCTGTTTTTGCTGAGCAAACGGAAGACGCTTGTTGTTGCTTTCTGCATGAGGAAACTCAAGTGGAAAATTTATCCACCAGGATGCGTTTTCCTGTATTTGTGTGTGCGGCTGCATATGTTTTGTTTGCAACACGTTCAGGTTCACGTTCAGCCTGGCGTATGCCATTGTTGCCAGACTTTGGAATTTGTTTTCGAAAAGTCTAGCATGACATTTCGTTTTACATTTTTCATAGATTTTCTAGATTTTCTACTTATTCTTTTTGCTTTTTTCTTCGACAGGGATTGCTCAAATTGCGCCTTGTACAAAGGAAATTAGTCAGAAATTTGGAAAATGGACAGCCATGTGAAAAAGTAGTCTCGAGAAGTTGGGCAACGCTGCAGCTGTCATTTTCATGTTAAACTCCTGAAACTCTTGGCTTGGGAGCTGCAAGGATTTATGGCTAGATATATATGGATATATATTAGTGGGTTGATTAACGCTAAAGAGCGAGTTATAGACATTTACTGGCAAAATTAAACAAAGTATTAATACACTTAACTTAATTGTGATTTATAAGAAATTAAGTGAGAAAAGTAATTGAAAAACTAGAATAAAATAAAATATTTTATTTAAAGTGTAAAATTTTCCTAGTTTAAAACGTGTCGAATTCGGTGACCATCTATTCTTTCTAGAGGTTGCAAACTCAAGTGAAACATTTTTCGAACCAGAATGAGAGAAGGGTTTGACGTGCATTTTCTTTTGTAAGGCAACTGTTCCCTTTCTCCAATACGGAGACTTTACTTTCAAGCTTTCAATTTATGCATTTTTCAATTTATCATGTAAAATTAGCTTTGGCAGATCCCATATATCAGGTTAAGGACTTTCAACACACAAAACTTCTAAAATCCTTAACGAAACTGTACCCTGGTCGCCATTTTGTTTCTTGAGCTTCTTGTAACGGCGCCTTGTTGTCTTTTTTTTTTTTTTTGTTATTGTATGGTCACATAATTCGTAAAAGCGCCAAGAAACGCAACCAATGGCAATAAATGTCAGTTGGCAAAGTGCAGAAGTCGTCCTCTTCTTTGGCAGTCGTGTCAATAAATCGAAATATAA
Source organism: Drosophila virilis (assembly GCF_030788295.1). Classification (NCBI taxonomy): domain Eukaryota; kingdom Metazoa; phylum Arthropoda; class Insecta; order Diptera; family Drosophilidae; genus Drosophila; species Drosophila virilis. Next base: position 2,661,163 of record NC_091546.1, read on the forward strand.
ACTCAATTTACGAAATTGAAATTGAAGCAGAAGGGTTAAACGATGACAATGCACCTGCGCTTCAAGTCCTGCCCTCATCGAACGATCGATGGGGTGGACTGAGGGGGGGAGGGGGTGTTCTGGTTTATGGCCCGCTTGGCTCATCCTCAGCATTTGCGTTCTTTTTGTTGGGGTTAGTTAACGTGTGTGTGTGTGTGTGTGCAAATCAGTGTGAGGGTTGAGGGAACGCTTTGGCAATGGAACACAACCAGAAAAAGAAACACACTCACACACACACACTGACGAAGAAGGTGTGTGACCTTTTTGCCGTCCGCTTTTAAACGTTGACGTGTGCGAAACATTAAGAAAATAACAAAAAAAAAAAAAAATAAATTTATATATAACAATAACTAAAACCATGACTGCGAAATTCGCATAAAAGTCTGAGAAAAAGTAAAACGGTTTTATGTGCGGATTACAACAGAGACTCGCCCCAAATGCCAGAAAACTTTGTTGCATACCCTGTGAAATGATTGCTAAAGGGTAGGTTGACTTGAAGCAAATTTTATAGTTAAATCAAAATGAAATCATTCTATGTGCAATACCCTATATGAAGACGCACACTTGGGAACTTTTGGACCCATCGGACTGTGTTTCTAGCCAAAAAGCTTAGTTATATTAATCATAATTATTACATTTTTAAGTTCATCCCATTTTCAATGATGGGTTTAATCGCGATCGGATGCTCAACAAAAAAAGTTTTATACATTCACGTGTTTTCCACACTTCCGAGTGGAAGTTCCGAAAAGCGCGTAATTTCTCATTTATGGCTTCCTATAAGCTTTATTCCGAGAGCCTTTTTTTAATATATCATATGCGAAAAAGTTTAAAAACCATAAAGAATACTAACAATTTATTGTTTCTAAAATATTTTCAAGATTCAGGTCAACTAATGCATTTCAATAACACATTCACAGTTAAAAATCACTAAATCGTAATTTAATGTACTTAATTCACTTTACAGGGTATTCAAGGGCTAAGCTTGCCCGCTTAATTAATTTACATGTTTTGTTTTGCAATCATTTTGTGGGCTTAACGCGTTCGCCAAGTTGCGGCAAATCCGCGGCACGTGCGTTTTAATTCAACCAGCTTTGGGTCAAGTTGTGGAGTGGGCGTAATTAGTGGTTACCACAAATTGTAGTCAATATGTGCGTGTGTGTGTGTGGCATGCAACCGATTGCTTCATCCTGGTCGTGTCTGCCACCGGGCGGCACCTTAATTTGACGCAAAAATAAATGGGTATACCTGATGATGATTTTGTTTATCAATTGTTGTGGCATGCCACAGCAGAAAAGTGTGCGCGTGTGTGTGTGTGTGTGGAGCGCATTGAACCCGAAAGTGTAACCAACTGCTGCTCCTGTTGAAAGTGGAAAGAGCGCGAGAGAGAGAGAGAGAGCGGGAGTGTGTGTGTAGCCAAGCGGCGCATGTGCAACGGCTTGTTGCAGGAAGCCAACAAATTACGCGACAGACACTAAAGTCATCCTCAGGTGCGAGACACAGACAGAGGCGGCTCAAATGATTCGAGCTGCGGTAATTTGGGTCCACAACTGTGCCAGCCATGACACATTTTGATGTGTCTCCTTCCCCTCCCCCTCCCCCCTGCTCTATAGCCCTCCCTCCCTAGCCCTTCACACACTTGTAATTGAAATGGTTGACAGCAAAATGGCGGGCAAGCTGTGCGCTTTAATTGATTCAACTGTACCTAACGGCACATTCTCTCTCAAGCAATCTACAACTAACCCCACCCCACCTCAACCCCTCCCCCTTACTCCCTTGTTTATTCGTCTTAGAGCTCTTAACTATTTTCCGCACCTCTTAACTATTTTCAGCTCGATTTAAATGTCGCAGTTTTGTGCTTTGTCATTGTCATTGTCGCGTTTTCTATGATTTGAATGCTGTTGTCGTCGTATACCCTGTAATTATCACAATCAGAATAATCAGGCATTCCTTCGCCTTTGCCCATTTCCAAGTACAGGGCATTTGCGCGTCGTGCACACTCGCATGTAAAAGTGCTCTTGTTATCTTTGAAAACTTGATTTGATCCCCACTACTGCCTCTCCGCCCGCCCCCTACCCCACCCACCTGCACACACACACACACACACACACACACCTCACACCTAGCTGCTGCCCGCCTTTAATTCTTATCCATCTTGGGAAGTTGTTAAAGTTAAAGAAGAAAATAAAAAAAAAAGAGTTGAGAAAACTTTTGCGTTGTCTGTTTTTGACTGTTTCTTCCGACTTGGACTTGGTTGCGTTTCCATTCAGAGAGAGAGCGAGAGACAGCGAGAGAGAGAGACAGACAGACACCTTTTCTTCCTCTTCTAGTTGTTGTTTTTCTATTTTTGTTTTGGCAGCAGACAACAACAAGAAACTTTAGATTTCGGTTGAGAAGTTTTGTGGTCTAGAAAACTTGTAACCACAAAAGTTTAAATTTCAAAGGCACTTTTTGATTCTTGCTCGAGTTTCTTTTGCTGCTGCTTCTTCTTCTTCTGGCTCGACTACTGCTGCTGCTTCTTCTTCTTCTTCGTGTTTGTCATGTTTGTGACGCTTGGAGATATTATTTCGTTTATTTTATTTTTTTTTTTTTTGTGGGGGGGCTCAAGCATTCGTTATAATTATGGGAATTCTTATTGTGGCTTTTCACTCTTCGTGTGGTTTTTGGGTAGACGCAATTTTTGGTTATTTTTTTTCTTCTTGCTTTTGCGGCTTATAAAGGGGAGAGGGGGAGGGGGAACTGGTTTAGGGCAAGTTAACCACAAGGCAGCGCAGTAGGCCCCTAAAATATCTGAGAAATTGTAAGTATTATATCTTATAAACACTTCAGACAGTTCCCCAAGCGTTTATATCAATCAAAATAAGTGCAATTTGTGCATGTTGGAAACAAGAAAAGACGAAATCGAGAGAATGAAATTGTTTTTTTTTTTTTTTTTTGGGTTTTAAACATTGTTTACACAAGCGGCTAAATGCAAGAGTTTTGTGGGGCAAGATCGGTCGCTGGAGATTGTTTATAAACAAGATGCAGCAAGCACGAGGGTGGCAACAAACGTATTTGAATATTACAATTAGGTTATCGATAGGTATCGATTGGTAAATGGCACTGTTATCGATAGGCAATAATCGCTAGGCAAATAAACTATAAATAGCAGAAAACATGGTAAATTGCTGTCGAATTTGAATCAACAAATAAAAGTAGACTTTAGTTCTTGTTCGAGTAGAACTCAGCAGCTGATTATTAAGTTATTTACCTGAAATTGTGAAATATTTCTCAACTCAATATTCGCTTCATCTTGACAGATTTGAATCTGGGTACAGGCAACAATTCTTGTTCCTCTTGATTCTTGATATCCTCCAGTAGACTTTCGATGACTAATCTTCTTCACTTAATTAATCGTAAAGCCAGGCCGGGTTTAATATCTAGCCATAAGCTAATCGACTCTTCGGGGTGTACTACACAATTAAACTCTTCTATCCGAGACTAACACGTATTTATATACAACAGAGCATGGCAAATCAATTCACAACTTGTCAACTGAGGCAAAACAATGAAATGCACATTATTATTCACACATTTGGCTGGACTAAATCACAGTTGTGTAGTTGCCTTGTCAAAAGCCTGCTGTTTAATGTGCAAACGAAGTGAAGAATGCATCACTTTTTGGCTTAATTCAAATAACACAAACAAATGTGCATTCAAGTTAGCTGTAAACAAGAAAAGGTATGGCTTATTCATTGGAAAGATCGCTGCCTAATCGAACGCCTCCAGCGCACAGTCACTGATTGACTGACTGACGGACTGACTGATTGACTGACTGATTGAGTGATTGACTGATTGAGTGATTGAGTGACTGACTGACTGTCGACGCTGACTGTGGGTGGTGGCGTTCGACTCACTCATAACACACGTAAACTGCGCCAATATTTACACAACTTTGATGGACATGGACAACATGTTTGCCTAATTTGTTGAAATTCCTGGTTTTCTTTCATTTCGATTTCGGTTTCTATACATCATTTTTTAGCTATTTATAACTGGCATACGAATTGGTAATTTGTTTAATGATTCACTTAGAGCACATTGACGCATTTTATGAACTGTGGGAAGAATTCGGGGCCCAGTTAACCCGAGACAAGTATGTTATTTTTCAGGCCCCCTATCTAAGGCATTTCGTTGCCTATCTATGGCAATTGTATCTGTCGTATTTGTATTGAATTGTTGACCCAGCTCGTTAGGCAACAACGCCCAGTCAGACATGGCCCGATAAGATTATGGACAAGGGGGGCCCTTGCCACGCAGAAGAATTGGGTTTTTTCGTTGAAACTTAAAAGCGCTTGACTTAAGCTGCGGGCTCTATCAAATAGTTTGCGGCACAATTATTAATTAGTTAATATTAGTCGAATCTCTGCGTTTGCGGGCTATCCCAATCAAATGCTAATTACTTTCTGTTTGCCACAAATCTAAGAGGTGTTATCTTAAACATTCTCGGAAACAAATTCAAAATTATAAACACACGTGACGTCACAGACCACAAGATCAGCATATAAAATTCAATCAAAGTGTAGCAGACGACGAAATACCCTTGCAAGAAGCCAATTAACAGATTTGTAGTGCATAAAAACTCAATTTTGGAACAGACAATTTATATGGTAACTATATAATAAAGTCAGACCAACGGGCTAGTTTATGTTATATATTGTCTACAGCTATGAGAAGAAACTATAGAAAGTTTTAACAAAATAGCTTTACAGGAAGCTGAGTTCTCATAGTTAGGTATTGGATATAGTGGAACGATCACGCTGGTTCTAATCTTTATGGCAGCAACAGCAATAAGAAGCATCTGTAGCAAGTTTTAACAAAATAGCTTTACAGGAAGCGTAGTTCTCATAGTTAAGTATTTGATATAGTTTGACAATCGCGTAGGTTCTAATCTATATTGCGTCCACAGCAAGAAGAGGCATTTGTACCTTGCTTGGTTCACATTCAGGTGAAGCTAGACAAATAGATCAATAGTAATAATAACTTTATGGAGCATTGCTTGTGCCACACACTTCATAAGGAACCTCTAATACCCACCATATAGAAACAGCAAAGTATTTGCTGAAGATCTGCCCACCATCTAAGTACATACACAACATACAATCATACTCTGGACGCAGCTGTTCTTATGGAGGCGTCTATGTTTATTGTATGGCCTCATTCATGGTTCCATTCATGATTGTTTCATGAGTTATTGGCAGGCGGCGAATGCTGTCTGCATTTAACGCAAGCGAATCAAAACAAATGTCTACATTATTTTCAATTAACGCGCCAATTTATAACCATTTTATTGCATTATGAAAATTGTCTAGCCAAAAGTTGAAATTCTTGCGAATTATGCGCACGGCAACAAAATTCAAAATACATTTTTGAGGATGTTTTTATATACAGTTGATGGATAAGCTAGTTTCGTATTGAACGAATGGTAGAGAGGGGAGAGGGGTGAGGGGAATATAGATATTGACAGTCAGTTAATAGAATATGCAAATAGATGTGTCCTGGTATATATGTGTATGATTAGAACATTTACCAAGCACATTTTGCTTTTCCTTTCAATCCGACTCGAAGTTAACCAATTTCACTAGTTTTGTGGAATCCACTTGAGTGCGTGGAAATGCGACTGCAATTTCGCAGATAGACCAGCTTATTCCCAACAACAGTTGCCTCTTTCATGATCGTATTTCATTGGCAAACGTGAAAATTAAGTGGAATCATTCTTTCGATATGTATTTCATGAATGTCTTCAATGATGAACTAGTTATATGTGAATATTGTGGTCGTGTACTAGAAACTTTTCGCGTTTATTTTGAATATGAAAACAGAAAACAGAAAACTGATGACTCAGTTGTTGATGTTGTTTTTGTTGTTATTGTTGTTGTCGCATTACCAACTTTCAATATTTTGTGTTGACGCGAGCTGAATGTGTTTTGGCCCACGAAAGTGGCCAAAAGAGCAGCAGCCGCAGCAGCCAATTGACAACTGTAAAACATGGCCAAGTATGTACGAATAATACGAACACAAATACAAACACAATTACCAATACGAATACGAATATGAGTTCCAATACGAATACGTAAACGTAGACGGCATATGCAAATGACGTAAGCGCACGGTAGCTAAACGCCGCATAAATAGCCAAAACACAGAAGGAGGCCAAATCGAACAAAAAAAAAAAAAAAACAAACACTTGAACCTCGCGCATTGAACGAATAATTTACAATCGGCTAACAAGGGACACATGATTTATTAGCGGCAAACATTTGCGAAATTACAAAGGCGCACCCACACACACACACACATACACAGAAGCAAGAGAGAGAGAGAGAGAGAGAGCGATACAGTGGCCACTCGGCTAATGCAACTTTCAGATATGTTACGTGTTTACGTTTGTTTTTTATTATTTCATTATCTTTGACGTACTAAAAACCGTTGCGACGGCTTACAGTAAACATAACGTAAGCGCCACAACGTAAGCGGTCTCTCATCAATCAAATTGAATTGCGGCAAAGCTTTCAATTGATCAACGATCAATGCAAAACGTAAGCTCGACGTAAACGGGCAAGGTCGCCGCCTCGTTTCATTCACAAAATTCAATTAGGTTCCGGTTTGAAACGCCAGAGCGCGCAGTGAGAGCAAAGCGCACTAAAGAAAGAGAGAGAGAGAGAGAGAGAGAGAGAGAGAGAGAGAGAGAGAGCGCGCGAAGAGCGGGCTCAATGCAAATTGTTTATTAATAGTTTTGCTCATTTTGTGCGTTCTATCGATTCTATTGCTGCACGTGCTTACGCCCGCCAGCAACAACAACAACAACAAAGTTGCCGACACGTCGCTATCGCTGCTTCGCTTGTCGAGTTTTATTTTATTTATTTTTTTTTTTTGTGCTGTTATTTTTGTTCTTGCTTTGCTTCATTTTGTGGAGCTTGTGAAGGGAAATAATTACATTATTTGTTGTTGTTGCTGTGCGCTGCATTTTCGAGTGGATATTCAAAATTGTTTGCAAGCCCCTTCTTCTTCTTATTCTTTTTTTGAATTTAATTTTGGTTTTTTATTATTATTAGCTGTGCGCGCCTTGCTCAATGCCTAAAAATCTGAACAGTAAATAAAGTAAAATTGGACAGGAAATGCGCGCGTCGGTAATATAATTAAGCCGACTTGTAGGTCAAAATGTGGGTGGAAGGGGTTGGGGGAGGGGGGATGTATTTGGTGTTGCAATAACGGTAAAAGCACACACAGACATACAATCAAAGCTGACAGCGGATAAGTTAATAATTGAGAAAGTGTGTATGCGAGAGAGCGTGAGAGAGAGAGAGAGAGAGAGGGAGAGGGGGAGATCGGTGACAAATTACAAATGGCGGACAATTATTTGCAGCTTTAAACGGCAACTTCCGCGCAATCAGCGAGAGAACCAGCAAAGCATTAGACAAATTTGCACATTTAATCAAAGACAATTGAATAATTGCGAGCATTAAATAACTGGAGTACAGACGACAATGAGCTATAAGAAAGCAAGTGTGCCAGACTAAAAAATACCCTAAGCCGAACATCAAATGAGTTAAGCTCAAAACACGTGCCTGACGATCGATATTTATCGATTTCGAAAAACTAGATTTTCCAGTTACACATTATATTTATGCACAAATACATTCTGCCCCTTAATTCCCAATTTTACTTTTATACAGGGTATACAAAACCAACAAGGAAGAAACCAACACACACACAAACTCACATATATATATATATATGTACTTAGGACAGTTGTTCTTTGCCTGCAGGGGCGGCAGGTGTGCTAGAGCGAGACAACAGTCCAGTGCCTAAGACAATTGTCAAGTGTTGTCGCCGTTGTTGTTGTTGTTGTTGTTATTGTTGCTGCTGCACTTCCTACTAGGAAATTCTATAGAAAAATGTGCAGACGGCAGCAACGCTTTCCAATGCAGTAGGCAAGTGTCATTTGAGACGCACACACAAACACTCACACACACGGCGCAAGATCTGTGCAGCTGTCACGGTTCATGTGCGCGTGTGTGTGTGTATATATAAATGTATTTTATGCTCTTTTTATTGTATGCAGCAAAATGCATAAAATCAGAGAACAAACAGCAGCAGCAGCTGTCGCAACAGTAAAACTTACACTCCACTTCCAGTCGAAGAGGTGGGGCGGGGAAGCCATGAACTTTTGTGCTCAATAGTCCACTTGCCAAAATGGCTGGAGAACAGCAAGAAATTGCATAATGTTGCCAAAAACGCCATTTGGCAGGCAGCGGCAATTGAATTTCGCTTGATTACGGCACAGCAGTGGCGCCCTCTGGCGACGCACTGATTCAAATTGTGCCAAATTGCAGCAGTCGCAGTCCCCATTGGAATGATCATCATCATCATCATCATCATCATTACTTATTAATCATATTGCTATTCATATTTTTCTGCTGGAAAACTGCGGGTGGTCAATTTTGCGCATTTTCAGTAACTCACATGTATGCAAGTGTGCGTGCGTGTGTGTGTGTGTGTCTAATTTTTCCATTTCTCTCGCCCACCTACGGCGGCATTCAACGAAATTTGTTCAATTTTGGTAATGCGAGAAATTTTTTCCTACTACCTGCAGAGCAATATATATGTATATATATGTGTGTGTGTGAGTGTGTGTGTGTGTGGTTAAGGCGTGGGAAACGCAACTTGCCGAAAAAAAAAAACGAAAAAAAATTGCAATTGTCGTCGTAGGCGCAAGGACGTGTGAAAATGTGCTAAAGACAGGAAACGTGAGCGTGCAGACGCCCCGTAGCTTGTTGCCAGTTCCTGGAATATCAACTAACTGACTTCCAGCTAGTGCATATAAAACATAATTGAGCAATTGCAAATAAGTAATAACTGTAATACGCACCTTTTGGGAGAGCCTCTCTCACACAGTGAGCGCGTATTCCAACACAGCAGCTTCCCGTTGCGTTGACGAATTGATCGAAAAAAGATAACAACAAAAAACTTTCGACTGACAACACACGAAATTGTCAAAATTCCATAAGCACGTACAAAAAACACACACATACACGCTCGCAAAAAGTCGCGAATATTTTGAAGGGAAGGGGGGAGGGAACGTAAAAGAGTGAAACACTTGAGAGCTTTTGGCTTTTTGGCTCTTAAGTCGTGCGAGTGTTTTTAACTCGTATTTTTATTTTATATTTTGATTTTATTTTTCTTTTGAGCTGAAGTCGTCGACGATTTTTCACACTTTTGTTACGCTTTTGCCGTTTTTCTTTTATGCAGCATAATTATTTATTTGCTTTGGGAGTAGCCACACAATTTATTTATTATAAATGCTCTTGGCTCCCACACACAAACATACACGCACGCACACACTGAAACACGTACGCAACGCAACGCACCGCGCGCTCTTTCCCTTTCGCTCGCTCGCTCGCGCTGCAAAACACATAGACAGAATATTCATTCACGATACGTTTACGATACGTATAAATGATCTGCGCGCTCGCTCACACCCATGGGGGCGAGAGCAGTTGATATTGTTTTTGTTGTTGCTATTGTTGTTGAATTTTGTCTGTTTGTCTGGCGGCCGTTGATGGCTGCGGCTGCGGCTGCTGTTGTTGAAGAAAATCCAAGAAGAAAAATATTACTAGTATATGAAATGAATGCGACCGCAAAGCAAAGACGCACAAAAAGTAATTAACACAAAAAAAATGAGTGCTGTTGTTGTTGTTGTCGTTGCGGTTGTTGATGCGCTCCTCGCAGACAAAATTCTTATTCTATACTTTTCGCTATTTAACTTTAGATTTGATTTTATTACTTTTTTTTGCTTTATTCAATTTTTCATCGTTTTATGGTGTCTTAGACGTTGTCTACCTGTGCCAGCGCTGCCGACGCCGCTGCTGTTGCTGCTGCTGCTGTTTTACGTTGAACAAGCACAAAAACAGCACACATACACGAAACGTAAAGTGGGCAAAAGCAAGAGCTAAATACGATACGCTGCGGAACGAACGGAACCCGTATATATGCACGCGTTTGCTGCTCACATTTGGAAAGGCACTCGATTGCACGTTAATCACACATAACGTGCCGCTGTTATAAATTTTCGATATTATTTTGTTTGTTTGATTTAAGTTCGCTTTTTACATTTATTTCGATTGCGTGTTGCATTTGATTTCGATTTTTAATTGCTGCTGTTGCTGATTTTTTCACTGTGCCACAAAACCCACTCGCGTTACGCGTTACGTTACGAACGAAAGACAAGCGTTTTATTTGCCTGACAGCGACAGTCTGAGTGCAGTGTGGCTGTAAGCGGCTAACATAATAATGCAACACACTCAGCAAAATACCAAAATAATCGGGAGCAGAATGGCGCGTTAACAGGCTCGTTTTTGCGTTTAACAGCGACGAAACAGTGCGTTAGCTATGCCTAACAGTGCTGTCTGTTACGGCTATAACAGCGCCTTTTTCAGTGCGCAATCTATCGCAATCTGGGAGTTAATGACATATTTCTATACTATATATATATATATACAGCTAAATATGCTAAATATTTACAAAGCACTCTATATGCTATGTAAATACCGTTGCTTGAACTTTTAAATTGCCACAATAATAAAAAATAAAAGGCTAAAACCAGCTATTTCTTACTTAAGCCATGGCAGCACTGACCACATATAACAAGATAACATTACGGCAACAGGCACCTTAACAGCGCCGCTTGCGCTTATGGGCATCACTTTAGCGCAGGCGCTTTGCAGCACTGCCCAAACATGTGTTGCTAACACGCGCTTTTTTTTTTTTTTTGATAAACATAAACAAAGTTTTGCTTTAACAAATAAATGGGTGTTCGCGGCCTGACCAGCTACATAGCGCAACGTGCCGAGCTCTACCTAAAGCCCCACGAGCTGCACAACACCGCACTGGTCATCGATGGCGACAACTTGGCCTGCAATTTGTACAAGGATGTGACCGGCTGCTACTCGGCCTTTGGCGGCGACTACGACGACTTCTATCGCGCCGTCGTTGAGTTCTTTCAGGTGCTCGCGGAGTGCCAGATACGCGGCTATGTGCTGATGGACGGCGGCTACGAGGAGCGCAAGCTGCGCACCGTCGGCAAACGGCTGCGCGGCAAGATTGCGGTCATCAAGAAGATAAATCCGTGCGATTCGATTACGCTCTTTCCGCTGCACCTCAAGGAGGTGTTCGTCGACGCCGTCCGGGACTGCGGCGTGCCCGTCATGCGCTGCGTCTTCGAGGCGGACGACGAACTGGCCGCCCTTGCCCGCAAGCTCAACTGCCCCGTGCTCTCGTACGACTCGGACTTCTACATACACAACGTCCAGTACATACCCCTCATCACGCTCACCGTCAAGGTGCTCACCAAGCAGCGCCGGAGGGCGGGCGAAACGCAGCGCCCGCTGCGCCGCCACGAGGCGAAGCACGTGGAGAAACGCACCAAGGCGCACAAAATCCTATCGGGCATAACCAGCAAGGAGGTGACGGCACAGAAGCCCGTAAATCCCGTCAAGAGCAGCTATAAATATCTCGACTGCTGCATCTATCGTGTCGAGCATTTGTGTGGGCGTGGCGCCCTCAGCCCCGAGAAGCTGCCGCTGTTTGCGGCTCTGCTGGGCAACGACTACATAGCACGGTGTGTAAGGCCGCCCGATGCGATATGCCCTGTAAAAAAAAAACATAGAGTATAATATAGGGTACAACTGCTAAACAGTGCTGCCAAGTTCGCTTTGTTTACACTACAACCTTAACTGTTAGCTAAATTGGCAGCACTGGTTCGGCTCCGATTTACAAGGCAATCTTCCATTTCCATCATCAGCCTTTAATTCCCGTTGTTGTCGTCCATTTCAGCTCAGCGTTTCGCAACTTCTTTGCCGCTGGCATGGGCAAAGCGGGACGCAGTCGCAAATTGAGAAAGCAGCAGCGACGCATTCGCGTCATTTTGCAGTGGCTGCGCGAACAGACGGCCGAGTCAGCGCTGGACAAAGTGCTCTCCCGACTGAAAAAGGTAAATCGTATAAGTATTAGCAGAGAATGATGCGAGCTTAAACCCTCATTCGAATTCTACTTACTGTATTGCAGTTCCAGCGCGATTCTTTGGTCTCTCAGGTGCAGGCAGCCATTTCTGGTTATTCGAATGAGCTTTGCCACGCCTACGAATTCTTTGAGAAGCACTACGAGAATGCATTTGTTCACGTGGAGGCAGCTAGCGAGGCTGAGGAGGAAGAGGAGGAGGAGGAACTAACTGAAGTTGAGCAGTTGGCTAATCTCTCAGCAGAGAGCTCTTTCGAGGAGGAAGAGGAGCTGGAGCAACTAAGTGAAGAGGGAAGCTCATCTGAAGCGGAGGAGGAGCAGGAGAAGGCAGTAGCTGAGCAGCCGGATGCAGAGCAACCGCAGCAAAGCAGCAACGCAGAGGATGAGGAGGAGGAGGATACAGAGGAGGACCAGGAGGTGGAGGCAGAGTATGCACCCGATGTGGAGGACAAGACGCTGCTGTTTCCGCAATGGTTTCTCGACAAGCTCTATCCGGCTCATCTGCCGCGCTACTTTGTGGATCTGCTGCATCTGCGCAAGTACATCAACAATCCGCAAATCGAGCACTTTCCGCATCACGACGCCAACGCTCTGGCCCTGCCCATACTCAACTACAGCTTCGCCCTGCTGCACCATGTGGCTGGCGCCGCAACGCCGCCCAAGCTGGATGCCCAGGGCCAAACCCTGCCCATCGAGTACACGTATTTGACGCGTGCCCTGCGCGTCACAAATGTGCGCTATTATCGCCAGCCCATCGAACGGATGCCCGCCTATGAATTTGTGCCCACGGCGCCGGATGCACGGCATTTGCGTGCCGTATTCGAGGCGCAGGTGCCGCATGCGAATGTGCCGCGGCTTTTCGAGCAGCTGCAGCTGCTGCCGCCGGATCTGCAGCTGTACGGGCTGGCCATTGTCTACTGGCTGCACAGATCGGAGCACTGTGATCTGCTGCATCTGCACGCGCTGCTGTTGTGCCTGGTCGTGCTGCGCACCGTGGACGTCACGATACCCGCCGAGCGGGATCGCCGGCAGTTTCAGCGTCGCTTTGGCAAGATCTTGCGCCAGGAGCGTGCGGTGCGCGACAAGGAGGCGGCGGCGGGCATCAGGCGCGGCGTTAAGCCCGCGCTGCTGCAGCTGCCCGTGCCGGAGCGCATGTCGCAGGTGCCCAAGTCGGACTGCTATCTGGTGCAGGAGCGCCTGTTGCCGCACTTTCACATGCAGGAAATCTTCAAGAAGAAGTACGATCTGTACTCGACGAGCGTGCTGCACGCCTTTGCCGAGTTCCAGTCGGTTGTCTACCAGCTGAATGGCCTCAATGCGCTGCTCGATCAGCCGTTCCGCAGTCCGCGCATGAATCAGCTCTACTGCGGCGCCTTCATCTATAATCTGTATGATCTGCTGCGCAATCGATTGGATGTGCGCTATCATGTGGAGCATTTCCTGCTGGCCGATTCGCGTCTCATGTTCGACTTCTATTGCTTTCTGTATGATTGGTGTGCGCCTTTTGTGCCGCCTTGGAAGCAGCAGTCGGCGTCGGAGCAGGCCGCCGCCAAGGTCGTCGAGAAGAAGCGTCTCAAGAAGCAGCGGCAGGCGGCACGCAAAGCGGCTGCGGTTGCGGTTGGCGCTGACGGCGCTGATCCAAATGCGGAAATGCTGCAGCAAAGTGAGAACGAGGAAGATGCATTTTTTGATTTAAACAACAAATTCTGTGGCCTTAAAGTGTAAATATATGTAAATAAAACGTTTGGCTAACATTTTCAAATTGACGCGCCACATCTAAATGCAAGCGGCAGTTGACAACACTGGCAAATACTTTGTTTACATTTTAACAGGGCAGCGCCAGAGTTGAGCACTTAACAGCGGTGTTAACCGAAATCGATTACAGCAATCGAGCAGCAACGTCGCAACTGTCTCTGTTAACTGAATGACATTTAATTTTTCTAAATGCTGATTTGAGCAAATTATATAAATCTTTATATGACTGCACAGCAATTGTGCAGTTCGTCTAAAATTGCAATCTGATTGTTGCAAATTGATTGCGATATATATAGAAAAACAGCATGTGGCGACAACATAAAAGGCAGCTCGGCTGGTGTCATACCAGCATAACGCCAACGCGTCGACTGCGCAGCTGACGACGCTGCCAAGGCAGTTTTTTGTTATCGTTGTAATCAGCACACACACACAAAAAAAAAGTAGGAGTAAAAGGAAGAAAAACAGTTGCGGACGCGACAAAACTAATTTGCGATTAGTTTGTAATAACAATAACACTGCCAGCAACTAAACCATTTGCTGTGAGTCAACAACAAAAGCGTTAACAGCAGCCCTGCCTGGCAACAGCATTAGCCAAAACAAAGACAAAGCAGCAGCAGCAGCAAGAAATCACAACGTCATTTGGCAGGCGACGCACACGGAACTGCAGCAGAGGCAGAGGCAGCGCAGCAGCAGCAGCGGCAGCAGCAGCGTCGTGTGGTAGCAGTAAATGCTGGTTAGCCTTTACGCGCAGCTAACACGCGGCATGGACAGCGTTTTCGAGGCCTACCTCGGCCCGGACAGCATGCTGGCTGGCGCCGTCGGCGAGCCGGAGGATATACCAAAGCGCAATACAGATGTCTGGCTGCTGGGCAAACGTTACAATGCCATACAAGGTGAGCGCGCGAGTGTACAGTGAAGACCCCGTTGAGCGAACAGCGACCGTTGCACTCAGCCAGGGGGCGACTCTAGCGTCGGGTATGCCCGATTAGTAGATTAAAACATACCTGATCAGTTCCAAATCCAAATTGCAAGACTCTCCGATATTGACAGCCAGCCGGACAATGCTAGATCGGGTCATCATATATATTATTTATATATATATATATTATATTATGCTTACCCGCTGCCTTTTGCAGAACTGGAGCTGATCCGACGGGACATCCAGTCGCGTCTGTGGTGCACATATCGGCACGGCTTTGTGCCGCTGGGCGAGGTGCAGCTGACCACCGACAAGGGCTGGGGCTGCATGCTGCGCTGCGGCCAAATGGTGCTCGCCCAGGCCCTGATCGAGCTGCATTTGGGCCGTGATTGGTTCTGGACGCCAGACTGTCGTGATGCCACCTACCTGAAGATCGTCAATCGATTCGAGGATACGCGCAAAAGCTTCTACTCCATACATCAGATTGCCCTGACGGGCGAGTCGCAGAACAAAGCCGTCGGCGAGTGGCTCGGACCGAATACCGTTGCCCAAATACTCAAGTGAGTAGCAGCTAGCAGCTGGGCCGTACAAAGCCGGTTAACAATGCTTTAATCTAATTCCACAGAATCCTAGTGCGCTTCGATGACTGGAGCTCGCTGGTCGTACACGTGGCCATGGACAGCACCGTGGTGCTGGACGAGATATGTGAGTGGGCATCGGATGCGGCGAATCTTTGCTCATCTATTTTATTTGTCTTGTAGACACACGCTGTCAGGAGGTCAGCGCGTCGACGTGGAAGCCACTGCTGCTGATTGTGCCGCTCCGGCTGGGCATTAGCGATATTAATCCCATGTATATACCCGCTCTGAAGCGCTGCCTGGAGCTGAGCAGCAGCTGCGGCATGATTGGCGGTCGGCCCAATCAGGCGCTCTACTTTCTGGGCTATGTGGACGATGAGGTGTTGTATTTGGATCCGCATACAACACAACGCGCCGGCAGCGTGGCCCAAAAGACGACAGCTGCGGAGCAGGAGCTGGACGAGAGCTATCATCAAAAGTATGCGGCACGCTTAAGCTTTGGCGCCATGGATCCCTCGCTGGCCGTCTGTTTTCTGTGCAAGACGCGCAACAGCTTCGACGAGCTGCTGCAACAGCTGCGCCAGGAAGTGCTCAGCCTGTGCACGCCGGCACTGTTCGAAATAAGTCAATCCCGTGCCGTGGACTGGGACACGGCGGACGATATTGAATGGCCCGCCATGCCGGACATTGATTGGCCCGCCGCCAGCGACTCGGAGTCCTTTGCCATGCTGGGTGAGTGATAACAATTCTCACTCAATTTCCCTGTGTCTCTTATCAATGCGCTCCAATTGCCAGGCAGCGGCAGCGACGTCGACGGCAAACCCAATCTGAGAGAGGCGACGGCTGACTGAGAGAGCGAGCAGGAGAGACGGAGAGAGAGAGAGAGAGAGGGAGAGAGTGCGGCGACTGCGCCGTGCTCAATATTTGTAGTTAAACCTGTACGAAAACTGGAGCAGCTGGCCAGCTGCCCAGCTGTGCAGCTCGAGCGGATGCTGCGGCTAGCGAATGGCTATAAACTATAAGAACTCTAGTGTTAAAATTATAGCTTACTTACGAACACACACACAAACGAACACACATGCAAACCTACTTATATGTATGTATATATATATATATATATATATATATATTTAATATGCTGCTCTATTGTAAGTTTGATTGATTGAGAAACAATTTGGCATCAAACAAACACACACATATACACACACATACAGACGCATTGTTTATGCTTTCTTTATAATACAAAACTACCTTATTAATTGATTAAAACATCACCATTTTTTATATGGAATTTAAAGAGTAGTTTCTTGCTTTTTATCTTTATATGTATATGTTGTATATGTATTCGTATAAGTCGTATGTGTGCTCACACACACACACACACACACACACATACATGCTCAAAAAATGGACCAACAACTAAATACATAATACTTGGACTATATGTGTATGTATGTATATAAATTTCACTAGTTTTAAACAAACCACATGCACATTAGACTGGCTTTTCAAGCGGCCCCAACAAAAATGTTGCAAGTGGCACATTCAATTTGTGGCAATCGTTTTTTTTTTTGGGGGCATTTTTAAACTTGTTTTTTTGCTTAATATTATTTGTTTTCAATTATGCAATTCGATTAATCTAAACATTTTCGAAATATTCGTTACTGGCGTTTATCGAAATTTGACAATATTCTATATATATATATATATATATGTGTGTATCGTGACAGATCTTGTCTTCAGATCTTTAAAGAGTTCTATTAGATAATTTATTTCCATTTCTGAAATTGCAACGTTCGAAATTTAAACATTAAATACTTGGAAAATTTTTAAAAAATTTTCAACGACTCTTGGCGACAATTAAATTTTGAAATTGAGTTAAAATTAAATTCACAGACTCTTAACTAAGGCGACATTTTTAATATATGACTCTTTCTTCAAAGATCTAATTTAACGTAAACTCAATATTCAACACTTTTTGGCATAGAGTATTTTTGAAGACCCTTTCAATTTTAATTTTTAGACAAATTTCGAATTTTAAACGAAAACAATTGAAATTATAAAGTTTCAATCAGCATCAATCGAATGTTAATGAGAAAATAGTTGCAACGGTGTTTTTTGGTTTTTTTTTGTTGGTTTTCTATCAAATCATAAAATATTTATCTATTTTATCGATTTGATTTACAAAAATCTTGCTTTTCAAACATTTTACATTCATTCTTGTGGGACTTGTTATCTTTTCAAAAACAAGCCAGTCTAATGGCGCCTAACGCATAGCATATCTAATTATCCTTCAATATTTAATTAATTAACAGTTTAGAAAACTCGGAACCTAGACGAAATAAGGAACTATTCAGCTCTGTTGCTCTACACTAAAAACGATAAACACATACGTAACGCCTGCCTGACTGTCCGCCTGCCTTGCTGGGCTATAGAATTGACACTAATCATTAATCATTAATTATTAATTATTATAATTAATTAAGCATTAGACATTCAAGATTGATGGCCTACAATATGCAGCACTGGCGCTCGCTGCGCTTCTCCGGCTTCGGCTCCAGCTGGAGCGCCATTTCCACATGCTTGCGCGCCAGCCAGGATTGTTTCTGGAGACGATTGACGACGATGCGATAGGCGCCAATGATGTCCGATCGCGGTCCGCTGGGTATGGCATTGATTAGCATCTGTGTGGTAACACCGAGCTCGGCGAGCAGCTGCCTGGCCTCGAACTCCAAGGCGCACAGCTGGCTGAGATCGTCCGTATTGGTGGGCAGCATTACACAGCTGCCCGTCTCCGCGTCGTAGTTCTTGAACAGGGGACAATCGTCGGCCACCTCGATGCTCCATGGACTTAGCTTGGCCGTTGGCCCGCCATTCGAGAGCTGTTTCTCCGGCTCCGTTTCGATGGGCGTTATTTTCTTCTTGAGTGTGCCGCAGAAGAGATAACGCCGACCGGGACCCGTACGCTTCACCGGCTCCCCATTCGCCTCCAGCTCTTTGGTATTGGCCGCCGCCGACGGCGGCTGTTGCTGCTGCTCGTGCCCCAGCTCGATGGGATGCAAAAAGCTGTCCACAAACATCTCGTCCTGCTGGCGTGTGTTCATGCTAATCGCCGGCTTCTTGACCACCTCCGCGTAGCGTTCCCGCAGCGAGGCGCTTTTCCGCAGCCGATGCGATTTGCGCACCCAAAAAATGGAACGCTTGGCGGGCTTGCTATGCAGATTCAATTCGAGCTGCATCAGCTCGACGCTCAGCTTGGGGCAGGTGACAAACTGGCTGTTCAGGATGTCGTCTATGGTCGGCCGCTGGGCGGGCACATGGATTAAGATTCGTTCTAGCGGGATTGAGAGACAGAGAAAGGGAGAGAAATTTTCATTAAAAGTTGAGAATATCTTTTAGATTTGAACCGGCGAGCTCGCGCATGCTAGTTCTACGCTCACGCAGTTTCACGACGAAACTTCGACAAACATTCTTGTGTCTGAGCGTTGAACTAACTTGGGAAAAGTCTCCGGCTCAAATTCAGCAGCTAGTTGCAATCTTAAATGCATTTCATAGAAACTTTGCCCAATTTGGAGGCACAGAATCTTCGAAAACCTCAGCAAATATGATCAGACACTTCGGATTTAGATAGATGAAACACTTACGAATTAGTCTTATGCAGGGCAAGCTCAGCTGGCCAGGCAGCAGATAGTCGCCCTTGAGTATGGCCGCCTTGAGGCCAGGTATGGTGGGTGCACGAAATGGCATATTGCCGACGACCATGAAATAGAGCAATATGCCCAGGGCCCAGACATCGACTGGGGCGCCAATATAATGGTCATCGGAGAATAGCTCTGGCGCCGCATACGGCGGCGAGCCACAAAATGTATCCAGCTTCTGATTGGCACCTGCAACGCACAGAAACTGTATAAAGCAAGTCGTGCACAGGGACAGGCGGGGATCAGCGCGCACCATTAATTAACTGTGTGCTGAAACCAAAGTCGGCCAGCTTGAGGCGATCCTCCGAGAGCAGCAGCACATTCTCCGCCTTGATGTCGCGATGCACATAGCCCAAGCTATGCTGTATGGGTGAGATGGCAAGCCAAATAGTTCAACTGATTTATCAGAGCTCTCTTTCTCTCAGCGAGATGACTTACCATGTGCTTGACGGCGAGCAGCAGCTGCTTGAAGAGTGGCGCCGCGTGTATCTCGCGCAGCGGCCCGCCCTGCGTGATGTGATTGTAGAGCTCACCGCCGCGTATCCACTCCGTGACCAGATAGACGCGTCCCAGCGTCTCGACCACCTCAAAGAGCCTGCTCAAGAGAGAGAGAGAGAGAGAGAGTTGAAGGAGGTGGATTTGGAATTCAGGCAAAGCCCGCTCACCTCAATATGTTGGGATGATGGACACACTCGAGCGTGGCTATCTCGCTGGAGAGCATGCGCAGCGCCTTCGCGTCCAGACCGGCGCGATCCAAGTCAACTACCTTGATGGCCACCTTGTCTGCAATAGTTGAGGTTCTCTTTGATTAACTATGTCAGAGTTTAAAGTGCAATTGGGTGTAAACCTGCCTCGTGTCAGCTGATGCACGGCCAGCTTGACCTTGGAGAAGTTGCCGCGTCCGATGTCGCCACAGAATCTGTAGAGGCCAATGCGACGTCCAATTGTTACCTGGCCAGTAAATATTGGTTCAAGGAAGAATTTGTTTACAAATTATTCTATTGATATACTGGCTAAATTAGAATACAGAAGAAGTTTCTTTCCAACTAGTTAAATGAATAAAATGCAGCAACTAATGCAATTAAAATGAATTTGGAAAATGACTTTGAGTAATCAGCTTAGGGCGAGGTCAAGTGCAGCCACATATGACAGCGTGTGTGGACTTTCAAATGCATTAAGATCCGCCTTTGCCTTGCGTCCGGCTTATGGTTAGCCAAGGTCAAGTGGGTCTGCAATTTGGTAAATGTAATTGGAGCAAAGCTGCTGCCCCTTTTGTGGCTGGGCTTTTTCTAATCCAAATGAGAGACAAAGCGGCGGCAGGCAGCGGCGGCAGCGGGCAGCGTTAATTAACGCCGTGCAATACGTGGCGTATACGTTATGCGGCGGAATTACATTTGCCACACGCGCATTTCGTATGCACACAAAGCGACAACAGCAACAACAAAAAAAAAACGATGAATGGCGCAAACACATACACACACACATATACGGAGACCAGCATACACACACACATACACACACAGAGCCGTTGTGCCCGCTCATTGGGGCGCAAGAAAATTAGCCTTGAACCACGACATAATTGCAGCGCAGCAGCTGCGACGCCGACGACAACGTTAACAGCGACAGCGACAGCGACTGCAAGCGCTGGTTTGTGCATTGGCTAACGAAGCGCGGACCAGGGTCGCAGCTGGGGTTTATCTGTCCGTAGAGCATTACTTTTTGATTTAAATAATACTATTATCATTGCTATTATTATTAGTATTATTATTCGTAAAGCCTGAATATGTAGAAAGGGAATAAAATGTATTTATCAGGCAGAAGGCAGCATCTGCGACCTCATAAAGTAAATATATCATTGATCAGCATCAATAGCCGAGTCGATTTAGACATGCCCGTTAGAATCTCAGAACCTATAGGTGCAAGAAACACAGGTTCTCCTAGTCTATCCGCAATACGATTTTGTTTTCGATAATCGAGAGCTTGTCCCGTTTTCAAGCGATCGATAAAATCGATATCGTGTTTTAATGTTTTTTAAGAAAATCTCTTATATTTTAAGAGAGTCGTCATATTTGACATGTAGCTTCAAGATACAGTATATAGATATATCAAGTATCTTTTATTATATATATATCTATATATATATATCTTTTATTATATATATATATATAGCTATCGCATAGAAATTGGTTCAGGGTATCCTTTAGTTAGGTGCTCCCGTCTAGAGTCTATTATTATTATTATTATCAATTGTAAATTGTAAAATTATCAACTGTCAAATATTGATTGTAAGTTGTCTGGAGTACTGATGTACTTAGGAAATTCTTCTAACCAATTAATTATTTTTATTTATTTCAATTTGCATTTAAACCAGTCGATTCCCAAGTCTAAAGTTTAAGTTGAAAGCTTTGGGACTTTTGCCCTAAGGAGTTTTAAAGTTTGATTTTTATATCTTAAATGTTAGCTTGGACTATTTTAAAAATTAGTTAAGCTCAAGCGAATTTGTGCTATTTGCAAACCTGCCCAAAGGTTGTTTTTAGGGTAAAATGAATAATTTACAAGCGCAAAGTCTGCAGCAAAAGTGTTTTGTCTTCGATTGAGATTTAGCTACAACATTAAACCCAAGCTGTTGCTAATACAATTTTCTCGAGAAATGTGCTGCTATTTGTGCTTGGTTTAATCGAGAAATAAATCCTGGAAAAACTTAATTCAATTACCAGCTGAAACTTGGTGAAAATTGAATTATCACGAAGAGCATATGCTAGAGATATATTTGCATTCATGCCTTCGTTTCAGTTAAGTCCGCTCCTGGCTGTGACGTCACACCCAAAGCCAGCACACGCCCCAACACAGCGCCCACCCACTGCCCGCTTGACCGCAACTCGAGCTGAACTCTTTATTGGCACTCACCTCGTGACCGCATCTCGGATCGCATTGCAACGCTTTGGTCAGCCGCTGATAAGGCGGCGTTGGCGCTGGCGGCTGACAAATTGTCAGCGGCGGCAGCGACAGCGGCGTCGACAGCGACAGCGACGTCGACTTTGGTGCCGGCGTCGTCGCTTTCACAGTAACGGAACTGCGCAGCGTGTTGGTATCCACGGCTGCCGTTTTGCTGCTGTCTCTGTCTCTGCGCCTGGGAGGGAGTCCTTCACTCAAAAGGGCGTGACGGCGTTGATGGCAACAAGTGTTGTACTCCTCCTCGGGTGGCTTGACTGTGGGCAGGATTCGGAGGCCGGCTCCCAAGTCCTGTTGACTATCCTCAACTTCGTCTCGTTGCCTCTGTGCCCTCTGCCTGTATTGCCCGGCTGTTGCCTGGTTGTTTGCCCAGCTAAACTCGTTTCTTGGTTGGCTGCCCAAAGTGTTGCCTTACATTATTATGAATTGCGCGCAAATCTGTAAATATATGCAAAATAAATCATAAATCCTAATTAGCTTTCTAAAAATTGTAAAACGTTTTTTTTTTTTAAATAAGGAAGTAGGCATATCCGACTTTCCTTTTCTCAGAACCTTTAGCCTGGCGACGACTCAAATCAATAGAAAACTTCCTTATCAAAAGTTTTCTTTCAGATTATATATTGTTTGTATTGTATATAAGATATTATAATATAGATATTAGATATTACAATACAGATATTGGATATCTAAAATCTTTAAATATTCAAGCCTTAAATTGAATTTGTTTTTCTTGCCTTTGACAAACCTTAAGATCTGATTCTTTTTGCGCTTTTCTGCATCTTTAAGTTGGAATTTTGAATATTAATATTATTTTGCGAAAAACTACTTAAGTTTGATATAGCCTCAAGCATTGTTATGTATGACATTTGCTCTCGAGAATACGTAGAAATAATCAACAAAAGATTAGAAAGCGATAGAGTGGCAAAATGGCAACAACTAAGAAGAAATTTACAGTTTTTTAATTTTCACGCTAAGAATTATCTGAAAATTAAACAGAATTTGAAGCGGAACATATCAAATCATAGAAAATTATGAATGGAATTTCATATTTAATTGGATTTGCTTCCACGTAGGGCGCACAAATCTATCAGAAATGTTGAAAACAGGGTGAAAGTGTTTTTGTATTGGGCAATAATTAGGGACAAGAGGTTAGTTAGGGCAAAACTTTGTAATCAATATGCGTCGGCCGAAATGCCTCATCTAATTAGAAAAGGCCGTCGACAGGCAACAGCCAAAGTTTAGTGGGGGAAAGAAAAAAAAAGGGCAAACATAAGAAAAGTAGAAAAAGATTTCCAATAAAGCCATAAGCAATGCTGTGTAATAATTTAATAATAAAAGGACTCGGTTGCAATTTCATTTTGCTGGCAACTCTTCCATAAAACATTCCCAAGACCCAACAAAAAATAAAAATAAATAAGAAGAAAAGGAAGGAAGAAAACCTTTGGGCGACGCACAGCAAAAGTTAACGTGAAGTAATTACGTAAATGGATTTTTGTGCGTTGCTCAAATTTCCTGCACGTCCTCTCAAATGAAACAGAGACACCAACAGCAACAACAACAACAACAACAACAATAATAACAATCATGTTTATATGGCTGTTGCCCTCGAAGCGTGACAGGAAGTTGCCAAGGAAGGAAGCTAGCTAAAGGCGCGCTCTAGAGATATGGCCAGCAATATTTCAACTATAAACATTTTTAAAATATTATACGCACCACAAGGCAGCTAGAAGAAGAGTGGTGAAGGGGTGTGCTGGGCATGTGGCTTAGCAAAAGTTTTATGACAACTGTGCGACAAGTGAGGCCATTTTTTTTTTTTTTTTTTTTATGATTGACTGACAGCTCTTCCACTGCAAATGGAGGAAAACCCAACATGTGGGCGGGGGCCATAGAATTTGGGGGCGTGCCAGGCAGCTGTTTGAAGTGTGCGTGCAATTAAATACACATTTGCAGCACACTTTTATACATTTGCATTTGCATTTGTAGATAAAGCGGCGCAGCAGCCGTTGACATTTTTCTGTGGCGCTCGAAAGTATGCAACAATTTTTGTTCGTACTTATCAAACATGGCGCAGGCAAAAAGCACTCGAATGTAATTACAGCTGTGCGTGTGTGTGTGTGTGTGTTACCTTGAATGTTTCTTGTTGCCACTCGACACTGGAGCGCATACATTTGCATGCTAATGCCAACCCTTTTAGCCCCCCCCCCACAACCCACCGACTGTGTTTGCGACTTTCAGGTGCTTGTGCGTGCCGCTAGAATTACACTTTTAATTACAAAACTAAACATGAATGCATTTTGATATCAAACGAAAACCGAGACGTGCTTATACTTATGCCCGCGCAGTGGTGGGCGTGGGGGTGGTGGGTGGAAGCTTGATAGTTGAGCTGCAGTTAAGCTGTTAGCCGCCATGTGGAACAGCCAAAAGTACTTTGCACAAACAGATGCCAAACAGATGCTCAGACTCAGCTCGCAAAATGCTAGCAATGGCATCTGCACTTAGGACTCTGGATCTGATGTGGGTCACACATAATTAAGTGCGCACCGAAACTTGCAGCTTCTGTCTGTCTGTCTGTCTGTCTATCTGTCTCTTTGTCTGTCTGTCTGTGGTAGGATGCATAAATTCAAAGCGTCACTTCGAGAAAAATTGGCTGCTAAATCGCAGATTTTCTTCTTTGAATGCAAAGTACTTTTATGCAATATTCGTAAATAATCAAATTTTGCATTTTTTGTATTTTAAAAATCTCAAGAAAAAGTCTTTAATTAATGCGTAGAAGCAGCTTATTCAGACCCCATAATTTATATATATTCTAAATCGGCATTTATGGTCTTAACGCTTCTCGGCTTTATTATTTCGCTGAGTGCAGCTGCACAGAGGAAAGAGCGAGTTTCAAAAGAACCTCGTATAATTGGTACCAAACTACTTTTTTGTTTTTGTCTTTTTTCTTTGCAGCTTGCATATGCATATTCAAAGAGGATTATGAATATAACAGCAGGATTTTTCTGAGCATGCTTGAAAGCAGCTTGTTGTTTGCAAATAATGATAGTCAAACGTTAATTAAAAAATTCCCAAGAAACTCGACTCGGCCTTATGTTAATTCAATTAACAGCTTGGATTGAATAACATAATTAAAGCAAAATACAGAAACGGCGCCGCAAATGCGACTCAACGGCCCTTTGTGGTTTTTTAGAGCCTCGTCTGTGTATATTTAATTGAAAGGCTTGTGTGCGCAAATATTTGCCACTAATTAAAGAATTTTACTTAATTCAAATCATTTTGCTGTCTTAAATAACACTTAACTATTTGCCCAATTCAATTAAAATGCGCTTAGGTCTATGTTTGGCTTTGCAACTGCCTCAAAATTGAAAATCTCAATATTATCAAAATAACCAAAGCAACAGAAAACCAATTGATTGACTTGATTATAAACTATTTAATCTGCACATCGCATGCACATCGAAAAACGACCTTCTGCCAGAAATAACAAACAATTAATTTTGAGCGCGTGGTTTGGAAAATTCCATTAGCCATGTTTATGCAAGCGGCTAGAAGCCAGGCTAAGCGAATCAGTTTGGGTAATTCAAGTCGACAACTTTTCCATTTTTCCGATTTTCATAGCGCAACGTTTATTATTAATCTTGCTCTTGAATCGAAATAATAACAAAAAGAAAATTCAAGTTTTTTCTTATTGTTTTTTGGGTCAAGTTCAATTTGTGCAACATATTAATTCTAAGGACTTGGCACTTGCGTCGCGCTGCAAGTTCAAACAAATTGAATGCCCCGCAGCGCTAAGTGAGCGTGCCGAACCCCCCTTCCCCCCTTCCATCTGAACCCCTCATCCGCTCAGCGTCTTAACAAGTTGATGATGCGTTGTCTGCGCTCGCATAATTAAAATATTTTTGTGCATGAATCATTTGCGAGTGCAGGCGATTCAGATGCGAACAAATTGCGTAGATGTCGCGCCGTTAAAAATAATGCAATAATCCAAAAGGGGGGGCGGGGCGGTCGTTGGGTGGATGTGGCTGTGTGTGGGCGTGTGGCATGAAAATAGATGTGCTCCAAAATAAGCTGCAGCTGGCTAACGAGCACAAGGACACTTTGTAGTGTGTGGTCAGCCAAGTGCAGCAGCATCTGGGAAAATGATGTGCTCGGCCACGCCCACTGGCCGCCAAATGCCTAGAAAATCAATGGAAATCTGCATAGTTATCGCAAGAGTCACACAAAAAAATGTGAGAAACAAGTGCATTAAATAAACAAAAGGCATTACCAAGCCGCAGCAAAGCGAAAGGAAAATGGCAGCAGCAGCAGCAGCGAGCAGCAGCTGTGTCGGAAGGAAGCATAGAAATGGCATTTATCACACAATTTGCACGTATAATTAATTAGTTTTTACGCTAAACTCAAAATGAAAGCCACTTGAAATTCTTCGCATTCCACATTCCAAATTCAATTTCAATTTGAATTTCATAAAGCAAAAGCGTCAACAAAAAACATTTGTTTGCGGGCGATTGGCGAGGGGTGTGTAGCTCCTGGCTTGTCCTTCAATTTCAACTAGAGCAACAACTAGAGGGAGAGGGGGAGGGGAGGGGGGCGCATAAAATGCTGCACAACAACATTTACATTGAATAAATGAGTAGCCAGGCGTTCCGAGCCATAAGTTGGTCAAAATATTATTCAGAGCAGCTCCACGACAAACAAAGACCCTAGACTTTGGTCTGACATATTTAATCTGAATTTCATTTTCTAGAACTTAATTCCATTATTCTTGGATATATTTATGAATATGTTTATAAATGAGATCTAAAGAGGGCAGTTTCCTGCAGAAATATATATATCATACAATGAGGAATAGGTATTTCAGTCAGGACAGATAAAGATAATCCAAATTATGTTTTCAAAATAGAAAATTAAGATCTTTGACATTCAAAGCTCTCAACTCTAGCTCCTAACTCAGGATTAAAGATTGGAACCTTTCAGAACAAATTTTATTATTTTAATCGGTTTTTTGACTATTACTATTACGATTTAAACCATTAAGACCCACTTTAACATCGGCTTAAACATTAACTTGTTTGTTGCCCATGTTACTGTTAAGCCGGCTGCCAAAATGTAACAAGCAGTTAACAGGCTCAAACTAACATTTTGTTAATGCAATTATTAAAGCACAAACGTGCCGAAAGTCCATATAAATTATGTCTTACACACAAATTGCGGCCAATAAATAACACTTGAGTTTTGGAGCCGAGCAAATGGTTAGTTAAGTGGCTGGAGCTTCGTCTTTCAGCTGTTACAAGCAATTCAAGTGAACCAAAGTGCCCGCCATTATAATTCTCTAATGGGCATTCGCAATAATGCAAATACTCGCACTTTCCAGCCAGGCACACGGCCAGGCCAGAAGAGACCAAGCGCCGATAAGGCTAACAAATTTCACTGCTGTTATATCCGATGTCCATTGAAAAGGGGCAGAAAGGGGTATATTAGTTGTGTGCCAGCATATGTGACGGACAGAAGAGGAGAGCTTCGCATTTATGTAAAATATATTTATATCTATTTTTTCGATAACTAACGATACAATATCGATATATATATAAATCGATACTTGAAGCGAAACTTTTGAGCGTATCTTGAAGAGTTTAAGAGCTGGAAACAACAAATTTTGTATATAGGTTCTTAGATACCCTTCCCCAGTTTCCCCCAAAATTGTATAGAAGAACACTTCAAAATTTGCTTAGGCTAGCCACAGGGTATCTACTAGTCCAGCCACTCTCCATTAGACCACGCTTGTTGTGTTTTCTTTTTTTTTTGTCAGCTAACCAAACGACAACGTGCACTGAAAGGAAGAGGAGTCCGACGGAGGGGAAGTGCAGGGGCGTACAGCTGGAGTCCATTTGAACGCGTTTTTTCCCAGCATTTGGCTATGAAATGAAATAAAAATTTGCATACAAACAAAGAAGTCGAAAAGAAGAAGCCAAAAGAAGAAGAAAGAAAGAAAACCGAAAGTTTTTGTGCGGAAATTATATGCGAATTTCGCATGGGCCAGCCAGTGGGCGTGGCCGGCAAAAGACGCCGTAAGGTGTAATGACTGTAGAATGTCGTAAATTTTGAAATTGCTTTGCTTTTTGCAGCGTTGCGCTGTCTACGCTTGTGTAATTTGTGCAGTTATTGCGCCCCTGGGCGGGGCGGGGCAGGCACTGACCTCTACACACACACACACACACACTCACACACCTGCTGGGAATTTCCGCTTGCGCCACGCACCACGACCAAAGGCAGCTGTTAAGTCAGAGGCAAAGCTCAGCCGCTGAGCCGCCTTCTGTTAACTGAATGTCAAATCTATTATCGCGATTAAAAGGCGCGCACACACACAAATAGATCACACACATTCAGACACCCACACAACAAGCTTAAACAATTTAAGGCAATCAAAAAAACTGTGCAAAATAATAACAACAATATGTGCGAAGAAATGGAAGTATATATGAATGGAAGTGCTTGACTATAACATGTTCTGTTAACATTTAACATTTACAATAATTTTAGGTTATGTTATATAAACTTTTTTAAGGTTATGTTGCATCGACTGATCAGACTAAAATGCTCGCAAACAAACAAGTTTAGCCAATATGATTGACATTTTTTTATTGAATTTGTTTTCCAAATGATAGAGAGCAATTTCGCAATATTTTAAGAAGATAAGAAGATTCTTGAACAACAATATTATTTATCATTTTATATACGACCAACTTAATCCCTACAGCTCAGCAAATTTCCATAGTCACATTCACATTCTCATTCATACTCACATTTTCGTCAACATTCGAACAATTTAAATTATATTTTATATAATATAATCATGTAATATATAATAACAAATCATTAACAAATCAAACTTTTTGGCTTAATGGCTAAGATAACTTATATAGCCCATTTGCACAGCATGTACAGGGTATACAAAGAAATAGAGCACTTTCATAAGCTGAATCGACACCAAAGCCGACGCCGATGATGATGTCAAGCCTAATTTGTTGGCTATATGGAAACAACTTGGTGACCAGGCGGCGCTCAATGCCAACCATTTATGCCCATTCAGTTGAGGGCGGCTCAAGTACAGTGACACGCACTTGTGACGTGCTCACTTGGTCGAGGCCCCACTGTACGCCGAGCCATTGATCACAATTCTGTGTGCGTGTGCAGCCTCTCAGCGATAGATTTGTTTAGCCTTTTGTTGACAGCCAAACCAAATATATATATATACACACATATATATGGTGTATATAGACGCTAACTGAACGGCGCCCTCGTGTCGCACACATCATGCAAATTAATAATAATTAAGCGTGTTTCAATTTCCGTTAGCTTTTGTCTCAATTTTCACTGAACAACAATGTCGTGTAATCGAGATGAAATGCCCAGATTAACTCTGCTGTAGACAAAAGACAAGAGACACTCATGTTGAGCTGCCGAACAGCTGGGAAAGTAGTTATGTAGTTGCGCATTAATCGGCGGCAGAGATGAAAACTCATTGTTCCAGCCAAGGCAAGAACCTCATTATAACCAGATTTATTGGGACTGCAAATGGCTTTAGGCCAGGTCCGATTTGAGGGAGGCACATACATTTCCTTAAGCAAATCTAGCTAAGGAAACAGCTTAGACTAAACGCGAACTGAAACTTATTTTCTTTAAATAAATTATACGAGAGACCGAGATATAGGGACGGGAAATTTCCACCTATGAAGGATATTTAAAGCACATGAATTTCGTCCAGAAATATTGTTGTCAGATTTAGATGCCAAATTGATCTAGAGGCCAAACCATGAACAAAAAACCAAACCTTATGAAAATCGGATGAGATTTGACCAAGTTATGGGGGTGGGAGATTTGGACCTATGTCTATATAGGATAATTGAGTGTACTATTTTCACATGAATTTTGACCAAAAATTATGTTGCCAGATTTGGATGCAGAATTGATAATGAGGCCAAACCATGAAGAAAAAGCCAAACCTTATGAAAATCGGCTGAGATTTGACCAAGTTATGGGGGTGGAAAGTTTTGACTATGTCTATAAAGGATATTTGAGGGTACTATTTTGACATGAATTTTGACCAAAAATTATGTTGCCAGATTTGGATGCAGAATTGATAATGAGGCCAAACCATGAACAAAAAGCCAAACCTTATGAAAATCGGATGAGATTTGACCAAGTTATGGGGGTGGGAGATTTGGACCTATGTCCATATAGGAATTAGGAATATAGGGTATTTGGGAGTACCATTTTGACATGAATTTTGACCAAAAATTATGTTGCCAGACTTGGATGCAGAATTGATAATGAGGCCAAGCCATGAAGAAAAAGCAAAACCTTATGAAAATCGGATGAGATTTGACCAAGTTATGGGGGTGGGAGATTTGGACCTATGTCCATATAGGAATTAGAAATATAGTATATTTGAGGGTAATATTTTGACATGAATTTTGACCAAAAATTATGTTGCCAGACTTGGATGCAGAATTGATAATGAGGCCAAGCCATGAAGAAAAAGCCAAGCCTTATGAAAATCGGATGAGATTTGACCAAGTTATGGGGGTGGGAGATTTGGACCTATGTCCATATAGGAATTAGGAATATAGGGTATTTGGGAGTACCATTTTGACATGAATTTTGACCAAAAATTATGTTGCCAGATTTGGATGCAGAATTGATAATGAGGCCAAACCATGAACAAAAAACCAAACCTTATGAAAATCGGTTGAGATTTGACCTAGTTATGGGGGTGGAAAGTTTTGACTATGTCTATAAAGGATATTTAAGGGTACTATTTTGACATGAATTTTGACCAAAACTTATGTTGCCAGATTTGGATGCAGAATTGATAATGAGGCCAAACCATGAACAAAAAGCCAAACCTTATGAAAATCGGTTGAGATTTGACCAAGTTATGGGGGTGGGAGATTTGGACCTATGTCCATATAGGAATTAGAAATATAGTATATTTGAGGGTAATATTTTGACATGAATTTTGACCAAAAATTATGTTGCCAGATTTGGATGCAGAATTGATAATGAGGCCAAACCATGAAGAAAAAGCCAAACCTTATGAAAATCGGATGAGATTTGACCAAGTTATGGGGGTGGGAGATTTGGACCTATGTCTATGTAGGATAATTGAGGGTACTATTTTGACATGAATTTTGACCAAAAATTATGTTGCCAGATTTGGATGCAGAATTGATAATGAGGCCAAACCATGAAGAAAAAGCCAAACCTTATGAAAATCGGATGAGATTTGACCAAGTTATGGGGGTGGGAGATTTGGACCTATGTCTATGTAGGATAATTGAGGGTACTATTTTGACATGAATTTTGACCAAAAATTATGTTGCCAGATTTGGATGCAGAATTGATAATGAGGCCAAACCATGAAGAAAAAGCCAAACCTTATGAAAATCGGATGAGATTTGACCAAGTTATGGGGGTGGGAGATTTGGACCTATGTCTATGTAGGATAATTGAGGGTACTATTTTGACATGAATTTTGACCAAAAATTATGTTGCCAGATTTGGATGCAGAATTGATAATGAGGCCAAACCATGAACAAAACCCGAACCTTATGAAAATCGGTTGAGATTTGACCTAGTTATGGGGGTGGGAAATTTAGACCTATGTTTATACAGGATATTTGAGGGTGCTATTTTGACATGAATTTTGACCAAAAATTATGTTGCCAGATTTGGATGCAGAATTGATAATGAGGCCAAACCATGAACAAAAAACCAAACCTTATGAAAATCGGATGAGTTTTGACCTAGTTATGGGGGGGAAATTATGACTATGTCTATATAGGATAATTGAAGGTACTATTTTGACATGAATTTTGACCATAAATTATGTTGCCAGATTTGGATGCAGAATTGATAATGAGGCCAAACCATGAAGAAAAAGCCAAACCTTATGAAAATCGGTTGAGATTTGACCAAGTTATGGGGGTGGGAGATTTGGACCTATGTCCATATAGGAATTAGGAATATAGGACATTTGAGGGTAACATTTTGACATGAATTTCGACCAAAAATTAGGTTGCCAGATTTGGATGCAGAATTGATAATGAGGCCAAACCATGAACAAAAAACCAAACCTTATGAAAATCGGTTGAGATTTGACCAAGTTATGGGGGTGGGAGATTTGGACCTATGTCCATATAGGAATTAGGAATATAGGGTATTTGGGAGTACCATTTTGACATGAGTTTTGACCAAAAATTATGTTCCCAGATTTGGATGCAGATTTGATAATGAGGCCAAACCATGAACAAAAAGCCAAACCTTATGAAAATCGGTTGAGATTTGACCAAGTTATGGGGGTGGGAGATTTGGACCTATGTCCATATAGGAATTAGGAATATAGGACATTTGAGGGTAACATTTTGACATGAATTTCGACCAAAAATTAGGTTGCCAGATTTGGATGCAGAATTGATAATGAGGCCAAACCATGAACAAAAAACCAAACCTTATGAAAATCGGTTGAGATTTGACCAAGTTATGGGGGTGGGAAGTTCTGACTAAGTCTATATAGGATATTTGAGGGTACTATTTTGACATGAATTTTGACCAAAAATTATGTTGTCAGATTTGGATGCAGAATTGATAATGAGGCCAAACCATGAACAAAAAACCAAACCTTATGAAAATCGGTTGAGATTTGACCAAGTTATGGGGGTGGAAAGTTTTGACTATGTCTATGAAGGATATTTGAAGGTACTATTTTGACATGAATTTTGACCATAAATTATGTTGTCAGATTTGGATGCAGAATTGATAATGAGGCCAAACCATGAACAAAAAGCCAAACCTTATGAAAATCGGTTGAGATTTGACCAAGTTATGGGGGTGGGAGATTTGGACCTATGTCCATATAGGAATTAGGAATATAGGACATTTGAGGGTAATATTTTGACATGAATTTTGACCAAAAATTATGTTGCCAGACTTGGATGCAGAATTGATAATGAGGCCAAGCCATGAAGAAAAAGCCAAGCCTTATGAAAATCGGATGAGATTTGACCAAGTTATGGGGGTGGGAGATTTGGACCTATGTCCATATAGGAATTAGGAATATAGGGTATTTGGGAGTACCATTTTGACATGAATTTTGACCAAAAATTATGTTGCCAGATTTGGATGCAGAATTGATAATGAGGCCAAACCATGAACAAAAAACCAAACCTTATGAAAATCGGTTGAGATTTGACCTAGTTATGGGGGTGGAAAGTTTTGACTATGTCTATAAAGGATATTTAAGGGTACTATTTTGACATGAATTTTGACCAAAACTTATGTTGCCAGATTTGGATGCAGAATTGATAATGAGGCCAAACCATGAACAAAAAGCCAAACCTTATGAAAATCGGTTGAGATTTGACCAAGTTATGGGGGTGGGAGATTTGGACCTATGTCCATATAGGAATTAGAAATATAGTATATTTGAGGGTAATATTTTGACATGAATTTTGACCAAAAATTATGTTGCCAGATTTGGATGCAGAATTGATAATGAGGCCAAACCATGAAGAAAAAGCCAAACCTTATGAAAATCGGATGAGATTTGACCAAGTTATGGGGGTGGGAGATTTGGACCTATGTCTATGTAGGATAATTGAGGGTACTATTTTGACATGAATTTTGACCAAAAATTATGTTGCCAGATTTGGATGCAGAATTGATAATGAGGCCAAACCATGAAGAAAAAGCCAAACCTTATGAAAATCGGATGAGATTTGACCAAGTTATGGGGGTGGGAGATTTGGACCTATGTCTATGTAGGATAATTGAGGGTACTATTTTGACATGAATTTTGACCAAAAATTATGTTGCCAGATTTGGATGCAGAATTGATAATGAGGCCAAACCATGAAGAAAAAGCCAAACCTTATGAAAATCGGATGAGATTTGACCAAGTTATGGGGGTGGGAGATTTGGACCTATGTCTATGTAGGATAATTGAGGGTACTATTTTGACATGAATTTTGACCAAAAATTATGTTGCCAGATTTGGATGCAGAATTGATAATGAGGCCAAACCATGAACAAAACCCGAACCTTATGAAAATCGGTTGAGATTTGACCTAGTTATGGGGGTGGGAAATTTAGACCTATGTTTATACAGGATATTTGAGGGTGCTATTTTGACATGAATTTTGACCAAAAATTATGTTGCCAGATTTGGATGCAGAATTGATAATGAGGCCAAACCATGAACAAAAAACCAAACCTTATGAAAATCGGATGAGTTTTGACCTAGTTATGGGGGGGAAATTATGACTATGTCTATATAGGATAATTGAAGGTACTATTTTGACATGAATTTCGACCATAAATTATGTTGCCAGATTTGGATGCAGAATTGATAATGAGGCCAAACCATGAAGAAAAAGCCAAACCTTATGAAAATCGGTTGAGATTTGACCAAGTTATGGGGGTGGGAGATTTGGACCTATGTCCATATAGGAATTAGGAATATAGGACATTTGAGGGTAACATTTTGACATGAATTTCGACCAAAAATTAGGTTGCCAGATTTGGATGCAGAATTGATAATGAGGCCAAACCATGAACAAAAAACCAAACCTTATGAAAATCGGTTGAGATTTGACCAAGTTATGGGGGTGGGAAGTTCTGACTAAGTCTATATAGGATATTTGAGGGTACTATTTTGACATGAATTTTGACCAAAAATTATGTTGTCAGATTTGGATGCAGAATTGATAATGAGGCCAAACCATAAACAAAAAGCCAAACCTTATGAAAATCGGTTGAGATTTGACCAAGTTATGGGGGTGGGAGATTTGGACCTATGTCCATATAGGAATTAGGAATATAGGGTATTTGGGAGTACCATTTTGACATGAATTTGGACCAAAAATTATGTTGCCAGATTTGGATGCAGAATTGATAATGAGGCCAAACCATGAACAAAAAGCCAAACCTTATGAAAATCGGTTGAGATTTGACCAAGTTATGGGGGTGGAAAGTTTTGACTATGTCTATGAAGGATATTTGAGGGTACTATTTTGACATGAATTTTGACCATAAATTATGTTGTCAGATTTGGATGCAGAATTGATAATGAGGCCAAACCATGAACAAAAAACCAAACCTTATGAAAATCGGTTGAGATTTGACCAAGTTATGGGGGTGGGAGATTTGGACCTATGTCCATATAGGAATTAGGAATATAGGGTATTTGGGAGTACCATTTTGACATGAATTTGGACCAAAAATTATGTTGCCAGATTTGGATGCAGAATTGATAATGAGGCCAAACCATGAACAAAAAGCCAAACCTTATGAAAATCGGTTGAGATTTGACCAAGTTATGGGGGTGGAAAGTTTTGACTATGTCTATGAAGGATATTTGAGGGTACTATTTTGACATGAATTTTGACCATAAATTATGTTGTCAGATTTGGATGCAGAATTGATAATGAGGCCAAACCATGAACAAAAAACCAAACCTTATGAAAATCGGTTGAGATTTGACCAAGTTATGGGGGTGGGAAGTTCTGACTAAGTCTATATAGGATATTTGAGGGTACTATTTTGACATGAATTTTGACCAAAAATTATGTTGTCAGATTTGGATGCAGAATTGATAATGAGGCCAAACCATGAACAAAAAACCAAACCTTATGAAAATCGGTTGAGATTTGACCAAGTTATGGGGGTGGGAAGTTCTGACTAAGTCTATATAGGATATTTGAGGGTACTATTTTGACATGAATTTTGACCAAAAATTATGTTGTCAGATTTGGATGCAGAATTGATAATGAGGCCAAACCATAAACAAAAAGCCAAACCTTATGAAAATCGTTTGAGATTTGACCAAGTTATGGGGGTGGGAGATTTGGACCTATGTCCATATAGGAATTAGGAATATAGGATATTTGAGGGTAACATTTTGACATGAATTTCGACCAAAAATTATGTTGCCAGATTTGGATGCAGAATTGATAATGAGGTCAAACCATGAACAAAAAGCCAAACCTTATGAAAATCGGATGAGATTTGACCAAGTTATGGGGGTGGGGGATTTGAACCTATGTCTATATAAGATAATTGAGGGTACTATTTTGAAATGAATTTTGACCAAAAATTATGTTGCCAGATTTGGATGCAGAATTGATAATGAGGCCAAACCATGAACAAAAAGCCAAACCTTATGAAAATCGGATGAGATTTGACCTAGTTATGGGGGTGGGAGATTTGGACCTATGTCCACATAGGAATTAGGAATATAGGGTATTTGGGAGTACCATTTTGACATGAATTTTGACCAAAAATTATGTTGCCAGATTTGGATGCAGAATTGATAATGAGGCCAAACCATGAACAAAAAGCCAAACCTTATGAAAATCGGATGAGATTTGACCTAGTTATGGGGGTGGAAAGTTTTGACCTATTTCTATATAGGAATATAGCGGGTATTACCCGGCCTTGCCTGTGGCATGTTTAAAATAAATGAAAGTGAGTTTTAAACGGATCGGACGATAAACCAAAAAGTTTCCTACAAACAATTTTCGCGATTTTTCCACACATCTCGGTGGAATTTCCCGAAACCGCGTATTAACCTTCATCACGTAAGGTCAGTCAGTCAGTCCGTCAATGAGTCATTCAGTCAGTATTGACAATCAGTTTTATATTTAGAGAAGTAGATATATAGATTTAAGCTCAAGTGTAGGCGCCTGTGCATTAGCATTTTAATTGCTTCATAAGCGATATGATTTCTAAAAATAATACTAATACAAAACAATATAAGGCCATTGAACGGCCGGAATCTTAAGATTTCGGGGGCTCATACCCAATGTACTCAGCGTTACGTCGGCTAATCCAAGCCATAAACACGAATAAAGTTCATGTACCTCAAAATGTTTACATATTTGCATGCTTATACACGCTTTTCTGTGGTTTTATTAGATCTTACAACAGTTGAGAGAGGCAGAGAGAAATTATTCTAGAGGTCAAAGCAGTTGGCCTTGTCGTCAATCATGAAAATCGGTTAAGTTTTTGAGAAAGTTAGGGTATTTTTGAATAGGCACCGTTTTTTGGGATCTAAGAAAGCCGAAGTAATTACATACACATGCAACATTTTTGTCATTTTTGACAGAAAAATTAACTACCTCAGAACCTTTTTGATCAACATTTTATGCCAAGAGATTTTATAAAAAATGTAATTTCTCGTTATAAATTAGTTTTTAGAACTCTTAAAATGTATTTAAAAAATATAACCAGAGTAAAATGTATTCCTTAAAACTCTTAAAATATATTTTAAAAATATTTCCAGAGTAAAATGTATTTTCTCTTAATACTCAACTGCATAAATAACTAGGAAGCTGCAGTATAAATGTAGATAGCACAGCAAGACAGGAAATTTCGTTTTCTGTGCAAATTAATTAAAAAGTTTCAGAAAGTAAGACCTACCCCAAAACTCACGCCCACACACACACACCCTCGCACACACACGAAACAGACAAAAGTTTTCAACATTGTTCGCAATAAATTCTCATTTTGTTTATAATTGCGTGCAGCATTTAAATTAATTAACACTTAATGTATTTAAATGCTTAATATTACAAATTAAATATTTAAATGCAGCTGCGCTTATTACGCGTGAGTGTGTGTGTGTGTGTGTGTGCGTGTGTGTGTGTGCATATATTTATAGCACAAACTGTAGCGTGGAAACATTGCCCATGTTTTATTTATAATATTTTAAGTACAATGAGCAAAATGACGAACGCACTGGCAATGAGTGTTTGCATAGGCCTCGACTGTATGTGCGAGTGTGTGTGAGTGTGTGGATATGTAAATATATTATTATTATAATACATACTTAACGGCAACAACAGGAATAACAAATAATAAGCTGCACGCCCATTTGCAAAGCAATAAAGTCAATTTAGTTAGTGCGGCGCTGGCTTCATTAAGTGCAGTCAAACGCGCGACATCGTTGACAACAACGGCACACACACTCGCACGCACACCTACCACAAGCTACCAGCTACACCTACTGCCTACAGCTGCCACAGTGCCCCTGCAGCAACACTTGGTGCTACATGTACAAATATTTGACGTAGCTGCCTTACTTATTGTACCCTTGCATTGGGCGAGTATTATAATTTTGTCATTAAATATGTGACGCATAGAAGAAGACATAGTCGACCTTATAAAGCATTTATATATTATTGATCAGCATCAAGAGTCGAGGGAGTCTGTCGAATCATCTGGCTATATAATCTAGCTACCCTAGGATTGGATCGGTCTAAGTTCTTGTATACAAAATTTTGTTGCATTCAAAATATCTTAACCAAATTAAGAACTTGTAAGAACTGAATCAAAAACTATTTAATCAACAACATCGGACCACTATATCTGGGTTGAATTTAATCGGCTGATTAGTTTTTATCAGTTTCACTTTAAGCTATTTTATAAAAGATAATATTTAAGATGTCCAAACATTGGACTCGTATATCGAATAGCTCTAAAGGAAGAATCGGTCGAAAGATTTCTTGACTAAACTCAACAATTACGAGCTTCTCATTTCTTTCCAACTGAAAAGCCGTGTGAAATTCGTCCACAAGGGTATTTAATGCTCGGCGTGTCGCAAATATTCATTCCTTCTTGTTGTTTTTTTTTTTATATTTATTTTTTACTTATTTTTTTTGTTGTATATTTATTTGTTGCGTGTGAATGAGCGCTCAATTTGCTTGATAAGACGGCGACGCTGACGTTGACGTTAACTGAGGCCTGTTTATAAGTAAATCTGTGGCTCGAGGGTGCGCGGGCTAAAGGGATGCAGACGCACTACATACACACACACGCACACACACGCAGATAATCAACTGAATCTTATTAAATACTTCAGATTTTCCATTATCCTCTTGACATCTGATTTGTGCTTTGCAATCAGAGTTTTGATTAAAATTTTTGAGAGCAAAAGTATTTATATAAAATTTAAATAAAATATAAACTGATCAGATCATCGAAAAACCCCTGAATACCCTAACCAAATAGGATAGCAATCTTTATTCTTCATTTCTTTTAGTTGCCAGCTTCATTAAAATGCGTATTTTTGCTCGCCGATTAAAGTCTTCAGATCCGGCCGAGAGCCACTTGACACCTGTCAAGGCTCTCTGTTGCGGAATATATGAATATTTCGCTCAGTGCAGCCGTCTGCCACAGTTTCCGTATGCAAGGCAAAGTTTTTGTCATTTTCATCTTTTCTTCGCTTTTCGCATAATGTGCGTTTAATAGGGCTGCCAGCGTTTGAGATGTTGGGGAAGCTGACAAAATGTAACGCATACGCCATGTGGCACGCCAAGGCATTGTTAAGGGTTTAGAGAGAGTGTGTGTGTGTGCTGTGCATTGTTAACTTTGTTGCCTTGAAACTGATTATTACTGTTTGACACATTCGCTTGACTCGTCAACATCAACGACAACGACAACGACATCATCGACATCGACATCGGCATCGACATCAAAATGAAGCATACGACACGTTGGGCGGCAAAACACAACCTGCATGTCATGTGTATATGTGTGTGTGCGTATGTGTTTGTGTGTGTGTGTAGCTTCCCTATATTTGCACTGGCTGCCGTAATACGCTTTAGTTTTTAGGTTTCGCGCTTGTCGCCTTTGCCAGGCAAATAAGAAAGTGCAAATAAATATACAAACATATTACGACAAATGGGAATGTGAATAGAAATGAGAATGGGCATGAAAATGGCAGGTTGTGGCGGAGGATGGGTGGGGTGGATTGAGAATGGGCGAAATGTCGTAATGACTTATGGAGTGCGTGTGCACTAGAATTCCGAATGCGTTTCTTAAGGGTTCTTTAGAATATTTGAAACTTTTTTGTTTTAAAACTTAATATGCGAGAGTTGATCTGGTGAAACTCCCTTAAATTTTTCAAGAAATGTTTCTTAAACTTATCTTAAGTCTTATAAGTAAACCAAATATTATTAGTATAAGCCAATATAGTTTAGTCAGGCCGACTTTAGTTAAAAATTAACAAACTTGAATATTGTCAATGGCATATCAATACTTATAAAAAGAGCCTGAGATAGCTAATGCCTTCTAAAGTCTGCTAACATTCATTGTAATCAATCAACATCTAGCTAAATCTATGTACATCGACAGCAGATCTTTAAAGGTGATAAAATCTCGTTCTATATTGTTGACAGAATTTCTGCTTAGATTCGTAAACAAACTATAGTACTTAAACTGAGTCAGATAGTTTAAGTTTTTCATTCGAAAATTATAAAATTCCTACAATAGCATTGAATATATTCGCCAGAAAAATAGACATTAGATCGTATATGTATATGTATATGTGTTTATATAAGGTATGTAGTGCAACGCCAGCTCGTCTGGGCACATCTTCTTTTTTCGCACATGTATTTTGTAATCTTTAGCCGGGGCAAAGCTGTTGCTACTAGTTGCGGGCTATTGCCCCACAGCGTATTACATTTGATTATGTGTCTCGACGAGTGTGTGCGTGTGTGTGTGTGTGTGTGTGTGTGTGTGTGTGTGTTTCGGTAGCCGGGTACTACGCCTTATAAATTCGTTTGCCCGTTTGTCCATTCTCCCCTTGCCTCCCCCCTTTTTCGCCGCTAACCCATTCGATGAACAAGCGACGATGGAGACGACGCGAACGCCAACGTCGACGTCGACGCTGGCTGCGACGCCAGCGGCAAAGGCAACGGCGACGGCAGCAACAGTCACAGGAAGGAAGCTTCAAGACACGATTAAATCAGCAAATAAAATAGCAAGTGAATGGCAAGAGAGCAACAAGAAATTGAAGGCAGGCAACTCGAAACGTATGCGAATGCAAACGTTGCAGAAAAGAAACTCGAAAGAAAAATAGAAAGAGCGGGGGAGTAAAGAGAAACTAAAGTGTGAGCCGGGCAAATGCAAACAACGGCAATGCAAAAGTGAAATACAAGACAAAAATAACAGCATGCCGAAAAGCTAATACCCTCTAAGGTATCTGGGCATATATTTTTCAATAAAAAAGTGAACGTTTCTTTTAATTGGGCGATATACGATATGATAGATCGATATGATATGGCGTACAGTAGCTATTATTATTTATAAAGTATATATTGAAATCTTTCGTAGATGTTGTGTTACACATTAGGTGACAAAATTAACATACCCTCTGCGTGTGTATAACAAAAATTAAGTCATTGAATAGGTTGAGGAATGAATTTTTCAAACCAAATTTGTTATGAATAAGGCAAGGCAGCAGCAGAGACTAAGAGTAAGAGTGGACGGAAGGGGGGAACGTTGACTGACTAAGGTCGACTTTTTGATTGAATGCATAGATAAATGAAGGACAGGTAGCATTCACGCTGAAATGGAAAATTGATTACAGCATGTGCAGAAATGTAAACGGAAAACGTATAGTAAGGGGGAAGGGAGGGGCTGATACCATACACTCATATATGGCGTATACATGTTCAGAGATAAGCATGCAAATTGCAAAAGATTGGCCAAATATGTTATCAGCAACAATTTGTTGATATACATACATTGGTACATGAGGTCGTACAACTGTAGCTACCATAAAAATAGAAAATATGCAGTTTTGCGATAGGAACTGTTATCATTCGAAATAACTTTGCCGAACTTGACATATGATGGGTTATTATTTTTGGCTGCTTCTGCAATCTTTTATTATTTATCAAAATAAACAACCGTTTATAAGCCTAATCAAATGACAATTACACATATCTTTTTATATAAATGTTTACATATTTATCCAAGCAAATATTTACGAATGTCGCATAAAGAAGAACTGCCGAAATGGCGTGATCAAGCAAGACTACACAAGAAAGTGTGCAGGTATTCTGCAGTCAAACATTTACGGATGTCGCACAAAAAAAAAACTGAAGAGAACTGGCATGAAGAACAAGAAAGAATACACAAGAAAGATGCGGCATACAAGTATTAAGCAGTAAAACGTTTACGGAGTCGCACAAAGAAGAACTGAAGAAAACTTAGATGCCGAGCTCTGGAGCTGCGACATGCAAGGAGAGAGCAATAGATATAGAATGAAAGAGGGCAGAGTATAAAAATCAGAGCACTTGCATAATCTAATTGCAAGAGTACCGTTTAATTTGATGTACATACCTTTTAAAAGTGTATTAAGCGAAAAAGTAAACATTCCGTGAAGGTACTGGCCCAAGCCAACTAATTGCAGGTTACATTTTAATTGCTGAAAGAGCTTAAGACTTGAGTTCAATTATTTGCTCATTAAATTTGAATTACCTGTCCCATTGCCAGAGTGGGCAATTACCGTAATTCAAATGCCGTGCTCGTTCGAGTACTTGAAATTTAAAAGCAAATTTTATTGAATCCTTTGCAGTTCGAACATATTCCCCTCATTTTATTTGAACTTAAAAGCAATTAAACTGACTTCGAGAATGTCATTTCATATCATTTTGATGCTCTTAATTAAACGAAATGTTCTTCACTATCTGGCAGATACTTTAAAATAATGAAACCTGGTATTTTTGGTATATTACAATGTGGGCAAAAGACAACGAAGCATCTATGGAATATATGTAGATAGATCTGTTCGTATCATTTGTCTCGGTTCGCAATTAAAGAGTCTGCTAATAATGGGCAATAAAATACAAGCTGGCTCTGGCTGTTCGACCTGAACAGAAAATAGCAACACATTATTTTGCCATTTTTGGGGCCAATTACGTAGCGCCCAGTGAAGTGGGTTTTAGCCAGAAAACGGGCCAATTAGACCACAATACGCAGCATAAAGTTAATCAGGAGCGGGTCACAAGAAATTCAAGACCAGCTCTAAGTCAAAATTAAGTCCCCCTCCCCCACCGCGAACTAAACTTAACCAACCTCAACCTTCCCCCTCCCCCTCCCACAACTCTGCTCGAAAAAAACACTTTGCCAAATCATTGTCTAAAAAGCAGCCAGCAAATTGGCTTCGGCTTGATATGGGGGGAAGATTTCATTCAGTTTTTTATTGCTTTATTTTTTATATTTGTCTGTCTCAAAGACAACTCATTCGCATTGGTAGTTTCCCAAGCTTTTCGCGCTTGTTCTGACATTGGCCAGGGAAAGTGGCCTAGGTGTAGGGGGACAATGGTGCGGAGGGG
Source organism: Drosophila virilis (assembly GCF_030788295.1). Classification (NCBI taxonomy): domain Eukaryota; kingdom Metazoa; phylum Arthropoda; class Insecta; order Diptera; family Drosophilidae; genus Drosophila; species Drosophila virilis. The sequence goes on from NC_091546.1 coordinate 2,704,334, forward strand.
GGAGGGGGGTACAACGTTTTTATAGCAAGTCAAAAACCTATTAATGCTCAGCGAGCGCGTTCAACTTGTTACAATTCTTTACGTTTGACTCTGCTCTGTCTGCTTTTTTTTGTGTTTTTGTGTTTCCGTTTGTTTGCGAACTTATTTATTATATACCCTGTAATACCATTTCCATGGTGGGTATATGCATTTTTACTTATAAGCTGTGATTTTATTTATATTCAGAAAACAAACTTTACATTTAACTCTGTTCGGTTTGCATTTTTAGGTATTGCCTTATACCCAGTAATAAAGTCTCAAGGCGGCTTGGATATCATCTTGGATTTTATTTCTATCAAAAACAAACGGAATGTCATTCAAATTATGTTGAAAATAAGTTATATGCTGGCAAAATGAGAGAAATTATGTATACGCCCATAGCTCAATATTTCTCTATCAATAATAACTGATAGTATATAACAAACAGATCAATAATTAATAATAATAACAACAGCTCAAAGACAGAAAATCAATAGATCGACTCAGCTCAGACAGAATATTATAAATGAAGCACATAAAGTTGTTAATTAGCGCGTGTATTGAAATAGCTAAATATTATATAGAGGATTTAGGTAGCATATTTTCTATTTAAAAAAAAAAAAGCACTACAAGCAACGGTGATTTTCGGAGGGTTAAGTTTAGTAGATGCTATTAATACCTAAAATTAAGTACTTGGTAAAAAAATTGCTGCTGTTTTTTCCAGGGCATTGCCTAATCGATCACACAGAACTTGAATATTATTTATATGCTCTTTGAATTCTATGCATATTTTTTTCAGGGCATCGCTTAGTCGATCACGCAGCTGAGCATCTAATGCAACCGCCTTGTTTTCCAGGGCATTACCTAGTCGATCATAAGGGTGATTGGCCAATATTATTTATTTTCAACAATTTCCGCTAGCTTGGGCTCTTCTATGTGGCTTTGCATTAGAGTAGCTTCTGCTGCCAGTTTGGGTGCGAGTTTTGGGTTCCTGTCTATCTGTGGCTCTCTGACTTCTGCCTGCCACACGAACCTAACTCTAAGTGTGTGTGTGTTTGTGTGTGTGTGTGTCATATGGCGCATTGTTTGATACGATACAAATTACAGTTAGCGCTGCCCCTGCCCCACCTGCTCCGCCCACCCCACCCCTTGACAATATTTGGCACTGTGTCGCAACTTGAATCGATACATGGCAGCAATAAACGACGGCAAATTTCATAAATAGCTTTATGTCAGTTGAAATTTTTGACTCTCAGCTATGACAAGTTGGGACCGTGCAACCTCACACTCACGCGCCCACCTGAGGGCCGAAACGAATCAATTTCAATTAGTTTAAGTGGAGCACCTGACTCTGGTACACTAATTAAGCTGCGTGTGCCTGGCCAGGATCAGTGCGCTTAATTCAATCAGCTGGCGGCACATCAACTGGACATTGACTGGACTGGAAGCGAGTCGCGAACTGGAAATAATCACCGGAAATCTGTGAACGGAAATGGACACAATAATGGCGACCAAAACGGACGACAACGGGCCCAACAACGGGCATCGCGTCGCATTTAGCCAAACAAAGTGCCGCCCGGCTCTGTCCCAACTGTTCAGGGCCAAGTTCAAGTGCCAGTCCCGGTCTGGCTGGGCCTCTGGGCAAAATGCTTTTCGGCATGCCAAAGGCTCATTAATTCGCATTCATAAATTACGCCGGACAACACCGGCCACAAAATAATGAAAATTCAGTATAAATAACGTCGTTTAAGTCAAGTCGAAATCAATGCAAATCAAAATTCTAATGGAGCCTGAGCCTGATGGATCCCGCCCCCCAAAAGTACGTCAGGCAATTCGTGCATTAATCCTCAAACCGATAAGAACATTTTGACATTCTTAAACATATTTGGGGATTCTCCATAATCTCAAAATAACTTGTAAATAGCATATCAAGAAAATGGAAAAATAAATTCAGAAAACAATAAATTCTCAATTGTTTTTAAGATTTTAAAAAATAGTTTAGATATTTCTATGTTCACCTTAATTTGAAAGGCAGCTACAAGATATCTCAAAAATGTGAACAAATCGAAATCTACCAGAATATAAATGTACATCATAAATATGTGATATTTATACCCTCTCATTTTGTCATGAAATGTGTAACGCGACATCTCTAACCTCATTAAGCATATATATTCTAGATCAGCATCAATAGCCGAGTTGATATAGTCATGTCCGTTCGTCCGTCTGTTTCTATGCAAACTTATCTCTCAGTTTTAAAGCTATTGTCTGGCAATCTTACAAAGGTTCCTCTTTATCGGGAAGCTACATCATAAAGCCGCCATAGGTCGAAAAATTAGCTTTTGTGTGTCAAAATAACCTGATGCTTAACATATTCTCTTCAAACTCATATCTCACATATTTGGAAGCCAGCAGGGCAAATGTCTACAAGGAGGATATCAAATCTTCGGCATGCCAAAGAATTCTTTTTTCTAATTTTGTATATACTTTTGTTATTCATAGTATTTTTAAAGTTTTAAATAAATTAAAATATTACCAAATTCAAGAAGTCTAATAAAATCAGAGCCTTGAAAGCTGCTAGCTTTGTTCTTCCAGTCTTATGAATAGATTAGAAATAAATTCATAATTTATATACAATTTTAGAACTGAATTTTTCTTCAGTGCATTTTTACACTATTCAGATAAGTTAATCCTTTTAAGTTTTCTACCTCTTAAGACGCCATTATCTATAGAGTAGCCCATTTTTCAGTAGCCAGTCAAATAGTGAAGGGCAGCACAATAAGCGGATAATAAACTTTATGAGATGTTTACTTTGTTTCATTTGCTTCAAGCTCGGCAAAGTAATAAACTAGTATAAAGCGAACGCGAGCGTTTTAATACAGAAATTATAAATAAAACAAAGTAAATAAATAAACAGTAATTAACGACAGCAAAGAAAAAAAAGAACCAAACAAAACCGAGGAAAACTGATTGTAACCGGAGTTAAGGTCTTTGGAGTAAACTTTAACGACGACGACGAAAACATTTACCAAAACCCCAAGCACAAGCACACCCATTACGTATACGCCGGGCTGGCTGTGCGTCATGGTAATTGAATCAGTTGCCAAAGAGCGTCAATAAAACAATTTGAGCATTCAATCAAATGTCAATGCATTAAATTGTGGCCACTTATCAGGGAGAGACGACGCCGACGTCTGCTGCACGGCTCGCTGCAGATAAACGGCAACAAACATTGCCCCAATTACCAAGCCACACACACACACACACATTGTAACTGAGGTGCATGTGGTTTTTATCCAAACACACACACACACACACAGACAGAGACAGAGACATCCACCCACTTGGGAGACATTTAGCAGCTTCTGTTGCGGCTGCTGCAGCGCAATTTGCATGGCGCATGTTTTATAATTCAATTAATTGTAATATGATACGCGACGTATGATACGAGCTTTTGATAGTAGCTGAGTCGCTGATAAGAGTATGTGTTTGTTTCTACTTCTTCTTTTTTTGTTATGCATTTTGCGCAAATTGTGCACAATTAAGACACACACAAAGATACAAAAAACGACGCAACAAAATGCAGCGTAAACAAAATAAAGCAAAATAAACAATTGAGATTCTATTTTTTTTTTGTTTTTTTTTTTTTCTTTCTCTTATTTTGCATTTTGCATTTTTTGCTTTTATTTTCGATTTTCGAATTTCGAATCGCTCAAAATTTATTTGCACTGCATTTTGCCAGTGCCGCCGCAACAGCAGCTGAGGCCGGGCAACGTGTCTCTGCGAGATACGCGATAAAAAGTTTAGCAGCTGTTTTTTTTTTTTTTTATTTATTTTATTTGTGTTACCTTCTTTATGTCGCGTCCACGCAGCAACAGCAGCAATTGCCGCAATTCGTTGTCGCACAAAGCACAGTTAAAATTCAAGAAATTACCAAATAAAGCAGAGACGCAAAAATGCAAAAATAACAATAAAGATGCGTTTGCCGAATGTTAACACTTCTTAAAATTGCGAATTAACGCTATTCACTGACCGTTTCGTGGAAACCGTTATGTTCTTAACACGCCGCATGAACTTTACAAACTGAGACCACCGACCGCGAGCAAGCGGGCACAGCCAGAGCAGAGCAGCGAACGACTCGCACACGAGCGAGCAACGAAGAAGAAAATGCCGACACAGCGACTGTCGCCGGCAGCAGCGAACGCAGCAAAAACAACAACAACAACGGCAGCAACAGCAGCAACAGCAGCAGCAGCAGCGCAGCAGCCCCATGCAAAAAGGAAAAGTGGACATGGGGTGGCGCTCAACTGTTAAGTAAGAGGCGTCCGATTTGAGTGAAAGCTGCAATTTTAACAGAAATGTTAATTGTGCCTGTTTTAACAGTCATGCAAGAGATAAAACTGAATATGGGGTGGCGTTCAAACGCTGAGTGAGAGTCGTTCGTTTTGAGTGACAGTTGCAGTTCTTAACAGAAATGTTAATGCAGAACTGTTAATGGACTGAGCATTAAATAAACTATTTCATTACTTTAAGCGAAAATGCCATGACTGTAAGGAATTCAAATACTTTTAAGACGATTTTGATACTGCTTAAGATCAAAGTTTATCGTTTTTAAGTGTGTAAAATACTCATTATTTGTAAACTAAGCCCAAATGGTTAACAAAAGAGCTGTGCCGACGCTCTTAGCAAAACAACTTTTTGACAAAAGAATCACATTTTGTTGTCTAGTTTTTTCTATAATAATTTATTGATAAGCTGCGACGCGTTTTTCAACTTTTAAGCCTCATTATACCCATTTGCTGTTGACTGACAAGTTTAAATATTTTATAAACATTGCGATTTCAAGCCACATTTAGTTTTTTCTTATGAAAAATTGATTGTTTGCCTTTAGTTAACTGTAGAAATCTTAAGGATCTCGTTTAACTATTAATCTTAATCAAAGAATATTTTGTAATTTTGGCAAAACTCAAAGATACTCAATTTGAATAAACGATTCCAAATAAGAAGAAACTAACAGTTTCTAGAAATCGCAAATATTATATTATATACAAAACTTAAAACTTTAGCCAATTTTAAGTTTCGGCGGCATTTTAAATATAATCCTGCTGTTCTTTAAATACTATTACAAATGTAAAATGCCAATTTTTGTAACTATTCAAATTTAATATAATATTAATAAATATAATATTAAGTGTTTTAAGTGTAAACTCTTACAAAATCACATTTGCTGCTGCTGCACAGACCGATCTTTCTTCTAGTTTTGTTTTTAAGGATTTATCATTTTTGGTTTTAAAAGCATCGAATTGTTCAACAAATTTAACAGAGTCTTAATCTTAAACGAAATGACTTTAGTTAGGCAACATTTGTATAGCTAGTCGAATTAGCTGAAGAAATAGACCGAGTCGAGCACCTGGCGCAGATCAAAGTCACCTTTTTGTGGCAGCTGGCGCAAAATGCGGTTCAACTGACGCTTGGACAGATCCTCCACGGAGCCATCGTTGGTAAAGTCGCTGCAAGGCAAGAAAAATGTGGCTTAGCGCAAGCTGATCGAGGAGTAACTGCATCCTACTCACTTGTCCCGAAAGCTGTAGGTCTTCCGCATAAACTCCGACAGCTGCTCGAGTATGGGCTGCGAGTGGAGGGCGACAAACTGTTCACGACAGGCGCGATTCAGCTCCGGCACCGTGCACGCATGCGTCCAGAAGCAGTCGTGCACGGAGACAAAGGTGATGCCCTGCCGCTCGCAGTGCAGCGAGGTGAGCATCATGTGCGACGAGTCCAGCGAGTGTATGAAGTTGGGCGGAAAGGCGTTCTTTTGCTTCAGGATGTTCGGTCGTTCGTACATGTCCATGGGCATATTGGAAATGACGCGCAGGCCATGGCGCGCCACAGGCTTCAGCTCCTGCCGATTGTAGGGCTGCACCACTGGCAGACCCAACGGTGTCACCCATTCCACATTCTGACTGCAGACCCCCGCTATGAGGCGTGCACACTCCGTGAACCAGTCTTGAATCTCGCGCGTCGAGGTGAACATTTCGCGCAGGCTCTCAAACGTTTTGGTGGTCAAATATGTGGAAGCCGGCCACACCCAGTCCTTGGGAAAGTCATCGATATCCTTCAGCTGACGCGCTATCTGCAGCCGTGCACCGTAGCGTGTGACGCCATAAACGGTGGTCATCACCGTCTGTTTGATCACCTTGCGCCGCACAAAACCCTCCAGCGCCTGCGCCACATGCAGTCCGTTCTGTGCATCCGTTTTGCGTGAGCGCTCCACCAGGGCCGCCACGGCGCTGTACACATCCTGCGGTATGGCCGAGGGCGCCAGATTAACGCTGCAGGCGCCCGCCTCATCGCGACCCAGTGCCGCATAATGCTGCAGTCCATTGCAGGAGCCATCCTGGTGTATGGGAAAGCGACTCAGATAGGCGGCAGGATCCGGGGAACGTTGAACTTTGGCTATCTCCATGCAACAGGCGAGCGTCTGCCAGGGCTCATCCGATTTGGCCCACCACATGCGACCTGTGAGCGGATTGTCCGCCGAGTCCAAGATCTCCGGCATTATCTCCTCAGCGTAGAGTAGACGCTCGCGCACCGAATCCCGCTTCTTTGTGCCCGTCAAATTGATGCAGTGCAGCTTTAGCCAGCTAAAACCATCCACGCCCAGCGGCTGTGCTTGATCAAAGATAAGCATCGAACGCGCCAGATCCGAGCCCAAGTGATTTAGATGCGGCGGCACCGGATAAACGCGTCCACGAAAGTCCATGTTATGAGGCAGCCAGAAGACCTTGTCGCGGTACTGTATATAAGATGCGATTAGAATTGCGATGCCAATGTGAATATGAACACAGGTAGGGGTCTGTTAACAAGACTGTTTACACCTGGGATTCCTTTCCTTCCTTCTTAAACAAAAGCACACACCCACACAAACACTTGACCACCAAAACACTTTTATAAATAAACAAGTAAGAGGTCCTAGTTGGGAGCTCCCGACTAGGGAATACCCTGAACCCTCTTATTCCAACACAAAATGCAGTTCGCACAACGCGTTTGAAGTATGAAAGATAAATTAGAAAAAAAAAAAGTTCCCATGGCAGGGTTTAACAGCCACACCAGCCAAAAAAAAAACAAAAAAAAAAAATAGTTTCCCCGGTAGGGCTAGACCTCGCGACAGACCGCACCACTTGCCACTGTCTCTACTTAACAGCCACACTAATAATTAACGAATACTGAGAAAAATTAAAATAGCAGCACAGAAAACAATCGTAATTGCAATGCTGTTGATAAAATTCGAGGCAGACATTCATGAATGTGTGTTATATACTCTATGGGGTCGGAGATTCTTCTTCCTTCTGCCTGTTACATACATTTGCACAAATACATTATACCCTTTTTACTTAGGGTATAAAAATTGGGAACGAATTTCGAAAAGAATATTGGGATTATTTCGGATCATGTAAGCTACCCGAACTAACCACCCTTCCGCACCCTGGCAGAGCAATGCAATCAAGTTAAAAGGCAAACGGACTTAAATTTAACTTATGGCACACAGATTAGATTTCCAAAATTTTCCTACTCACGTGCTGCGCCAGCGACAGGCGATAGAGGGCATCACACCACAAGCTGTACATTTCGGCCTGTCTGCGTCGATGGCCGAGCTTATCCCGAAACAGTTTGGCACGCTCCGCTGGCGAGACACTGCTGCCATCCTTCTCGCCCGTCGGCAACGTGGGCAAGGGCGGCAAGGAGCTGGGCGGTTGTGGCACATCCAATTTGGCATCGCCGCCCTTCTGAAAGACCTCAATGATCACATCCAGCAGCTGTGTATTGACACGCCACGGCACACTGGCCAGCTGATTGAGCGAATCGAGCGCTGGATAGAGATGCTGCGGATTGGCGGCACGTATGCGCTCCCATTGCTGCACAGCCTGATGCGGCAGTCGGATGAGCTCCGATTTGTTTAGCAAATAGCCGCCGTTTTGCGGCGTGCTCCAGGGCTGCGGCGGGCACAGCATGGGCACCAGATTCGAGTCAAAGGTGAGCGTCTGCTGGCGTGAGGCGCGCAACAGACGCGACAGCACCGGATGCGGCTTAACCTCCTCCTTGACCAAACGGCCCTGATTGCGGAACAGCGTGTAGAAGGCGGGCAGCAAATTCTGTGGCGTTGTCGTGGCCGTTGTCTTTGTCTTGCTCTTCTGGCGCATGATGTGCGCATCGATCTTGATGTCGCGCATTAGTATGTTGTATAGGAAACGACCCACGCCGGCGAGCACATTGGTGGGCCACGGCACCTCGGGCAGATCCATGGAGGGTCCACTGTGTCGCTGCGCGTGCACCAGTCGTTGCCACATTTGGCGCGTATTGTCCTCGGTGTGTCCACTGGCCCACAGATCACAATAATCGCTGTAGATATCGCCGATCTTCTCCAGCGTGCCATTGTGTTTCTTCTGCTCGATTTGATAACATTGCTGCACCCTTTGGCCCAATTCCCTGTACAGCTGACCGACAGTGGGACTAAACGTTTCCGAGCCCTCGGCTAGCTTGTACAGCTCCTTGATGAGTATGTCCGAAAAGTGATTCGTGTCGAGAACTTTCAGGTACGTGTAGTAGTTCATATAGCCGTGCGGCTTGAATCTCACCTGAGCACGCAACGTATTCAAATCGCGCACAATCGCGGCAGAGATTTGTTTGCGCCAGTTTTGTTCCAGCTCTTTCAGTTTTCCACGCTGTGAAAGAAGGCGGCATGAAATGTTTTCGTCTTAGACTAAGGACAGGAAACTTACGCAATACTCGGCATTGGCAAACTCCTTGGAATTCTCAATGGATTTGATAGTAATGCAGCCGTCCAACTCTACTTTAAGCTGCTCGCGTGCCATCTGCTCCAGCTGTGCTTTGCTGAAGCCACGCTTTGACCTCATCATAACACAATCCTCGTCCGAGGCCGCAGCCGCTAGCTCTGCGCCTACAGGCAGCACCTTTGCGTTGAGCTCATTGAGCAGCTCGTTATCGTAGCCCAGCTGGGGCGGCACATAAACCGGCGTAAAGTTCGCACGCACACGCCGAATGGCATCCAGCGCTATGTCACGCTGATCCGCTATAAATTTAGCACGATCCATGATTTGATCTAGTGTATAACCCTGCTGTTCCGCCTGGGTTATGTACTGTTCGATGAGTTGTTGATTCTGTGCATCCGGTTCCACGCGACCCAGGCACTCGAATACAGCCGCATACGTTTGTTCGCTGAACTCTAGGCCATCCTCATGGATCAACTTGAATAGCTCTTGGCAGCGGTCAAAGGAACCCTTGCCCGCATAGCCATGCAACAGAATGTTGTACAAATCGATGCTGATGACGCTGCTGGCTTGTTTCTGCTGATGCGCGTTGCTCTTCCTGGCGCGACTGCGATAGGCGAAAATCGTGGAGAGAGCACGGCTGAGCATATTGGCCGAAACGCACACGTTAAGATATGTGGTTAAATTGATGATCAGCGCACGATGTTTGGCCTGACGCTCCTGCTCCTCCGTCACATGCACGTTGGACTTGAAGCTATTGGACAAATAGCAGATGCTAATTAATATAGGAGAGAACGGGAAGGCATACAATATAGAACAAACCGTTTCTTGGACTTGGCTGTCACGGCATTAGACTGTCGCTGGCTGATGGCAGGCACGGTCGCCTTATGCGACTCCTTTAAATCGATATATGGCTCAATGGTTTCAAAGGGATCCAACAATTCGGTCTCAGCTGCATGCTTAGGAGCATTAACACTGAAAAATAATTACATTAAATAAATGCCTTCTACAACTGAGGCAGCTACGTACCCAAAGCTCGATAAATCCGCCTCGGCATGATCCTGTCGCTCATTCTCCATGCTCTCAATGATGTCACGATAATTGTGAAAGCTTTTCAGTATCTTATGCACCTCGGCCGGATTGGCAATGAACTGTTTCGTGTATGTCTCTTTACCAAAAAATATCAGGGGCTTGTCATCGTACATGCCCGCCTCCAGTATGGAGCTATCGAGTGCATCCAAATCGATTTTTTGATACTCTGCCGGCTGTCGCTGTGCGGCCTCTTCGCTGCTCGTCTTACCCTTCTTCACGGCGCGTCGCTCATCCCGCGCGCGCTTCTCCAGGATTTGCAATTGTGTTTTCTGTATGAATTCCGCCAATTTCTTCGATTTCAAGCGTTTCACGCGTGATTTGCGCTCGCTAGCCGTCAGTTCGGTAACTGTTGTGTTAACACATTAAAGATTTATATATAATAATGTGAATTGGTTAATTTGTTTATGTTGCATACCCTCCAGCAGCTCCACATATTTGGCATAGCGCGGTTTGCGCAAACGTTTCTTCTTGGTCAGCGCCAGGGCGTCTGTCTGTGTGGGCGTGGTCGACTGTGCACGTGCGGCAGTTGTTGTTGTTGTTGCTGTCAGCATAATAATTATTAATTTGCTGCACTTTATACTAAATGAAGTCGTTTACTTACTTGCCGGCGCTGGGCGATAGAGCATCTGATAATATTGCTGATATTGTGTTAAATTGTGCGCAGCGGCGCCGACGTTGCTGCAGCTGCAGCAGCAACTGTTTGTTGAGGCAGGCGTTGGCAGCCGCAGCACCCGTTGCATGGCTGTGGCACGATTGCCGCCCAACAAACGATACATTTTGACTGTGCAATTGCAACGTTTGATTACGAAATTTAATTAATTTTCACACAAAAATGTCCGCTGCTTGCATAATATTTTGTTGTCCATTGCGCGTTTCACGTGTTGAGGCCAGACAGGGTTGCGTTAACAGCTGTTCAAGCGATAGTATCGATAGTATGCATTTGGCCCAGCCAGGGCTGCACTAACCGCTGCTCAAATGATGTAATCGATAGTTTTGTTTAGGCCAGCCTGCCAACTTGCGCAAGAAGCAAATTCAAATTTTTGAATTTGCCAATCATTGATATTAACGTTAAGTATTAAAAGAATTATATATAAGTATTTGTTAGAATTTACAAAAATGCCGCAAAAGAAAGGCAACCAGGCCCCGGTCACGTCAGAAACTGATGTGGTTTTCAAGCCGCTGCCGCCAAATATATTTCTATACATACAGCTGGCCCATATCGACATACCGCCTAACATAACGGATCCATTGGAAATACATTTGGATCAAGGCGGCAGCCTAATTATCAAATGCGTGGAGCATTACAACACCGACGGGATTATAGTACAGGATGAGTTCCATCTGAAGCCCACGTACACATTGGTATTTCAACAGGATAATCTGGATCGGATCAATCATGCAGCCGATAATCCTCTGCTGATAAAGCTTTATATGTGCAAGACCGACGAGCCGACCTACTATGCGACGGAGGAGATGGAAGTGGAGGCAGAAGCCTCCGACTTGCTGTCCACGCTATTTGATAAAATTGAGCAAAGTACAGATGTCACGGCCGAGCTCAGCTTTGACGAGACCAAGGTCGAGATGGTGCTGCTCTGTGTGGGCTATCTCGATATAATCAAGCTATTCGGTCATCATCGCTGCATGCTGCGCGAGGAGCTCTATCTATATCCCGTGCCCGATTGCCCCATTGAACTGCGCCGCACCGTGAACACCGAATGGCATCTGTACACGCTGGTGCCCATCGCCAAGGAGCTGACCTTCACCAACATGGCGTTCGTTACATTCGAGTCCATTTACAATCTGAAGGAGGAGTATACGCTCGATCTGGATACGCTAACGGTACAGCTCAGCTTTCGGTCGTTGCTGCCCGTCGAACGCAACGAATACCATGTGATACCCTGGTGCAGCTTCAATAAATTCACCGAAACGACCATTGAGAATCAGGATAATCATCATGTATTCGAATACTTTCGGAATAGCGTGCCGGATAGTTCCTGCACGGGCCTCAAGTCCAGCATGGAGGTGCAAATGCATAAGCTTTTCGAGCATTTGATGCGCTCCGATCATATGGACATCGATTTTGATCTGATCGATCCGATACTCGATAATGCCCTGGTCTGCAACACCTTCCATCGATATATACTCACCAAGAGAATGTCGGATATATTGTATACGGCGATCGCCTGGCGGCGATATGTTATTGCTGTCGATGTCTGGAATGTGGCCACAATTGAGAAAAAAGTTGGCAAAAAAATGGTCAAAACAACGGGCAATCAGATTATATTCTCGGGCATAATAGATCCAGCCATATTCTGCTTTCCCGGCGGTACGTAGCAATCCAATTCTTACACAATTTTTCCGGTATTTAATCGATATCGATAAATATCGATTTTCCACAACATTTTTGATTTGTTGGTATATTTTTGGTATATATGCACTCCTTTTGAAAAAACTGAGTCCATAGTTTTGATCTAAGAGAAAGAAGAAGGTACTGTCGAAAGTTTTGCTAGGGTATCTGATAGTCGTTTACTTGCGATTATATGAAATTGAGCGGGTTTCTTTGCAGTGCAAACGATTCGCTTTGCTGTGGAGCTAAAATATCTGGGCGCCAAGAAGAAGTTGTCTTACATAAAGCCAACAAGTACAACGTCCCAGACACGTAATACGAATCGGCCGAGCTCTCAACAAGATACCGAATCGCCGACATTTGCGATTATAAAAATATGCCTGCTGGCACCGCTGGGCCAGGTGTACGAGGAGCTGAAGGTGTTTCGCGAATCCTTCATTAGTCAGAATCGTTTGCTCTACTGCAAAGGCGAGCTGCACAATACGGAGCCCTTGCCGCTCAGTAAGATCCAGCGGGACGCCTATACGCGACTAGATGTGTTCATGCGGGACACGATACGCTATATAGTCGATAAGAATGTGCACAGCATCGAGGACAAGCGTAGTCATTTCTGCTGCGCCCTGCAGAATCTGACCAACATCTTGCTCAAGGTGATCGGCTGTGACTTCAATATGCGCGTACCCACCAGCACCAGCATTGAGTTTGCAGTTAGTTCATTCTCGAATACCTGAAATTATTCCCTATTATATATACAGTCTTACCCAATCAACAGAACTTGTGCGCCGTTGCCTACAATGAGCTGGAGCAGCGGGCGCACAATCTGCTCGAGAAGATCGAGGCGGAGGGCCTGGATGAGCTTGTGGCCAACAAACAGGAGCGCATCGACAATCTGATCGATCATATGAATGCCATTAAAATCATGAACGCCGTCGGGGACAAACGTATGGCCAATTATTTTTACGAAAAGGTGATTGGCTGGATGATTGGGCACTTTAAAGATAAGCTATTCGTATCTCGTGCAGTTAAGCATCATAAATCATATTCACTTAAAATACACGAAACAACATTTTCAGACTCTTCTCAAGTTATCCCCACAAATAGATAAGCTATCGATATCTAACCTAATATAATCGATATTCTATATGATCGATATACGCCTGATCAGACAAAGGTCTGACTCTTTCTTAAACTGTTTAAAAATTACGCATATCGAAGTCGGCCAGATCAAGGCACTATAACATATAGCTCTCCTGAAAGCTTAGCTTTAAAAACAAAACTTTTTTCAAACAGCTTTTTCTGTGTTCAATTTTAAGATCCCATTAGGAAAATCAATATCCTTGAGATGCTAAAGAAAAAAAAACTATTTAAAGATTAACTCTCTTTCTTTTTGTTCTAAATTTCCCTTTATATTAAAATCTTATTAATATCGGAAAACTATAAGAAAATTGTTATATGCACAATTCCTTTTCTTTCCCAGATGTTCTAACCAAACTCTTTAATTTCAAGTTTAAATTGGCTTAAACTGAGTTGGACCGTTCTTAAAAATAGCTAATTTATTTAAGTCAGATAAATAGCCTTTAATAAGTTTCAGCATAAAAGCTGCACTTTCTCAGTTTCAGCCTATTTAATTTGATTTTCTTTCAGTACCAAAACCCACTCAGTACTCACAAAATGTATCTGGAAAATGAACTATTTTCTTTTCTTTTTTTGTTTTGTTTTGTTCAAGTTAATTACAGAGTAAAACTTATTAAAGCTTCTTTTCGTTCTCAGGAAAGAACGAATACCTTTGCCAGTCTCTTTGAGTTCTATGACTTAATCGCAAACATGGAACGCGGTGAATACGTGGCAGCCAAAGCCTTCTTTAAAACACAAAAACTTTTATCTGTGATGCACGATTACCTTGCGTAAGTGATGAACAGTCAGATACCCTGTACCCATTGAAAATGTGCTTGAAAAAAGGAGGGTATTCTGTTGAAATACGATACAAAAGTATCTCCCAGCTGAGCCCATCCAATCTGTCTTCCTCTTTGACCCCCTCTCTGCCCACCTTTCTATCCACCTCTTTGCCCAACTCTCTCTCAGCCTCTCTGCCCATTTGTCTGTCTGTCTGTCTGTCTCCTCACCTATCTGTCTGTCTGCATAAGCCTCATCGGAGATGATTTAGCGACTTCTAATTACGTACAGGGTATCTGCTAGTCGGTCAACTGAAACTAGACTTGTAGCAGAATGAAATGTATGCCTTCACAGCGGCTGGATACGCATTTACCTGGACTATGTGAGCACACGGGACGATCCCGATCCGCTGGTATCAGCCAATGCGACCGAATGCCTCTTGAATAGCATAATGAAATATGCGGAAAACAATGATCGTCAATTGGATGGTTGGATACTCCTCTATTGCTACTATAAACGCTTCGATTATGCGCCCGGGCATTCGTATGCACGCTGGCGCTTGGAAGATCACCTGAAGAAGCCGCGTGCCAGCAGCTCCACGGCGCCTTACAGCCTGTGGGGCATATCGCTGAACGTGTATCCCACATTTGATCATCAGCGCGGCTACGTTTTCTACGAATCCTTCAAAATGTTTGTGCGCTTGGGCCTGTACGAGTTCGGTCAGGTGATATTCGAGGATGTGCAGCACGAGTGCAGCCTTGCGGAGAGCTATATGATAAGCACACAGTTAAGGATATTTCTCAATCAACTGGATCCAGACTTTCAGGTGACGACGTTCAGCTTTGAGGGCAGCGGTGCGGAGGAACTGCTGGTGAGTTTACGTTCAGACGTCTGTTATTCACATTTCTATCGAACTCGAATACTCAAACGATTCAGCAGAAACCCAATAGACTCGAACTTTCGAGCATCGAGCTAACCACTGTTTGAATAAACTATTCAACCAACCCGAACACATGTTCGAACTGCATGTTCGATTGTCGAACAGTTCGAACCGACAAGTTCGAGTCTTGACCGACTCGAGCATCCAAAACTTGTTGAGTATGTCTCGATGCTGCGCTCTAATTCACATTTCCACCTCGAACTCCGTCTAGGTCGGCTTTAATGCTCAGCTGAATGGCAACGTGGAGTATTATCTCGGCAATATGGAGAGTGCCGCCGAATATTATACACACAATTTGCAACAGTGCAGAGCAGCTACACCGGGTCGTGACAACTTTTTACTCAGCAAATTTCGTCTGGCCTATTTGGCCTTTGAGGCGGGCAACTACCAGCTGACAATTGATGCACTGCATTATCCCAGTGTCGGCAAATTGCTTGCCCTGGTCGGCAACTATCTCATGGGTAAGGCCTACTACAAGTTGAACGAGCACAACAAGGCAATGGAGTGTTTTATCCAATGCACCACATTTGGATCACATGTGCCAGATATTTGGGGTTACCTGGCGTTGATCAATCTACAAATGGGCAACAATATGAATGCCCTCACGTGTTGGAAATATGCTAGAGTTGTAAGTGCTAGATTTACTTAAAGCCTAAGAAAGCTCTTACCTTTCTTCCTTGTTAATCTGTTTACAGGATCCCACAAAAGGAATCAGAGATGAGACCATCTTCGACGAGTTGGACATGATTGACATCGACACCGTGGATCTGTATGTAGATTATCCCAGTCCCACCAATAGTGGCACATCGATTTTGGGCGAAGATGATGACGATTAAAGGCGTATCGCTTATCATTGTTGTAGCCGGCATTCAAATTGTTAACAGCTAGAAATTAAATCAAGGTTTTGTCAATTATTGAGCTGTGTGCTTTTTCTAATATGCCAATATGACTTTTAATAAGTCTTTTTAGGATATCATATATATTCTATCTTTTTTGCTTACAACAAACAAGCGTACAAACACACATACATACATGCACACATACATACATGCACACATACATACATACATGTATTCATACAAGCATGCATACATATATAGATACATGCATACATGCAAAAGTACTTGCACCCATGCATAAATGTATGCAAGCAAGCATAAATGCATGCAAACATGCATACATACATGCATGTATAAATACATAAATGCATGCATACATACATGAATACTTACATGCATACTTTCATGCATACTTACATGCATACTTACATGCATACTTGCATGCATACACGCATACATGCATACATACATTATACATACATACATGCATACATACATACATCATACAAATACACATACATACACACATGCATACATATATACATACATGCATACGTACATACAAACATGCGTACACCTACATACATACATTTCAACTTACCTCCACCTCCTCCTGCTCCACCGCCGCAAGTTGCTCCTCCACCAGCCGTTGGAGCCTACGTTGAATTTCGGCAGGGCCTACTTAAATTTATGAGAATCGAGGAGGAGAGCACTTGGTAAAAATTCGTTTTATATAAATGGGCAGTACAGAGACAAATAAGTTTGCGTTTGGTATTAGAAAACGAACATGCATGCATACATATACACAAATGCATAAATACAAGCATACACTAACACACACTCATATATACATATATATGAACATATATATATATATATATAATATTTATATCTCTTATTATTAATTATATTATTTTTGCTTCTATAAAGACAATTATTTCTTAAAAATTATACGTTTTTCGTTCCTCCCCTTTACTTTATTCTTTAGAAAATCTGCACATCTGCTCTGCTTCTTCCTTTTTATCTAACAGTTGTGATTATGGTTTGATTAGATGGTTATTATGCTTACAACATGCAACACAACTTGGCAACTGCAGCAATGCTGCAATTTTATTTATTTATTTTTGTGTTCTTGTCTCAAATGGACTAAAGGGTATATTGGTTGTGTGCCACTGCTTGTGACATTCTAGCTAAAACAACAAAGTTTAGTTTTAGGTTTTTAACTTTCAGATTTTTACATTTATAAGTATTGCTATTTAGCTGTTATCATAAAGCGGTAACATTTATGTAAACTTGTATTGAAGTTTATGTTTAAATCACAAATACTAATTTTTGAACTTTTCTTTAATACTGTGGTTACAGAGTATCTCAGCAGTCGAGCAATACTTGACTGCTTCTTGTTTTGCTGTTGTTTAGCAGCCGTGACTTGTTGACACAAGGTAATGAGACAGGCCGCAATTTGCTTGCACAAGACACACACACACACACCCATCCATACACACACAGTGAGACAACCTGCTCTTGTACTTTTTATAGCATACTTTTGAGCGGTGCACAAATGCCACGACAGAAGCAGTCACAGTTGCCGCAGCAGCAGTCCGCATCAAAGCATGGCCCACATTGGAGGCTTCGACTATGGCGAGAAGCTGCCAGCAATGGGCGCGGGCGTGACCAGCAGCACGGCTCTGGCCATACGGAATTCGACAATAATCGCGCATCGTTTGTCCATCTATTTGCCGCAGCTGCTGTTGCCCACGCGGGATCCACAAAAGGTGCAGTCTTTTGCTGCTCGGCCAGCTGCATAAATGCCTGACGCCTTTCTTTGGTTTGACAGCTCATCATGGAAATCAACTGCCATGTGGCTCAATTCCGTGAGCTGCTCATCTTTATTGGCCAGACGCGCGATTCGCCCGAGCTGCGCGAGAAGATCCGTCGACTGCGACGCAGCTGCGTGGATGCCTGCAAGCAGACGGCGCATCTGATCACGCCGCAGTCCAGGCACAGCCAGGCGGCCAGCTCCAGTGAGTGCCGCTTGCAGCTCCAGCTGCTCTACCAGCTGACGCAGCAGTTCCGGCACGAGCTCATCAGGAGCCATCGGCTTATAGAGCTGGTGCCCTACGACATGACCGACTACTATGGTGAGTGGCTGTAGCTGATCCGAGAAATAAATCTGATCCTGGCGCATTTAGCACCCGCTCGCGGCGCACCCTCGAATCTGGGCAATGTGATTAGCCAGATATTGCTGTGCAAGCAAATCAATCCGGACTTCCAACAGGAGGAGCTGTGCAGCATCAGCAAGGATGCGCAGGAGTTGAGCGAGCTGCTCGACCAGCTGGAATCGCATTTGCCCAGTCCCGCGCCCGCCGACGAACCGGACCTGCATCTGGACCTGCACCTGCCGCACAGCTGTGAGTAAATTGCCGTGTCCACTGAACCATAACAAAAGCCTTGTTCTCCTCATGCTCCCCGCCGAGCAGGCGATGTTAACCTGGCCATGTCCGCCTGGTATAAACACCAGCGACGTCGCAGCTGCCGCAGTCGCAGTCGCAGTCTCTGCTGCTGCCTTGGGTCATCCCACGCGAATTAGCATTAAGCAGGTAAGCGAAGGTCGTGCCGTCGTCTATTAGACTACCGAATACTCTAATCACATTTACAATTTACAATTTTCGTTCTATTTAGTGGCACTTTTCAAATAAATCCATGCAATAAATTTAGTTTAGCTTAGCGTTAACTTATCTGCACTCGTGTACAGGAAATTCCGAATAAAAATATTTTTTGAACTGATAATAATGAATGGGCCAGCGGTTCACTGAATGGGGCTTTACGAATAAAGCATTATCGTAAAATTGCCGGAAAATAAATAATGTAGCTAGCGTTTGCCTTACAGACAACAAAGAACAGGTCGCAAATCGATTAAATCAATTAAAATAGCTTATAACTAACAAAAGTTAATATCAGCTAAACTGATAATAAGCATTACATAAATGAGAACAATAATACAATTATAACACATAATGTTATATATATATTTATATATATATATATATATATATATATACTATATATATATATATATATATAACATTATGTGTTATAATTGTATTATTGTTCTATATATATATATTATACATAAAATGATATAATTTTAGCATCCAAAGTACTTTCGATTTGCGAAAAATCCCAAGTTAAAGCAAAATTCCAATTTTCTGTCGGCAATATAAATTATTATGGAATATTATTAAATATACACATTGTATAAACTGGGGACTTTTTGCTCTAAATGGTTGAAAACCCAAAAACATTTGAATAAAATTTGCGCTAAGACAAAATGTAAATTCATATTTCTGGAATTTCTCATTTCCCAGCAAGCAACTCAACAATTACTATAATTATAATCAGAATAATTATAGCAAAGGTAATTACCTTTATGTAAGCTCTATAAAATTTACAAATTATATGAATCTTAATATATATATATATATATTCAATATTCAATATATATTCAATTCCTGTAAGCTAATGTGTATAGATATAAGTATAATGTATATGCATCGATTAGACAAAGGTCGAAATTTCCAGCCCCATAACTTGGTCGAATCTCATCCAATTTTCAGGAGCTTAGGCCCATGAAAGTTCCCCAGATATTGGTCACAATTTCCCACTCCCTTTCTAGATAAACTGTTATTAATTTTGGGGGAGCATAAAATAAATTATGTCTTGCTTAATGGCTTAGCCTAGGCTTTAGTACATTGTTTCTTACATTATATATATGTACATATAAATATATTTTGAATTTCTGCCATCAATTTTCAACTTTACTCAATAATACCAATAAAATATTGTAATCTTTCTAAGCTGAGGCTCATCCTAGAATATAAATGTTTATGTACATTAATTAATTTTTAATTTGCTCAATTATAAATTTTGGTGGTAGACAAAATAAATATATTTTGCTTTATGATTTGTGTCTGGGCTTATGTAAATAATTTCTGGCTATATACATATATATTTATTTTTTTAACTTAGCTCATTTTGTTATAACAGTTGTTTTTTTTGTTTGTAGTTATATACAGATTTGCTGGCATATCAATTGCCACTAATTATTTTCCATTAAGCGAAATATAATTATTCCGTAAATTTGTTTTTGCACACTTTGGCATTTTCCGGTAAATTAGGTGCCCACACAGCATTACCAATATATATATATATAAATATAGATGATATAATGGCAAAATGCTGCACAATGCTGTAAACTAACAGCGCTCACTGTGTGCGTGTGTGTGTGAGCAAACCTGTAGCCAGCTACAAGGAAGTGAATGTGGCACAAGGCAATAAACTATATGTGTGCTTGTGTGTGTGTATGTGTGTGGTATACCGTTAAAACGGCAAAGCTAAATAAATGACAGTTGGAAGATTAACGAGCATTAAATTAAATTACCACTAAATAAATTTATATGCAAACGCATATATAAAGTCCATTTGTTAGGTTCACAAAAGTCACGATGATGAAATTTGTGCCCATTTCGAATAATAAAAAAAAAAGCAAAAGCTAAAAGCCCTCGGGAACACACTATCTGATGTGTGTTGATAAGGCCAGGCGTGTGTTAAGCCCTACTTGACGATTATATATAGCATATATATATTTGCATATGGTACATATATTTATGTACATATATAAAGAGTGTAAGGCGAACACGCCTTCAAAAAATACAATTACAATTGTTGAATATATTTTAATTTTAAAAATATGCTTTTGTCTTTTTACAAAACATATCTCTACATTAAAAATATATAGTATATATATATATATATGTGTGTATGTATGTGTATACTTTATGCAGCTATAGTAGTATATATACATATATGTATATATATGTTTATGTATATGTGTATATATAAGGTATAAACTTCTAGTATATAGTATATGTCATATGGATTTTCACAGAAAATCTTCAACTTTCTTTTGAGTAATGCTTACTTTCCCAATTGTTTTTCTTTTCATTTTCATATATTTTTTTTCTCTTCACTTTTCAGCTTGGTTTTTCTTTGTGCGTTGCTTTTCTGTGTTGAGCATTAGGCGTTCTACGGAAGATTCTTTGTTTTTATTTTGAATATTTCTGTTTGTTGCAATAATTCTCCAACGAGTTGTTTATCAAATTTTTTAACATTTTGATTTTGATTTGGCAAATGTGTTTTTTGTTTTGACACTAAGCAAAAGCAACAACAACAACTAAAATGTTAACAATTAGGTATTTAAATCGTTGGACTTTCTTTGCGTTTTTTAGCTACAATTATTAAATTCACTATTTGTTAATGAACATTTTGCGTTTAGATTTTGTTTTCTCTCTCTCTCTGGCTAATATCACCGTTATCACTGCGCAGCGCGGCGCTTAAACTGGACTTAAGTTCAAGCTAAATGTAGTCTCTTCTTCTTGTTCAATATGTATGTGTTTCTCTGTGTGTGTGTGTGGCCGTAATTACAGTATAAACAAATAATTAATTAACTGCTTAACGCTAATTCAACACAAGCTACATTAATTCGCAAAAACTCGAACGCGTGCACAACAACAAAAACTGTTTTCAGTAGAAGAAGAATAATAAAAATAAAAAAAAAAACACTAAGAACTAATAAAAAAAGCTTAGTAAATTAAGCACTAAATTTAAATATGAAGTGTGTGTGAGAGAGAAAGAGAGAGAGAAAGAGATTCTCCAGTGGCGTCCACGCGCTCGTTCCTCCTCTGCGACTCTCTCTAATGCAGCAATAAAATAATAAATGTTTGTTTTGTTGGCTCATGTTTATGTATGTGTGGCATGTGGCATGTGGCAGGTGGCTGATAATGCATGTGCTTGTGTCTAGTTGGCGCCAACACGTTTTGAAAAGGAACACTGTACTAGAGTACGCCGGCCCGGCGCGAACGCTTCAGAGACGCGTCATTTTATTTGGCGCCGTCGACGATGCCGTCGACAGCTGCTCCAGGCGCGAGCACAGTTCCTGCGCCAGACGCAGCTGATGCGCTGCGGCAGCGGCAGCGGCACAGGATGTGGCCGTTGTGGCCGTATTGCTGGCAACGGGCAGCTGCTGCACAGCAGCGGCCATCGCCTCCGGGAAACTGAGGCAGACGCCGACCCAGCGCGCTTTACTGCATGCATGCGACTGCAAGGGCGAGAAGAAGAGGGGGTTAGCTATTGTTGCACTCAGTGCTCAGGCATGCGGCAGGCAACACTCACCATGGCAAAGTCACGTTTCCATTGGACACCGCACTGGCCATCGCACAGGGGACAGGGACGCTCCAGGCTGTAGCCGCCGCATTCGCTGCAATCGAGCGATACATGATCATCGGTCCAGGAGACGCCGCATGTAAAGCAGGAGCCCAGATGCTGGCGCAGCTCCTCAATTGTCAGCACATTGTCCATGTTGATCTCCAACGGGCTGCCAACCAAATCCGGCAACGAGGCAGACAGACCCAAGCTGTGGTGACTGCAAGCAGAGAGAGAGAGAAGACGCACATAAGCACAATGCATTCGTTCAGACTTAAGACTTTAATTAACTTAGTTTAATATTCATTTAACTAGATTGATGGGTGGTAACACAAATGCTAACAGCTTAAAGCAGCTCGCAGCTGCTGCTGACTACAATTTGGGGCAAGGTAATCTTTTACTTTCCCAGCAGATAAGATAAAAGAGCTTAACTCTATAAATCTCAGATACGTTTGCTCCTCAAAGGAAAGACAAATTGTATTTTAATTAATTGAATATTAAATAAATCAAATACATTAAACTTTTACTATATAAAGGAGCTCAACTATAGGCTCATTGCCTCAACCTATTCTGATATAATCCCATACAAGTCTGTATGCCCTTTGGGCCTAACATTCACCCCGAGGCGCACCTGGCGCAGCGAAAGGCAGGCCATGACCTTGCACGGTGGGCGGACATTGGGGAATGGCGTGCTCTGTCGCTGGCGTGATTATGATAATGAGCAGCATGACGGCGACGAGACGGCGAGACGACAGCGGCGTTTCGGGACTGTACCAACGACAGACGACGAGTCAGCCAGCGAGTCAGCGACAGCTTTCGCCCGATCATGTGAACGTCGCGGCGTCGCCAGCCTTTATTGTTGGCGCAAGAGAGCGGCAGATAAACACAGAGAGAGAGAGAGAGAGAGAGAGAGAGAGAGAGCGAGTGAGAGCGTCGGCTGAGAGCTTATGATAATGCCCCTTTGCCTGGTATCAGACTAGAACAACAACAAAAACATAATGCAGTATGCGGCATTTTGTTAATGGCAGCCAAAGTCGGGGCCAAGTTGATTTGTTGGTTGTACTCTGCACCCTGTTCGCGATTAGATTGCAAAACTATGAATGGGGGCCCATGCATAAGCGCAGGCATTAAGCATTTGACAGCCACTGTGACAGTCACTGTTACAGCCACTGTCAGCGACACGGTTCGCGTTAACTGTCAATTCTCCATAACTGGCCCTGACTTTGTTTACGAAGCCCACTAACAAAAATTTCGCACATCCAGCGAATGTATCATTAACGGGGGAAGGGGCTAATGAACAAAAAGGGGGGGTTCGGCGATTGTCACTCAATAAAAACGGAAATGGCGCTTCCAGCTAAATACAGCCGTGAATCACAAGGCGTATGAGCAATCTGGCCATAGATAGATATGCTGATACATACATATGTATCTGTATCTGCATCTGTATCTGTATCTGTGTGTGTTTCGCAATGTATCTATTAGCTAATCTATCTGTGTAGCTGTAACTGCGTATTTATTGGACATATAATGCACATGTATCTCAACTTTTACTTACGCCAGTGGACTGCAAATGTCGGCAATTTGGGGAGCGTGTACGCTGGCACTCGACATAGTTGCTGCTGTTGCTGTTGCTGTTGCTGTTGGCACTGCAATGAAAAACCAGAAATAAGGAAAAACATTAATACCAAAAATTAAATCACAAAGCGAGCGGGTATCCCCGCAAATACATATACCATATGTCAGGGGCAAAACGAGTAAGTTAAAAAAAAATAATAATCAAAATCAAAATACAGGTAAACAAACGCACGAAGGTAAACAAGCTAGCTGTGCAGCTGCTGCGAGTGTTGTGAAGTTCATTATGATTATGTGTGTGTGTGTGTGTGTGTGTGTGGGTATTATAAAACACTTAAATGTCACACAAAAACAAAAAAAAAAACAAAATACATTGTTTGCATTGACCAAAGCCAAGCACAACTGTACCAAGACAACACTTGCTTTCAACAATTTTCCAGCTTAATGGTCAATATACTTTAAGTGCTGGTCAATAAACGACATTCTGCAATATATAATTAAGAAAACGCACAAAAATCCGGTTGAAAGCGCCAACGTAAAGGCCACACACAACTCAACACAGCTTGTGTATTGAGATGCGTCATAGCAAATTATTGTTATACCCTGTAAACATTAATTTAGGTATGGCGAAGGCAATTAAATTTGAGTTTTACATTTCCAACTAAATTGTCATGGAAGCTGTGTATGTACATCGCCGATAGATATATACATATGTGTGTATGTGTATATGCAATGCATTGGTGTATTTTTAGCTTAATGGCGGCACGAGCGTCGTGTCTGCCGTTGGACAGGGGTTTCACGGTTTATTGTGGGTGAGGGGGGGTCGGTGGGATGTCGATGTTGTGTGCAAATCTTTCTGATTTTGGCAGCATTGCAAAATTTTTATTTTTGACACTCTGCGGACAACACATGATTGCGTCCGTTGCCTGCCGAACATCATATAATTTCCCTGTTTTTTTTTTTTTACTTGTTTTTATTGTTGCTATATTTAGTGGATCATGTGAGACGGAGACGCGCATTTAAAAATGTTATCAAATTAACGGTACGTGCTAAATTTAAAGCTCAAGTGTAAAAAATAAAGAGACTGCAACAAGTTGGCCGCATGCAAATGTAAATGTTATGTTAATGTTATGTTAATTGAGTGCATTTATAAAGTGTGCTGTGCATCGGCAATGAAGTTTTCAAAGCAAATGGCGGGCAACGCAACTGCAACTGTAAACTCTAACTTTTTTTTTTGCACACGCTCGCACTCGTGTAGAGACAGATATGTATATGTATGTATGCATACATTCATATGTATATGATTGTTTCTATATATAGACTTGGCATGCAATGCGGCAGCCTGCAACTCACAACTAGTTGCATTTAATTAAATTTGATGTGCTTTATTTATAGAAGGGCACACACACACACACACACACATACACGCATCTGTATGTGTGTGTGTGCTGTTGAGTTTATTTTGGGCACGGAAATACTTACAATTTGTTGTGGTTGCTGTTAGCTGCTTTTACAGAATATCTGATTGCTAACGGCGCAAAAATATTTATTATGCGCTATTAATAATCCAAATTTGGTTGTATTGTTATATAGTTGGCCTTGCGTAAGCGACAACAATAATGAAATTGCTTGTACAATTGCTTTTAAATAATTGCAATTAAAAGTTTGCTTTTGGTTTTTTTTTTTTTGTTTAACTTTTCACACACGCGCTTCGCAACAGTTAAACACACGAAATTCGCACAAAATATGTTTTGGTAAATGTTAATAAATATTGTGACAGAAGCTGCAGCACACTTTTATAGTTGGGCTTTCTAGTTGGAATCTGTTTTTGTTTTTATTTAAACTTGCTGTAGTTTAACAAAAGCCTAAAGACCAAGTGGCGTGCACGACAACACAAAAATTACTCAAATGAAGTCGCTGATTGCCACTCG
The DNA here is from genome assembly GCF_030788295.1 of Drosophila virilis. NCBI lineage: Eukaryota > Metazoa > Arthropoda > Insecta > Diptera > Drosophilidae > Drosophila > Drosophila virilis. The sequence continues at coordinate 2,730,013 of NC_091546.1, forward strand.
CTTTTATAGCAAATTCAGCGGACGTGTGCGAGCGAGAGAGTGAGCGAGCAACAGTAACAGCAAGCTGTGAGTGAGCGCAGTGATATTGCAGCCGCTGTTGCTGAGTGCGAGAGAGCAAACGAGCGAGCGATCGAGTGCTCACAGCTGTATATGTGTATGTGTGTGTGTGTGTGTGGGCATGACAAAGCAAAGCTAACGAACTTGTCAGCCTGAAATTTGAAAATGCGCACCAATACACTAACACACTAAAAACTGCGAAACGCAGAACGGCGTGGCATAGGGTAAATCAAAGTTAATGCCAAAGAAAAATAAAATAAATAAAACAGAAACCAAGTCAGCAGATGCTGGCCAAATTGACGCTATATGTAAGTGTGTATTTATGTAGTTGGCAACAGAGGCCGATGATAAGAGCAACAACACCAAACAACTGTTGTTTCTTTTGCCACTCTTCGCAAGAGCATATACTGTGAGCAGCCAGTGAGAGCGAATGAGAGAGCGCGATAATAATTGAGAGCGCGCGCGCGCGCGCGTTCGTTTAACGGTCAAACCGCAAGGCAACAAAAAAAAAAAAACAAAAATATTGAAACCCCAAACGCACACACACACACACACACTGATACTCTACACTACGTATACGCCGCGTGGAACAAGTCTAGTACATTGACTAAATGTAAACTCGAGGGGTTGTTGACGTAGATGATTTGGACAAGAAAATACAGGCAAAACAAAAAAAAAACACGGCGCAGCAACAAGCGTCAGCAATGACAGCGTTTCATTTGAATAACAAATAATATATGGCCGGCGACAGGTAGAGTACAGCAGGGGGTGCAGGGACAGGCAGACAGGGCAAAGAGATCATCAAATTCGGCCAACAGCAGGTAACATAAATAAGCGCGACCTGCGCTTTATGACTTAACTGGAACTGATTATCCCATGCACGATGCTTATCTTAAATATAATATGTACACATAATCTTATCGACGCGTGGTTCTGAATCAAGCATGAAATCTAAAACACCTGTATAGGCAGCCCATATCAAAGTCTAAGCTATATGAAGCAGGGCAAACCTCGCCCCTTGTTGGGCGAATGGAAATTGCCAACGCAAGTGCTAAAAACCAACTACAATATATTCGCATGTTAATCGGGATTTGTGTGTTTTGGTTTCTTTTTTTTTTTTTTTAATTTATTTTTTATTTGTTGCACTTTCGCAGTCTACACGAGTCGCGCGTCGCGTCAGTCGCAGCTCAAATTTCGCTGGGGTCTACGAAAAACCGGAGCAGCCAGAGATCAACTCAAAAGTGACCCTCGCCAAAAATAATGCAACTCAGCAGCAGCTACGTCAACAGAACCGCGTTCTCGCACACACACACACATACAGATAGAGACAAACTTGCATTTGATATTATAAACAATTGATGTTTATTTAGAAGGGCATAGAACATCATCGTCGTCATCATGATCCTCTACTTCTGTCATATGCCAACGGCACACTTTTTGACTGGCATTCAACTTTGGATGCGGCGCAGTTTCGCATTGTTGTTGGGGCCAGATTTACATTCATATATTTTCACTCGGAGGGGAAGACCATTGTCATCTGAGAAGGTCGCGCGGCAATTACTTGAAACACCTCTCCGCAGCGCTCAAAAAGATTGCGTCAGACAACAGACGTGAGCGATATTAATGTGTACCAATAAGCCACAGACAAAACAATGCACGAACAAACATATAGATATATATATATATATATACATATACATCTATATATATTTATAACAAGTCGAACCAAATAATATTTAAACAATATTTTGCAAACCTTTTAAAAAGTTATTAAGTGTTGAGCTGCGTTCGTATTTGTTGTGTATTTGTGATACATATTTGAGTTACCTGCTTGAAATATAAATATATGCACATATACTATGTACATATGTGCATGCACAGGTCGCTTGAGAGCTAGCTTCATGCAAAGGTTGCAACCCTGGCAGCTATGTAAAACAATTTCCAAAAATAAATATGCTCAGTTTTCATTTACTTCATTTGTTTGTATTGCTAAATATAGTATTCCTAGGATATAGAATATATTAGCTCGTATCCCTATGTTACTTATACTTGCCTATGATTCGAACCATTTGCTGGTTCAGGCGAAATATATTCTCTGAGAAATTATATTCTTTGTCATTTAATAACTGCATTTATAAATTTCCGCAGCTTTCACACATTTTCTTATCATGGCCGTAAATTTCAATTATAGCCATTAAATTTGCATACGAGCTTATGAATACCAAATACCAAAATGAGTGACAAAAGCGTTTCACCTATATTTCACGATCGTTAGCGAATTAATAATAAAACCCGTACTCTTAAAGCAAACCTCGTTGAATTGTGAATATGCGCATTCGCCAAAAAGGTAACAGATACAGATACAAGTGCTGCTTAAAGACATGCGCTTCCTCTTGAAGTCTGCAACAGTTGAAACAACTCGTTTTCATTTGTTTCACAAACGCAGCTATGCAAACAAAGCTGCTCCTGCAAGTGGCTGTCAATTGTAAATAAATACATATTTATTGGATGGATGATATGTTTGCCTGCTAAAAGGCTGCGATCAGATGTTGTGCGCCAAATGTGCCGCCCCAGCTAAAAACACAAAAGCCGTTGACGTCATTGTGCAAAAATCAGGAAAAGCAGCGACAATATAACAGTACACCCACAAAAAATGAAGAAGGTGCCACAGATGCATTGTTTTGATCAGTGGATCAGTCACGGGTGATTCACGACTTACACAGAAATCTAGCAACAGCAAATATCAGACTGAGAAATTCCAAATTAATGGCGCCAATCAAATGCAAATGAGTTCAGCGCAAATCGAAACGAGTTTTGTTTTTTTTTTCTTTTCAAAATAATATTTCTATATATAAAATATTTTGCGGGCTTCCCTCGCTGATAGATTTGTGCGCACAAACGTTCCAACAATTGTTGACTTAATTTATGCGGGGAAAAAAATATCTAAACGTAGTTAGTATGAATATATTACGACTCAATGTATGTATATTGATATAGTAGATAGCGGTCTTCCATTGAGCCGCCGCAAGATGAGAGTGAAGTGAAAAATAAAATAGCTATTAACTCACGAGTTGATAGATAGATGGATGGGAAAGATAATGCACAGCTGTTGACAATGGCAATTAGAAGTGTGCGAATTTTATATATGAACGACGGGGCATATTAGAAATAAAAAGTTCCGATACCCTGAACTTAAGCCCAACGTCTCTTCATGCATCGCCATATTCTGCGTATTTGCATATGCGTCTGTATTTGCTTCGCAAATAGTTGAGCTCAAGAAATTTGCATGGTTTCATGGATAGAATGATCTGCATAAAATGAAAAATTGTTTGAATTGCGGAAAGAACCTGTGAGCTAATATTTTAGTAAAAACTAGAGGAACTAGTTTTTGATATATAAGAAAAACATGTTTTATTCCAGCATTCGAAGCATATTCGGATCGCTAACATAGTTTTAAATAACATTCTGTTAAATAACATAGAGAACCACTGTAACACTCTATTTGAACAGTCTTTTATTAACATGATGTTAGCAAAACTAACAGCTGTTATGCAAAAAATGTTATTGCAATATACGTAATGGTTTTTCAGAGCATTATCGGCAATCTACGTCCCAATCAAGCCCTAACGTACTAGTATTTTGAATTGCTTAAGAGTTTTATCAGAATGTAAAATATGTTCCGATTATTAACAGGGCTTGACATGACTGTAAAAAGCCGGAATGCAGTTAGTGTACGAATAAAAACAGCTGTTAATTCAATAAGCATTGTTATTTGCACATTTGCAACCACATTTCCAAACCATTTGCCATACAAATTGCAATGTTATTAGATATTGATAAATTACATAGGCCAAGGCCTTATCGTTAATATGGCGTATGTAATCAATCTTTTATTGATTGGCGATAATGTGGGGCATGTCAGCTGGCATTTAGCGTTAAACAACAGGAATTTGGCGAGTAAGTTGAGTTGTTTAGGAAAGTTTTACACTTTGTACACGGCCTACATCAATTATACTTTTATCTTAGCTATATAAAGAACGAGCTATAAAAGCTTTCGATTAGGAATTAACAAATGTTTTTGAAACTGTTTTTAGTTATTGATGATTTTCTATAATTGTAGACCACTGAGGGGCGTGTTTGCGATAATTCTAGAAAACTTTTCTGGTGCGATTCAATCAAATCAATGCTCCAAGTAGTCACATGTGAAAGCTATTCAACTAATGTTTAACTCAATTACCTGCATCATTTATGATACAATGGATCCATTATGCAGCTGGGAGATAAGTTTCTCTATATACGCATAAATTATATATATGTTATATACATTGTTATCCCCCGCACATATATGTATTCACATTTATTTGTGCATATAGAATTCTTGGGAATTGTTATAAAAATACTCTCAGGGCATTGCTGGCGTCACATTATGCATAGTTACATACATATATAAATATATGTATATATACTTAACGTACTATTTATTGAACTGAATATAGAACTTTTAATATTTGTACTTTGAGTATAGTATTACATAGGGAATTGCCCCACACGGCGCGTACATTGAACGCTATAAAGTCCATGTACGTATTTCGTATTATCTGAACCGCATTTGCATCGCGAAATGCGCAAACCAAATAGTAACAAATAGAAAAAAAACCCTAGACGTAATTAGAACAGGCCTCCACATTTTGGGTACAGCCCCCGGCACATTTATAGAACCAAAAACAATTTAAATAGAGTTTGGGATTTGGTCGCAGAATGTGGAACAAAGAACGTATAGAGTAAGTATATTATATATAGTTATATATATCTTCAAATTTAGATCATATATTAGACCTTTAAAAAGAAATCCTTAAATATTACGTCTTGCGTAAAACTTCGAGCTAACTTTCGCAAAATTCCAAAAAATAATAAACATCTATTTTTTCTTAATTCCCTGCCAGTATCTGGCGCATAACACGCCAGATTCTCGTGATTAATTAATAAACTAATGATGCAGTTCGATTTCTTGGAGTCGAGATATAGGGTAAACAATGCAATTAACAGTTTCGCCTGGATTCACACTTAATTATTTGCTTTGCTCGAAATTTCTGCTAATTACACGTGACAAGTTGAGTTAAGTCCGGATTTGTTTAACTAAGTAGGGCCCCAGGCTAGCTAAGCATACTTATGTATGTATATATATATGTATATATATATATATAGTAAATATCTGGCTACTCAAGTGGTCTGACCGACTATTTAGTTGACGTTTTTTTTTACTACTTTTTAACTGGCTGACGTCGTCATCAACACGATGATGAGCGTCTCTCTGGCATTTGTGTTAGATTTGCGTCGCACGAATCGTTTGAACAGTACAAACACACACACACACAAAAAACAGACACACACACAGATACACACTAGAGAGATCTACAACAAGCTGAGATGAGTTAAGTTTCCAGTTTAAACCGACTGCTACTAAATAATGTCGTAGTCGTTTGTCGCACGACATAACTGATGCCAGTTCAGTATAGTGTGTGTGTGTATGTGTGTCTAGTGCATGTGTGTGTGTGAGTGTGCCTGCTTTAAGTGTGTGTTAAAATTGTAAATTGATAAAACAATGAAGCGCTGCAATGAATGAATGAAGCGCAATTTAAATGGAAATCAATACACATAAGCATAGAATAGTATATACAGTGAAAGCTGTCTAAAGCGAACGCCCACGCTTTCAAATCTAATTTAAATATGTTAAAAATTAAATGCCAAAAAATAAAAAAATTGATTTTACAATTAAATTAATTAAAGAAAAAGTACAATTCTTTCAAGTTTTGGTCCGTTTTGAAAGTCCAAATGACGAGTAATTTTTAGCGCTAGAAGAAAATGTTTGCCTAGGCACTAGAAAGCTTTATAATATCTTTCACTACAAGGCAAGAGTTGGCTTCAGGTCAAGTGTTGCTTACGCCACGGCTTGAGTATTAAAATGTATGTGTAGCAGTTCGTTATGAGAGCTATCACTGTACACACGGTAGGCGCATGTAGCGTATATCGTAAAGAATGCGTTGTCGAGCGACCTGCCCCTCAAAAGTACACCAGCCCTGAGCTCGACTGAATGCCAAATGGTCTCAAATGAACCACATTTGCGCACGTTCCATTGACACTCGTCGCGGTGGCATTAGAAGGCAGCACCACAAGCCACCAACATCAGAGTCAGAGTTAGCTTCAGCTTCAGCGGCGCGGCTCGGCTCAGGTAACCATTAGCTGGTTACTTGACTCGTGTTGAGGTTATAAACGGTGGCTGTCACCCAAACGTATCGATTGGAGGCCGCACATACACACACACACACACACACACACACTGGCGCCTCATGGCACATTTAATGACACACAGGCGGCAAAAAGGTCAAACTCAATCATCGAATTGCATTTTCACAGGTTTTTTTTTTTTGAAATTTATTTTATAGTTTGCTTTTTTATTGTATTTCAGACCTGACCGCAGCGCAATTTGAGGCGACGCGTGGACATGACAGCTTATCAGCTGCTAAAAAATAATAACAAAAAATAAAACAAAAACAACAACATTGCGTCAGGCAAAGTCGAGCCGAGCTGAGGCTGAGGCAATGGGCACGGCGCATGGCTGTGCGCCCCCTCGTGTCGCATGCGCTGCTAATGTTGATGATATAGCCAACATTTAAAATAAACCAAAAATAAACAAAAAAAAAAAAGGCATAAAACAGGCAAAATAATACTCTAGGCAATAATGCTCGACTAGAGGTTACCCAGGCAAGTAGCCCAGTGTAATGTATAATACATTTTAGTATATACAAAAAACTACTTCAGATTTGAGTAAAATATTGAATATATCGAAATAATATGCTTTAATATTTGTATACCAAAAAAATATCAAAGTTGTGGTCAGAAAAGCAAGCCTTTTTTATTGACGTTATGAGAAATAGAATTATGTATATGGATAAGTCAGATCGACATTTTCATACATACGAACATTGTCCTGTCCTGTCGTATATAATGTAAAGATGCTTCCTTCTGCCTGTGCTACATACTTTTAAGCAAAATCATGATACCCTTTCTAGCCATTTTTAAAAATCGTTTCTTTTGTTGGCTTTTTATATTAAAGCAAACTTGGACCGACGACATTTTGAAATCACATGTTATTGTTCCAAACAAAAAAGAAAAAAAAACCATATATATCTCATAATATAGGATATACCCTATACATATACTCTACATGAATCAAGCGTTAATAATTAATAGATTTGATAACGTTATGACGTCGTATTTTGAATGGTTTACAAAATTAATTTGCCCATTGTTTGCGCTTGTAATTCGCAACCAATTCTAGAACAGGCTTGAACTAGTTGGATGTAACTGTTAATCCAATTGGAATACAACAAATATTTAAGGTGTCATGGAAAAACATGATGAGTTAACGCCAACTGTACAACTTTGTAACATTCAAGTGTTAAAAGCAGAACTTGTTAAGTAGATAATTTATAAGTGATTTATATGATACATCATATTCAAAACTTATGTGTGTATCAACTACAAATTACATCGACTATTTATCATTCGATAATTTCAAATGCAAATGTGAATTCGGATGTTATTTGTATTTGGCAATTCATTTTCACTTTTAAAATATTTGCCATAGGAACTTTTTGGGTGAAAATAAAAAATCCATAATACAAATTAAATAAAGTGATGGAAATTTTGAAGCAATTGAGTTTCGCAATGTCAAAAGATATGATAATAATGGATTAAGGTTGAAGATTAGATGTGATTTAATTAAAAATAGAATTTATTACATTTATAAATGTTTTAATCCACACAAAATTCACTTCAAATTTTGACAAAGAATGCATATACCCTACAAGCTGCAATTACAGGGTATAAATAGTCTGCGCGTGGCGTACCATTTGGTTTTTGTCTATAATGAGCATGGGAACATAAAAGCAGCGGAACGATTTCTCGCATGCAAAATCAACCAGACACAGTTCGAAGGGAAAGAGGTAGGCAGCCGAGTGCAAGGGGGGGGCAGGGAAAATGCAGTGCGAAATTGAAAACGATTTTATTTTTAAAATTTGTCATTACGTTTGTCGTTTTAATAAGCCATTGCATAAAAGCGCGACGTTTATGTAAGCTAAAGTGCATGACGGCCCCGGACTGGGCCGTTGGGAGCAAAAACTTTAGTTCCAAATTCATTCTGAGTAATTTTATAATAATTTGTAATATTTAATATACGATAATCAGACACGGCAATGAATTGAGAAGCGGTACGAGGGGCAGGTCAATGTCTGGTGAATCTCAATCGATAATGATATAAGAGATAGAGACAGACTATAAGGACGGGTATTGTGCAAGCAAGTGCTCTGTCTGGGTCTGGCTGTGATTCATTATTCGGAGTGCGAAGATAAGATGCAAATCATGATCATCATATAAACGATAACGTTTGTCTAATTATAAAGATAAGGTAATTACATTGAGAAATACCAGCCAACAAATAAAAGTAAAATACAACAGTTTAAGCTGGGCCACGACTGGCAGATACCCTGTAGTTATTGCTAATGACAGCGCTTCGGGAGCTCTAATAACTCTTTCCCCATTCTTGATTGAGATCGGCGTTTGAAGTCCGATCTTTATGAAACTTCGCTGAACTATGGCATACACAAGCGTGTATATACCAAAGCATAAAGTACATTTTTCTCAATTCTCAATAAAATACAACGACGTATTTCCCTCTGCCTGTTACATACAACTGCACGAAATCATTTAACCCATTGTCTATGGATACAGGGCATAAAAAAAGGAATCACTGCTGTAGTCAACTATTAATTTACAATAAAAAGTAATCCTATGCCGCATTAACTAAGAGTACACCTTTCATACGAATTGCCAGACTTGTCTATTGAATACCGAGAAATGTATGATAGCGCCAGATTCATGTGTTATAAGGAACTGGTGACAGAAGCCCATATCTATAATATTATATATTAAACAAAGCCAGACCTTAAAAAACAGTCGTAGTATGTGATATATAATATTTACAAGACATATGCCTTATAATAAAGATATAGCTACTCATGTTGCTTTCCCATTCATTCGGAAATATGATGCCAAAGCAAATAAAATACAAAAAACTTCTGGTTTTTAAGCTCTGTACAAAATAACCTCTAGCTGTGGCTTAAGTGATAAAACTTAAATTCAATATAAATCTAAATGTAAATATAAATATTTATAGAGCAGATTTGCGAATACGTTTCAGCATAACATGCCAGCCATTATTTATTTTTTGACTCAGGTTTTACGTCGATAGCGTTATATAGAATTATTTTCAAGCTTTTCTTTTTATGTTTGTTTAATTATTTTTAGAACTGCCGAAGATCTTGCGATATGGTTTCTGATAATTGACTAATCGCATTTGCATCAGCAAATAGTAAAAGCCAAAAATAAGCAGAGTATAAAACTTACGAGTGCTCGACTTTGCGTTGCCCTAGACCCAAATCAGGTATGTACATTTTAAGATTTTTTAATAACTTTTGTGTCTGAAATAAGTGTGTAGTCAAAATTTTAAGTAAATCGTTTAAATTGTAGCTCTTATTCAACTTTCAGTAAAAGCTTGAACTCCACAAAAATTCAACCAAAACAAAAAATGATGGTCCAAGAGTTGATTTATAGATTATCTGAATTAAAATATAACGAGAAATAAAGCATATCTTTGGCATGTCGAAGATTTAATACCCTTTAGACAGCTTGTAAATGCGGAGTTTGGTGAAAAGGTCCTTCAGAACAGACTCTATTTTTCGGCCGATTAAAGTCGAGAGACTAGATCGCAAAGATACAGACAGACGAACGGATGGGCACGGCTCTAATAACTCGGCTGATGCTGCTCTAGAATATATACATATATATAGATCCACCCACTAAGCGTTACACAATTTCTAAGAAAACTAGAATATCCTCTACAAGGGTATAAAAAGAACAACAACTCTGTACATATTCGCATATACATAAGTATATAAAAGACACGCCTGCTGCTGAATACTGTATGCTTGTAATTTAACTCATGTTGGAAAATAAAAATTAATGTGCTAATCATTTCAATTTTTGCTTTACCAACAACTACATAAAAATACATTGCTCAATTATAAACACGCCGCACCACGGCCCCCTCCCTATCCAGGGTTACAGTTCTTATAGCTTGACACACGCAAGAGCTTCGTGGTGGGTGTTAGCCTGATTGTCGGCTTTGTAAATTAACTAAACGATCCACACGTGTCGAGGGCCACTTAAATAAAGAACAAGACGGAAAATGGTGGACTTTGTAGCGCCACACGCAAACATTAAAAAAATGGAAAGTAATAAGTTAAGTTGTTCAGTTTAACATGCATAATCCCCGAACGCAGCGTGATTAATGTTTGCACAATTCGTAGTACCCTAGGCAAATGGTAGGAGAGGCAGGGCCGAGAGTTCCGAGAGTCACATGATAAACGCGTGAATTTCATAAATTTCCAGAGACAACAGAAACGTGTGAATAAGCGAGCCGCACGCTTTGTTTATATGGCTAATCAGATCGCTGATAAAACCCACAAAAGAGAGCGAGACAATAATTAGCACAAAATGGCAAAATATTTTTTTTTTGGCTATGCTCGAAGGCCCATAACAGGGCACGTACATTAATTGATTGATGGTCAATGGATGTTTTTTTTTTCTTTTTTTGTTTTTAACCAGAATTACGAATGCGTAACGCATGGAAGAAGTCATTTCCGAACAACTATATACATATATGTACATATTTCCTGTCAACTAAACAAATGTACATTTATATTTCTTTAATCAGGTCGTTGAGCTGTGCCGATTTAGCCCCGACTTTGGCACTTTTACCACAAAAGCTATAAAGAACTTTGCTTATTAGTTTACCCATTAATTGCATTACTATGCTGTATGTATATGCAAACTAATTTTTTTAATATATTGGGTATGATGAACATCGACCAATCATATAATATATCATATAAAATATGTAACTATATTATATAACGTCAATTAGAACTATTATTTATTTTTATAATCTTTTGTATTTAGAACATTAGTGCATCTATTGAGAGAAAATTGGGGTTTTACATAGAATACAATTTTTGAATAAAGTCTTTTAAACAATTATACAATTTCAAAATGAACTAAGAGAATATTAAGTGGGTTTATCTTTTGGTTAAGTCGAGACGATAGGTCCACAAATCTGGGAATCTAAAAAAGATTAGCTGAACCATAATGGAAGACCTGCTTAAGTTAATCAATCCATCAAGTATTTGCTCAAAAATAAGGGACATATTCTATTCTATATTTCCATAGGAACACAGATAACTATATCTAAATTTATATATTTCCGCTTCATATTTATTGATGGCTCTGGCGACCTTTCCATATTTCAATATTTATTTGTTGGCTGGCTCGAGGTCCGTGTTTGTTAAAACAAACAATGAAAAACAATTTTATTCAATTCTCTTCCGATATATTTCGGTTGCACATCGGCAAACCGTCTTCAGGGCACTAACACCAAGATACAAAAAACAATTAACAATTATAATACAATAAATTAAACATTATTTCGAACATTTTACATACATTATTTTACACGTCTGCGCTTTTTGACGTGGAGATTGTTACTGAGGTTGTTTGACTGTTTAAGAGGTGTCTGTACAAGTGAGCGCAATTTTCTGTGTCTGTCTTGTAGTTTAGTCGTTTGTAGGTTGGTGTGTTAATTATGTGTAGCATTTCCAATGTGTGTCGCTTGTTATAGTGTTGTTCTTGTTGTAAGATTGTTGTTTCATCAAAATTTGGTGTGTGGTTGCTTCTTATACAATGGGTCATAAGTGCTGTTTTCTGTATATTATTTTGATGTCTTAGTTTGAAGTCAACATAAATCGGACTTCAAACTAAGACATCAAAATAATATACAGAAAACAGCACTTATGACCCATTGTATAAGAAGCAACCACACACCAAATTTTGATGAAACAACAATCTTACAACAAGAACAACACTATAACAAGCGACACACATTGGAAATGCTACACATAATTAACACACCAACCTACAAACGACTAAACTACAAGACAGACACAGAAAATTGCGCTCACTTGTACAGACACCTCTTAAACAGTCAAACAACCTCAGTAACAATCTCCACGTCAAAAAGCGCAGACGTGTAAAATAATGTATGTAAAATGTTCGAAATAATGTTTAATTTATTGTATTATAATTGTTAATTGTTTTTTGTATCTTGGTGTTAGTGCCCTGAAGACGGTTTGCCGATGTGCAACCGAAATATATCGGAAGAGAATTGAATAAAATTGTTTTTCATTGTTTGTTTTAACAAACACGGACCTCGAGCCAGCCAACAAATAAATATTTCCGCTTCAAATACATCAAGTGTGATTGATTGACATTTGGATCAATCGATAGATTATGACATGATATCATATAGCTGTCACAAACCTAATTTGATTGATGTCCATGTGAGCATTAATCGAGCTATTCCTTCTTGTTGCACATAATTAATTGTCTCTACAAATAATGGAACATGTTGCTAAATATAAAAGGACATCGATTACTTGGTTATCGATTATTGTTGCATGCATGACCGATGACAATGCTTGAGTGTGAACTTTGAAGCAGCAAGAACTGGTCTAAAATATAAATTGATAGAACGCGTATTTGGCATTATATACATAAATATATTAGAGGAGGGAGCCACTTGAGCGATAAAGCTGACTATCGCTGGCAATTGATGTTAATAAAAGTGTGCGCCAGTTTCCGCTCAATCATATATAAAGCAACAAAAAAGAATTGCAAGTGGGTCGCACAAAGAGCACAGGGACGCGATATGGATAAGTACAAGTACCAGCATTTATATATATACATATGTATATACTATATACTCTATATATATTATATGTGCACCAAGCGTATGGAGACTTACTTAAATAGCGACCACGCCCACGCACCTGTTAATAAGCGAGCTGGAAAAAACGCAGCTGATAAGCCAGACATATGCATATGTATATATATATATATATAACTAGCTGCCAGTCAGCACACGCTCTTCGCAATGGTAAACAGTGCAAAATAAATTTTCCAGTTTTAGGTCTATCAGCAGATCGATCGTAAATATTTATAGTAATAAGGTATTCTCGTGCACTGTTTGTCTAGACTCGCGCGTCTATAAATAAGTCTAATCGTGGACAGCAACGTGTGCTAATATTAGTCGACATTAAAAACATCAATTACAGCTCCTCTATCTTTATATATAGAGCTTTACAAGGGAATCCCCATGGAAGTATTCGTATAAAAACTGAACTGAATTTGTTTTTCCGTGCCAGGCAACATTTTTGTTGGCATCGTCTCAAGAAATTCTTTTGAGGAACTGATTTATGTACACTCTGTTAGGCAACTGTTATAAATATTCAATTTAACAGATATTGCGCATGATAATAAGCAGGCGCTGTTAATGCTCAAACTTATGTTAGCTAACATCATACTAGATCTCTGTTGCTAACAGCAGCATATGTATTGCTATTAAATATGAAATTTAACAATCAATATTTGTGAATGGTTACAAAACGAATCAATGTCTCGCCCATATATTCGTGAACATCCATTAGCCAAGGTTTTGGTTTGAACCTTGACGCGTCCGTCCACCCAAAATTTTAAGTGAGAAATTTCAATTAGAAATTCTGATTCAGACCATCTCTTTTTCTTTGTTTTGTTTTGTTTTAAATTAAGAACTAGGGTATTTTCTGGCAAATTCTTATCAATGCCGCCTCTAAGGTCAGACAATATAAATTTTAGTGTCTAAATTGCCCGTTCTAATGAGTCTTGAGCAGATGGCATTGATAACATTTTCAGCGCAATGTTAGAAACAACAACAAACAATTTCCTCACAAATTACATTCAATTGAAAGTAGAAAAATTAAATACACGTGAACATATTCCCATAAATTATCTTATTAAGCAAACCAATTTGCCTTTTACTAGTATATGAAACCGTTTGTGGCCTGCTGTTACTAACAATGTGATGTTTTGCTGAGAGAAGGCTGTGCTATGTTACTTTCGGCTCGTTGTAATGTGCTGTTACTAGCTGCATTATGTTAATCAGTTGCTGATAATCGTAAATATAGGCTACTCACCTATAAAATTCAAATTCCGTAACGCTGCAGCACAGCTATTCGTGGCTGTTGTCAGCTTGTCAATAACGGCAGGTGGCGGGCCGGGGCAAAAGTCTGGATCATCTACATCAAAGATAATGCCATCATCCCATTCGCTAACAATCTGCGCTGATTTTAACAGCTGTTGTTGCTGGCCTGCTGCCGCCGTTGCATGCAGCTGCTGCTGTCCAAAGTTGCTATTATTGTTGATGTTAATGTTGCTGTTGTTGGCAAACGAGTTATTGTTGCTGCCACTTGTTGCAGAGCGTTGTTTCATCTGTATACAAAGAAGACGCAATTAAAATGTATGTAAACAACAAGTAAGAATGTGACATTTGCGAGTGTTCGACTAGAAGATACCCTTTACCAAGCAGCAAGCTGCTGTGACCTTAAGCAGTTATCGATAATTATCGATTTAAGACCTTAAATAAACTTATTGTATACAATAATATACTTATAACCCTAGCTTGGAGTCTTTAACTTTTATTCTTTCTTTAGTTCGAGTCGGCTCTCTGTTACACACAGCTGCACAGCTGAGACATACCCTACTTTTTAGTCATTTATAATGAGCATAAGGTATCGAAAAATTGCAATCTACGTGCCGCTATGCAAATGCCAAGCGACACACGTGGCTGCGACTGCGGCACAAATGCACTGACAACACACACAAAGAAAACGTGAAGCTGTTAAAAGCACTCTTGGGCTTGCGACAAGGCAGAAAAGGGGGTGAGGGGGCACGAAGCCAAACTGGAGCGACAGGACAGCTGTTGCTGGTTGTTGACTCGTGAGGTCAAAAAACACACACGCACACGCAGACACACACATGCACACGCATACGTGATTCTTGCAAGTAATGCCGCTTGGCAATGCAACAAAATGCATATGCAAAATCAATAGATGCATTATTTGGGTGAAGGCTGCATCAATGTGTGCAGCCGTATGTATAAATATGCGCATATATGTGCCATTAGTTGCAAAAGCACAAAATAAAAATAATGCTTTTGTTTTGTTTTTGCAAACTGTATTTGCCCGTGTGCGTGTGCATGTGCGTGTGCATGTGCGTGTGTGTGTCGTGTGCTCGGGTGCACTTACCCCAACCACTTACCTTACTTGACGCACGTTGCACCAACTGTCTAATGCTTAGAAAATAATTTCCTTAATAGCAAACTGTTTGGTGCGTTTTATTTGATTTAATTGACATACGATGAGCAGCAGCTGCATTAATTGTTGAACGTTTCAAATTAAATGTTTTGCTTGAATTTTTGCGAGCGGACTACCAGTTCAAACATTCACAGTGACTGGGCGACACGAGAAGAAAAATAGTTGGCATCCCTACCGATATCGTGCTCGCGCATACATTTATCGGCAGTAATCGGTGTGCCGCCACAAAATACTTCCAATAAGAAAACATTAACTCATACACAGTAAAGCAATTTTTGGCGAATCCTAACGAAATTCAACATTTATTCCAAACGTACCAAAAATGAGCAAAAATCTGTTGCCAAAAGCGTTAAGAGTGCAATAGATAAACGCTACTAAAAGCAAGCCAAAGACAAATTTGCCAACAGTGCAACTGTATATGTGGGCCCCACGGACATGGAGGAGAATATGTGGTAAATAAACATTGACTCTGCTCGCACACAGTAGACGTCGGCAGCGACGTCAGCGGCCAGTTAGTAATTGTTATAATATAAATATAAAATAACGAGCACATTGTTGTGAGGACTACGCATTGGCCTTGCCCTGCTGGCATACCTGCTATGCGTGCGACAAAGAGGGAAAGATAGTGAAGAAGCCAGCAAATTTTTGAGTCAGCAGCCAAACAGATATGCAACTTTTTTTTTAATGTTATCAGCAACAGCTGTGCCAAGTTGGACACGTTGAATTAAGCGAAAACAAACGAATTAGTCCAGCCTTGAGAGGGTGACGAAGAGAGATAGAGGGAGAAGGGGGAAGAGAGACAATAAAGTGGGAGTGGGTGGGCGATCGGTTGAAAGCGTTTCTCTCTTTCAATCTCTTTTCAGCCTGGCTGCGTGTTTGTATGAGAGCAAAAGCTGTGCTGTACTAACGGTAAATAATTCAAGTGTTTGTCTTTGTGAACTTGCAGGATAATTGAGCTGGAATCGGCGCTGCTGGACGACTGCAATGTGAATGATATATATAGCATTTGCCAGGGCAAACAACTGCCGGAGGCATTACGTCCGGATGTGTGGCAAGTGTGCCTCGATGTGCGCCACAAAAGCGATCAAATGTCGCTCTTCAATGAGATCTACGATCTGCCATTTCAAAGTCAATTGCGTGAGGATTGCCAACGTTATGTGGAACGCATGGGCAACGATGAGGAGGACAAAGTTTCGGTTGTTTCCGATCTGGAATCGATTATGACCTTCTATTGTAAAAATCGCAATTTGCAATACGAACCCGAAAATGGTTGGATCGAGCTGCTTCTGCCGCTATTCGCACTCAAACTGAATCGTTCGGACACCTTCAATCTGTTCGAATCCATACGGGACACATATATACCGAAAGGCTGCAAGCCCAAGGGCAATGTCTTCCATGTATTTCGTTTGCTTTTGCTCTATCACGATCCGGAGCTGTGCACCGTGCTGGACACCAAGAAGATCACACCCGACCTCTATTCCTTGACCTGGTTTCAATCGCTATTCGCCTCCTGCAGCAGTCTGTCTGTGATTATTGCCATGTGGGATTTGTATTTCCAGAATGCCGATCCGTTTATGGTCTTCTTTCTGGCGTTGATTATTCTCATCAATGGACGCGAACAGATAATGCTGATGAAAAGCGCTTCGAAGGAGGACATCATCAAGTTTCTGATCAACATGCCGTGCGCCTTGGAGGTGGACGATGTGCCCGACTTTTGCTCCCTGGCCCAATATTATGCGCTGAAAACGCCCACATCCTTCAAGACGGATTACCTGAAGGCACTGTACGGCAAACAGAATGATACGCCACGCAGCCAGGAGGAGTCCAATAAAGTATCCCAAGCACTTTGTCTACCCGTCTCCGTCTATGAGCTGGTCGAGAATTCAGCCACTGAATTCCCTGTACAGGATGCCGTACGCTTCTTTCTCGTGGACTGCCGTCCAGCCGAACAGTACAATGCGGGCCATTTGTCCACCGCATTTCATCTCGACTGCAATCTGATGCTACAGGAGCCGGTCGCCTTTGCCACCGCTGTCCAGGGCCTGCTCACCGCACAGAAGCAGGCCATTGAGGTCAATTCGAACGCGGGCGGTGAGCATTTGTGCTTTATGGGCAGCGGCCGTGTCGAGGAGGATCAATATACGCACATGGTGGTGGCCTCATTCCTGCAAAAGAACACACACTACGTGTCCTTACTGAGCGGCGGATATGCCTCCATTCATGACTACTTTGGCGATCACATGGCCGACTGCCTGGAGGATCACAGCGTGAGCAAATGTCTCGTGTGCCAACAACACAATGTCAAACAGGTAATCCAATTCCAATACTGCAGAAACTATTTTTTATAATCCTTCAACAATTTTAGTCAAAATCCGCACCGCTCAAGGCACCAGCAACAACGCCGTCCTCCACGGATCTGTTTAGCAAATTCTCCGCGGCCATGAAAAGCAAATCGGCCGAGGTCAAGGGCCGTCTACTGGACATCATTGTGAATCCCAGTTCAAATGGCGCCGCCAGCACCTCCAACAATGGCGCCGCGCAGACCCAGGCCGCCCAGGAGCGACATGTGAGCGCAAAGGATCGCAATGGGAAACGTTATCGGAATGTGGCGCCCGTCTTCAGCATCGACGATGAGAACGAGGAGACATACGACGATGGTGAACGGGATACGCCGCAGGCGTCGGGCGTTAACAAGGAAATTGTTAATCTCAATCAATATTTCAAGACGGCGGACATTATCAATGCGTTCAAGTGCCGGGATGTGCACATCAATGGCTATATGTACGATAGCCATCTGATCATAACGCCCACCCATTTGGTGGTGTTGCGCGAATTGGGACGCGGTCAGGCCCAGATTATGGTGCGCCGTCCACTGGCCAGCATCGTTAAGATCACGGCTAAGAAGCGGCATCGCGATTTGATTACATTCAAATACGGTTTTCTCGACGGCGACGGGCTGCTCATCACCGACATGGACCGTTTCCTGATACCAAATGCCACCGAGGCCACTGCTCTCGTCTCCAAGCACATTGTCGAGGTGCTCGAGAATGCCAAATAGAGCATCTGTAGAGATCAGGCCATATACATTAGTCAGGCCACATCCCCCCACGAACACACTTCTGTTCACACACACACACACACAGACATGTGCAATGCGTAACGCCCTGTTTCTAGTTATATTTATTGGCAATGTTTTCCTTCCTTCGATTAGATGACAAATTGTAGTCTTAACCTTCTTTTTATACGGATCTTGTTCGATTCATATTGCAAATGTAACATACGACACGATACACAACGCAAGATCGTTAAACTATCTGACCTTTCAGCTCGATACTTAAATTATAAGTGCAACAAAAAGAAAACGAAAATATAATCCGAAATACATACACCTTAGAAGCCTTGAGACTTACAACATGTAAAGATTATAACAAGATATTTATTGCAACTAAATGAGGTATAAATAAACATGTATTATATTCAAAATTAGGTGCATTTTTATACAATTTAGAGTTATAGTTCTGGATTCACATTAGCAAATCTACAGTTGGGGAGTCATTGAAACATAAAAGTAAATGACTTAGACATGGGTCCAAATTCCCCACCCCTATAACTTGGTCAAATCTCAGCCGGTTATCATAAGGTTTGGCGTTTAGTTCATGATTTGGCCTCTAGATCAATTCTGCATTCAAATCTGGCAACAACATTTTTGGTCAAAATTCATGTCAAAATGGTACCCTCAAATATCCTATATAGATGTGGTCAAAACTTCCCACCCCCATAACTTGGTCAAATCTCAACCGAGTTTCATAAGGCTAGGCTTATTGTTCATGGTTTGGCCTAATTATCAATTCTGCATCCAAATCTGGCAACATCATTTTTGGTCAAAATTCATGTCAAAATGGTACTCTCAAATATCCTATAGCGACATAGGTCCAAATTTCCCACCCCCATAAGTTGGTCAAATCTCAACCGATTTTCATAAGGCTAGGCTTTTTGTTCATGGTTTGGCCTCATTATCAATTCTGCATCCAAATCTGGCAACAACATTTTTGGTTAAAATTCATGTCAAAATGGTACTCTCAAATATCCTATAGCGACATAGGTCCAAATTTCCCACCCCCATAAGTTGGTCAAATCTCAACCGATTTTCATAAGGCTTGGCGTTTTGTTCATGGTTTGGCTTCTAGATCAATTCTGCATTCAAATCTGGCAACAAAATTTTTGGTCAAAATTCATGTCAAAATGGTACCCTCAAATATTCTATATAGATATGGTCAAAACTTCCCAACCCCATAACTTGGTCAAATCTCAACCGATTTTCATAAGGCTTGGCGTTTTATTCATGGTTTGGCCTCTAGATCAATTCTGCCTTCAAATCTGACAACAACATTTTTGGTCAAAATTCATGTCAAAATGGTACCCTCAAATATTCTATATAGATATGGTCAAAACTTCCCAACCCCATAACTTGGTCAAATCTCAACCGATTTTCATAAGGTTAGGCTTTTTGTTCATGGTTTGGCCTCATTATCAATTCTGCATTCAAATCTGGCAACAACATTTTTGGTCAAAATTCATGTCAAAATGGTACCCTCAAATATTCTATATAGATATGGTCAAAACTTCCCAACCCCATAAGTTGGTCAAATCTCAACCGATTTTCATAAGGTTAGGCTTTTTGTTCATGGTTTGGCCTCATTATCAATTCTGCATTCAAATCTGGCAACAACATTTTTGGTCAAAATTCATGTCAAAATGGTACCCTCAAATATTCTATATAGATATGGTCAAAACTTCCCAACCCCATAACTTGGTCAAATCTCAACCGATTTTCATAAGGCTTGGCGTTTTATTCATGGTTTGGCCTCTAGATCAATTCTGCATTCAAATCTGACAACAACATTTTTGGTCAAAATTCATGTCAAAATGGTACCCTCAAATATCCTATATAGATATGGTCAAAACTTCCCACCCCCATAACTTGGTCAAATCTCAACCGATTTTCATAAGGTTAGGCTTTTTGTTCATGGTTTGACCCCATTATCAATTCTGCATCCAAATCTGGCAACAACATTTTTGGTTAAAATTCATGTCAAAATGGTACTCTCAAATATCCTATAGCGACATAGGTCCAAATTTCCCACCCCCATAAGTTGGTCAAATCTCAACCGATTTTCATAAGGCTTGGCGTTTTGTTCATGGTTTGGCTTCTAGATCAATTCTGCATTCAAATCTGGCAACAACATTTTTGGTCAAAATTCATGTCAAAATGGTACCCTCAAATATTCTATATAGATATGGTCAAAACTTCCCAACCCCATAACTAGGTCAAATCTCAACCGATTTTCATAAGGCTTGGCGTTTTATTCATGGTTTGGCCTCTAGATCAATTCTGCATTCAAATCTGACAACAACATTTTTGGTCAAAATTCATGTCAAAATGGTACCCTCAAATATTCTATATAGATATGGTCAAAACTTCCCAACCCCATAACTAGGTCAAATCTCAACCGATTTTCATAAGGCTTGGCGTTTTATTCATGGTTTGGCCTCTAGATCAATTCTGCCTTCAAATCTGACAACAACATTTTTGGTCAAAATTCATGTCAAAATGGTACCCTCAAATATTCTATATAGATATGGTCAAAACTTCCCAACCCCATAACTAGGTCAAATCTCAACCGATTTTCATAAGGCTTGGCGTTTTATTCATGGTTTGGCCTCTAGATCAATTCTGCATTCAAATCTGACAACAACATTTTTGGTCAAAATTCATGTCAAAATGGTACCCTCAAATATTCTATATAGATATGGTCAAAACTTCCCAACCCCATAACTTGGTCAAATCTCAACCGATTTTCATAAGGCTTGGCGTTTTATTCATGGTTTGGCCTCTAGATCAATTCTGCATTCAAATCTAACAACAACATTTTTGGTCAAAATTCATGTCAAAATGGTACTCACAAATATCCTATAGCGACATGG
This sequence comes from Drosophila virilis, assembly GCF_030788295.1. Lineage (NCBI taxonomy): Eukaryota > Metazoa > Arthropoda > Insecta > Diptera > Drosophilidae > Drosophila > Drosophila virilis. The sequence goes on from NC_091546.1 coordinate 2,751,417, forward strand.
GTCCAAATTTCCCACCCCCATAAGTTGGTCAAATCTGAACCGATTTTCATAAGGCTTGGCGTTTTATTCATGGTTTGGCCTCTAGATCAATTCTGCATTCAAATCTGACAACAACATTTTTGGTCAAAATTCATGTCAAAATGGTACCCTCAAATATTCTATATAGATATGGTCAAAACTTCCCAACCCCATAACTTGGTCAAATCTCAACCGATTTTCATAAGGCTTGGCGTTTTATTCATGGTTTGGCCTCTAGATCAATTCTGCATTCAAATCTGACAACAATATTTTTGGTCAAAATTCATGTCAAAATGGTACCCTCAAATATTCTATATAGATATGGTCAAAACTTCCCAACCCCATAACTTGGTCAAATCTCAACCGATACTTGGTCAAATCTCAACCGATTTTCATAAGGCTTGGCGTTTTATTCATGGTTTGGCCTCTAGATCAATTCTGCATTCAAATCTGACAACAACATTTTTGGTCAAAATTCATGTCAAAATGGTACCCTCAAATATTCTATATAGATATGGTCCAAATTTCCCACCCCCATAAGTTGGTCAAATCTCAACCGATTTTCATAAGGCTTGGCGTTTTATTCATGGTTTGGCCTCTAGATCAATTCTGCATTCAAATCTGACAACATTTTTGGTCAAAATTCATGTCAAAATGGTACCCTCAAATATTCTATATAGATATGGTCAAAACTTCCCAACCCCATAACTTGGTCAAATCTCAACCGATTTTCATAAGGCTTGGCGTTTTATTCATGGTTTGGCCTCTAGATCAATTCTGCATTCAAATCTGGCAACAACATTTTTGGTCAAAATTCATGTCAAAATGGTACCCTCAAATATTCTATATAGATATGGTCAAAACTTCCCAACCCCATAACTTGGTCAAATCTCAACCGATTTTCATAAGGCTTGGCGTTTTATTCATGGTTTGGCCTCTAGATCAATTCTGCATTCAAATCTGACAACAACATTTTTGGTCAAAATTCATATCAAAATGGTACTCACAAATATCCTATAGCGACATGGGTCCAAATTTCCCACCCCCATAAGTTGGTCAAATCTCAACCGATTTTCATAAGGCTTGGCGTTTTATTCATGGTTTGGCCTCTAGATCAATTCTGCATTCAAATCTGACAACAACATTTTTGGTCAAAATTCATGTCAAAATGGTACCCTCAAATATTCTATATAGATATGGTCAAAACTTCCCAACCCCATAACTTGGTCAAATCTCAACCGATTTTCATAAGGCTTGGCGTTTTATTCATGGTTTGGCCTCTAGATCAATTCTGCATTCAAATCTGACAACAACATTTTTGGTCAAAATTCATGTCAAAATGGTACCCTCAAATATTCTATATAGATATGGTCAAAACTTCCCAACCCCATAACTAGGTCAAATCTCAACCGATTTTCATAAGGCTTGGCGTTTTATTCATGGTTTGGCCTCTAGATCAATTCCCAACCCCATAACTTGGTCAAATCTCAACCGATTTTCATAAGGCTTGGCGTTTTATTCATGGTTTGGCCTCTAGATCAATTCTGCATTCAAATCTGACAACAACATTTTTGGTCAAAATTCATGTCAAAATGGTACCCTCAAATATTCTATATAGATATGGTCAAAACTTCCCAACCCCATAACTTCGTCAAATCTCAACCGATTTTCATAAGGCTTGGCGTTTTATTCATGGTTTGGCCTCTAGATCAATTCTGCATCCAAATCTGACAACAACATTTTTGGTCAAAATTCATGTCAAAATGGTACCCTCAAATATTCTATATAGATATGGTCAAAACTTCCCAACCCCATAACTTGGTCAAATCTCAACCGATTTTCATAAGGCTTGGCGTTTTATTCATGGTTTGGCCTCTAGATCAATTCTGCGTTCAAATCTGACAACAACATTTTTGGTCAAAATTCATGTCAAAATGGTACCCTCAAATATTCTATATAGATATGGTCAAAACTTCCCAACCCCATAACTTGGTCAAATCTCAACTGATTTTCATAAGGCTTGGCGTTTTATTCATGGTTTGGCCTCTAGATCAATTCTGCATTCAAATCTGGCAACAACATTTTTGGTCAAAATTCATGTCAAAATGGTACCCTCAAATATCCTATATAGATATGGTCAAAACTTCCCACCCCCATAACTTGGTCAAATCTCAACCGATTTTCATAAGGTTAGGCTTTTTGTTCATGGTTTGGCCCCATTATCAATTCTGCATCCAAATCTGGCAACAACATTTTTGGTTAAAATTCATGTCAAAATGGTACTCTCAAATATCCTATAGCGACATAGGTCCAAATTTCCCACCCCCATAAGTTGGTCAAATCTCAACCGATTTTCATAAGGCTTGGCGTTTTGTTCATGGTTTGGCTTCTAGATCAATTCTGCATTCAAATCTGGCAACAAAATTTTTGGTCAAAATTCATGTCAAAATGGTACCCTCAAATATCCTATATAGATGTGGTCAAAACTTCCCACCCCAATAACTTGGTCAAATCTCAACCGATTTTCATAAGGCTTGGCGTTTTGTTCATGGTTTGGCCTCATTATCAATGCTGCATTCAAATCTGGCATCAAAAATTTTGGTCAAAATTCATGTCAAAATGGTAACCTCAAATATCCTATATAGACATAGTCAAAACTTCCCACCCCAATAACTTGGTCAAATCTCAACCGATTTTCATAAGGTTAGGCTTTTTGTTCATGGTTTGGCCCCATTATCAATTCTGCATCCAAATCTGGCAACAACATTTTTGGTTATAAATCATGTCAAAATGGTACTCACAAATATCCTATAGCGACATAGGTCCAAATTTTCCACCCCCATAAGTTGGTCAAATCTCAACCGATTTTCATAAGGCTTGGCGTTTTGTTCATGGTTTGGCTTCTAGATCAATTCTGCATTCAAATCTGGCAACAAAATTTTTGGTCAAAATTCATGTCAAAATGGTACCCTCAAATATTCTATATAGATATGGTCAAAACTTCCCACCCCCATAAGTTGGTCAAATCTGAACCGATTTTCATAAGGCTTGGCGTTTTATTCATGGTTTGGCCTCTAGATCAATTCTGCATTCAAATCTGACAACAACATTTTTGGTCAAAATTCATGTCAAAATGGTACCCTCAAATATTCTATATAGATATGGTCAAAACTTCCCAACCCCATAACTTGGTCAAATCTCAACCGATTTTCATAAGGCTTGGCGTTTTATTCATGGTTTGGCCTCTAGATCAATTCTGCATTCAAATCTGACAACAACATTTTTGGTCAAAATTCATGTCAAAATGGTACCCTCAAATATTCTATATAGATATGGTCAAAACTTCCCAACCCCATAACTTGGTCAAATCTCAACCGATTTTCATAAGGCTTGGCGTTTTATTCATGGTTTGGCCTCTAGATCAATTCTGCATTCAAATCTGACAACAACATTTTTGGTCAAAATTCATGTCAAAATGGTACTCACAAATATCCTATAGCGACATGGGTCCAAATTTCCCACCCCCATAAGTTGGTCAAATCTGAACCGATTTTCATAAGGCTTGGCGTTTTATTCATGGTTTGGCCTCTAGATCAATTCTGCATTCAAATCTGACAACAACATTTTTGGTCAAAATTCATGTCAAAATGGTACCCTCAAATATTCTATATAGATATGGTCCAAATTTCCCACCCCCATAAGTTGGTCAAATCTCAACCGATTTTCATAAGGCTTGGCGTTTTATTCATGGTTTGGCCTCTAGATCAATTCTGCATTCAAATCTGACAACAAGATTTTTGGTCAAAATTCATGTCAAAATGGTACCCTCAAATATTCTATATAGATATGGTCAAAACTTCCCAACCCCATAACTTGGTCAAATCTCAACCGATTTTCATAAGGCTTGGCGTTTTATTCATGGTTTGGCCTCTAGATCAATTCTGCATTCAAATCTGACAACAACATTTTTGGTCAAAATTCATGTCAAAATGGTACCCTCAAATATTCTATATAGATATGGTCAAAACTTCCCAACCCCATAACTTGGTCAAATCTCAACCGATTTTCATAAGGCTTGGCGTTTTATTCATGGTTTGGCCTCTAGATCAATTCTGCATTCAAATCTGACAACAACATTTTTGGTCAAAATTCATGTCAAAATGGTACCCTCAAATATTCTATATAGATATGGTCAAAACTTCCCAACCCCATAACTAGGTCAAATCTCAACTGATTTTCATAAGGCATGGCGTTTTATTCATGGTTTGGCCTCTAGATCAATTCTGCATTCAAATCTGGCAACAACATTTTTGGTCAAAATTCATGTCAAAATGGTACCCTCAAATATCCTATATAGATATGGTCAAAACTTCCCACCCCCATAACTTGGTCAAATCTCAACCGATTTTCATAAGGTTAGGCTTTTTGTTCATGGTTTGGCCCCATTATCAATTCTGCATCCAAATCTGGCAACAACATTTTTGGTTAAAATTCATGTCAAAATGGTACTCTCAAATATCCTATAGCGACATAGGTCCAAATTTCCCACCCCCATAAGTTGGTCAAATCTCAACCGATTTTCATAAGGCTTGGCGTTTTGTTCATGGTTTGGCTTCTAGATCAATTCTGCATTCAAATCTGGCAACAAAATTTTTGGTCAAAATTCATGTCAAAATGGTACCCTCAAATATTCTATATAGATATGGTCAAAACTTCCCAACCCCATAACTTGGTCAAATCTCAACCGATTTTCATAAGGCTTGGCGTTTTATTCATGGTTTGGCCTCTAGATCAATTCTGCATTCAAATCTGACAACAACATTTTTGGTCAAAATTCATGTCAAAATGGTACCCTCAAATATTCTATATAGATATGGTCAAAACTTCCCAACCCCATAACTTGGTCAAATCTCAACCGATTTTCATAAGGATAAGTTTTTTGTTCATGGTTTGGCCTCTAGATCAATTCTGCATTCAAATCTGACAACAACATTTTTGGTCAAAATTCATGTCAAAATGGTACTCTCAAATATCCTATTTAGATATGGTCAAAACTTCCCACCCCCATAACTTGGTCAAATCTCAACCGATTTTCATAAGGCTAGGCTTTTTGTTCATGGTTTGGCCTCATTATCAACTCTGCATCCAAATCTAGCAACAAAATTTTTGGTCAAAATTCATGTCAAAATGGTACCCTCAAATATCCTATAGCGACATAGGTCCAAATTTCCCACCCCCATAAGTTGGTCAAATCTCAACCGATTTTCATAAGGCTTGGCGTTTTGTTCATGGTTTGGCTTCTAGATCAATTCTGCATTCAAATCTGGCAACAAAATTTTTGGTCAAAATTCATGTCAAAATGGTACCCTCAAATATTCTATATAGATATGGTCAAAACTTCCCAACCCCATAACTTGGTCAAATCTCAACCGATTTTCATAAGGCTTGGCGTTTTATTCTTGGTTTGGCCTCTAGATCAATTCTGCATTCAAATCTGACAACAACATTTTTGGTCAAAATTCATGTCAAAATGGTACCCTCAAATATTCTATATAGATATGGTCAAAACTTCCCAACCCCATAACTTGGTCAAATCTCAACCGATTTTCATAAGGATAAGTTTTTTGTTCATGGTTTGGCCTCTAGATCAATTCTGCATTCAAATCTGACAACAACATTTTTGGTCAAAATTCATGTCAAAATGGTACTCTCAAATATCCTATTTAGATATGGTCAAAACTTCCCACCCCCATAACTTGGTCAAATCTCAACCGATTTTCATAAGGCTAGGCTTTTTGTTCATGGTTTGGCCTCATTATCAACTCTGCATCCAAATCTAGCAACAAAATTTTTGGTCAAAATTCATGTCAAAATGGTACCCTCAAATATCCTATAGCGACATAGGTCCAAATTTCCCACCCCCATAACTTGTTCAAATCTCAACCGATTTTCATAAGGCTAGGCTTTTTGTTAATGGTTTGGCCTCTAGATCAATTCTGCATTCAAATCTGGCAACAACATTTTTGGTCAAAATTCATGTCAAAATGGTACCCTCAAATATCCTATTTAGATATGGTCAAAACTTCCCACCCCCATAACTTGGTCAAATCTCATCCGATTTTCATAAGGCTAGGATTTTTATTCATGGTTTGGCCCCATTATCAATTCTGCATCCAAATCTGGCAACAACATTTTTGGTCAAAATTCATGTCAAAATGGTACTCTCAAATATCCTATTTAGATATGGTCAAAACTTCCCACCCCCATAACTTGGTCAAATCTCATCCGATTTTCATAAGGCTAGGATTTTTATTCATGGTTTGGCCCCATTATCAATTCTGCATCCAAATCTGGCAACAACATTTTTGGTCAAATTTCATGTCAAAATGGTACTCTCAAATATCCTATATCGACATAGGTCCAAGTTGCCCACCCCCATAGCTTGATCATATCTCAACCGATTTTTACGATGTTTGGCTCTTGATCATGGTTTAGCAATTTGGCATCTACATATGGTAATATATTACCAAAATAAAAATAATACAAAATGAATATTAAAATGCTAAAGAGAATAACACAAAAATGTAAATAATGAACGAAGTTCACAAACTGGAACTGGAACCGCCAACTCCAGAGAGGGTAACAGTTTAGGCTTATATATATATACACATATATGTAATTGATACAGATATGTGAGGGGCGGAAATTGTGTGCAGAGTTGGAGCAGGCGCATTGCAAGCATTTGGCCAGGCAGAAAGTACGTAAGCAGAGCCTGTTGGCTTGTTTAATTTGCAGACGGCCGCAATTCTTATCAATGACAATGACGTAGATGGCTGTGCAGACAACGACGAGCCAGCCAGCCGCTGCCTTCGGCTGCAAACCGAATTTGGGGCGATTGAACATTAAAAACTGTTGCACTACGGCAGCAAGAAGACAGTTCATTCAGAACAGTCACAGCACGCGGACAAGCAGCCAACCAGCCAGCCCGAACCATTGAAGCTCTAAACTCTGAACTCTGAAAGCAAACAACAAAGACCAGTTGAAGAAGGAGGCTGCATCGGTCATTTGTCCATCTGATCAGGCCCATAATTGGGACACTTAACAAACGTCTTTCACTCGTGAACCGTGTGTGTGTGTTTGAATATGCAGTTATCATTGTCAGCGTCCGGAAATGGGCAGAGCATGCTGCTGGCGCTGCTCCTGCTGCTAGTCGGCTTGGCGGCAGCGGTGCCAGCATCTGTGCTGGCCCAGAATACAGAGCTATCCACCAATGCGAACAACAAGCTGCAACAGCAGCAGCAACAACAGCAGCAGCAGCAGCGGGAACTGCCGGCAGGTGAGTGCCAAAGTTCATATTTTTTCAAGTGCGTGGGTCGACACAGTGCCCACATACGTCAGGCGGAACGTGCCGTTAATGTTAAAGGTCATTTGAAAATTTCATGTTTGAAAAATGGACATACGCCCCATAGACCCGCCTTGTTACTGACTGCGGCATAAGTATCCTCTCCCTCTGTGTGTGTGTTTGTGTGTGCACGGTAAAACCTAACAAAAGTGAGCGCATTTTAAGTGTGTTTGGTTTTTGCTTTTATCTAAAATATATTGAAATTTCTTTGCTTTTAGAAAGTGCTTTTAAAGAAGTTACAAACGTATTAAGAAATTTTTTTTTAACAAATTAATTTCGTTTCGTTTCCTACTTTAATGATTATTAGAAATATTTATTTATTATTTGAATATTGAATTAGGAAAACAAAATATTTTTCTTGTTTTGAGTAAAACAAAACTTATTTTGTTTCGATAAATATGCTTCAACTTTTTTATAGGTATATATAGAAATGTTTACAAAAAAAAAATGCGGCTAAGCATATTGTTTTTAATACCAAGTCTATATAAGCAGATAGATTTTGATTAAAAAAAAATTATTGTTTGAAGAGAGAGAGGAAAAAGTATATAAAAACAATCCCCAAACATAGAAATACATATTTTAATCGAAGTTTCATTTTCTGTTAACAAACAAATTTGTTATATTATTAAATCCTTTTTTAAAGTTAGCTCTTAATTTATAAAAAAAAGTCTTCAAGCATTTTTCTAATATAAAATGAAATCTAATAACAAAAATCAAATTGTTTTCATTTTTATATCAGCTAAAATGCAATTTAACAAGCGCTTCGGCAAGTTTCGTGTGCAGCTTAGCTGTGTTTTACTGTACATGTAAATGTGTGTGCGTGTAACTTGTAAGTTGAGCACATTAAGCAAAACGCCCACGCGCGCTTAAAATGCAGAAGGCAACGGACCACCCAGCATCCTGTCTGTGTTGCTCATCTCCGCTTGCCGCCTCAACGCCCCTCCCCCACCTTGCTCCCTTTGGCATCGGCCAAAACCCAACAAATTCGCCATTTCGCTTAACAGCAGCGCTTTCCATTTTCCGCTGTTGGGCTTGCAGGAAATTGCGTAGGTGTTTGCCACAGAGGAGGCAGCACGACAGCTGGCAAGCAGCTTGTGGCTCAGCCGATTTTACCAAAAAAAAAAAAAAATAAATATACATACATAAAAAGAATTTTATTTTATGCTGTCATTGTTGTTGTAGTTGTTGCTTTGCACTCCAGAGCCAGCGGGCTTAGTGTAGCATTACAATCATTGCGAGTCATAATATACAAAAATACACAAATACAAACACACACACACACACACACTTGCTCACACAGAGTCAGCTACACCTACGCAACGCGTGGGCGGCTGCTGCACAAAATGGCGGCCAGCCTCTTTTGGTATGCAAGCCAGCGTACATATAATGTGTGTGTGTGTGTGTGCGTGTGTATGTGTTTCTGTGTGTACGTGCGCGCGATTTCATTTCTATTTTTAGATATCCCGTTAGAGCAGCCGTTTTTGCTGTTTGCTTTTAGCTGCTGTCGCTGTCGCAGTCGCTGCCGCTGCTGCGGTCGCTGCCTGTGTATTGGTTGCTTTTAATGTGCCCAGCATTGGGCTTAACATTTTCGGGCGCGCTTAAAAGTAGGCAACGCTTTTGCTGTCAAGCCGCTAACAGCGCTCAGCGTTGACAGGCCAATTCAAAAAGACGGCTTTGCCATACTTTTCAATTACGAAACGGCACATAACCTAACCCCATGCACACACACACGCACATAACAAATATTGATATAAGTCTCAGATTTGGCCATAGAGCGTAGCATATGCCATTGTGAATTCATCAAATATTCATTGCGGCTGTCAATTGCAGAGTCAAGGCGTTGGCTAACCGCAAAGATATATACTCTACGTATATAGAAGGTACATATAAGAGAGAGAAAGAGAGAGAGAGAGAGAGCGAGAGAGGGACGGAGTATGCGAGCAGCTTTGACTGGCCGCAAAGCAACCGCATTTCCATTTTGTTGTCACAAATTTTCCATATGCCGTTATTATTAAGTTATTTTCAGGCCGCACTGCCTGCGGACACGTTAATTGTGTTGTTGCCAACGTTCTTGGTACTTGTTATTCAGCAGCTGCGCTAGCCCAGGCTAAGCAACAACAACAAAAACGACAACAATAACAGGCCCAGGCACCACAAGAACAGCCCCAACACAATCACAACTGTGTGTGTATGTGTGAGCTTGTGTGTGGCAAAAATTGAAGAGCAAACAACTTGTTGATATTTTTACAGTTCAGTGAATATTTTCATGTTGGCAGCGGCAGCAACAATGCGTTAAGCGACGTCAGCAAACGTCAGCGCGTATAATTTAGTTGCCTGTTTTATTTATTTATTCCCCCTCCCCCCCCCCCCTGCACCCGGCAATTCCTTGCCGGAGGATACCCAGACGCAACAGCCGAGGGAACATTTTTTATAGCCACAAACCTGCCTGCCCTCCCCTTGTTTTCTTGTTGTGCACACTTGGCCAAGGCTTAAGGCTCATGACGAGGCTTTTGCCAGCTCTTGGACAAGGCAAACATATGGCCAAGTTGGTCAGAATAATAGACGAGCCAACTGGAAACTGGGTTAGCCTGTTTTCGATGAAGGCCACAGCAAACTACTTTAGCAAATGCTTTAGAAAATATGTCAGCCATATTGCTAGTTGTACATTATGCTAAATTCTTAAAGATATAATAAAATGTATTCCCAAAATTAGACCATTTTTTGTTTATATGAACAATTAAGATAAGCTATCAATGGGTACGAATAAAATCATTTGTCTAGAGTTAACTTTTTTTGATAAGCGATTATTTCTGATTTTAGACATGGCGCATCATTTTGTGGGAATACCCCAATGCCAATTTCTGCTTTAATTATGTTAGTGCTTCGTCCCTATGAAATAAATTAAATTGTATTAATATATTCCCCCAAAAACATTTAATCAAATAGATATAATCGCAATAGATTCAAAATAATAGTACAACTTAAAAGAACAAAATATCCTTCCAATTATAGAGAAATTAAATAAAATACTGCCAATAATATATAGTATAATATTCCAAATGTTCTCTACACGGAAAATCAGTACATTTTCAACAAGGTTATAACACTTTAATGCAGATAAGGTTGGGTTGGGTTGGGTTGGGGGAACTTTAATAGCCGGTCTGCCCGACTAAACAATAGATTAACGATTGCAATCCAGTTCTATGTACTTACATATAAATCATTGTTGATCATTTGTTGGGGCATTTGTTTACGCGCTGGGTCTTTCCTTATCGCACGGGTTATTATGATACTAGAGAGAGAAAAAACAAAAGCATTTCAAATGTCGATACAATATGGAGTGCTAAGTAGATAAACATGCGCTTGGCAATGCGCAGGAAAATCCCCATGAAATATGTGGCCCCATGAAATGATGGGCTCCACTTAAAATGGAGCTAAATCAAACACGTTAGATGGAGCTGATAGCTGCGTGGGTCTGCGGACATGAGTTTGACTCATGACAGTTGTCACCTGTTACAGTGAAAGCTCCATTAAAATGACAGCTTCACAACCTGGCCAAGTGCTGATTGCTTCCAATTCTTTTAAATTACTTTTTAATTGGGCGGGCTTGAAAAATTATATAAAAATGGAACTAGCAAATTAAATGTCAGCTAGAAATCGTAAGATAAACAAAATTATTAATCCCCCTAATAGAGCTCGTAAGCAAGCTGTCTGCACCATGGAGCATTCACTGTAGTTGATTGCCGCAAGTGTTAATTCAAGTTTAATTGCCAGCTAGGAAACGCTTGATTATCGGGCCCAGGCCAAGTCGATTCAATTAGCATTGTGCAGCGTTGTGTAAGAGCCAACAGTAAATATGATTAGGGATAATAATGTCAATGGGTATTAGTTGTTATGGGGATAAACCGACCAACTAGCTAAATGCCTCGCGACAGCCAGCTGCTAAAGTATATGCAATAAACATGGCTTTGCCGGCGCTAATAGCAATTAGCAAAGCTGGCGATAATAAAATATAAAAAAAAGTATGCTTCCAAATGAAACAAATTATGTTAGACAGCAGCTTGGCTAATTGCTTTTGGCCGTTTATTGAATCAGCAGCAGCGCAAATTGAAATATGCGACGACCCCTAAAAGCACGCAATGGTAAATTACATTCAATTTTCTATATATTTTGCAGTGAAACACGCTGAGGATGGGGCAACATCGAGTGGCACAGTGCCACAGGCCGACAAAAAGTCAAGTCCGGAAATTGTGCCCGCTACCTTTAGCAATTCACCGGCCAGGAACGGGCCCAACGAACAGCCTCAACAGCCACAAGCTGGCCTCTATGCGCTGCCCAGCAACGATGAGATCCTGGCCGCTGTGGCAGCCGCCGCCCAGGGTGGCCAGCAGCAGGCTCAGAATGAGCCAACGGCTCTGGAGGAGGCTGTGGCCAGCTCCACAATGCGCAAGCGTGGCATTAACTATGAGTATAATCCATATATGAGCGTGGCTGGCAACGATTATGGCAGCGAAGTGCCCAATGGTGTTTGGGCCGAGGATTATGAGCCCGCTGCGCCCATTGGCTACAACAACTACAATAACTATAACAATGAACGCGACCTACAGGAACTGGACGATTATGTGCCGGAGCGACATGGTAAGTGGCATTAATTAGCATCATTTTGCGGCCAATGCCCATTTCAATCGGCCCCTCTTTAGCGAACACGCCCACTGGACGCAATAAGGCTTACGATAATCTACAAAATCTGCTAAATGCCGAGGCCTATTTGGAGAGCATTCCCCTGTCTGTGCCACTTACCTATGCCAATCGTAACTATAATCTGGATGAACGTAATAAGCGTGGCATCTACTATAATTTGGCCGGCGCTAATGCTCCCAGCGAGAATCTCAATTTGAACAAATACCGTCGCTATGGAGATATGCGGTAAGTTTAAATCATTTACATACAGTCTACAGTTATGTTAACAGCTAAACATGTGCTTAGCAGTTATTCGCACTGTAGGAATAACACTGACATTATATGTTATTAACATTGCATAACTTTGCATGTTAGAGTACATAGAATGTTAAGTGAAAAGTAAAATGTTCGAATGCTTTTTCTGAAAATCAATTAAAGAAGAACCCATTTGAATTAAATCCAGTTTTCGAACACACTACTTACACCTGTTCAAACTAGTTCACCCTGACAGCTCCCATCCAAATAATTGTGCTAATTTTATTCTTATCTATCCGCTTAGCCTGAAGCGTGACACCACCAAATTGACACCAGCTGACATGTTAGCTCTTGTTGCCCTGGTCGAAGCCGGTGAGCGAGCCCGCAAGGAGAGCGATGTGGAGAGCGGAGTTTCGGTGCCCTTGATCGATGCCGATGAAATGGATTATGTGCCCGCTGGCAGCTGGTTGGATGCACCCGTACAGCAACAGCAGGCGCCCGCACTGGTCGACTATTATGGCGTGCCCGTCGAGGCGCAGGTGGTGCCCAAATATGAGTATGTGCCACGCCCACAGAAATATATAGGCAGCAATAGTCGTAAGTGTTGGAAACAGCCGAAAGATGGCGTCAACAACAAAATGCTGATTGATATTCTCCTATTTTTTTCAGGTCTTGGTTCCTCTAAGCGTTTCATGGTGGCCAAGAAGAAGCGTTCCATTGGCCAAACCCAGTTTATGAACGAACCAGTGGGCGAACGAGGACCCAGCTACTATGGCGAGAAGTTTTATTAAAATAGACCAAGACACTGAAATAGAGCAGGCGAGGTATAGAGCAAGCGAGCGGATGTAAGAGAGAGAGAGAGAGAAAGAAAATAAAAGTTTTCAAGCTGAGCTTTCCGGTTTTATTCAAAGAAGAAAATAATGTCCCCAATCATTTGACCTTTGCCCTAGATTGCAAACGAAAGAAAATAAAATACATACAATTTAAACAAACTAATTAAAACGAGTCAACGTCGCGTGCAATTTTTGTGTAGAGTTTGAATTTGACAAAAACATAAAAAAGAAAAACAACAACAACACGTAATATTATTATATCTATGCATATATAATATCTGAATATTGTATGTCAAGAACATAATCAAAATCAATGTTTTTAAAACACTGACAACAGGGTTGACAAACAATTGTCCAATGCGAACTTACCTATGCCTATACCTAACCTAACTTCAAGTAAACCTAACCACACTTAATCAACAATGTCAATGTCTATTGTCAAGATTTTTGATCCCCAAAAAAAAAACTGTACAATTAAACAAAAGAACCGCCAACACTATCAGTATATTATTGTGTAATATCAAAACTAGAGGCTTCCCAAGTAGTACAAAAAAAACCAAAAAAAAAAGGAAAAAAAAAACAACAAAAAACAAAAAAAAAACAAAGAAAATGTTTATCTACAAATGTCAAACAATCTATAGATACTTTACGATAATTACTTTAAACGAGCTCAGCAGCAACAGATTATCTGTCAATTTGCTTTAAATGTTTTTTAATTTTTTTTACAAGAAGGCGCCATTACACTGTACTACATTCGAACTATTTACACTGAGCGACTAGCAACATACTTTTATGCGAATGTTGTTAAACCAACTATTTGAAATATCTATGCAACTAACAATTATATTAACAACAAATATATATACACACACATATATATATTTATATGATAATCGAGATATATGTATACAATTATTATAATAATATGCATACTATTTGTCAAAAAAAAATATATATATATGTATATGAAGTGGCTCAGCGCATAAAATATTGAAAATATTCTATGCCAATTCAGGCGGCGGCGGCGTACGAAAACCGTGTTAATTTATTTTAATAAAAATTGTCTGACTGTTTTATTGAAAAAACCAAAAAAAAAAAAAAAAACATTGGAAAATGGAAAAACGTTTAAAATATACATACTACGATATACATGCATACTTATACATAATTATATACAAATTTATTTAAAAATTTATTACAAATTATAAATAGCTACAAATACAATGTATGTGCCCCCGCATACCATATTACTTATAAAAAATAACAAAAACACTCACAACTAACTAAATTACGTATATATATTTTGAAATATGTATTCTATTTTTTTTTTGTTTTGATTGGCTCATCAAATATTTTGGCCGTTAATTTATGTTATGGTATTATGTGAGCTTAATTTTGATTGGTTTTACGTATAAAACTGATTTATGATTCATTTAAATAAATATATCTTTGGTTTGGAAAACCTCAATTAAAATGCCTTAATTATTCATTAACAGAATCGAAAATGGCATGCTGTTAACGCTTAACAGTTTTAGCTGTTGGGCACATTACAGTGCGTCTGTAAAATAACATTCGCCTGTTAAGTGTCATTTGCTGCCTATTAAAATACAATTAATTAAATATATATTCTTTATCAGCGCCGATAACTGAGTTGGTCTGTGTGCACTTTGCTTTATACATACTTAATATTCATGCAGCTGCAATTTACTCACAGGTCTATGAATAAACCTTATTATCATTAAATGATGATTGATTTGTGAGCGCATTCATATTGCAAATGTGTGTATACATAAGGTTTTTAAGGCTTTTCAGTGAAATATCCATAAATAAACTAAAGGTATTTGCGGTAATAGATTTATATTTAACGTTACGTTTCCTTAACTAACACATAAAATAAAATAAATATTCAGTTAATGAAACGTGCGAAAGCCATTACAACAATTAACCAGGCGCCACATGTTAAACTCTGGACCATTCATTGATTTGGCAATTCTGAAGGGTTCTTTCTTCATTTTGTTCATAAATCAATGACGTCACAAATGGCGCAGCAACAACTACGCACAATCAAAATACACATCGAATTTTGTTGTCAACGAGAAGAACAGAACAGTTGTGGCTGCCTACGAAATACCCTGTAAATTCATTTCTCATAATTTCAATAGAATGAAGTATTAGATGTTTGGGAATTATGCAAGATATCTCAATGTTGATCATAATAATGAACAATATTATACAACATTTTAGTTTTATGCATAAATAGTCAATGTTTCTTCGCGGATCTTCAAACTGAGGCAAACTAACGCTGACTCTAAGATGTTTGCCTATCCAACTCCATTTACCCATTAATTAAATTTATATATAGCACACGCATCTTTGTCGTGAATTGCCTTCAAAAACGAAGAGTTTAACAAATGAAAATTGGCAGGCAATTCAATGAATGCCAATTAACAGCTAAACGAAATTAAATAGTTTAAATGAAATATAGGCGCTCAAACATTTTTATTGAAACTGTGTGCAAAAACTCAATAAAAATCAATTTCTGGCTGCCAAAAACTAAAAAACCTAAATTGTTTTTTCGTTTTTGTTCTTGTCTCTTCACAAATATCAGCCAAATGCTGTGCCACATGCTGCACAATGCTGGACAATGCGGGCCGAACAGCCAGCGAGGCATAGAACCCAACAGGCATGTCCATGTCCCGGATCTATGGGCAAGTAATGGCCCATAGAGCCGTCACTGTGGCTGCTGTTGTACGCTGGACGTAAACAAACAAACAAACAACAAACTGCAGCAGAATTAGGTAAAATAAATAATAATGTTAGCGCAGTTTGAACGAATATCGAATACCCTGTGCAAAGGCGCACAGTATTTGCGCTTTAAATAGCTCAAACGAATTCAACTATGGACACATTCAAATGTATTCCAATATTGATATACGTATTAGCAGTTCATTTGGATGAGTGCGGCTTTCAATTACTCAAAATGTGCATAGTCCCCCCACCACCCTCGACAGCGCCACGCCCCGCACAATATATGCCATATGGAAACAGGCTGATAAAAGACAAATAAAAAATGCGAGTACAGCAACAACAAATGAAAATAAAACAAATATCAGCCAAGAGTAGCGACAACAACAACAACAACTGAAGCCATTAATATGTATTTCTATATGTAGAAGCTCTGGCGTCTGCCATGTGCGACCGGCAGTTAAGCCCGACGCGGAGGCCGGGTAGCTGACAACTCCCGTACTTAAGCGTTGACGCATTTGCATACCAAATCATCATCATCATCATCATGATGAAAGCTGGAAAACTGGGCCAGCTTTTTAGTTGATCTGTTGGCAAATACTGCCGTATTTCAGGAGTTGGGAAACCCAGAAACTCAAAGGCACATTGGCAAAAGATACGTTTGCCATTGAAAATAAAAATAAAATTAATTTTATAAATATAAGCAACCTCTTAAATAAATCTATACTTAAGTAAATATTTCGGGAGTTGGAGAAGCAGAAAATCAAAGAAACATTGGGAAAAGATATTTTTGCACTGAAATATTTCATTTAAAAATTTATCAGTAACATAATAAAATGAACATAAAAATTAAAATTATAAATTCATTAAATAAATCGAAAAAATCAAAAAGATACTTTTGCACTGTAATAAATAATTTTAAAAAAAATTGAGTTTAAAATTTATTTAGCCAATCTTTTCGGTTTGTCTAATTTTGTATAAGTTTAAATAAAATAAATAATAGCTTTTATTATTATAAAAAAAAGAAATAATAAGAATTTGTTGTCAATTTTATAAGGATTATTTTGTTCAATTTAAATTAAAATAAAATAAAATAATCAATTTAAATAAAAATTAATCATTTTTAGCTGATTTTAAATAGAAGTAACCAAAAATAACAATCTTTTGATAGTAGATCTCTTCGCTGGCTGAGAAACGAAAAGAAAATTAAATTTTAATATTCTTATTGCATATTGTTTAAAACAAAAAGTTTTCCATTTATTCCAAAGCAAGCAAACATTCTAATTATGGAACAGAATCTTCTAATACTTGTTAATCATACACGAAACAAATAAAAAATGTTTGTAAGCACATTGTATATGCTAAACACAGTGCTTAAGTTGGTATTTTTCATTTTCAGTTTAATAATCAAAACGTTTTAAGCATCGTATATATCTGTATCCATATATATATATATATATATAGATCTATCTACAACGATCAGCGCATGTTGGGCAGAACAATTTGCACCTCTGTCATGGGACGAATATCAAATTTGCCGCTAATTATAAGCACAAATTAGTTGCAAACCAGATTAAAAACATAAGCTAACAAAAATATTAGATATGTAAGCGGAAATGATGCCAATCAAAGTGAACAAAACACAAACGAGACAAGTTTTTCGTAAAACAAAAAAAAACAAGTAAGAGGTTCTAGTCGGGAGCTCCCGATTAGGGGATACCCTGAACCCTCTTCTTCCAACATCAAATGCATACATATCTTCTATTTTAAAAGCTATATGTCAAGTTTGGTGACTCTAGCTCTTATTATTTACCAAAATTGGCCAAAAAACAGGATATTGATATCGATTTTTATCGATTGCTTGGAAACGGAGTAGGTTATCGATTATCGCAACTCGATCTGCACAGGCACTTGGAGCACCTGCATCTAAAATCTCTAGCTAAAGTCTTTAGCTCTTATAGATCCTTGCGTTCATACATGCGGACAGACGGACAGACAGACAGACGGACATGTCTGTTACATACATTTGGATTTTGCACAAATACAATATACCCGTATACCCATTTTTAATGGGTTCAGGGTATAAAAACAAGTGTTTTTTTTTCGCTGCGCCTGACGTTTAGGCCAATTTATATTTATTTTATGCACGCGTTTTGAATGCCTAATTAATTGTGCTATATAGACAGATTTTGAGTCCAAACAATTGTTTCCGAAATTTTGGTAAATTTGGGTGTGTAAATTTCTTGGGTATTTGGTTTAAACAGTTCACCTATTTGTCTATAAATATTTACATACATATCGTTGTATAACTTTTGCCATTCATGAATAGCAATTGGAAATTTGATGTGTTTGTTGTGACTATTAAATACCCTTTACGGAAAAGTTGTTTACGGCTTTCATGAGTTCATGAATTTATTAAATAATAAGCTATGCATTAGGAATACGCCATAAATGTCGATCATATAGAATATATTTCTCTAAAATATATTTTGAACTAATTTAAACTCTTTAATTTGAATTTTCCTTACAAAAAGCTCAATCATTACACCCTTTAATCAGTTATATGCAGGGTATTAGCTTGGTTGAACTTTTTAGTGTGGCGCAAGCAAAGTCACCTTTAGCCAAGACAACAACCCGACAGCATGTACTACGTAACCAATTGGAATGAATGTGAAATAATTTGTGGAATGTGGCAGCTATGCTCGCAAAGTGCGTGGTAAGCGGTGGGGATGGTGGAAGGGGCAGGCGTTGCGTGGGGGCGCAGGGGAAGTGGGAGGACAAAATGTTGTACCAAAAAAACTGGTCGAATACAAGATACAAAACCTCCACAGCTGGCAGCTAAGGCAAGGCGCGCGCCAACAGGCACGCACACTCCACAGGCCGGTGCCAGCCCCCAAAACGAGACCCGGAGCCGCCGCTACACACAGATACACACACACACGCACACACACACGCGAGCATAGTGTGTGCTCTTGAAAATCAACGAAATAAACCGAAAATATCGCGTCGTCGGAAATGGGAATCCAGCAACGAGTTCAGTTGTTGGGCAGCTGCCTCTGGCAACGCACGCGTCGCACTTAAACAGTTCACAGTTCACAAATCGAAGCATATTTATATTTATAAAAAAATATATATATTTGCCATATTTGAGTAAACTATTAGACGCTCTTCACCATGTCCGAGGAAGTGCCCGCCAAGGGCAGCATTTTGGGCAGTAAGTGGATCGCCAAAAAGAAGGAAATAATATCTAAAATCCCAACTAACAATTGTGGCATATGTGTGCGCAAGATTTCGCCAATGCATGTGCCGAGTGCATCAGCCAGTGCAAGTGCAACAAGTGTCGCCGGGAAAAGAAAAACGGGCTGCAGTGGGCGTGGGATTGGGCGTGGGCGTGGGCTTTATCTGATGAAACGCACTGCCGCATGGTCGCAATGCGGCGTCTTTGGGCCTATTTGACCTCAAAGGCAGCACAAAGGTCGCACGCGCGCGTGTGTATGTGTGTGTGTGTGTGTGTGTATTTGCTATCCTTTCAGTTCACTATTAGGCGGCTTTTTATAGAACGCGCCCAAAATTTTGTATGTGCCTTTGCTCCTGTGCGAAACAAATAAACACAAAAAAAAAATGGAACAAAATTTACAAATTTATGATATCCCATTGACAGCTCGCCTGAAGGTCATTTGTATGTCAGCGCCATAAACAATGCCTTCTGATTTACTCAAACTCTGCCAAAATACACAGATTGCGCCCACTTGCCTAGGCCAACAAATTGATATTGAAATTAATGTGTACATCGCTTTATCTCATCGAATATATATATATATATATATATTAAATCGCTTTTGTCCTTCTGATTGGAACAAAAATTTGTTATAATTGCTGTTATTATTTGGGCACAGGTGAAAGCACTTGATGCGGCCGCTTTCTGTATGCTTTCACTTCAGTTTCCGATCCCCATTACTCCTCACATTTTTCCTTGAGCTGTCTCTTCTCTTATGCTTTCGTAAGGCTTCAATATCTTAGGCTTAAGCATCGAATATGGATACTTCCGGGTTAGTTTCTTCATTCAAATCCTTAGCATCTCATCTTTATCTTTATCTTTATCTTGTCTTTTATTCAACCTCTCAGACGTTTCCTTGTTATTCACATAATACCCAACTCTTCACTTCGCCTACTTTCATTCTAACATTGATCTTCAATTGACGCCAACTATTTAAAATCTTTTCTTAAGCAACTTTTAAGTTCGTATCTTCCATTTTCTTCAGCCACGTTCAATTACTTTTGATTCTCTATCTTAAAGATTTTCCCGATTTTTCTTACATTTTTTTCTGTGCTTTAAGATCTTATCTATTATTAGACCTGGTCTTGGGATTTATATATTTTCTGATTTTTTGACATATTCAAAATAAATAGAAGAAAAAAAATATATTAACTAAGAATTGAATTGGACTTAATTAAAGAGTTTTTTCGAATTGTTTTAAGAATTTTTGCTTAGTAAGCTTAATTAATGCAGAGCTTTAAGTCTTAATGAAAGATCGCAAGGGAATTTTCTTTAAAATAAAGAACTAATTATTTTACTTGAAGTAAGAAAATTCACAAACCAAGCAAATTTAAAATTAAAAAGGGGCACATAATCAGACCTTATTTAATTTATAGAGAACCAAACTTAAGTATGAAAATATTGGAAAAATGTGCTAGAAATAAGAATTTCGTGCTAAATTTAAGTAAAAACTCTCTTCATTTTAGCTTTGCCTTGCCAAGCGGCCACTTTGTGAATTTCTCACTGTCTAGGATTTAGTTGCGTTTTAGGTGTTAGCTCTTAAATTTAAAGTACAAATCGCCTAACCCCTGCTATCGCTATCGGAGCTATAAAAACTATGGAATTGTGATATTTCGCGTCGCTGCGATAACGACTGAACAATTGCGAAACGTTAATTTGTTTTGCCATCAATTTGTCGCCGGGTCTTTGGCAGTAGAGAATTTCAAATTGAAAATAAATACCATAAAAATTTCAATTTGTTATCGGGGAGCGGCCGTAATTGCCCGGCAGCAGCACCAATCGTGGGTCTAATAAGAAAACGACAAGAAAGAAAGAAAAGAAAAAAACACATTTCCCTGACCCACCCCAAAACTAATCGACTGCCGGAATTTGGCTCTTTGCAGAACTTGTGCCCGCACGCTATGTGCTCGCCATACTCGGCTCCATTGGCATGGCCATTGTCTACGGCCTGAAGGTGAATCTCAGCGTGGCCATGGTCGCGATGGTCAATCACACGGCCATACACCAGCTGCAGCAGCAGTCAGCCGGCCACCATAGCATTGCGAATGCCACCACCAGCGAGAGCAATCCCGTCGAGCAGTGCTCGCCACCAGGTGGCGCCACCAATGTCACCGCCAAGGTTGAGGTAGGTCGCCAGCCGTCGAATCACTTGCCGCCAGTTGCAATGCCATTTCCCAATCTTTTCACAGGACGGACCCTTCAGCTGGAGTGAGCCATTGCAGGGCACGCTGCTGAGCTGTTACTTCTGGGGCTATCTGGTCTCGCAGATACCATTGGCTCATGTGGCCGAGAACTTTTCGGCCAAGTGGGTCATGCTGTTCTCGGTGGCCATCAATGTGCTGTGCACCCTGTTGACTCCTGTCTTGACTGCATCCCATTATGGCGGCTTGATTGTGATGCGTGTGCTGGAGGGCGTGGGCGGCGGCGCCTCGTTTCCAGCGATGCATGTCATGATCGCCTCGTGGGCACCGCCCACAGAGCGCATGGTCATGTCCACCATCATCTATGTGGGCACATCGGCTGGCACTGCACTTTCCATACTGCTGGCCGGCGTCTTGTCCGCCTCCTGGGGCTGGGAGTCGGTGTTCTATGTGATGGGCGCTCTGAGCTGCATCTGGATGGTGCTGTGGGTATTTTTAGTGCAGGACAATCCCAACAAGCAACGCTTCATTAGTGCCGAGGAACGTCATATGATCACCAGCTCGCTGGGCACCGAAACGAAGGTCGAACATCATCCAAAGGTGCCATGGGGCAAGGTGTTCACCTCGGTGCCATTCTGGGCCATACTCATTGCGCACACCTGCAACAACTTTGGCTGGTACATGTTCCTCATCGAGATTCCATTCTACATGAAGCAGGTGCTCAAGTTCAATGTGGCCAGCAATGCGGCACTCAGCGCTCTTCCCTATTTCCCGATGATCATATTCAGCATATTACTCGGCAAAGTGTTGGACACGCTGCAAGCGAAGGGTAAGCTTATCCTTGACTTTCCATATCCGCATCCATATCCACACTTTTATCCACATTCATATCCATATCCATATCCATATCCATATCCATATCCATATCCATATCCATATCCATATCCATATCCATATCCATATCCATATCCATATCCATATCCATATCCATATCCATATCCATATCCATATCCATATCCATATCCATATCCATATCCATATCCATATCCATATCCATATCCATATCCATATCCATATCCATATCCATATCCAAATCCATATCCATATCCATATCCATATCCATATCCATATCCATATCCATATCCATATCCATATCCATATCCATATCCATATCCATATCCATATCCATATCCATATCCATATCCATATCCATGTCCATATCCATATCCATATCCATATCCATATCCATATCCGTATCCGTATCCATATCCATATCGATATTCATATCCATATCCATATCCTCCGATCTCTTCTAATAAGGAATTCATCTGTTTTTTTAGGCAAAGTAAGCACAACCTGCGCTAGAAAGACGGCCACCTCGATTTGTACCATTATACCAGGCATATGTCTGCTGATCCTGTGCTATATCGGCTGCCGTCACTATGAGGCCGTCTCCATCATGTCTGTGGGCATTGTGGCAATGGGCGCCATGTTCTCTGGCTTCTTGTCCAATCACATTGATATCGCGCCCAACTTTGCTGGCACTTTGGTTGCGTTGACCAACACAGCTGCCACCTTGCCTGGCATTGTGGTGCCGCTTTTCGTTGGCTTTGTCACCCATGGAAATGTAGGTGTTACCAAACGTAACTGGAAATAGTTATCCTAATCTCTATTTTGTATTGCAGCAAAATATTAGCGCCTGGCGCATCATCTTTGGCGTTACGATCGTATTATTCGCGCTGGAGTTCTTGGTCTTCGCCATATTCGGTTCGGGTGCTGAGCAATCGTGGAACAGATCTGGTGCCCAGAAGGAGGCTGAGGTCAAGGATGAGAAGACACCGCTTAAGGATGTTAATGCACCGATAAAGCCATAAATTTGTAATCTCGCTAGATGAATGCCAGCCGCATATTGCATTTCATTTGCATGAATTTTGAATTTTGTGTAGTTGAAGCACCGAACTGTCGCCCTGGACTGTAAATACTACAATTACCAATTATAGTTTTTAGTTTATCCTGTAATTACTAGGTATACTCGTATCTGTGCGTCTATGGACATTACATCTATGCTTAACCGCCTAACCAAAATGTACTTAACAAACGACAAGAATTCAAAAGTTTATCCGCATACAGAGTAAATAAAATTATATTGTACCAAGCTAAAGGGTTTCTGCTTACACGATCATAGCGGGATGGGAGAGGTTTCAGAGGTAATTACGAATATCTCAAACGCACCGAGCAAGTCTTTTCAAAATCCAGCTACTATATAATATGAATGTCAGAAAATATGAGAGAAAACGTTACAGATATATTTATTAAAAAAGAAAAACATCTATTTTTAATTTATGAACGAGCAAACTCTTTGAGAGTATCTCGTTAATTTGAAAAGTAAGTTGTATAAAAAAACATATTTGAAACGAAAAACAGGACTAATACAGGCTAATACCGGCAGGGCCCACTGTCGCGTTAAGTATGGACTAATTACGAATCGGACAAATCATATTATATTATATATGATTCCATCTACTTTTTAAAGAAAATTAATAGAACAACTGCCCGAAAAATCGCCACAGGCTGCTGCTCCATCGATTTCGTTTCATTGGATGTTTCTATTATGTGGCCATAGGTATTATGTGTCTAGGTATTATCAGCATGGGCGCCATGTTTTGTGGCTTCCTATCGAATCGAATTTTGCTGGCACTTTGATGGCTTTGACAAATATTGTTGCCACTTTACCGGGCATCATTGTGCTGCAATTGGTTGGTTTTATTACCAAAGGAAATGTGGCTGATCATGTTAATTCTAAAATAATGTTTCTTAAATAGCAAACGATGGCGTGTAATCTTTGTTGCCACGATGGTTGCGCACGTAATAGAATTTGTTGTCTATACCCTATTTGGTAAGGGTACATACAGCAGTATGAAATGATGGGTAGTTCAAGACATCGAAGCTTTTAGCTTATGAAAACCATATTTTAATCGTTTGCATGGCTTTAAGACTATTTCAAGCCTCATCTCTTTACTAAAGCAGTTGGGAAATTGTTAAATCAAGTCAGCTTGGCTTGCCGCAGATTGTCGAAAAAGATAGTTTATAATTAAATTATATATAGAAAAATATTTTGTGAAGACGGTATTTTAAAGAATATACAAATTTCAATTGTTTTGGGTAAAATTAAAACGGCAGCTTAAAACTAAAATGTAACGTGCATTTTGAATTTGAATTTAACGGCTGGTTGTGTCAAAAAAAAAAAAGATAACATAAGCATAACAGCAAACTACTGTGGCCTAACAGTAACTAGCTGAGGCGATTAACTAGTTCATTGTGATGCACGAAATTGAACCTGGTTCATTTAATTGAACGAAAATTTTGAGTTCGATTAAAGCAACTGTCGACCATTCATTCAGATGTTATCGATAACATTTGACTTTTGTTCTCGATAATGGCAATCAAATTAAATTAAATTACGTATTTTACACACAAAACCAAGCCAAAAATTTAGATTAACTTTCCACTATGTTAGTTTAAAACCATAGACAAAAAAATAACAAAAAAAAAATCCACAACTATTTAAATTTTGTGGCTTTTGGTGCGGCCACAACTCTGGTGCCTGTCGCTCCAAGTGAAACTGCCGCCGGCTCCGCAAAATGTTGAAAATACGCAACATTTGCATGCTGCAAAGGCGCTGGAAGAGCGGCAAACGGCGCTGGAATGTGCTGCAGCATAAGAAAAACAATTGTGATCGCGCACTGGAAAGTTTTGACGATTTCTACGGCTCCGTGTATGGCGGACGTTGGAAAAATATGCGTGCCGCATTGCTAACAGAGCACAAATATGTTGCCATGGTGAACAATTTCGGTGACACGGAGCAAACATGCAGCATGCTGGAGCTGGACGGTGCCATAAACATCAAGTCCCTTATACAGCTGGCACGTGAACGCGAGGAGACCGGCACGGAGCACAGTCTGCAGCGCCAACAAACGCGTGCTCATTACGAAATCGACGATAAGCTCGGTGCGCTGCTGCGCAAGCAACAGGAACGCGAGGTCGCGGCCATATATCCCAGTGCAGCAGAGGATGGACATGTGCTGCCACAGCAGCTCAACTATGAGAAGAACAACAACAACAACAACGAGCAGGAGGAGCAGACTGGAAGCGGCAGCAAGCAGGCGGAGTTCAAGCAAAGCTTGACCAGAGCTTTGGAGCATGATGTGCAATTGGATTCGAGTCGTTTGGTGGATCCACAATTTGGCACGGGCAGCCTGTACGAATATGTGCCCGCCAGCACCATCAAGGGCATGGAGGATTGGGTGGCCGAATCGGAGCATTACAAATATTATCAAACTAGCACTGATTTTCCGCTGATTATTGAGCCCGAGGCCATATTCCAATATCCGGAACACCTGGCCATCTACACCTATGAGATGGGCAACTGTGCCGAGTTCAAGCCTCCGCGTCAGTGCCTAACCGGTGTCCTCTCACATTTTCTGATGGATGGCGCCTCGGTGCTGCCGCCGCTGTTCCTGCAAGTGCAGCCCGGCGAGCGGGTGCTCGACGCCTGTGCAGCGCCTGGGGGCAAATCTCTGCTAATGCTGCAGACCCTCCACCTGGATCAGCTGGTGTGCAACGATGTGCAGGAGTCGCGGCTAAACAAGCTGCGACGCGTCATGCAGGAGTACCTGTTCGACTACAAACAACGCTGGGCAGGCAAACGTCTGATCTTCAGCCAGAGCGATGCACGCAATCTGGATGAGTATGGCAGCTATGACAAGATTTTGGTGGATGTGCCCTGCACCACGGACAGGCATGTGCTAATGCATCAGGACAACAACATATTCAAGCCGACACGGATTAAGGAACGCCTGCGCATACCCGAACTGCAGGCGGGCATCTTGGCCAATTGCCTGCGCCTGCTCAAACCCGGCGGCAGTCTTGTCTATTCCACGTGCTCGCTGTCGCCGGTGCAAAACGATGGCGTCGTTCACATGGCGCTGCAAAAGGTCTTCACCGAGCACGGCATTACCGCGCGCATCAGGGACCTCAGCCAGCACACAGCACTCTTCAGCGATATCTACAGATTCGAGCAGCCCAAGGGCTTGAAATATGGCCAAATGGTTTTACCCTATTTACCCGCCAATTTCGGACCAATGTATTTCAGTAAAATAACCCGGAACACTTGATGCGTTTGGACAGAGCAGAAAACTTTTTAGGTGATATCAAATTATAAAATGTACATCATTAAAGGAAAAATTGAATATTTGTTATGCGATTACGAGTTTTCTTCTTAACGGAAGCAGATACCCCAAAAGTATAGGAGAAACTTCCCATCAAAACAAAACAGTTATTTGTCAAAAGAGAAAATGATTAATCCATTTAAAGAGAATATCTTTCAAAGCTCAAGGCTCTAGCTCATGAGGTTTCCAAGAGAGACGCGCTCACACAGACGGACATGACCAGATACCTTTGAGAGATCGGGGATGACCCTCAGATACAGACAACAGGACAACGCCGGGTAACAGAAGCTAATAATAATATGCGAATATCTGTATTAATTTGACATTTATGTAAAAAGTTTTGAACCCGAATAGCGTGAAATAATAAAAGAGCTAAATTGTTCGCTCACATTTGTTTCTCAGTCTTCTTTTTCTTCTTGGGCTTAACGGGCAGTGGTCCAGGCATCTTGAAGATGGTGCTGCAAGCATTTAAGGTGAATATTTAAAGATTGTGTCGGACAGCTGTTTAAAGATCCACTTACTGGCATGTGGTGCAGATGGGACTGTATTTACAGAATACGGACAGGCAGACGGAGCAAACGTAGCCGATGTCGATGAGCTCGCGATGACAGAAGCACGAGGCGCGATAGTCAACCTTTGGGGTCGGCGGTAGCACCAATTTGTGACGCATTTGGGGCGATGGCAAGAATACCCATAGCAAATACTGTAGCAGGCCATCCAGCTGGGTTACCTTAAGGAACTGGCCATTGGTTATGTCACAGCCCTGCTGCAGCAGACTGAGTGTCTTGTCCAGGGCGCAGGTATCGATGACAATGCCCAGCTTTTGGGCCGTAAAGAACACGTTCATATAGGTCATATACTGTGAGGCGCACTCATTGCTGCCCGTGAGCACCAAAATGCGTGAGTGCATCTTGACGCCAGCGGCGACATTGCGTTGCAGCTGCAAAAGCACAATTAATTATTCAACAATAAGCAAACGCAGTTAAATTGGGAGTTCTTGCAACATACGCGGGATATGTAGCACAGCGCCATGGACATGCTGCCAGCCAGTAGACTCTCGCAGGATGCGCTCAGGCGTGGCGCATTCATAAGTATGCTGCCCAATTGTTGTTTCACTGTCTTCTCCACCAGGCTGAACGCCTCATATTGGCCATCAATCTGCCGGAGCTCCACTTGCCGCCCAGGCAGCGGGTACAGAAAGTCGCTGGAAAGTCGCAACAATTATTTCACTTACTATCACACCTGCATTAGACTTACGTGGCATGATGCGAACAGGATATTACAGCCAATTTGCTTTGCGCCTTTTGCATGAGATGCGCATTGCCAAAGGCGATGACGGCCTCCAGAATTTGTGTCAGATTTTGTGGATTTTGGCGCACGATCTGCTGTGAGGGATTCGTGTCCAGCACAATAGCCAACAGATCAATACTTGCTTCGGCTAAAAGTGCACAATTTTATTTAAATTTAAATCAAGTTTAACTATAATAAATACCTTCTTTATTTGCTGCTACCTCCGTTGCGTCCATTTTGCCGGCAAAATAAAGCGCTGTGTCAATGCTGCTGCAAGTCTGCAAGGTTGCGCAAGAGTTTGCAATACAGGCTGCTTAAAATTTATGACGTCACACACTCTCAGAGCGCTGAGAGCTGCGGCTAAGAAATGTTTAACTGCACTAATTAACATCAACATGTTATCCATTATTTTTATAATATGATATTATAAAGATGCGTTTATATTAAGAATGCGATGCGATGTTAGTTAAATGTGACGTCATTTGGTAGTATTTTTGTGTTTTCACAGATCGTTACCTCATGCATTATGCGCTTCGCTCGCGCCAGGGCTGCCACTGCTTCGAATTTAATTTTGCCATTCAACTGAAAACGCGTGCACTAAAAACAGCTGTTCTTGTCAGCTCTGAAATTTTACTGGGCGTTTCACCAGCTTTTGTTGATAAAAAACGCATTAAATACGTATCACATTCGGGCTTAAAAACAGGAAACATAATATAGCTATAAATATGCTCGTACTAGTACTTGGCGACTTGCATATACCACACCGTTGCAGTAGTCTGCCGGCAAAGTTCAAAAAGCTGCTTGTGCCCGGTCGGATACATCATATATTGGCCACCGGAAACATCTGCACCAAGGAATCGTATGATTATCTCAAATCGCTGGCCAACGATGTGCACATAGTGCGCGGCGATTTCGATGAGAATCTCAGCTATCCGGAGCAAAAGGTTGTGACAGTGGGACAATTTCGTATTGGCCTGTGCCATGGTCACCAAGTGGTGCCGCGTGGTGATCCGGAGGCTTTGGCACTAATCCAACGCCAGCTGGATGTGGATATACTCATAACGGGGCATACGTACAAGTTTGAGGCGTACGAGCATGGCAATAAATTCTACATAAATCCCGGCTCGGCGACGGGCGCCTTCAATCCTCTGGACACAAATGTGGTGCCCTCATTCGTGCTAATGGACATACAAAGCACAACGGTGGTCACCTATGTGTACCAACTGATTGGCGACGAGGTCAAGGTGGAGCGCATTGAGTACAAGAAGATATAACCAAGTATTAGCAGCAAATTCATTCCTCCTCACGCTTGTGCACGCACTGATCCGATCTGTCTTGATCTTGGCTTAATTACGGAAAATTGAATATATATATATATAAATAATGTATAAATTAAACACGTTTCCTTTTTTTTATTTAATAAAAAAATGTTTAAATTTTATTTAAATAGAATATAAAAGAGTACTTGCTTTTATTCTGATCATCTCCGGATGCGCTTACATGCATATGCGTGCAAAAGTTTTTTAATTGAATGAAAAGTCTGCTTAAAATGTTGACAAAGTTTCGTGCATTATTTTCATTGATTTTTAAATATATTAATACAAATTGGATTCTCGTTCGGGTCACGTTGCATTGCTTCTTGCATTATAAAATAAATATATATGTATATATGTTTTGCTCTTGTTTTTTTTTTTGTTTTGATTTTTGTTTTTGTTTTTCTGCAAAAATGTTGTGAATACTTTTTGCCCCAAGCGCTCGCAGCAGAAATTTGGCAACCATTTTTCTAAATTCTCGTACATTACAAAAATGATAAATACACATAAACACGAAAACTCTGCGCTTAAAATTAGATTATTTTAGCTTTGCTGCAACCAGTTCAATTAGCTGAATGCGGTCTGCCTTTGGGGTGGATATATTTGTTTTTGTTTTGTTTCTTTTTCTTTCGAAAGCAATCAACGACGCCCTTGGGATTCCCGATTTGACGCCGGCATTAACCCAGGCTGTCCAAGCACACAGTCTTGAGGGTTTTGCCATTGATGAAGGTCTTGTATTGCTCCGGCAAAGCCAGTTCGACCTGCAAAATTAGTTATAAGCAAAGCTAATTCCAAATATGATCCGCATTTCCGCCACTTACATAGTCACCATTCTCCTCTGGCAGAAGTACATTCATCTCCGAGGACTTGGAGCTTATGATTTCCACACCCAGCGAATCCTTGGACAAATACATTTGACAGCCCTCGCTCTTGTCAATGGAAATAGTTGGCACCGAGCCCAACACCTGCATCTGAATGTTCTGGCAGTTGACAAACTCAATGGAGGACAAAACCGAATCGAACAGCAGCGAGCATTTTTTACACGAGTCCATCACAATGTTGTTCACCTTGCCCCGGACGGTGAGAGTGGAGCCCTCGCAGCGGTACATATACACCACATTGCTCAGTTCGGCATTCTCCACACGCAAGCCCGTATTGTTCTTCTGATACTCGATTAGCCACTTTTTGCCATCTAGCGTAAAGACGGGCTCCTTGGCGGGCGCATTGGCACGACCAGCTGTGCTTCCGCTGCTGCTGCTGGCTGGCGTCTTGAAGGGCGCGGGGCCAGTGCGCAACGATGGATTCTTGTGCGTTTGCATGTCGCCGGTTACCTTCTTCAGATCTGTAAGCATAAAGTGGTTAATTATGGCTTTTCAAGGTATCAACAATTGTTGCGCCTACTCTTGGTAATGTCGGCGCCCTGATTGATTTGCGCAAAGAGCGCGCTGCGATCATCGGCAGCGCTGTCCAGCTTCAGAGCACTCAGATCCAGTACCGGTGGTGGTGGTGGCAGACCGCCAGGTGGTGGCGGTGGTGGAGCTTTACCGGCTGGTGCTGCGCCCTTGCCCGACCAGACCAGGCCCGTGGTATGATACTGCTTGATGTAGGCCTGTAGTTCGGTCAGCGTTTGGATCCAGGCGCGTGCCCATTCCACGTGCTTGGCATCCTTCTCCTTCCACTCCTTGAGCACACGATTCGTATAGAACTGGCCCGCATCGTTCATCTCCTTGACGTGCGGTCCGGGTGTCGGCGATACACACACCCAGCCCAGGGCGGGTATACTTTCGCTAATGGCCGACAAATGATTGAAGAAAGCGGAGGAGCGATGCTTCTCACGGAAATCCTGAATGGCGCTAATTTGCGTCGATGTTGGCTGCAACAGTTCCATTTGCTTGGCCTGCGCCGGCTGAGCGATCTGCGTGGCCAGCGTCACGTAACGCAATTGGGCGCTACAAAATGGAGGGCAATGAGAGACGTGAATAAAGGCAAGTGAGAAATGCAGCAGTTTGTGCTTACTCAAAGGCTGCCTTGACGAACTGGGCATGCTGGGCCACATCGCCGCCAATTTTGGCCGATAGCGCCAGATACTGGCTCAGCGGCCCGGCCATAATATCCTCAAAGCCGGCGACACTCATGCTATTGCTGCTGCTGGGCGCTGCTTCTGCAGTTGCAACTGTTGCTGCTTGGCTTGGCAAAGTTGGTGCGGGTGGTGCGGGTGTTGCTGGCTCTGGCTCAGACTTTGTGTTTAGCTCTGCTGGCTGCGGCGCTATTAGCGTATGCTCCAGGCGATCGACTAGCGTTTCCAGACGTTCACAAATCCTTTCCAAATGCTCAACGGCAGCCGTGGGCTTTGATTCCGACTCGTTGTTATCTGTGAAGGCGGCAAGAGATCAATCTTAGTTTACATCTTATTCAAAAGAAATTTGTGCTTTTGCTTCGGTTCAAAAAATGTGCGTAAAAAACTTAAGCGTAAAACAATGTATATATATATATATATATATATACAGCACATTTAATAGAGATATGCAATAAAAAGATCTACACAAAAAAAAGAAAACAAAACAAAACAAATTGTTGTAATTGATGTCATCGCAGGGATTGCAAAACAAATCTGCATGAATCACTGGAAACGACTTGAAAGATTGCAAAACGACACAAAAAAAAAAGCTGAATGGCCAGTTCATGATGATGTTGTTGATGATGATGATGGAAAGAAATCGGCGTGACTTAAACATTAAACAATATATTCAATTTGTGCATGTTTTATATACAACAATATAAATGTGAAATAAAATATATAAATATATTTCTCATATAAATAAGGAAACGCCAGCTTAAATTTGAATACAATTTCATGTGTAGCTATAATATATGTTCAATACACCTCACAAAGCTTTTATTTAAATACAAAAAAACGATTGTGTGTATTTTATCATAGGAAAGGGATTTGAATAGATAAACTAGCATTAGAATAATTGATTGAGTGAATTTCTGGGAAATTGCTAGTGAAAGGCTTTCGAAATATATTTTTTATTTAATAAGCGAAGGTAGAGAAGTTTTTTTTGAAATACTTCTTAAATAAGTGCTACATACAAGAAAAAATGTTAAAAATTATTCTAGAAAAATTCGTATTAAATTCAGATTGAATTTCCTAGAAATTCTTAGGGCAAGTCTTACTTCATTTAATTTCATAGGGGCTCTCTTTTGGAATTGAGAAAAAATTGCGTGTAGAACTTAAGAACATTTTGTAAGATTCGAAGTGACGACATAGAACATATATAAATATTTATACGAATTAGATGGATGATGGTTCTTCAAAACAAATTCGAATTATTCGAATCGATAGGTAAAAGAAAAACTTGTTGGGACACGGCATGCAAGGCAAACGAGCGTAGACGCTGGAGATGAAAAAATCCGTTTGGATTTTGTGTTGATTCATACCACGCACGGCCACGCTGTGCTCGACGGCGGCGTGCGCGGCGCGCAGCAGCTCCGTGTAGAGACGCTGACGTTTCAGTTCCAGCTCATCGCGTCCCACGGGCGTGACGGGTGGCTCGATGCAGCCGCTGCATGCGTACAACAAACAAACAATGACAACAACAATAGAGAGAAAGAGTTTTTAACTGGTTGGGAATTTTTGTCGTTTAACGATAGAGAACGCGTACATCTCATTGAGTCGCTCGTCGTCAAACCAGGCGGGCAGTCCGTGGGCAAGGGCCAGCGTTCCGGCCGGCAGCTGTTCACCCTCAATGTACGGCGCGCACATGCTCTCACGCTTGGGCGGCGGCAGCGAGTCCGAGAAGACCTCATCGTCATCCGCCAGCGAATTGTTGTTGTTATTGTGATTGGCCAGCAGCAGCAGCAGCGAGTTGGTCAATGGCTCCGGCTCAATGATCTCGGCCCGTGTACTAATATTGACCTTCTTCTTGATCGAATGATGCGTCGAATTGTGCCGCGAGAGGCAGCTTCTTGTGGGCGGCGCATGGGCTGCCGGCGGCGCCTCCTGCAGCTGCTGCTGCGGTGCCGGCTCATCCTCCGTTGCGCTGGTCATCGATGCGGGCGGTGCTGTCGATGTGGATGAGTGCGTCGAGCGTAGCGTTGGCGAGGCGGCTGCTGCGTCGTTGGCTTCTATGTCAAGGGCTGTGAAGATGCGACACAAAGCAGCGCACATATATATTTGGTCAGGGAACTGAATCGAGTTCGGATTTAATAATGTTTCATTTCTCAAAAAGACCCTACAGCGGATTGAGAACCTTTGAGCCTCTCGCTGTCTAGCTTGTAAACTTATCTGTCATCTAATACAAGAATATTTAAGTTCTATATTAAATCTGGAAGAGCTTAGCAAGAATATTTTCTAATAAATCAAATATCAAAATAACTTTGACCTAGCAATGCTTGCGTGAGATGCCGATTCCTTTTGCTTGAATTGAAAAAGTATTTAAGCCAAATATGAAGCTTGTCAAGATTATAAAAGAACTATATGTTCTTATTCTGCAAGTTCTACAAGAAACTAGATTACAAAATTATCATAAACTTAGATGCTGATGCGAATTTCAAAGGGTATATTCGTCTATAAGCCCCCATATACAAATAGAAAACGTGCCTGAAAGCAATTCGGTGAATTTAGCTGAAGGTTAAACTAGGTCGTGCTCTGTGGCTACTGAGGCGAAATAATAAAAGTGTTAAAGGCGGCGCAGATCCTGGGCAATTGGCAAACGCTGTTGCACGGCTTTTTTGGCAGCCAAACTCCAGGGACCTGTGCCCAAGTGCAAAACACACACGCACACACACACACACACACATTAGTGGAGCGTGTGGTAGAGCTGCCGGGAGGGGCAGAGGAGTTGTGTATATTAAGTACTAAGTGATAGATGTTAATTCATTTTTGTGAATACCAATTGATTGCTCAACATTAACAGCCTCTGCTGGCTCCGGTTCGGTTTGGGGTTCGGTTTTGGATGCTGGTTGCGGTTCTGGTTCCAGTTCCGGTTCAGGCTCTGGCGCTGCGACATTGCCATTCGGTTTGAGTTCCTCCTGAGTCACTGGACTGGGGTGCGGTTCGTTTGGTTTAGTATCCGTTTTACTCTGTTTGTCCTTGTCCTTATCCTTTTTGGCCGCTTTTGGATTTGCACGACAACATGAGAACATTTTTGCGGCTCGCGTTTGGCTGCTTCTTGGTGTACTTAAAGTAGTAGGATGAACGATTTTAAGATGGGTATCACATTAGGGTTATGCAATTTCCGTGTCTTTTCTTTTAGCTCATTCTCGTTTACGACAGCAACAACAAGGAAAACAACGCCAAGCAGCCATACAAGAATCGGTTAGGCGTATGACGAAAGCCGCAAAAGGCAAAGAAAGTTGCTGTAAAAAAAAACTACTCCTTAAGCTTCCTCTCCCTATATCATATAACGTAAATTGTTTCACACGCACTTGAACGCAATTTATTTCCTGTTTCTTATTAGTTTTTGTTTTCTTTTTTGCGTTTTTTGCTTTTGACATTAATAAA
Organism: Drosophila virilis; assembly: GCF_030788295.1. NCBI lineage: Eukaryota > Metazoa > Arthropoda > Insecta > Diptera > Drosophilidae > Drosophila > Drosophila virilis. Next base: position 2,786,105 of record NC_091546.1, read on the forward strand.
TTAGCAAATTAAAGCACTTTTCAATGTTTAATGCAAACGGCCTGGGCAGGGCGCTATAGGCCACGGCTAGCACTCAACTGGGTCACACGCACACACACACACACACACACACACGCATGCACAAAGCTCCACAGCTGCTGTTGAACGGAACACACCCTAAAAAAAGGGCAGCACACGCGCACGCACAGGACTCGGAATCAGTGAACGGCAGCGCTATGTTTAACAGCGCAATGTTAATGTTAGCTGGTCATGTTAACAGCCGTATAAGCTTGGCTTGTGAAAAGGGCCACGCACAGAACGCGAACCAGTGGGCGGAGACAGCGGAACACTTGTTTAACAGCACAACATTTATCTTAAGGTCATGTTAAGCAGCCTAATACAACTTTCTAGCCTATTTCAACAGCCGCTTGTCAACACTCCTTGTCCAAATTTGGGCGTGCAACTGAATGTGCATTGAAAACAAGTTGAAATTTTAGATAAAAAATTTTGCTTTGGGTACACAGGGTCAACAGCTGAAATGAAGCTGCTGTGGAGAAAGCTTCACGGTGGTCATGGCAACAACAAAAATAGAGTTTGCGCGTCAATAGAGAGAAAGAAACGAGAGAGAGAGAGCGAGAGAGAAAGAGAGCGCGCAAAAGCTGTGCAGACATTTGTTTTTGTAGCAACAATGAGTTTATTGCACCGGCCAAACGAGCGACTTGTTGTTATTGTTAAATGCATTAACTTACAAATAAATCTTGGCAATTAGTGTTAGAATCCGTTTGGTTGTGCTAACAACTTTCGCTCCGCTGCAAAGACGAGTTGCTGTAGGATGTGAATGTGTTGTGTCTGTTGTTCTTTTGCGGGCAAATGCATTCAAAACGTACACACGCACACACACACACACACACACACGCAGCAGATTAAATGTCTGTGGCAGTTGAACCGTTATGCGCGCCGTTGATGCGCGTCTCATATAACAATTAATTAGAAATTAAACCGGCTGCGTGTCTATGGCCAAAGTAAAACAGCCATCAGCAAGAGAAATATACATATATATATATATATATATATGTGTGTAATCTATGTATGAGTGTTTATTCTTAATAATTTTTTTTTCTGCTGATAGTGTTTTTTGGCCATCTTTGATTTCACACACGAATACATACACACGCACACACACACATGCATTTGTTCAGTCTTGCGTAAACTGGGTGTGAGTCAGAGCAACAACAATAACAGTAAGGCGGCAAACAGCTGAGGAGTTCTAAAAAAAAAAAAAACTATGCACTGTTAACTCTACTTTTTATGGACTCTAAATGCTGCACATTTGCTTTTGCGCATTAGCAGTAGTGCATATACGGTTTTGTATGTACATAAATATGCAAGTAAAATTAAATTCTACATGAAATCATCATTAAAAATATACCAAAACACTCACACACACACACACACAACTGTACGTTACACATGTATGGGGCGTGTGTATTTAATTTAACAAACAAAAAATGATTCACATAAAAATAGCCTCAAAGAGCCTCCAAATAGCCCGCTAGCCGGAGAACACTGGCAACACAGCTGTCACCTGTCCTCAAACACTTCACGCCCACACTCACACACACACACACATGCATATACATATACATATATATATATGTATATGCATATGTACGTGCCATTTTAATATTCCAGACAGCCTGGCCGCAGGAACTGTAGACCCACCCAACTTACAATGCAGCCGGCACTTTTACGCTGGTTTTGTCACTTCACAATTTCAGCAATTAAATGTATTTTACGCACATTTTTTATATTAAGAAAAGCACATCGATAGATAGAGAAACACACACAGCCACATATTATAGTTCTTTTAATTGCACTTACCACAAATTTGTAATAGTAGCGACGAATTTGTTAATTACCAATTTACCGCTGCTTCAGAACAGTTGTGTGCGAAAAATCGACGACGAGTGACTAATTTTTCGCTCGTTCGTTTGTCTAACATATGTTTTTAACAGCAACACATTTAACATTTTGCTGTTATGTTATTAGCAGCAAAGTGAAGTGTTGATAAAACTACAGCTGTTATTTTGTATCGGACAAAATTTGATTATGTGAAGTGAAATTGTGTAAAATAAAATTGGCGGTTTCATGGACCTAGTTTTGAAAAGTTGGCTAATGTAACTCATTGCCAAGATAAGGCTGTCTTTGAAGATTAATAAGATATATAACATGGTTATAACAGAACACCAATTGGAAGTGACGATAACACATAAATGTTTTTGAACACTGACCGTACTATAATTTATTGTGATCGTAGTGTTATCGATAAGGCTAAAACATATTTTTGGCGTTTTTACACACTTTTTAAATCTAAAAGAAAGTCTGTCGATTTGAATACTCTATTTATTGTATGCTTAATGGTAGTAACATTTGAGTGAATTGTCACAAATATGAAAAGAATTTCAACCATGCAGATAATCCATGAGGAAGGGCGTATCATCAGGCCCATACGGGGTTAAAGGAACATCATAGGGCAAGGGAAAGGCAGGCACACCATCTCGCGCATTGCCCAGAGGAAAAGTCTCCTCGCCAGTCTGCAAGAAAGTAATGGAGTTATTTAATTTAACGCAGGAATATCAAATATTTAACAAAAACAACAAACCACAAATCTAGGCAGAAAGAGAACGCCCGCCTCGTAGTTGGCAATGCGCAGACATGGCTGTATTTGGGAATTTTTGTTAAAGGAGCCCCAGGCAGCCTTCGATAGATTCGCCGAGGTCAGCACAAACCAGTAGACACACTGCTGCTCCAAATTAAAACGCGTATAGCTTTTGATATGCGGCATAGCCTGCGAGCGATGCCGATCCCCGGACTTCCATTGCTGCAGATGCGCCTTGAGCCAGGGCTGTTTATCATTCGTGTTCTTGCTATAGGGCAGGCAACCACCACCGAGCATGCCGTCGTGACTGCGTGAGACGTTGCCAAAACTGGGATAGATCATCTTGAAGGGCGGCAGCTGACGCAGCCTGCCCACAGGCGTTGAATCCTTGCGTAAATTGTTGACGAAATCCTGCTGTATCCAGGCCTGCACATTGGCACCCAGACTGCCAATACTGGAGCTTTGACAGACAACCGGTATCCGATCATCCACGGGCGCCGCATGCTTTGCCAGCAGCGAACCCAGACGGGCACAGCCCCATGGATGACCACGCACGGCGCTCTCACGGTGACCACCTGGCACAGAGCCAATAAGGAAGACGCTGTGGAAAGCAGACGGCTCATATAGTATATTGATTGTCTCCATGATTTGTACTCACTTTACGGCACTGAAATCACTTTTGCGTATGCGCGCAATCCACGGCTGCAGCTGCGACACCTTGTACTCGACCAGGTAGAGCATGAGGTCCTGCTTGAATCCCGTTGGACTTTCACCGGCAGCCGTGTCAGCGCCCTCGGGCAGTGCGGGCAACCGTGGACTTATCCACAAGCCCTGCGTGCGATTGTGCCAATCGTCCTCGTATAAATTCGCCGTAGAGATGACAACACGCATCGAGCCATCCGCATAGCCAAGCAGCATCATTTTCGTGTGCGATGTGGCAAAAGGTGTCGGCATATTGACCTTAATGGCCGTCACCTGCGGCTTGAATTTGCCAATGCCCAGCAGATCGGGAGACTCATCGCCATACAGCACCAGCAGGGGTTTGTCGCTGCGAAAGAAGTGAAGGCATGTACAAAATTAACTTGCAGTCATGAAAAACGGCTTTGTGCCAGATTGTTTAGTTAAAGATTGCCACAATACCAGCCACGGCTTACAGTATGCCCGCAAAGTAATAATGTCCCAGCAGCCAGCCGATGTCTATCATAAAGTTTATTTGAACGCTGGACTCAATCTTGCCCAGGCTTTCGTCGAGTATTTCCTGCAGCGTAACGCTCAGCGGCTCCAGATGCGTCGGCTTCGAGTCGGTGATGGCCGTAAGGAACATATTATAGGGCGCTGCACGCTCCAGCTTCGCGGCCATGCGCCCCTTCTCTACCACAACGGGAATGTAGTCGCGTATGTTGCGCTCGTTAAGCCTTTGTTTCTTGGCCAGATTCGAGCTGTCCTTGCTGCTCGCCTGGTCAGAGGCAGACCCACGACTGGTGCTGGGTGTCATGGGTGTAGCTGCTGGCGGCTCCTTTTTTGCTGGCTTTGCAGTCGCAGCCGGCGCCGGCTTGGGAGCAGAAGGCGCTGCCTTGGATGCAGCTGCCGGCTTGGGTTTGGCATCCCTTGTGCCCAGCTGCGGGAATACTTTCTCCAAAAGCTTGAGCTGTATGTTGATTAGCTCGCTGGAATACTTGCCGGGTATGTCATACTCATTGCTGTTCGCCTTGAAGCCCTTGGCATAAATGGCATCCACTAATTGAAACACAAATATTTATAATGAAACATAACAAATGTGATTCTTCTTTATTTTAACGTACAATGCGCATGTGAATACTCGCCGAAGTGTATGGGATTTTTGCGGTAACATTTCTCGCCGTAGGGACACTCTTGCATGTTGCCTAACTAATTGATTTGGTTTAACAAAAACTAACAAACAAAAGCGGGAGCTGATGTTGCGCCTGCTGACGATAGCTATCGCAGCTATCGCAGTTATCGAAATTATCGATTAATGCAATGCGCAAATAAAAAGGCGCCATATTAAAAAAATTCAAAAAGCCACAAACGACAATTAATTGCGTTTGCTGTAATTGCATAGAGAATAAAGATTCTAAATAGCTTTTTTAAACAATTTAGCCATGACTCATAATTGTACTTTTTCTAAAATCTAATTACTTACAAATATCAACCGCACCTATATATAATAATGATTATTTGAATAAGCCTCAACATGTTCATAAATTTTATTATTCATGAAAGTTATTTACGATCTTTGGCCACTACAGTTGCAGACATAAGTCCATTGCAACTTAAGCTAGACGGTCGCATTCTACGGTAGAAATCCAAAGATGGCAGATCGCAGCAGGAATTGCTTTGACGCTGGAAACGGAGTGAGCCCAGAGTACAATATGTCTCATAGATATCGTGGCAGAGCAGTCATCTTTAATAACAAGAACTTTGAACATCCACACCTGAAGACACGCCAAGGCACGGATGTGGACAGCGCATTTCTTGGAAGAGTTCTTGGGCAATTGGGCTTTAAAGTAAAGGAATACACGGACCTTTGCAGCCATGCGATTATGAAAAAAATTAACAAAGTCAGTGGTCGGGATCACTCCGATTGTGATTGTATTTTAATAGCCATCCTCTCACATGGTAAATTGGGCTACATATATGCCAAGGACAAGGATTATCCACTGGAGAGCATTTTGAATCCATTTACTGCTGAGCGATGCCCCACATTGGCGGGCAAACCGAAACTGTTCTTTATTCAGGCCTGTCAGGGCGATCTCATGGATCCCGGCTACCACATCCAGCGACCCGAAAGCTCTGGACATGACAACGAAACTTTTATGAGCTATAGAATACCACTTCCTGCCGACTTTCTGATAGCCTCTGCCACGATTCCTGGTTACTGCTCCTGGCGTAATACTGTCGACGGCAGCTGGTTTATACAGAGCCTGTGCAAAGAACTTGGCTCCTTTGGTAAGACACGGGATCTATTGACACAACTGACATTCGTTGCCCAGCGTATTGCCGTCAACTATGAGAGTTTTCATTCGTTTGACTCGATGCAGCACCAGAGAAAACAAATTAGCTGCACAATGTCCACGTTAACCCGCATATTGTTTTTTCGCGATAAAAGCAATCCATCAAACGACTGACGACAACGACCACTCCCACAGAAGGTTTCTGTTGTTTAAAAAATAAAATGGTAAAAGATTTAATTTATAAAATTTCAATAAAATGTGAGGAAATAAAGAAATATTAATATTACGACAGTGAACTATTTAATTTAATAAACAAAACTGTATATTATATAAAATACATATATATTATACATAATATAAATAGTATATATATTGTTAAAAATTAAATAATTACTGCTGCGATTTAAGATTTGAAAATTATCGCTAGACTTGTCACATCTCTAGCGATAAGTGCTAGCTGCTGGTGCTGCCAGATTTCGATAATGATAGTTATATAGTGTCGATAGCTATCGATACACACAACAACAAAAACAGCAGAAGAAGCACGTGTACATTTAATTCGTTAGATTGTTTATATTTAATTGTGCATAAAAATGTATGTAATTTGTTAAAACATTTGAGTAATCAATTTGGCATGACCAGTTGGCAGCGCAACAGTGTTGCAAAATGCATGTATTGTAGGCAATTCGTGTTGTACACACTTCGTGTCGGTCGTTCGTCGTTGTCGTCGTCGTCGTCGTGTGTGCAGTTCATGATAAACAATTTAAAATAAATAACAAAAATTCACATACTTATGGTGCATTAGAGTAAACAAACTGGCCACAAAAGCGGACCACAAGTGTTGAATTGTACGCGTGAGTAGCTTTCAAACAGTTTTATGTGCATTTCCATTGCAAAAATAAGCACAGTAGCAGTGCAATTACGTTTGGCTGAAAGAAAAATTTTTTCTTCTCATACTACGCTACTTCTTATTCGCTGCGCGCTGCTGCCGAAAGAGTCTTGCCTGGCGTCGTTGTTGTTGTTGTTGTTTTTGTATATGCTGCTGCTGCTGCTGCTGTTACTCTTGCTCTGCAGGGATTACGATTACAGTTTTATTCTCAGCCTCTCGCCAGTTTTATGCTGCAATATGTGTGTGTGTGTGCGTGTGTATGCGTTCGTGTGTGTATATATATGTGCCTGTGTGTTTTTGTGCTGCGCGCGCCATTAATTGAACCAAAAAAAAAAAAAAAGGAAAGAAAAATTGAAAACAATTATAAATACACACAATAAAATCAAATTTTTATTATGTTTTGAAAATACTTGAATGTCGCTTATCTTCGCACACAAATTTCTGACATTTCTTCTGCTCGTGCTTTGAACAAAAATCCACTTGAATGCTGCTGCTGCTGCTGCCGCTGCTGCCTGGCAAGCACAGGTGCGGTTTACCCAATGAGGGGGGTAGTGCATTTTGAGCGCGAGCTGTATTTTGATATTGTTATTGATAATATTTTAAATTAGTCACAATTAAAAACAAATATAGCGTTTGTTGTACCTTTGATGATTAATGGAATTAAAACGAACCTTCGACCGCTTATTACCTTTTATGAGTCAGAGAGCTGGATACGCTCTTTCTATCGCTCTTTCTCTCTCTTTCTGTCAGACGGCTTGCTCTGCTCAAACAAACTGTTATCACGTTAACACAACTAGAAAACGCTGCTTGTTATCAATTTCATCACACACCTTCTTCCACTTTAATTTGTTTTGCTTTTTACTATTTTCTATGTATATTTCCCCATACACAGTTGCATTCACACTGCGTGCGCATGTGTGCGCGTATGTGTGTGTGTGTACGCTTATCTACGCCGCGCTGCTTTTGTTGCGCTTCTTTTGTTGCTCTTGTTGTTGATATCAGCAGCGCGCGCGCAAACCTTTCAGTTGGCGTCAGAGGGGCAGCAGCAGCGATTTTGTGGGGCGGCACACGCACGTATTGAGAATTGCCTTCGTTACGCCGTTAGACGCCGCCTCTGTCGCTGCCAGCGTCAGCTTTGGCGTCGCTGCTTTCCTTTGTCGAAGGTAACTGAAGCGCAACCCAAGACGTGCACTCAATTCTACACACACATACACACACACAAACACACGCACACTTTGACTTGTGGGTGTACTGATTTTTGCAGTGGTTTCTGCGTATTTTGCGGTTCGCTGTGTGCTCTCAGCTTTGGGCGATATGGCAACTACTTACATCTTTATTGTTGTTGTTGTTGTTCTTGCTATGCTCATAGCTCGCAGGTAGAGATGGGCGCGTGTTGACACGACTCGACACGAACACGAACATGCAATTCTTAATGTGAGCGATTTTTCAATATTTGCGAAAAAAAAGCTTTAAATTGAATTTTGTTTCATTTCTAAATTGTGGTCATGCAATTAAAACATTTGAGATTAAAATTAATTCGTCATTTCTAAAATGTTTCTATGTCCTTATACTGTATTTTTTAACACATTCACTTCGTGTTAAGTCGTGCATAGATAGCTCGAGACGTGCCCAAGTGAGCATAGCGAGAATATGGGCAAATATGTGGCTCCTGTAAGTCGAAACTTGCCGCATCATCGTAATGCAAAATGCTTTAAAGCTGCCTCAAATGCCAGACTAGACGATTCACCCAGCTGATAACATTTCAATTTAGACACCATTGGAAATTCAGTGGGCTGATTACTGAACGTGACGTTATACTATGTACGTTTCCATAGCAATATATGCCATAGAAGGCTCTACTACTTTAAAGCATTGTCACGATAGTTGCCTAAAAAAAAAGGCTGAACAAAAAGATCTTTGCGTTTGCCAAAGACAACACTTAGTTTTGGGGCGCAAAAAATGCTTCAATGCTCTACCAAGAGGAAAATGGTGTTTTTCCGTGATTTTGTTGAAACTAACTGTTAATGGCCAAAAGCTTGACATTTTACAACACTTATTATCAACCAACTTAACATTCCTACAATTATTCAGGATTCGATAGTTTTCTACTTCCATAACCTTTTTGTCATTCGTTCGATGTCTTTGATAAACTAAAAATACCCTAAACTTGGCTATAACTAGGGTATGCCCAGCATCGTGCTTAGGTCTCTTTGGCACGATAAACATCTCATGTAGCCAAGCACTTAATAAAGTTGTTTGCCAGTCTATAACATAATAATCATAGTAATAATAATAAAAAAAAAAAAAGACAAAATCCGATTGCGACAGGGTCTAAAAATAAGTTCAAATGCGTGTTGACAATTTTTTGTCGTCTTTTATTATTTTTTTTTTTCTGCCCGCCTTTTCAGCATTTGTTTTGTTTTCAATTTTTTTTTATTACCATTGCGCGGATTATCGCGACAAGAAGATCAAGAGCAGCGCAAATAGCAACAATAACAAAAAATATTTAAATATTTTTATATGGGGAACTAGAGGGACGCCCACTTGCAAAAAGAAAAAAACAATATCTAAGCTGAAAATAAACTGAAAAAGCGTAAATCACGCTTTCGATAGATTTAAAAATAGTTGTGCACCGATAAGAGCCACGCCCCCCAAAAGCCATGGGATTGGGACGACTGTGCAACCCAGGGCTAAAGCAAGACATGCAAATTGTTAGCTGGATTTGTTGTGGGGCATGTTGCACAAACTGTGCATAAATCCAATTAATAACATAATTATTTAGGCGCAAAGAGCCCAGAGAGAGCCAAAAGCCATTTGAAGCTCATTTACAAAATGCCGCCTAAAAGTCGTTAGGTTTGCAACTTGCAACTAGCAGCCTGCAACGGGCAACGGGCAACTTGCAACGTGCAACAACCTGATGCGTAGGCCGTTGTGTGTGCCGCCTTACAGCTGGTTAGCTGGTTTATAATCACATGCCACATGCAGCATGCAACAACAAGCACTTCATATGCAAATTATTTTTTATTTTAATTTGCCCATTTTTGTTGTGATTTTTTTTTTTTGGCCCCCTCCGAAATTGAAATATTGACTTTGCGCACTTAATTTTCGCCAGCCTGGCAAATTGTGAATTGCCCAATCAAGCCAAGAGCGAATGTGTGTGCGTCTTACTTCATATATATAAACAATATGCAACATAAATTAGAATAACCGTTGAGCCGTAAAAACAAAAAGGAACGTTGAGCATATGTAGGCTTTCAGAGTCGACGAGTAGTTGGCGGCGTGGGCGTGGATGATTTGAGGTACTCGCGGCAGTTTGTTTCAAATATAAATCGAAGGCGTCAGGCGTTCGAGACGTGAGACAAAGCAACAGCTCAATTTGCATAGTTAAGGTACTTACAGTATGCCTAAAATGATTTATGTTCTTTGCCACATGATTTATGGTTCAGCAATACAAAAGCCTGGCTAAAAATTAGATATAGATCTAAGTGAGGGTAGAATAAAAAAAAGATTGTCTAGAAATCTTGTGGCTTATATATATTTCTATACAATTGCTTCTCATATATGCTTCTCATCTGAATTCATGCAGCATGAGGATTAATTTAACATGATAATAAATTGCCTTGCAACTTTTCCGAGCTGAATCTGCTAACGTGGACGTCAAATATTGCAAAATATGTTTATTCTATTGAATACTTGATAATAATAACTGCAAATAAATAATAGAATGGGTATAGAGCTGGTTGTACAGGCTGTCCTGAGGATAAATTTATCATGAGGCAAACTATAATGGGAATAAAGCTTGTTGTACAAAATGTCATGAGGATAAAATTTAACATGAGCAAGAGTTATGTATTATGCAGATAGAAAAGACTAGACATTTTAAAAGCATATTTAGTTTATTTATTTAATTAATGCTATAAATCGCATAAATCCCGTTGTTTAGGCTGAGGATGAATTGAGCATGCAAGCATATTTAGCTAATTTTAAAGGCAAGCTATAATTGATACACAGTTTGTTGTACAGCCTGTCATGAGGATAAATTTACCATGATCCTGAGTTGAGATGTGTTTTTGCAGATTAAAATAACATTTACAGGGTCAGTTAACACGAAGATGGAAAAACTTATCAATCTCTACCACATGGTAAACTAGCGGATAAATTTCCATTTAAGATGGCAAGAAAAGCCTAAGGTGGCATATAAAATTAAGTTAAAATGCCCTAAATAAAACTTGTAGTTTGCCAGCTCGCAGTGTCTTTTCGATTATATCAATTCCAGTTAATAACCAGATCAATCTTCAATTCCAACGCCCACCTAGAGCATAGCTACTTAGTAAGCAGACTGCAGTTTTACCAGCTGTTGTGCCCCCAACCACAATTACCATTCCTTGATTTTGTTTTATTTTTTTTCATTGCAAACGAACATCAGTCGCAGTCAATGAGCCAAATTGAAGTAAATGGCAGCATTAAAGAGACGAAACTGCGTCGGGAAAAACGTATGAAAACGCAACTTTAAACTGTAATAAAGTGGGAAATTACAGCGCATAAATCTCTGTCGCCGAACTGTCAAGTGTGCTGTTGCGAGTCGCATCGAAACGAAAGTCGGGAGTCGGCGGGCTTGGAAAATTGATGCCAACCAACCAACACCCACACGCCGCGAGCACGGTGAATGAGTTGAGTTTACAGTTTGGCAGCTACTGTTGTTGCACATGCAAACGGGGCGACGTTTGCATATTAAACACAAGCGCAACGCAACTTGGGGCATGCAACAGCCAACAGCCAACAGCAGCAGCAGCAGCAGCAGCGCCACACAAGTGGACGCAGCTATGTTTTTGGAGTCCACAACTCGTATCGTATTATGTATTATTGTCTTGTTGTGCGTGTGTGTTTGTGTGTGTGTTCGTGTTGTTTGTTTTTATTATCGTGGTCGGACGCCTGCTCAGGCATTCAGATCGCGCCACACACACGACTCTTGACGACGCTTGGCGCTTCATTGTCCATATAAAACTAATAATTATTGCATTTAAAATCTAATAAATAAATGCATTGACATCGCGGAGTTTGTGGATTTTCAGCAACATGCGGCGAGGTGTGCAAGACGCCGCTAAATAGCCGCTCCTATTTTAATGGCGCTGTGCGCCAGGGTTGCATAACGCTTTTGTATGCAAAAAAAAAATTAAGTAAAATAAAATAAAAGCACGGATGAACGGATTTGAGAATTTTGTTGACGAACCATTCGATTTCAAATACTCGAATACTATTTTGATTGGCATTCCACTTTTCTACAGTTCACTCTTTTTATTCCTCTCAAATTTTACTAAGAACTAGTTCATTTAAGCACTTATTTCGTTCATTTAATTTCAACTTACAAGCAAATGTATTTTATTTAGAATTTATTTGCGAAGCCTTTTGATTTATTCAAGCATTTATTCACTGTCGATTGGACTAAAAACTCAAAAACTAATGCTAATGATAAACAACTAGTTCGATTTGGCATTTTGTAAAGCTCGTTAAATAAACTATTATGAGGATAAATTTACCATGAGCGTGAAGCATGGTAAATTTGAGTTTATGTCAAAAGTTGGACGCTGCGTCTTAGTTGATTTCGCTGAGGAAGAAGTAAGAATAATAAAACGTTCTTTAGCCTGCAAAGCTCACAAGAACTAGTTCTACAGCCCTGGCGCTTGTTGGGTCGGCAGAGAGGAGTTTAGAACGCACAATTCGTGTAATGATCATCATCAAAGTGCACAACTTGGACAATTCCTTGGCCCCTGTTGTTGTTGTTGTTGTTGTTGTGTTTAGTGACAACGTTTGCAGCCGCTTTTGACCATAATTGTTGTACTTGTCATTGGTTCTGTCGCGTTGCCAACTTCAATTTCAACGCCAAGCGCAAACGCACCGACAGCGCGCAGACATTGTTGTTGTTGTTGGTGTGGTTGTTGCTGCTGTTTATGTGTGTGTTAAATACATGTAATTAGCCATGTTTGTGCCATTTAATCCGTTCGGACTCCATGTCCTCTCTCCACTCTCTGGCGACGCTTTTCTAAGAATTCTTTACGTTCTGTTTTGGCGTACGCATTAGGCGCCACAAAGCGCGGCCACGTTTAACCCCCAAGCAGTAGTTGAAGCATTTGCCGAGTGCCTGTGCCTCGCCTCGACTGCAGTTGCGCATACTCCACATATTTATGGGCTATTTAGGCGAGCGCGCGCATCGTGTGGATGCTGCAAGCGGTGTGCGGGTGCATGGTGGCATGCAACAGGGGGAACTGGACGGGGCACAGTAAAAGCTGCCTTTAGCGAACAAAAACTGTTTGCAATTCTTCTCGTTGTTCGATTGAAGAAGATGTTTTCTTTTTAATACTAACAAACAAACATTTACAAACAGCAAAGCTCTTCTTATAATTTGTATCGAAAAGTAAGTAAAGAAGTTTATGCCGTTCGTCAAAAGAGCTTTTACTGTAGATGATGTATGGTGGTCGCTGGTTACCGCGTCAGTCATTGGCATTGATTGGCAGCTGAGCACGCATCAATTGTTGCATGGCGCTGGCGCTGACGCTGGCGACGCCTCTTGCTGCAGCAGCAACAGCAGCCGCTTAGCGCAAGTTCATTTTTGGCACATGTTTTTGCGTGTACAGGAACAAGTGCGCACTAAACACAACACGAACCTACCGCAAAGCAGTTGGCAACGCTGTCCATGGGCGTGGGCGTAGGGTTGCTGAGTTTTTGTGTTTTTGTTTTTTTTCTTTTGTTTGTGCGCCGTTGACAGCTCAATTACTTTAGCAGGGCGCAGGGTTGCGTGAGGTTCAGCAATTAACGCGTCAATTATTTGTAATTAGAATTGACTTAATTTTTGTGCTCGCCAAAGGATTTTACCCTCATTTTACTTCCAGTCCACTTTTGGCACGTGCGCCAGCGCAATTTAGATTGCGAGCGGGAGAGAGGGAGTGAGCGGGTGAGTGTGAGTGTGCGCATGTTGCATATGTGTATATTTTGCATGCATGCATAAATTTTTATTGTTGTTTATGTTTGCTGCTGTTGTTTTTATTTAATTTTCCTTCATTTGTGGGGGTGCGCTTCATGACTATTTTCGGTTTTTACGACAACTGCGTTATGTTACCCAAGTTGGCTATAAATTCGCGTTTAGTAGTGTTAAACACGCAATAAAAAAAAAAAACTAGGCAATATTAAAAGTAGCGCCCACACCAACGCACACAGCACACGGTGCACACAACATATCTGGCAACGCCGAATTGCAATTTGACCATACAGTTAGTTGGCAACGCGGCGTTCAAGAATTTTGTTCGCTTAACTTAAGCGCTTTGTTTTGCGCCCCTTTCCAACTCCGCTGCTACCATCGCTCTTGTGCACTTGTTGTGGCAGCATTTACAGTTTGATTGCAGCCCACACGTTTACGTTCACGTGCAGTACGCCTAGCCCGCGGTTCCCCTCACATATGAAACGCTTTTTGATTTGTTTAAAATAAAAATTGTGTGTGTGCGTGTGTGTGTGTGAGTGTGAAATGCGCTTGGTTGCCGCTTTCCTTATTGTTGTTTGTGGCTTTTTACACATACGGCGGCAGGCAACCACAATACATCACTCAGCAGTTACTCAAAGCCAGGGCTGCACGCTCGCCAACTATCGTTGCATATTCAATGCCAATATTGCATTTAAATAACTTCGAAATAAAGGCTAGTAAAATAATCGTATGGCTCGCTGAAAATATCGATTACAATGTGAACGTGTACTTTATTAGCTTTCCGATAGTTGCTTTGCTCCTGTTGGCGCTCTCGCCCAGCCCTGATACTCACATGCTCGCGCTCACACACACTTACACACACAGCACGTTCATTCTGTTGGGTCGCTCGCTCGCTCGCTTCACATTCGTCGTCGATCGTTCGCTTCGTGCAGTTGTGTTTTGTTGCGTCTCGCGGGGTTTTTGGTTGCTTCGTTCTCATATTATTGAATGAATTTTTTTTATGCGAATATTACGCACTTAAGTATAAACAATAATAAGAATAATATTTAATCAAAATAACTGAAAAGCTCGTTGAACGAAAAATGTAACTCGTTGCTGCAGTCCGGTGTATATTTTTGTTGTAATTCAATAACGGCGCCTTTGTGGAGGGTCTCGCATAACATTTGGATGCTGATTTTTGATTTGTGCTGCTGCAGCGTTGCGTGCGTGTATGTGTCTGTGTGTGTGTGTGTATATATTTGTGCGTATGCCGTGCAGTATAAATAAATAAGAATAATATCTGCAATCTTTGCCATAAACGTCAACAAGCAGAGAAATAACAAACGCAGCAGAAGTCGCCGCGCAGCCAACGAAGAACCGTGAAGAACAACAGCCGCCCGTCCCCCTCTCTCTCTCGTTCATCATGTGTATGTGTTTTTCTTTATTTTTCTCGTTTATATACCCTGTAATGTAACCATTATATATCTGGTTGATTTTGCTAGTTAATGTCATATAAGAATTTATTTTCTAACAATAACTAATATAATTTCCTATATCGAAAAATATCCTTTTTTTTTTGGGCATATTTAGGTGATTTGAAGAGCTGGAATTACTAGCCAGAATATACAATATCAATTTCTTTCTGTTAATACGGCTCATTCACTTTATATTTGAAAATTCAAAATGCGTTTTAAAATTTATAGACGTGATTATTGCCCCGCCTTCTCACCTGTTGGCTGTAAAGGTTTTAAAAATTAAAGTAAAAAAAATACAATTTCCATATTTTGGTATTTAAAAGGTGCAATTAATGTTTGCTAAGTAATATCTTAGTCGGTTTAGTTTTATTTTATTTATTTACTTATTTGTCAATTATTTATATTTTCTCGATTTTCCGAAGCAAATCAAACTTTGCTTTGCCTTTTGGGCTTGTAATTTATCATCATTGGGCTGTTCGCTTGCATTATTTGTTTATTTTTAAACACATGTCCCCACACACACGCACACGCACACGCACGCACACATTCTCACACGCAGGTCCTCGTCTGCCTGTTTTTTTTTTTTTGACATTTTCAATGGCAACGGAAGCGCTGCGATAAGTTTGACTTCCCTTCCACTCACACGCTCTCCGTCTCTCTCTCTCTCACTCCCTCTCGCTCCTTGGGTTGCTACTGCATTGCTTTCGCGCTCTACCTGGCGCTCTTTGATTTACGCTTTATTGTCATTGCCGCATTTATGATTGATTATTGATTGGAATTATATGAGATACGCATGCGCGAATGCGTGCCTGCCATACGAGAGTAATGCCCCCTCTCATGCCCCGACCCTCTCTGTCACTGTCCTTTGAGTTATGATGGGCTTTTCAGCTTTTCCCTGGAAGAAGAATCTGTTTAGCCACATTGTTGCGCCAGTTCGGGGTGGAGTCCTCTCGCTTTGAAGCAACTGTCACGCATTTTATCGATCAGACGGGGTTAATTTGTAATTGAAGTTTACGTTTATTGCTCTTTAATTGTTGTCTCGATAGCATTGCTAGCCAGACGGTTCGGGTTGGATGACTGGCTGGATGATCGGCTCCATAAAAATGTTGTAAAATTGTGCTGTACAAAGCTTCAAAAGGAAGTCAATTGTTCTGTGTACAAAAGCATAATGGCTAATTAAGATGAGTTGCAGTTGTAAAAGAAGACTTCTTAAATTATTATTTAAGTTAAAAAAAAAGCAATATTATCGGTTACAATCTAAAGATTGTGGCATTTTTTTTTTGATAATCGATAACTTGACCCGTTTGCAAGAAATCGATAGAAATCGTTATCGGATTTCTTTTTGCTTCAGCAAATCTCTTTGTGGCTCCGCCTAGCACGAGCTGCATTTGTCGTTGGTACAGGGTATTCCCTAGTCGGGCACTCCCGTTTGGAATAGCTTACGAAACTAGAAATAGATGTTTTTCCTTACAATTGAACTGTTTCGATATTTTCGGAAAAATAATCAACATTTAATAAACAACAATATATTTTTTGGAAACATTAAAATTTCCAAGAAATTATAATAAATATTTTCGTTTACAATACATTTCTTTAATACTTTTAACTTGCTTATTTAGACCTTTCTAACAAATAATGCCTTGATTATTTGAATTGAAAATCTTCCCCCAATTTTATGTTGCGGAAGATTACCAGCTGTGGCCAGCCAGGTGGGCAGTTCCAATGAAATATCATCTATGTCAATGAGTCGAATGCCCCCACCCCACCTGCAGAAACGAACTGAATAGCAAAACAACAAAATATGTTGATCAGGGGGGGGGGGGGGATACGGGGGACGGTCTAGCATGGAAAATTTGAATGCTTACCCAACAATCAATTGAGCTCCAATTTGAGCAAGGCTTTTGCCAGCTGGTCAAATATTGCGATAATTACAGCGAGCAGTTGACAAGGAGTGCGGAACAGGGAGGGGGGAGGGGGGCTGGGCAGGTGACAGGGGGATACCCTGAGGCGTTGTCGCTGACTTTTGAGGCGGCCGCAGAATGTGGCAGCAGCCAAACAAATTGTCAACCGAAAAAAAAGAAACAGGCAATGCCCCGCGTAGGCTACAAAAAAATGCTGAAAATTAATTCACGCGGCGGCTAATTTGGCCAGAAATAAATTTGCAAGTGTGCAAGTGTATGCGTGTGTGTGTGTGTGTGTGTGTGTGTGTGTGTGTGTGTGTGTGTGTGTGGCAGGCGTGTTAGGAGGTGTCCCCAAGTGTTGCACTTGTTGATTTATTGTCGACGTTTAATTGGTTTTGAAATTGGATTTCAAATTTGCCCACGTTTGCCCCCCCTTCATAATTCCCCCTCCATCAAAAAAAAAAAAAGATACCAAATCGAAATTAATTGGTGCAAGAAATTTTCTTTCAATTAGATTTTCTCACTTTACAATTGAAGCACACAAGTGCGGCATAAGATCGGTTTTTTATTTTTGCAATAGTTGTATTTTCTTTGAGAAATGTGGTTCACATTGAAATGTCATAATTGAGATTGAATTGTTGTCTTTGCCGTTACCGTAATGCGTGGTGTTGGGTCAAGAGGGGCGTGTGCGGTGGGTGGGGTGTGTGTGTGTGTGTGCCAGAAGGTGGGTCACTTTCGTGGTGACAGTTTGCCATTTGCACATTTGTCTCCCGGTGTTATCTCTCTTATGTGCTAATTATGATGTACGTCGAGCTCGATCGTTAATGCACTTGGTTCGGCGGCACAGTGGGGCAAAAGATGCTGGTAACTACTGAAAGAGATCAAACGAATAGAGACTGGGCCCTGGAGGAGAAGGAGCTGGAGGAGAATGAAATGACATCTGGCCGAATCTATTTTACATTAATTACATTTTTATTATTTATATTGTAATAATTATACGATTGGCTTAAATTGTCAATTGAATGCACTCAAAATTTTTAATTGGTGTAACACATGGCTGGCATAAACAATAAATTGAACTAGCTCAAAAGTAGTTGAGGTATGATTCGAACCACTACCCTCTCTTTTTTTTTTTGTTTAGCTACCTTAGACTAAATTAACAATTACATATCGATGGGTAGGATTGAACCATCATCCTCTCTTTTCATTGTTGCCGCAATTGACTTAGGGTGAATCAGGAATACATATCGATAAGTAGGGTTTGAACCATCGTCCTCTCTTTTCAGTGTTGCATCGGTTGCTTTAGGATAAATCATTGATACAAATCGAACAAGTTTAATTAGTTGAATGGTTATTCGACCTCTCGTCGTCTTTTAACCGTAGAAAAAATCCATAATGCATATCGATAAGTAGGGTTTGAACCCTCAGACTCTTTTCTTTGTTCAGTTGCATTACACTTAATCGATAATGCATAATGATATTAATCTATTTTACATTAGTTTTTGTTATAACGATCGTACTTCAAATAAATATTGTATTCACTCGGATTCGAACCCTTGATTTCTCTAATCTTAGTTAAGTGTGTTCAGACTTGTGTTTGCAAGTCTGTCCAAACCTTGCATTAAAAATAAAATTGAAACAGCTCTTAAAAAGTATAGAAATTATCTCTCGAAAAGTGAAAGGCATTTATTTACCTGCTTTAAGCTATATAATATAAACATATAATTGTTATTTATTATATTTATACTTTTTTCACTTTACTCAAAAGAATTGATTACCCTTGAATTTGGTTCAATTTTTTACATACTATATATATCCAGTTATTGTCAAGTTCTGCGAATAGATTAAAACTAAATATATAATCGGGGACTTTACATTAGCCGGGCAATAAACACTTATAACCCTCTTTGTTTTTTTTGGAGCATTACAATGAGTCAGCGACTTATTTCATTAGCGCTCTCGCGTCACACACTTGTCTTGAAGATGGCTATAAAACTGGCATTTCTCAAGCATAAAATTAATTTGTTTTGTGCATGAGCAAATCCGTGTGACTCAGTGAGCTTTATAATAATTGACAGTTTTCAATAAATTATTAATAACTAAAATTGGCAAACGAGTGATGAATCTATGAAGATTAGGCTTGAGATATGCATCGATTTATTTGGATTATCCAAGGGGGGCGTATCTATAAATTTTACAGACCGTCAGCTCTTTAATATAACTATTTGTATAGTAAATTAGATATAAATTGATATTATTATATTAAAACCTTCAGAGGTAAAATTGATTATAAATTATGAGTTGCTCAAATGCATAAGGAATCTACTTTAATTTTAAATTCTTCTATTTCTTAACCTTTAACCTTTCTTCCATTTGAATTTCCTAATAAAGAACGGAGTTCGTGATTTCAAATTTCTCTTTAATTAAAAACGTGCTTACGAACTTGTTTGTGTTCAAATAAATATTTGTAGTTCTGTTTTTAACTGAAAATTCAAAATTTAACCAACACTTTTGATAACTGTAAAAAAAAAACCAAATAATTTTTAAGTGTTTTTTAAATATTCTCGAATTTTATTATTATCGAATTTGTTTCCCTTTATTTTAGCGATATCGATTATATTTCCTCATAATTTCATGAATATCGAATGCTTGTATTTAATCGATATCGATTTTTTCTTTAATTTAATCGATATCCAATTGATTCGCTTTTACTTAATCTATGTCGAATTTATTCCTTTTATTAAATCGAATGCGAGCATTAAATCGATATCGATTGTACTTCCTTTCATTTAATCGATATCGAATTTATTTACTTTCAATCGATATCGAATTTATTTCCTTTAAATTTGATCGTCTTCGACTGAATTGCGCACTGTGATATAAATCTGCATACATAATTGTTTCAGTGTTGGAAAATGCCGTTTTTAAGCAGCTGCTGTTAAAAATAGCTAAAAATAGCTAATTTGGCTTTCTATTCCAAGCAAGCCAGCAACAACACACCTTCGACACCTTCGGGCTAAAGCACTCTGAAAATAGCCTAAATTAGCTAGAAAATGGCTCATTTTGCAACACTGAGCTTCTATCGATTCTACGGAAATTAAATTTCTTGTTAATCACTTAAAAATTATTTCTATCGCATATGAAAATGAATTATTATTAATCAATTGTGTATGTTTTGCATGCCCGATTAATATCTCTCTAGAATATTATTCTTCTTAATCAAATTGAACTTGTGTGTGTGTGTGTGCGAGTGTGTGTGTGTGTTATTTCGCGTATGATTTGCATGCAATGGACGCTGACCTTGGGCAAAACTGAGCGCCCAAAGCGGGGCGGAGTCAAGCATGATTTGTGCACTGCCTGGCAGCAACAACAACAACAGCAACAACAACATATCGAACTCCCCCTGCCTCAAAGCAAAACCCGCCCCCTTAAATCAATCAGACGAACGACTTTATTTGAAGCTGGGCACATGGCCAAGTCTGTTGTCGTTGTTGTTGTTGTGGGCGTTGCTTAAATCCAATCTAAATCGTGGCTTTCATTGATATTGATGTATGTATATTTTCATTATGTATCTAACGAATTTGCATTGGTCTCTCTCTCTATACACACAGACTATCCGCCCGTTGATAGCTATACCGGTTATCGGTTAACTCCACCCCAAAGCAGTCACCAGCAGAACAATCACAACAACAACAACAACAACAGCAGCAGCAACAACACCAGCAGCAGCAACAACCACAACAACAACAACAGCGGCAGCCACATCCACAGAATGGACACCGACGATGTCGAATCGAACACAAGCAGCGCCATCACCACATTGGGCACCCTTTTCTCATTCCAATCGCCGGCTGTGAAAAAGTTACTCGGCTGGAAACAGGGCGATGAGGAGGAGAAATGGGCCGAGAAGGCAGTCGACAGTTTGGTGAAGAAACTAAAGAAGCGCAAAGGCGCCATCGAGGAACTGGAACGTGCCCTATCCTGCCCCGGTCAGCCATCCAAATGTGTGACCATACCACGATCGCTAGATGGACGATTACAGGTAAGACAAAAGTTGAGCAAGCAGCTGAAAGAGTCGCAGATAGCTCAGCTAAATAGGCGCTAGTCGGGAATCATATAAGGTTCTGAGTGGCGAATGAGAAGACAATGTGGACATGCATATGCATATGAGAGAAGGGAGATTGTGAATATTTATGAATATAGTTATAGTTAGAAGTTAAAGTTATAGTTAGAAAATTTCATGAAAAGCACCGATTCGACATGCAAAAAAGTGACAATGGAGGACAAAGTGAGTAGGACTTTGGCTAAAGGCGTTTGCGAGTTAAATTCAATGCGAAAAGCGAACAACTAACAATGGAGAACAATGAAAAGTACTGATTCGACAAACAAGTAACAATGGAGGACACAATATAGATGTACCCAAACGATTTACAAATCACATGAAAAGCAAAAAGGTAACAATGGAGGACAATATGAGTATCTGCTTACACAGTAATTCTTTATATAAAGCGAAGGTCTGTAACTCTCTGTCAAGCCAATCAAACCTTTGGTATGCAAAAAAGTTTTGATATGGAAAAAAGCGGATCCTAGAGGGCAGAATTGAGACATTGAGATCGATAGATCTATTGAAACTAAGAACTTGAATTGCAGGCATGCGCGAAATATGATCTGAGGGTAAAGCAAAACTCATTATTAGAGTTTACTCTCATTGTCAATGCAGCAATAAATTGATGTATTGTAAAAGCTAAACTAATACAATGAAAACTCTTTTGAGCGGACACAAGCCGTCCGCTTAATGCGAGTGTACGCCTAACAGAGGCTGAATTGTTGGGGCCTGCTTTGAGAGAATGTGTCCGTATACGAGAGGTGCGCGCCTAATGGGAGTTTTTGTTGGTAGAGTTTTCAATGTATCTAAAAAGAGACGCTGGAGATTAAATTGAGTAGATTTCTTATGTTAAAGTACTTTATTTCAAGGATTATATTCGCTTGAAGAGATGGTTGGGATTGTAGAAAAGTGAAAAAGACAACCAAATTACTAAGCTCAACTTGTATCCGTTAAAGTTTATTAATATTAAGTAGTTCAACTTAATGATTTTTGAATCTACTTAAACATTTCCATTGCACCAAAAACTACATGATTTCGTTTCATTTGTTTGCCCTCACAGGTATCTCATCGCAAGGGTCTGCCGCATGTGATTTATTGCCGCGTCTGGCGCTGGCCGGACTTACAGTCGCATCATGAACTCAAACCGCTCGAATTATGCCAATATCCGTTTAGCGCCAAACAGAAGGAGGTCTGCATTAATCCGTATCACTACAAGCGTGTGGAGAGTCCGGTGCTGCCGCCGGTGCTGGTGCCCAGACACTCAGAGTTTGCGCCGGGTCACTCGATGCTGCAGTTCAATCAGATGGCCGAGCCGAGCATGCCGCACAATGTCAGCTACTCGAACAGTGGCTTCAATTCGCACAGTCTCAGCAATAGCAACACATCGGTGGGCAGTCCCAGTTCGGTTAATTCCAATCCCAATTCGCCGTATGACAGCCTGGCGGGCACACCGCCGCCCGCCTACAGCCCATCGGAGGATGGCAACTCCAACAATCCGAACGATGGCACACAAATGCTCGACGCCCAGATGGGCGATGTGGCCCAGGTTAGCTACTCGGAGCCAGCCTTTTGGGCATCCATTGCCTACTACGAGCTTAATTGTCGCGTCGGCGAGGTGTTCCACTGCAATAACAATTCGGTCATTGTCGATGGCTTCACGAATCCATCAAATAACTCCGATCGCTGCTGCCTCGGCCAGCTGAGCAATGTGAATCGCAACAGTACCATAGAAAATACACGCCGTCATATAGGTAAGTGTGTAAGAAGTGTGCCAAATGTTAATTAAACCCTTGTTTCGATTAGCTTAAGCACATTTAGGCCATGTTCCTGGCAAAGTTCATGTTAATTTTGTTGTTTAATCTGCTTTTCGCTTACTAAATGTTAAGCATGTTTGACATTGTGACAACAATTAACGCGTTGATAAGCTGACAGGATGCCTCGAGAAGTTATTTAGCTCAAAGTTTTGTAGGGTGGCAACGCTGTATTTCTAACCTCATTGTAAATATTTACAAGCAAGCCGCCTGAGATAGCTTAAATAGGAAAATTAGGTATTTTTAATAAAATATTTAGGTTAGTGTTTGGTGTACTAAAAGATCGTATGTATAAAGATTAAAGATATATAGCAAACATTTAACTAGATTAAAAATTAAATAACCATCCACGATATTTTGAAATAACTTAAAGAATATTTTGAATAATAAATGACAAATTGATTGATTGATATTTAAATAGAAATCTTAGGTATATTTTCCGAAGTAAAGAAAGAAAAATGAGAAAATGAGAAAAATAGTCAATTTTTTTTTCAGGCTATAATTTATTCTCTTTTGTATGCCTGTACAGGGTATTTTAGGGAGACATCTCCGATCTAGATCAGCATCAAGAAGCGAGTGGAAAACTTCGTTCTGTTAATAAAATATCTTCACCAAGAGTTCGTCATTTATTAGTTAATACTTATTATGAACGTCGCAAAGCTATATTATATATTATAGGGGGTAGATTATGGCAAAGTATTCCATTTGCCAAGATATTTCTATCAATATACTGCAATATACTACTACGTCTCGGCCTGTCCTTACTTTATAGACATTATTTTAATACGAGTGTATTTTATAATATTCCTTGTGTATGTTTTATAGGTAAAGGCGTTCATCTGTACTATGTAACCGGGGAGGTCTATGCCGAATGCCTGTCCGATTCTGCGATATTTGTGCAATCGCGCAATTGTAATTATCATCACGGCTTCCATCCGAGCACCGTGTGCAAAATACCGCCCGGTTGTTCATTAAAAATCTTTAACAATCAGGAATTTGCTCAACTGCTATCGCAATCGGTTAACAATGGATTTGAGGCCGTTTACGAGCTAACAAAAATGTGCACAATACGCATGTCCTTTGTGAAGGGCTGGGGTGCTGAATATCATCGCCAGGATGTTACCTCAACGCCCTGTTGGATCGAGATACATTTGCATGGGCCGCTGCAGTGGCTGGACAAGGTGCTCACACAGATGGGATCGCCGCATAATGCAATCAGTTCCGTATCCTAAGATAAAGACAACTTAAATGGAAACTATATTCAAGCAAGAAGGAAGGAAAACCCAACACACACACACACACACACATAGATGATGATGATATAGCTAAAAGACGTAATGCCGTTAGCTGAGCCCTATGCCTAAATATTTGTGTGCGTGTATATATGCCTTACAAACCGATATATATATATATATATACACTTATATATATATATGTACCTAGATATATATATATATATATAGACAGCTACTCAACCCGCCTCTCGCCCACTACACATACTTATCTATTTTATAGTTTAAACATATGATTTTCTACGCGAATGTCATTCCTTATGCAAAAGAAGAAGAAGAAAAAAACACAGTTAATGCAAGCGAAAACGAACTAAAGTTTGATCTATATACAACTATTGTACTATTACTATTATAATTATTATTATTATTATTATTATGATAATGATATATGCCCATTGGCAAATGTTGTTCAAGTCTATTTCAAGTGCTACTTATGTGTCATTGCGAATTGCTTTTAAAGAATAGCAAAGCAACAGAATAAACCTAAATATATATATATATATATATATATATATATATAGTATATACATATATAAATCAAATTATACTTATGTGTAGGGCAAGTTTTAAACAACTTTTATGCAATACATTTCTTGAAAAAAAAAAAACAAAAACAAAACAAAAAACAAAACAAAAACAACAAAAAAAGAGAAAAACACAACACAAAAGTTACGCTTAACTAATTGATGATCTTGTTTATGTTTAAGTACAATTTGAAAAAAGTTAATGAATAACCGAAAGAAAGAAAAAACAAAAATTGACAAAACACAATTTAATTTTAAACATTTTGCTTAGTTTAGTTAACATTTTCTGTTCTCGTTTAATTATTTGTTTCAACAATTTTTTCGCTGGTTTTTTGAAAAAAACACACGATGATTTTCTTTGTGCCGAAATCCCCATTCTTTATAAGTAGCTATAATGTCTTAATTTTTGAAATAAAATACAGTTTTGCCTTCTAACTACCTGTAGAACTAATGATATATATCTTTATATATGTATATATATATATGCATGTATATGATAAATAAGCTGTAAATTAATGGCTTAAATGCGGAACACTAGCCTTTTAAGTATATGTAATAATTGTGCCTAAACACGTTTTACTTGCGCTTTCAATGTCAAAAAAAAGAAGCTTATTTTCATTTAAAGCTAAAACAAAACAAAAATAGCTTAAAAGAAAAAACGACAAAAAAAATTGCCTTAAAGTTTACAGTTTTTAGCAGCTATAATACAAAACACAATGCCTTACACATACACAGTTTTGAATTGCCTTTTGCTAGCATTTTGTGCAGCGCTGTTTAATGTAATTGTGTACTAAAAACTATTGTAAAACAATTTTGAAAACTTAACGTAAAATAAAGACAACAAAAAGAAAACAGTTTGCAAACCTTTGAATTTATCAACATTCTGGCAACGCTCTGTGTTGGCGCGCCATGTAACGTCGCGTAGTCGCTGTGTTTAGTGCGCAATCGATAACCTCGCAATAAAAAGAATTTCTGATGTACGCGAGAGTACTGTTTAATATAGCGCATCGTGTCGCTAGTTTCCGTTTTTTGTGTGCAACGCTAAAATCAAGTTTATTTTTTGTTATATATTAACAAATAAGTTTGGCCAGAATTGTGCTGTTATCGATAAATGATGAATTTAGCTTGCCCCTTATAAACAGCTGATGTGCCGCAATTAAGTCACATTTTGTTAGTTACGCGATCTGGTCACACTTGTCTCGCAGCTAGAATTTGTCAACATGCAGGCATCGCCAGTAAACGATCCATTGGAAATATTGACGAATAAAGGCAACCGCCAGCCGACATTCGTGAGTCCCATATGGAATCCCATTGCTGGCGCGATTGCCGGTTTCGGCATTGCGCTCTTTGTCAACTGGGGCTTCCGTAAGCCCGCTTTCTCTGGTAAGTTCGCAGCGCACGGCTGTGACGTAACATTGTTTTTCCCTGCCATAATTGTGTGTGTTTTTGATCAATTTAAATTTGTACTTTTACAGGCATACAGAATCACATTGCGTTTACAGCCATCGGCGCTGGACTTGGTGCCTTCATTGACAAGCAACGCGATGCATATCTGGCCAAGCGTGATGCTGTCCTCCGGCATTACGTTGAGTTGCATCCGGACGACTTTCCGAAAACCGGTGAATTCTTTTTGGCATTTATGCACTTTGCTTTCCAGGCTCATTGAGTATTTTGTTTTTCTTATTGGCTTTCCAGATCGTAAGAAATACGGCGAGGTTTTGGAGAGTTGGGTGCCAGTCCGTTAAGTGCTCGGTGCTGCGTAAAGGTGTACGGATTGAGCCCTGCCTTAAAACGACACATTTTAGTTAAACTGCTCTAATTGTAATACATATGAATTCAAAAGTATAACAGGAGTGTTTGTTTGAATTTAAAGTAATTTGCGTGTGTTCCGCTGCATGCCGCTGGCAGTGTGACCAAACATTGGGTGTGCAAAATATTGGCAGACTAAGTTATAGGCGCGCAAATTTAAATATCAACCTCAAAATGATAATTTAGTAAAAGTTGATGAAGAAATTTAAAAAACCTAAATCAATTTATTTAAATTGCTCATATATTATAGGTCTTGCTTGCAGCTAAATATTTTAATACATATATTTAAATGCTCCAACCTTATCACTCATGGTATTAAATGTTAATTTTTAGTATTTTATGCTAGTCATATTCGGGCATTCGTGTTTTTCCGAAAAACGCGCTCTTTTGCGCTTTCTACAGTCAGGTCACACTATCGCCGTTTGGATTCAGTTTCGGGTGAATATTTGTTTCTGTAGGATGTGCGGGCGCAGTGTCGAAACGTGAATACACACATTTGATTCGTGCTTACCTACATAATTTCGTGCGTGTATGTATGTGTATGTGAGTTACCGTTATAAATTAGGATAAGCGGAAAAAAGACGAAAGAAACGGCGCAAAATTTGATCATTAACTAAAACAAATTTGTTTTGTGTTTGTTATAAGTTATTATATATTTGTTGGTCCACATTAACCTTTGGCAGCAGCAGCTTTTACGCTGGCGCCTATCGAGAACAACAACAACAACAGCAACAAAATAAACGTAGTTAGTGGAAAGGCACTTCAAAGCGAGCGTCACGTCAACCGCAGCAGCAGCAAAAACAACAACAACAGAAGCTTCTAGCTCAGCCCAAAAGGCCGACGGCTTTTATGCAAAAACCGAAAAAAAAAACATCTCACAGTCGATTTTTGTGAGCTTATCAACGGCAACACACAAGAACAGTTATGTCTAAGGTAAGCGCTGCGAACTGAAGCTAAGCTTTTAATTTTATTAGAACAATTATTTATTTATTCATTTGCTAAGCGGGCAGGCGCTGCATATGCTGTGCTCTTCTAGCGCACAGCGCTCCATTTGCTGACCCTTTTTAACCCACACAGCTGCTTTGTCAATATGGATTTCATTTGATTGCGTGTGCGTGTGTGTGAGTGCGAATGTGTGTGCGTGTGAGGGAGTTGATTTTCACTTGTGTTTGTATAAATTATGCATATTTGTGGTTTTTGGGTGCTGTGTGTGTGTGGGCGGGGTGGTGGGGTGGGGGGGGGGGTGATTTAAAGGGGGTGTGGGTTACATTGATTTCTTGAGTTTGGTTTTGACTAACCCCCAAGAGAAAGGTGCGATTTTTATGGCGTGTAAAATTGGCAACAAATGTAACGACGGGCGGGTAAAGAAATTGTCTCTCTGTATGTGTATGTGTGTGTGAGAGAGAGAGAGAGAGAACCCAAATAAATTTTAAGGCAGATTGGCAGGCAAGTAACGGCAATTGGTCCTTATGGCATTTGATAGGCACGATTTGTCTTCTTCTTCTGCTTCGTTTTCGTCTTCTTCTTCGAGGGTACTTAAACACCGTTGGGACTTTTGGGCATCTAACGGTTACGTTTAGTTATCTTGAAAGCTATTTCCCAAAGAAAATTGTCGCTCGCTTTTGAAAACTTTGCTATTTTTTTTTAACAAATTAAGAGCTTACCTTCGAAAAGGGCTAAAAGCAGGCAGAGCGAAATGCTGCAAAGTACCAAAAAACAAAAGGGTTTAAGTTACTGCAGTTAGAAAAAGGTTCGTTTTGTGACATAAGCATTTTTTGTGCGAAATTCACCAATAAAATCTTTCTTAGAACTAGAGCTTTCACAGTTATAATTAATGATAATTGATCAATTTGTATAATAATACATTTATTTTTGTATATTTCTTTTGAACATTCACTCGCTCTCGCAATTGTTTCTCTCTGAGAGCATTGACCCGGCTATTTGGTTCAGTCAGTGTTTGGTTTCTAGTGTTGGTAAACGCTAACAAAATCCTGGTGCTTGCTTAAAGCGCACGCCAACGCGATTTCCGGTCATAAAACACTGAAAGGAAATTCGAAATCAGCAAATGTCCCAATCAAGCTGAAATAACTCGAATTTCAAGTGCTCGGAAATGTTTTTGTTGTTTTCCCACATGCCCCAAAAAACGGGCAGCATTTTTCCCATGTGTTGGCAAATTTGACTCATGCATTTTTTATGGCGTGGGTGGGTGGCGTGGGTAGGGGAGGGGAGGGGAGGAGTGTGTGCCCACGCAACGCTTGAATGTCGCGTGCCCGTAATTTCTCTTGTATTCTTTCAGATAAATTACTTTTTTCACGTCACTTGTCGCTGCCATATAAAGTTCTTATCTTAAAGCAAAGTTGCTTTTTATGTGCCACGCCCACCTTCGTTTTTTATTACATATACATATTTATATATATTTTATTTTCTTTGCATTTGGCGCTGTCTTTGGCCTAACAATGCAGCGCATAAAAATTCTGATTTTTACAAAGTAAAAGTGGCACTCACAGCTGGCGGCAAGTGCACACAATCAAATTGTGGCCCAAACCGGGCTATATACGGCCGACAACAGCTTGGCCCATAACAAAGAGAGAGAGAGAAAAGTTCTCATATTATTAGTTAAACATACATATATATGTATTTTATATGTATTCTAGGGCAAGGCGTTTTGTCCTTGAATCGCGAGTCGTGCATATACACCGAGAATATATGTCTATGAACCGAAATGATGGACCTATAGACACCCTGTAGGTTGAAACAGAAATATGTTTAAATTGTTCTTGGCAAATTTCAAAATATTCGCATTGAATTTCTATATCGATTAATTCAGCTCAATATCGATTTAAAGTATCGATAATTGATTCCCTTTCATTATAAAATCTTAGTATGATATATATATTTACGCCTCATTAAAACATTTTCTTTTTTTTAAATCTTTTTATGACACAACTGTATTTTTTTCATAATAAAATGTCTTGATAAAAAAGCATTACACTGTATTTTTATCGCAAATAAAAACATCTGTTTTATATTACAAAAGTTGAATAATCGACTTACATATTTATATAGAAATTGGATCAGTTCCATGCTGAGATATTCTCAATAAATTCTATTGTTAACATTTAAGTCGAACTGAAAAGATCGATAAACTGAGAACAACGCATTTTTATCGATATCTCTGATAAAAATAGAAACCGTGTTATCGATAATAAGTTATCGGTAAACCTCTGCCATGTATATAATTTTTAAAAGTTTTAAAGAATTATAGTTTTAAAGAATTCGCAAAAAGAGAACGAAGGTCGTTTTTAATATCGATGAAATTTTATCGACTTATTTATCGAATACTAGCTTAATCGGATATCGGAAAGTTGCGAATAGCAGTTGATGGGAATGAAATTTCTCGAAGCTGCGCAAATTCGCGGGTCCATCAAACTTTCGCATATCCCTTCTTTATTTTAGAGGGAACAAAACTATGCTCAATGAGGCTGCGCTTTTATTGTGCGCCCTTCCGCGACAAGCCTCATAATCATCAAAACATCGTCAACAGCGGCCTCCTTGTGCGCCTGGCAACCCTCTCCCACCCGCTACAGCGCCGCCCCTCTCATCATTATGTATTATTATACAAGCCCCTCTGCTGCGATTGTCGGCTGTGGCATTTTGTGTGTCAACAGCAGCAGCAGCAGCAGCAGCAGCTCCTGCTGCCAGCAAGTGCAAGGATAATCACAAGGAATAAAACTTGCAGTCGAGTGACATTTTCTAAAATATATTATCCCGAGTGTGGAGCGCAGTGGCCATGTTTTATTTTTCATTGGCGACAAGTTTCTTGGCTCAAGAAAAACACACACATTTTCTGTTTGCGAGCATATAAATTGTCCATGGCTCTGCAGGTTTATAAAGTTATCAGCTAAATTATACAATATATTTCACATGCGAATATAAATAATGTCGAACGAGTCAATTTGTTGAGATTGTTATCGATTTTCTATTCATTTTATCGATCTAATGTAATCGATTCTTTAACATAATCAATGCAGCTTGGAAATCCGTATCCTCACGCAATTAGATACAAATAGAAGTAATTTTTAATGACTTTCCCTCTTGGATATATCTCTATATATAAAACTGTGTGTCCTGACTGACTGACTGATTGACTGACTGACAGTCAGACTGATTGATTGGTGATCAACACCTAGCCCAAACCGTAAGAGCTGGGAAGCTGAAATTTTCACCGTGGTTAGCTTATGTGACGTTAAGAAATTTCGGGAAATTCCACCCGCAAGTATGGAAAAATCGCGAAAAACGTTTGTGTGAAACTTTTAAGCGTAAAATCCAGCCTCAAACTCAATTTCAAAGTTCTCTGTTCAAGTTCATTTGAGAAGTGCTTTACACTTTTCCAAAAATGTATTCCTCTTCGTTGGAAATGGAGGTCAAAGTTGGTTGACGTTTCGCGTTCAAATTCGTTTTCGAGGATCTATAGGAAAAATCATTTGAGTACTTGAATTATCGAAATGTTTGACTGACAAATATATTTTTCTGCCTATTCCCACATATAACTGCAAAGAACAAATGTGCATTGACTCTTTCTCGATCTGAATACAAAGTAAATACTTGTGGGATGCTAACAGGAGAAATGCAATGAAAATATGATAATTATAAACAATTAAGATCTATTAGAAAATAAATGCTTAACTTGTAAAGAGATAGCCAAAAGATTCGCATAAGAAAAGAGTTGGAAAAATCGCTTTAAAACAGAAATTTCACATTTAACCGCAGCACATTGGCTATGGCTGCATAGCATACTCTAAGGGGCAGCATCTGTTGCCACTATGGACTCTTGGCCCCTTTTTTGGCCATGTTGATATTTGCCAACGCCCACCGCTCACCGCCCACCCTGCCACCTGCTCCGCTCTGGTCCAGCTGGCAACGTTGACCATTTATGATTTATTTGGCCGCTGGCATTTCGATTTCGCTGTATTGACTGAACGCAGAATTCGTGTTGCGTGGCATCAACCCCTCCAAATCCCCTCCAGCCCGGAGTTCCCACTGTTAGTGGATGGCTTTTTATTTATGAGCATTTTTAGCTCATGCATATTTATCCGTAAATATAACGCTCCAATGGAACTGTCTATAGAAACATATAGTATAGGTGCGTGCAAATATCAATACATATATATCTATCTATATATATATACATATATTTATTTGTATTTATATGTATACGCGATAAATCATATTTATAAATAATTATCCCCCAAATTGTGGTAGAGTCTGAAAACTTAATTTATGCTTTCATCGATGAGCAGCAGTTTTTCAAATCAATTTTTATGTTTTACAATTCGTTGAAAATTTGCTCAAATGAACTTATTATATATATATATATATATACATTTTTAAATTATTATTAATTAATTTTTGATAGTTTATTATTTTATTTTGAGTTTTCATAATATTTCAGTTTTATATAGTTTTCGAAGAGATTTTCATCAGGTTCAGCATTTGCGGGCTTCCCTAATTTGACATATTTGGAAAAAAAAAGTGGAAAAGTATGTTTCCACTTCTATCTCATTATATTAAATAGTAGGCCTTGAACCTTAACAAGCTCTTCGAGGCTGTTGCTTTTAAGCTGAAATTAGAATCAGTTCCAGTTTCGCATTTCTAGTCCATAAAGCAGTTTATGAATTCTTATAAATTAGCCTGAATTTTGACGAACTTGCTTTGAGTCGTTATATCTTTGCGAAATTGGAACCTGGAGCAGTTTTAGCTAAAGCTACTCAATTAGTTGCTTGGGCCTTGCGTTGGTTGCAAACAATTTTTTAATTTCAAATTCCTAAGGTAAAGACGTGGCAGGCT
Source organism: Drosophila virilis (assembly GCF_030788295.1). Taxonomy (NCBI): domain Eukaryota; kingdom Metazoa; phylum Arthropoda; class Insecta; order Diptera; family Drosophilidae; genus Drosophila; species Drosophila virilis. The sequence goes on from NC_091546.1 coordinate 2,818,320, forward strand.
AACAAAATACGTGACTGCAGCGTGAACTTTGCCAGCGCACAGGCCGTGCCACACATATGCGCGTTGCAAGATACTTCTTGAGCTAATTTCATTAAATATTCATGGCCACGAACAAGAGCACGCAACAACAATAACAACAATGGACCAATTCAAAAAATGAAATAAAAAAACATGCCAAATGCAGTCGCAACTCGATTGGCTGCAGTGGCGCCTCCTGCTCCAGCGCCTGCTCCTGCAGACGGCGGCAGCCACACAATGTCGCTGGGTTTGAACAATTTTTAACGTGCCAGCCAAGTTTGGCAAATGTGCCACAATACACACACGCACACACACGCACACAGCTGTGCTCGATTTTGATAGGGTATTTTGTTTCTGTGCAAATGTTTGTTACGAGCGCAGAAGGCGTTCCCTCTACGATAAATTATATCTAAATTTTCGGTCAGAATCGAAAGCAGAAACGTTTTTCCTGATCTCGGCAACATTACGATATAGAAACTGCAAAATTTGGGACTTGGGTTCGCATATTGCTCGAGTAGCTCAAGTTTATTTCAAATTCTTGAAAACTCAGACTGTTTTCGCAAAATCGATAAATATCAGTTTAAAGGCAGTTTTCTTGGAGTATATGTCGCACTTCCTAAAAGCTATAGACGTATATGTGTAAAGTTATATATATTCTAGATCAGCATTTGAAGGTAAAGTATCGAGTACCTTAAAAGCAAATGTCGCAGCTTATAAAAGCAATAGCTACAAGAGTTGCTGTTCAGGTTGTCGTACATATAATTTGCACATTGATATGTTTAACAATTTTTATATTTTATTTGATATTCATCAAAACGCGGTTATCGAGCACATTCGAATGGCATATTTATGATTTGATGATGATGAATTTCCAACAGATCGGACAATAAACACCGAAGTTTTTCAAGAAAGTCGCTTTACATAGATTGGGCTCAAGTCAGGAAAAATGTGCAGCAGCGAGCTGGACGCAGGGTATCTGCTAGTCGGGCACGCCGAATCGTTTTCATGTGCGTTAGTTTAGGCGCAGCTGCCACTGACATATTATCATTTAATCATCTGGCAGTTTAGTCTAGGCTTTTTTCTTTTTCTATGTTTTCCGGCCAAGGTTCAAGGTTCTATTGAATAGACTTGGCTGTTAGCTAATGATTATCCATTGATTGATGGATGCACCGTGTATGCATGCATACATCAGTACATCAATTAGGAAAAAATGTAAACGAATTTATTTTATGCTCGCCCACTCTTTAGACTAATTAAATTAAGCGCTACATGAGCTCAGTTCAGCAGTTGCCAAAACACACACAAAAAAAAAAAACCATCCCAAAAACTATTTGAGTCCAGACCGCTTTTTAGCTGGTTTCTCGGTTGCAGCTGCTGCATAAATAAAACTGCCGCAGATAAAACTGCCTCATGGTGCGACTCGTGCGACTGTCTGTCTGCAAGTATATTCTTTTTTTTTCTTGCAACCTTTTTATATATATGTATATATACATATATATATATTATTTGTGCAATGTCCTTTTGGCCGGCAGCCCATAAAATGGCTGACTGCGAGCCGTACACAAACATTTAAAACGGGGTCCACAAAGTTTCCCACACAAGTGGCAAATGTTAAATGTGTTAAATATGGCCTCTTGCCACAAAGAGTTGAGCTTCTGACCATCTGCGAGAGCTCAGTTTGTACAAATTTGGTAAATTGGCCCTGCGTATGCCATGTCTAAAATTTGTTTGTTTTGTCTTCTGTTTAGCTTTTAAATGTTGCTTTGTAATATGCATTCGAAATTAGAAAAATGCAGAACATGGCTAACTAAGCGAAAATTTGAATGAAGTAGTTGAATATAGACGAGACAAGCGGCAGTTTTCTAGTTCAAGTTCAGCACAAAAACATTTATTTTGTATACAAAATTAATTGAAAATTTTAATCAACGTTTTTTTATCTGTCTGGATTTTCTGTAAAGCCATTTTGGATTTACCAGCTTAAAAAATTGTTAAATTTACTTAAATTTCATTAGGTTCTGAAACCTAAAGAGAAGTTGTTCTTGGGCGACATTAATTTCATATATTTTCTGATAAAATCTGAGGAGGTATTTCCCTCAATTTCAGGGTATTTGATAGTCGTTGCAATGCCTTGATTCAGATTACCCTATGGCACTGCTTTAGATTATCCGTTTATATTCTGAGAAAAATAATTTTCTTAGCTCTTCAAATTCAAATTTAATGAATTACATTCGATCCCGCTCGACTTAAATTATTCCATATGATAATTTTCTATATTTTATATATTTTTTTTTTTAAATGTGAATTGTTTTTATCTAAATCTCTCTCTGTAGATGGTAAATATGCAATGCGTTTTCAATATTTAATGCTTTTAAATAAATCTCTATTTTGCTGTCTTTATTTAAATATTAATTAATTGGTTTGTCATTTATCGGATAACTGTTTGCACTTTAAACTATGTAAATGCGGCAAAACGAGAGCCCATTTAAAATAATTAACATAATGTTGAAGCAGCGACAGACCGCAAAGCCAAAATTAAATAATTAATGCGCACTTTATGGCATCCATTTAAATTAATTGCAGGTGCGGCGCCCAAATGCGTAATCAGCATAAACAATGAGAAAATTCAATCAAAAATTGAATCGCAATCTACGTCGCGCCAATATAAAAGCACAAAATAGACCAAAAAAAAGAAGTTATAAAAAATTATTGCGCAGACACATGAAAAAAAGTTGTTTCACATAATAATTGAATTCTATATTGAAAACGGGCTATTTGCTGCCAAAGAGGGGGCGGGCTGTGGTGGGTTACCCAGCTGTGTCACAGGAGCTTAGATAACCGTAAAGATAGTTTGGCTCGGGCTGGCAACGCCGCCGCCTCAGAGCCAACTATATTGTGAATTCAACTGGAACGCCAGAAGAGTGTATATATTTGATTTACGCTTTGAGTAGAAAATGTCTTTTCTATGTAAGCCCATTTTCTTATGTGCCTGTTAAATTTGACGGGCAGTTTAACATCAAGACACAAGTGAGAGAGTGGGTAAATATTTCTTTTCAGTTAAGTGAAAAAGAATGTATTAAAGTATTTTTGCGAAAGTTAACAGCGACCTTAACATGCTGTTAAATTCGTTCTAGTTCGCTTAGTTTCCGTTGGCTTACTTAAGGACTTGGCGTTGCCACTAGTGCAGTTTTTTTTTGACAAAATGACATGGCGTTGCCACTAGGTCAAACCACTTTCAGATTTTGTTTGACAAAAGGTCATGGCGTTGGCTGTATCCCAATCAATTTTTTGACTTTGACTAGAGCTTTTTGAAAAAGCTGTTTAGAACGATACATTTTGGATCTTGTGCTTGCAGCCGCTACTTCTACATTTTCTTCTGTTATTTTTTTCAATTTCAAATAAGTTTCCTTAATATTGGAATCAATTACGAACTCAATACCCCCTTTTGCCTTGCATCTGCAACTACGCCCATGCTGCTTTCATTTTCTTCTGGTTTTTTTCTTACCCAGGCCAACAGCATATCCGGCTATATATATATGTATATGTATGTGTGTGTGTGTGTCTGTGTGATATGGATTTGATTGTGTTGCGCCGTGAAATGTGCAGCAAATTAAATAAAAACGTGAACTGCGTGGTGTTAAAACTCGAAACGTGCTGCGCAAGAGTACACCCAGACACACACCTATTTATATATATTTATATATATATATGTGTGTGTGTGTGTATAGGAAGTGTGTATATAGTTACGGGAACAGGTGTGGATGTAACCTGACCAACATATGATGGCATTACCATTAGCCCGTCCGTTCGCACTTTATGTGCTCGTAATTGAAAATTAAGCGCCTGTCATCAGGCTAAGGCCAACGCAAATGGAGTCTGGGTTCAGGGTAGAAGGGGGGTTATCAACCAGCTGCAATTGCTTGGGGCTTGGCTATATGGCCAGGTGGTTTTGCAGGTGGTTCGATTCAATGCGGCGCACACTGGAAAATTGCCAGCTAACCGAGCGATGCACTTAAATCCGTGTGACGGCTGCCATGTGCGGTTAATTTGTTTCAAATCAGAGAGAGTGAAAAAGAGAGAGGGAGAGAGGGAGAATGAGACTGAGATGGAGCTGGTATATTGTGTGTGCGTGTGTGTGTGTGTCCTTGCCCGTGGGTGATTAGTTTTTATGGCCTGCAGACATGTTCAGCGTTCATTGAAGCATTAAGAAAGAAAACCTATTGTGGAAATGCGAAAACGACTGCAACGAAACTTGACTTGCAAAAGTCAGGCAGGTGTAATTGTTAGATATACAATTGCATTAGATCATACGTTAGCTGGGCCGTTATTATTAGATATATAGCTGAATTATATTATTTAAAAGCTGCTTTTAAAGAATTACCTAATGTACTTTACTTAATACATGCGAAATATGAGAGAGCTTTTTCTAATATTCCCCTGCAACTATTCCTATTAAACCTTTAGGAAAAAACGCTCCATTTTTTAATCAGTTTCTAAAACTTAACTTCTTCCTTCTGTTGTTTTCTGAGCAACAAATTGAGACGCCTCTCAAAAATCCGAACTAAATACTTTTCAATCAAGCTGCGCAAATCTGGTAAACTCCGACAGTTTAAAAGTCTCTGTTGTAGTTTTAGAGTGAACAGCTTCATAAATCAGAAGAAGAAGAAAAAGTCTTGTTATCAACTGAATTTCTTGTCCTTTTACTCATCAAGAATCTTAAGGGTTACTCTTCGAAAAACTACTCAACAATTTGTAACCAGCAAAATCCTAAGAAAACAAAACAATTTCTCATTTAAACGTTTAAATGAAGCTTGAGCAAGTTAATTGTTTAACAAACACTTGAGCCACATTAATTTAAATGCATTTTAATTCGTTGAATTAAAACATTTTCCTGTAGCCGCCGAAAAGTATGCAACACGAAAATGCACTTGAATTCGGGCAGAAGCAGAATAATAAAAGAATTTGCATGCAATTTGTTTTTGCTTTCTGCGCCCCATTCAGAGATAGTGAAAACAAACAAGAGAATTTACTACTAACCCAATTTGAATCCCATATTACCACAAACTGCAACAACAACAATAACAATAAGCCACAACAAGAAGAAGAATTGTTTGTAATGCGCCTTTTGCACGCGATATTGAGAAATATGAGAATAGAAAAGGCGCAATATAAAAGTGGAAAGCGTCGAAAATTACGGAAATGCATGAAGAGCATTTTACGGTTTACTTTTATTTATTTATTTATTTATTTATTTATTAATGGTCGACAAAACGAGTGTCTTCCTCATTATTCAAAAGGTTGTACAATATAAGTATATTCTAAAAGCCTAGTTAAAGGATACAATTTTCTAAATAGCATCACCGACCGATGGAGGTGTTTTATTTGCCAGTCCGGCCAGCTGTGCCCCTTTTCACAGCTAATTTTGTCAGTGACGCTATTAGAGCCTACATCTAAGCAGAAGGTTGTAAGTAGGAAAAAAGTGATCTCAAGTGAAATTAAAAATAATCTTAATTTGCTAAATTAATAAAGAAAATACAATAAATAGGAAAAAAGAAAGTAAGAAAATTGTTAATAAAGTAAAGCAATGTAAGTTAGATAAAGAGTGTTAAGTGGATAGGACAAAGAGAAAAGTATTGGGAAATCACCGACACGGTGGGGGAAAATTTTTCAGCCTGTCCGGCTAGCTATGCCCCTGCTCATAGCTGGGAATGGTCAGCGACTTCCCGAAGGTATCCTGAAAGCAACGATTTTATTAGGGGTAGAGACAGTTCGGTAGAGAAAACGTGATGCAAACTATTATAATTTTTACATAGCACGCGAAAAGAATTGTGCATAGCGTAATCTGTTGTGCACGTAGATAGTAATAAGGGGCGATAATTTCTGGTTGGTCTAGCCGGAACAGAGAATTGAAGACGCCCTAGCAGAAAAGGAGAATCAATGTCGCCAATAATCAACTTATGTAGAAGGACAACACCGAGAATTGTCCTACGGTTGATTAACGACGGAAGGTTGAGAAGAAGCAGTCTGCTGGAGTAGGACGGCAACCGAAGATTAGGGTCCCAATTTAAACCTCGTAAGGCAAAAAGCAGAAATTGCTTCTGAACAGATTCAATACGATCCTGGCTGTTGATATACTGTGGAGACCAGATGCAAGAGCAGTATTCAAGGATAGGGCGAACAAGAGAGATGTACAGAAGTTTTGTTATAAAAGGATCGTTAAACTCTTTAGACCATCGTTTAATGAATCCAAGTACACCTTTTGCCTCATTAACAATGGTATCTATATGAAGATTGAAACAGAGTTTAGAATCAAAAATAACGCCAAGATCCTTAACTGTTAGTATACGTTGCAAAGGGATATTGTCGATTGTATAACTAACAAGATAAGGTGTAGTACGATTAAAAGTCATAAACATACACTTTGAACAATTTAGATGCAATTGATTGGCCGAACACCAAAGTTGCATAGCGTTCAAATCGTCTTGTAGACGAGAATGATGTAGGGGGTTAGTGTATGATAGAAAAAGTTTGACATCGTCCGCATACATGAGTACACGGGCATGTGATATAACAGAAGGAAGATCATTTATAAAAAGTGTAAAGAGTAAAGGTCCAAGATGACTACCTTGAGGAACACCAGAAGTAACGTGAACCCTTTTAGAGGTAGTCAACCTCAGTATTACTCTTTGGGTCCTACCTTTTAAATAAGAATTAATCCAAAGTAAAAGGGACAGAGGGAAACCTATTCGGTCAAGTTTAAAAAGTAAGATGTCATGGTGCACAGAGTCAAACGCCTTACTGAAGTCAGTGTAAATGACATCAGTTTGCATTTTCGAAAGGAAAGCATCATTTACCAAGGAAGTAAACTCAAGCAGATTGGTCGTAGTTGACCGATTCTTTACGAATCCATGTTGAACAGGGGAAACAACTGATTTGCAGAAATGCTGCAAATTCGAAGTGATTATTTTTTCAAATAATTTAGGAATAGCAGACAGTTTTGCAATGCCCCTGTAATTTTGTATATCAGACTTCCCACCTTTCTTGTGAAGAGGAATGATATAAGATTCTTTCCAAAGAGATGGAAAGACAGAAGTTTCAAGGGATAGATTAAAAAGCTTTAGCAATGGATAGAAAAGGGAAGAACTGCACTCCTTGAGTAGACAACTAGGAATATTGTCCGGCCCAGGAGAGTAAGAAGATTTTAGAGAGTTTATAGCTAATAGGAGAGAGGAGTGTGAAATAATGGGGGGAGGTATAGAACTAGCGGAGGAAATAGTATAAGGGTAAGAATTAGTATTAGGACAGACTGAAGAGTAAGTTGATTGGAAAAAATTAGCAAAGAGGTTAGCAGAATCAATGTCATTGCTAGCTTTATCCATCCCAAGAAAAAAAGAAGATGGCAAAGTTGAAGACTTACGCTTCAAGTTTACAAAATTATAAAACTGTCTCGGATTTCGGGCGAATTGCCTTTTACAACGAATTAGATAATTCTCATAGCATTGAGAATTAAGAAGAAAAAAGTTCGACTTGGCTATGGAATATTTAGCCAAGTCTGTACACGAACCAGACTTTTTAAACTTTTTAAAATATTTGGATTTTACATTTTTTAGATGTGATAATCTGGGAGTAAACCAGGGTGGTTTTGAAAAAGTAGTCGAAGGAATTGACTTAGGAATACACACATCTAAGAGGGAGTTTAGGGTGATATAAAAAGAATTAATAGCTGTATTCATATCAACTGAGTCATATAAGAAAGACCAATCGGTTGAATAAATAAGCTGATTCAGCAAGGAATAATTTCCTTTGCGAAAGCAATAGCGGGGCTTATTGGCTGATGAGCACGAAATGGAAGGATTACAATTTAGCATTGCAATCTCTAAAGTTGGATGATAGACATCCTCAGGAAGAGATAAAGGAGGTGACCTAGACACATTAGAAATAAGGTAGTCGTTAACAAATACAAGGTCAAGTGTTCTATTCATATGATTAGAAATTGAATTGATTTGAAACAACGAAAGATCAAGCATGCAGTCTAAAAAATCGTGCTGTGCTGAGGGCACTAGATAATTTTCAGCAGTGAATAATGACCAAGAGATGTTCGGCAAATTAAAATCACCCAACACCAATAATAGGTCATTATCCCGCACGTGTGAAGAAACTTCTTTAATACAAGTAATATGATTCATATAAACTTGAATATCAGAAGAAGGTGGGACATAAGAGCATGTTACATAGATATTCCGTGTAGGAAAAGACACCTTAACTGAGACAATCTCAGCGTCAGTAGGCGTACTAAAACAGAATAGTTCAGACTGGAGAGTGGCTTTAACGGCAATTAACACCCCACCACCTCGAGTCGGCCGATCATTTCTAAACAAAATAAAGTTATTCGGTAATATCTCAAAATCAGATATGGTTGAGTTTAACCATGTTTCTGAAAATGCTATTATGTCCGAATCGAAGGAAGTGCTGGCAATAAAAAGATTTTTTAGCTTTGAAGTGAGACCTCTGACATTCTGATAATGAATAAAGATTTGGTCAGAAGATGAAGCTAGTTTTTTGGGGCAGAAATGGTACCCTGTATTGAAGGGACTGGAAGGGTGACAGGCTGGTTACGCTTTTTAGGCTTGAACTCATGAACAATCATGTGTGGTGGCCAAAATTTGGGATCACAAATGATTGGGAACATATCATGTGAAACATTTATTTTGAATGATGATATTTCACGAGGGGTGGAGAAATTAAATTTAGTTATTGACACGCTAGCAGAAGATTTGCTAGCAATATAGGCTGCCAATGACTCAGAAGTGGTGTCCGACGAAAGTCGAGACACAAAAACTTGCCTACGAGGGGCAACTACCGTTAAAGTAGGCGCTGATGGGGCTGTAGGTAATACAGGAGTTGGAGGAGCTAACGAGGCACAATGATTGCTTTTAACAATCTGCGCAAGATTGCGCGCAGGTCTACCTTTGCGGCCAGGAGCTGACGGGGCTGAGGCTATTTGATTAATTGGGACGGAATCAGGTACGGGCTCTACTGGGTCTAGTACAGGGCTTGAAGCCGGGGTAATTGGACAGTCGCTTGGAGAAGGCGATAAAGACAACATTGGAGATACCTCCAAGTTGCTAGGAAAAGACAAGAAAGTCTTAGGAGTCTGAACAGACGTAGAGGGCAATTGCAAAAGTTGAGGCTCCAACCGGCGATTGGTTGGAGACTCAAATTTATATTTGCCTAGCAAATCGAAACTCGAGTCAAAATTACTCGAGAGCTGCTTAGCCACATTATTTAATTTTAAGAATTGACTTCTCACAGAATTATACATTCTGGAGAAATCAATTTGCTTGTCGATGCATTCTGGGCACGACCAACGCAAGCCACCGCAGCCCTTCTTGGCAATAGCAGCGATCTTGTCGCAATCACGCCCAGTGAGACCTGCACATTTAGCATGCATCATATTCTCACACAGCCAGCAATTAACAAATTGCGGCAGTGCAGAATCGTCAGTCTGCTTGAACGTGCACGGTTTCTTACAGCACGACATAATTATTAAATGCACAAGCAACTTGCGAGAGCGCAGAGCAAAACGAAACGAAAACGGTGCACAAGTAAACACTCAAAAAACAATTATTCGTACACAAACAAATTGTTTGGTGCGAAAAGCAATAGAAAGAAATTTGTGAGAGCGCGATGCACAAGCAGAAAGTATGCAGCGAACACACGCACAAACAAGTGTATGCACAGGGGAGCACAAAGGCAAAAGACTTAAAACAGCCAATAACAACAAACACGGAACTGACGCCGCGTTTTATAAAATGTAATAATTAACAGACACGCTGCACAACAGATGACACTTTGCACAGTTTATAAAAGCTTTTTAAATAATGCACCGAAAAATGCAAAATTTTGAAATATAAAGCAAGATAAAAGCGCAAAAATATATAAAAATCTTGGAGCACAAGTAAAACACGTCAATCACTCTCAACTGAGAACTCTCTCTGAGAGGGGGTTTTTCCCAGGCAATGGAAATACCCAGTGGGGAAGGGAGGAGCTGCGCGGAGCTGCCAAAAACTGTAGTTTCCTTGCATATATATGCGGGGTTAAGCGAGCGTTGGGCTTGTGTGTCTTATGTGAGGGTGTGTGTGCACATTTTTGACTTTTGTTTATGTTCATAACAATGTTGGGCACACACACACATGCATACATATATATATATATATATATATATATAGTGACATATCCATAGTCGCACCCACCCTTTAACATAACTTAGCACATAAGCATAAGCACAATTATAAACATTTCTAATATTGTAAACAAAGAGCCTGGTGATAACATCGACATTGGTCAAGATCAAACTGTCCCCCTTTGGTAGACATAAACAATTCACCCTAAATATCACGCCACTGTCAATGTTCCCATCAGAGTACTATCCCACGCATAATTGCTGACGCAGCTCAAACTTCACTCAATTTTGACTCAAACTCTCTCAAAGCGAAGTTTGCTAAGCGACCGCAACAGTTAGATAAATCAGTTCATATTCGGGAAGCAAATCTGAATGTACTCAACAAAAGTAGCCGTTAAGTGAAAATAATAAATTGAAATATATTTTTTTATAGTAACCTAACGTGTAAAACTTAATTGGCGCAGCCGGTAGGATACGTCGGGAAAAATTAAAGATCGCTAAAGGATAATTAATTCCCAGATCTAACGCACAATCGCGACCGAAAGTGTTGTCGGAGTGTAATAAAAATTTTCTCGAATACGTATCCGCACAAGAACCTTCGGGTCACTAGTAGCTTAATAATATTGACCCTTTGGGCAATAAAGCTACTACAGTTAATAACGACTGGCTTTGCATATCGTTTGATCCCTGCAATACGTTATTACTGAGTCTTTTTAAGACACACACACAAAAAAAAAAAAACATTTAACCAATAATCCATCACAAACTTTAACCTAAAATAAAAGTGCAAAATCAAAGAACAATAAAGTTCAAACCTACAAACTCAAAACTATTCAAAAAAAAGTGTATTACACCAAGATGACAATGGAATTATCAGAACAACACCTCAACCAGGCCCTTTCACAACTTAGACAGGTGCCAAGCTTTGACGGATCAACGGATCAACTAAACGCCTTCATTAAAAGGATAGATTACATCCTACACCTGTATCCAACCCGAGATGTTAGACAACATAGCATCTTATACGGAGCCATCGAATTGCAAGTCACAGGAGATGCTCAGAGAATATCACAAAGGACAGCAGCCAACACTTGGCAGGAGCTGAGAAACGCATTAATTGAAGAATACAAAGTGCAGACACCATTTGAAGAACTCCTTCGACGCTTATACAACACGAATTACCAAGGAAACGTCCGTAAGTTCATCGAGGAGCTCGAGAATAAATCTTTTGTTATATTAAATAAGTTAGCACTAGAAAATATACCTAGCAATACAACCCTTTATACAAATGCTATGAATAACACAATCAAAGATGTTATTACAAAAAAATTACCAGATAGGCTTTTCATGATGTTAGCCAGACACGACATTACGTCGACACAAAAACTAAAGCAAGTAGCTCAAAGAGAGGGATTATATGAAAATAGCGTTACTGAAAAACCTAAAAATAATAATGTTCAGGGAAATCCAAATAACAATCGTAGGAACATGGGAAATTATCAGCAAAATGCTAACCCAACCACCATTTCAAGTGGTTATTCCAACACAAATCAGAGTTATCACGCACAAAATAAACAGCACAATAAGTCCGAAGACAATCAGAAAGCTCACCACGAGTTCCAACAGAAATTAAGTCAAGGTAGATACCAAAATCCCTTAAACTACCAAAATCAGTCCCATTCACGCTTGAATGCACCAAACCCTCCGACTAAACGTCAAAGAGATAGTAACAGTGGGCAGATGAAAATGGATACATCCGAAAATTTTCATCAGCAAGCCTCGGAACAAACAGAAGAAATCCATTCATAAAATTGATTATGAATGACGAAGTTCTAAAATGTGTCATCGACACAGGTTCAACCATTAATCTAATGAAAACTAACCGCTTAAATTTTCCAGTTTACAACGAAACATTAAAGGTTCACACCATAAATGGTGTTATTGAATTAAAACAAAGTATACGATTAGGAGCAAGCAAAATTTGTCCGAGCAAACAAAAATTCTATATTCACGACTTCTCAGAGCATTATGATGTTCTGATTGGGAGAGAATACCTTGAGGCATGTCAAGCAAAAATAGACTATGCACAAGGATCCGTAACCTTAGGAGAATTTAACTTTTGTTTTAGATATAACGACGAAGAGGTCGAAGAGGACATGACCGCACAAGAGTGCCTTGATCCACCCTCAACAGAGGACAGACCATTTAACTTCGCTATTAATAATGAATTAATAGAAAACAATGAGTTTAGGCTAGAGCACCTAAACTCAGAAGAAAAAGAAAAAATAAAAAAAGTTTTACATGAATTTCGTGATATCCAGTACCATGAAGGTGACAATTTGACTTTCACTAGTACAATTAAACACAAAATTCTAACAAAACATGAGGACCCAATTTACAAGCGTCCATACAAATATCCTCAAATATACGATGAGGAAGTAAATAAACAAATAAGCGATATGATAAAACAAAATATCATACGTAAATCCAAATCCCCTTACTGCTCACCAGTAATAATCGTTCCAAAGAAAAACGATGCATCTGGAAAGCAAAAGTTCCGGTTAGTCATAGATTACCGCAATCTCAATGAACTAACTATTAATGATAAATACCCTATCCCGATCATGGATGAAATATTAGACAAACTTGGAAAATGTCAATATTTCACAACCATTGATCTAGCCAAAGGCTTCCACCAAATCCAAATGGATCCTGGTTCAATACCCAAGACCGCATTTTCGACTAAACATGGCCATTACGAGTACACTCGCATGCCATTTGGTCTTAAGAATGCACCTGCAACGTTCCAACGTTGTATGAACAATCTCTTAGAAGATTTAATTTTTAAAGATTGTCTGGTCTACTTAGACGACATTATTATTTTTTCCACTTCATTGGAGGAACACATTTTGTCGCTACAAAAGGTATTTAAGAAGCTTAGAGAAGCTAACTTAAAACTACAGTTGGATAAATGCGAGTTTATGAGAAAAGAAACTGAATTTCTCGGTCACATCATCACAACTGAGGGTATAAAACCAAATCCCAACAAGATACAAGCAATTGTCAAATTCCCAATTCCAAAAACCCCAAAAGAAATTAAATCATTTCTAGGATTATGTGGTTTCTATAGGAAATTTATACCAAATTTCGCTAATATAGTAAAACCATTAACACTTAAATTAAAAAAGGGAGCAAAAATCAATATAAAAGACAGAGACTACGAACTAGCGTTTGAAAAGCTAAAAGTACTCATAACATCCGACCCAATTTTAATATACCCTAACTTCGAAAAACCATTTTCATTAACTACAGACGCAAGTAATATGGCAATAGGGGCCGTCCTTTCGCAAGAGCATAAGCCTATATGCTATGCAAGTAGAACTCTCAACGAGCATGAGTTAAATTATTCAACGATTGAAAAAGAATTATTAGCAATCGTTTGGGCCACTAAATACTTTAGGTCCTATCTCTTTGGTCGACAATTTCAAATCCTTAGTGATCACAGACCACTCGTCTGGTTAAATAATATGAAAGAACCTAACATGAAATTACAAAGGTGGAAGATCAAGCTAAATGAGTTTGATTTCCAAATTAAATACGTCCCAGGAAAAGAAAATTATGTGGCAGATGCTCTGTCCAGAATTCAATTAAACGAAAACTTCCTAGGCGAAGATACAATTAGCACAAGAGCAACAATACATAGTGCTCAAGAAGACAACAGTAACCATTTACAAATCACAGAAAGACCACTTAATTATTATAATCGACAAATAGAATTTGAAAAAGGAACCGAGAACGAAACAAAAGTTACGAATTACTTTCACAAAACCAACATAAAAATTACGTACAAAGACATGACTAATACGCATGCCAAAGAATTAATAAAAGAATACTTATGCACAAAGAAAAGTGTGCTATACTTCCACAACGAAGCAGATTTTCCAATTTTTCAAGAAGCCTACTTAGAAATAATAAGTCCGAATAATTCAACAAAGGCAATGAAAACTAGTACAAAATTAATAGACCTTCAAACATACGCAGAATTCAAAGAATTAATATTAAAAAAGCACAAAGAATTATTACATCCAGGAATTGAAAAAACTATCAATTGGTTCAAAGAAACCCACTATTTCCCAGATTATCAAAATTTAATTCAAAATCTAATAAATGAATGTGAGATTTGCAACATCGCAAAAACAGAACACAGAGATACAAAATTAACTTTCGAAATAACTCCAGAAATCGCTAATATCCGAGAAAAATATGTAATGGATTTTTACATAGTAGGAGATAAACAATTTTTATCTTGCATTGATATCTATTCAAAATTTGCATCATTAATAGAAATAAAAAGTAGAGACTGGCTAGAAACCAAACGAGCTATATTACAAGTGTTCAACCAAATGGGTAAACCCATCGAAATAAAGGCAGACAAAGACTCAGCTTTTATGTGCACAGCTTTACAATTATGGCTAAAATCAGAAGCAGTAAATATTAATATAACCACTAGTAAAAATGGTATATCCGACGTAGAACGATTTCATAAGACAGTTAACGAAAAACTAAGAATCATTAACAGCGACTCAGACGTCGAAAATAAACTTACAAAATTTGAAACTATACTCTACACGTACAATCATAAAACAAAGCACAAAACGACTAACAGAACACCAGCGGACATATTCATATATGCAGGTACACCAGAGTATGACACTCAAGCTAATAAAGAAAAACTAATAAATAATCTCAACAAAAAACGAACAAATTATGAAATTGACACTAGATACAAACACTCACCGTTAGTTAAATCAAAGACGACAACCCCGTTCAAGAAAACAGGAGAACTAAGACAAATCGACGACAAACATTTTGAGGAAACTAACAGAGGCAGGAAAATAACACATTACAAAACCAAATTCAAAAAGAAAAAGAAGACTAATCAAAGCAAATATAACAATTACAGGTCAACAACAGACAGCGATCAAAACATACAAGCACCAGCTTAAATTAATTATTATAATATTACTATCAATAACTGTAAACCATATAAATGCACAGAGTATTGAAATTAATCCTATCAAAGCCCATAACGGATATCTCATATTTAAAACAGGAACCATAGACATTCCGACAGATTACGAATTCCACTGTTTAACGGTTAATATAACAAAAACCGAAGAAACTTTTAACAATTTAATTGAACAAAGTAAAGAATTCAATAACCTTATACAAATCGAATACCTAGTAGAAAAATTAAACAGAGAAATAAACGGCTTAAAAATAGCCAAACGCAGCAAAAGAGGTTTAGTTAACATAGTAGGAACAGCATATAAATACTTATTTGGAACATTAGATCAAGAAGACAAAGCAGAAATTGAACAAAAAATAAGCAACTTAGCAGAAAACAGCGTTCAGGTTAACGAATTAAATTACATAATAGAAGCTATAAACAAAGGAATAGAAATCATGAACGAACTAGATCAAGAGAAACAAAAAGGAAAGAAATTAGATATCCTTATATTTAACTTACAACACTTTACAGAATATATAGAAGACATTGAGATGGGAATGCAGCTCACAAGATTAGGAATTTTTAACCCAAAATTACTAAAACATGACTATTTGTTGCATGTTAATTCTGAGAAATTGTTGAATACAAAAACTTCCACTTGGTTTAAATCAGATACAAACGAAATACTGATAATATCCCATATTCCTCGAGAAATAATAAAAAGCCCGGTATTCGAAATAATTCCATACCCGGATGAAAATAATAATATTTTGACAGAAATAGCTCATAAAAAATATTTTACCCAAGATAAAAAAGTTTATAGCAGAGAAACAAAAAAATTAATTAATAATGAATGTTTAACAGGAATTTTAAACCAAATAACATCAGAATGTAGTTATACTAAAATTTTGCAAAATTTTCAAATCAACTACATAGAACCAAATATAATTTTAACTTGGAATTTACCAAAAACTATATTAAACCATAATTGTATAAATAACGAAATAACAATAGAAGGAAACAATATAATAAAAATCTTTAATTGTTCACTGCAAATTAATGAAATTTCAATTTCAAACAATGTGTTAGATTATACTCAAAGCATTTACGTAAGCAATGATGTTATAAAATTAGAACCACTTTCGTTTGTACAAACGAAACAAATTATAAATGCACATACAAAATTTAACAATGTATTCCAGATAATTACAATAACCATATTTGTAATCATATTAATAAGTTTAACACTGTATTTGACATATAAGTTCAAAAGCATACCTAAGAAATTAATTATAAAATATAAAAAACCCAAAGTAGAAGAAACACCTACAATAATAGGAGATATACCAATTGTAAAAGAAGAAAATGTTACACTATATCCAAACTTAAACACCTGAGGACAGGCACTTTTCTAATGGTTGGGGGAGTGACATATCCATAGTCGCACCCACCCTTTAACATAACTTAGCACATAAGCATAAGCACAATTATAAACATTTCTAATATTGTAAACAAAGAGCCTGGTGATAACATCGACATTGGTCAAGATCAAACTGTCCCCCTTTGGTAGACATAAACAATTCACCCTAAATATCACGCCACTGTCAATGTTCCCATCAGAGTACTATCCCACGCATAATTGCTGACGCAGCTCAAACTTCACTCAATTTTGACTCAAACTCTCTCAAAGCGAAGTTTGCTAAGCGACCGCAACAGTTAGATAAATCAGTTCATATTCGGGAAGCAAATCTGAATGTACTCAACAAAAGTAGCCGTTAAGTGAAAATAATAAATTGAAATATATTTTTTTATAGTAACCTAACGTGTAAAACTTAATTATATATATATGTGTGTATATAGTTACGGGTGTGTGTGTGTGTGTGTGTATAAAGTAAGTGACTTCTTGGCGCCTTCTTGCATGTTTGGCCGGAAGAAACCGCTGACTGCCAACTTGGGACTCGCCTCTGCTTAGCCATTTTGTTAGTTATTTTAAAATAACAAAAACCAGACTGTCCCACAAAGTGAAGAGGCGAATATTAAATGCTCTCTCAGAGGTAGGAGAAATAATAAATAAAATCAATTTTGCTCCCGTTGCTCTCATTTGCAGCTTAAGAAATCTTTATTGTCGATTGCATTTGATTTAACAAAAAGTTGTTTGCCTCATTCAAAGCGTTACGCATTTCATGATAAACCAGTAATACCCTCTGGAAGTGTATAAGATGTGCAAAAGAAAAAGAAAACAAAAAAAGTTATATAAGTGAGATTTTTTCCTCTCTCTCCCTCACCAGTTGCGCGCATAAAACTCTCTGGCAACTCTGCGCTGTGTGGCCACTGGTGTCCGTTTTAATGCCCATTATCATGATGTGTGTTTGTATGTGTGTGTGTGTGTGCGTGTGTGTGTAGAGGGCTGAGCCTAAGCATTTTTATGGCCTCCTGCTGCCGTTCTCTGCCTCCATCAAGCCCACAAATCAGCACAGAACAAGCTTACTTAATGACTTGCCCGCCAGGTGGCGTTGCACAAACCGTTATGAGTGTCAAAATGTGGGCAAAGAGTGTGCGGGTGTGTGTGTGTGTGTGTGTGTGTGTGTAGGTAGATGTGTTTGGGTGTGTGTTTGTGTGCTTTTGCTTCCTTGTATAACACATTTCATACGCCTCGTTGACGCGACGACATTGTCATACCCGTGCTAGATTAATTAAATGGGGTATATACAAAAATCAGATAATAAAAGGTTAAAGCGTGAATAAAATGTCAGCTGTCTACAAAATCGATTCAGTTTTAACAAAGCTATGTTAGCTTGAAGTTTGGCAAGTGTATTTACTAGGAACCTAAGCATATGAATTGTCCAAAAAATTGAACAGCTCAAAATTGCCTTTGAGTATGATTTTGATAAGTTTTTATTCTAATTTTGAGCATCACAATTCATTGAAGATAA
Source organism: Drosophila virilis (assembly GCF_030788295.1). Lineage (NCBI taxonomy): Eukaryota > Metazoa > Arthropoda > Insecta > Diptera > Drosophilidae > Drosophila > Drosophila virilis. The sequence continues at coordinate 2,836,462 of NC_091546.1, forward strand.
AATATCAAGATTCTAATTATTGAAAATTTTTTTCTTTTTTGGAAAATTGAATTGGGCTGAAGTGCAGAGTATTAATATAAATATAGAATACATTTAATTGCAGCATTTCGAAGAGTGTCAAGCCATAAAAAAACAAGTAAAAATTATTTTTGGCAAAGTTGAAGCACAGTTACAAAAAATCACTTGCAACGATCAGCCAAAAAAAAAAAAATAAGTGTTTTCTAAAGGTTAACTGGAAACGAAAAATATGTCCTTTATGCCTATTTTAATTGGTATTAAATACGATTGAATTATAGAAAAAAATCTATTAATTAATGCACCTCCAGCTCAAGACGATCGATTAGTTCTTAGTACAAGCTTTTTAAGGCCTCTGACAGGTATCTAATTAGTCGGTGTTGCTTTCATTGAAAATTCACAACATTTTATGTTATGCACACACTCTTAAAACACCCCAACGTTGAGGTGCCTGACATGACTCGGGCACATTTTTAATAGACTTTGCAGATAATGTGTACAGCGTGTCGGGGTGAAAGCAAGGAATATGGCACATGGAGGCCAGTCAACTCTATGAAAGTTGCGGCTTGCAGAAAAAAAAGACAACAAATAAACGCCCTCAAATGAATAGGAAATTGTGCATGCCCTTGCAGTCGAATGGTATGCACATAATTATGTGGCCGCAAAGTTTTATCCTTGATGTGTATAATTAAGGATGTTGGACTTAATAATGCGTACCAAAGGTTTTGAGCTTTAAAACTATGTACTTTCAGTGCATAGCTTAAGTATACAAAGTGTCGGGCTTCCAACAAGCCAAAGGAAGTGTTTCATCTTTCGCCTAGAAAGAAAAAACTATATTTTGTTAAGATCAAAAATTTGCTTATGCTTTTAGCCCTTGGGAATTCAGTTATTAAAATGAATAAATTTGCAGTTTTTAGTAGCTGAGATTTAAGTACACAACAAGATTTACATAAATAAGCAAATAAAGGGCTTCAAATATCCACAATCCAAAGCTTATGAACCTAAATAATGCAAATATATTCTGATGTTAATGCTTGGGCTAGTAAAAGTCGAGAGAGCTCGCCTTAGAGATACCCTGTCTTAATGCCTCGAACTGATTTTGAGAGGGGCTAATCAAATTTCCAAATTACAAAATTTTTTATTAAAAAAAGGAAATAAATAAATAAACTTAAAGCATAAAAATAATAACAAAAAAAATTTAATAATAAATATTTCATGTTTGAAGGCAATCAATATTGAGAATTCCATACTTAATATAAATAATATGAAATAATATATAAAAAATATATGAAATATTTTGATTCTAGCTACAGGTCTTAAAATGCCATCTCCAGCCTCTTACATATTCACAAAACTGCTCTGCATGCCCTACTTAATACTTGAAATGGTTCTAGGGTATTCAAATGAGTTTAGCTTAATGAAAACTTCAGTCAGAACGAGTTGCTAAGCGAGTAGAAATATATATTTATATATATTTTTATAAACATGTCCAGCATACTTTTGAGTGCTTATGTAAACGACCTTCGCCCTCTATTTGCTGCCTCTCGTTGCTGTCGCTGTTGCTTTGCTCAAGCTGCATAATTGACAAGAGAGAGAGAGAGAGAGAGATGAAGAGGGGGCAAACGCAAAGCCAAAGCGAAATCTAAAAGAAAATGTACGCAAGACTACAAAACGTTTGACGTTTGAAACTTTTGTTTTGTGTATTCCCAGTACCCCTGTTGCCACCTCTGCCCCCACTCTTGTCTCCTGTCGCTTGAGTGTCGCGTCTGTGTTTACGCTTGAGCGTGCACTAAGACAGCCGCACATCCTGTGGATGCATTTCGTCCGCCCGCCCTGCCCTCCACTTTGAAACGAGCGCGCGTCCTTCGCAAACTATGCTAACATGTGTTGCGAATTTATCTCTGGGAATTTCGAAAAAAAAAAAACAACTAAATAAGTTTTCCCCCTAGCAAATAAAATAAATATATACACATGTATATTTTTTCTTTTAACTTGCAGCTAACATGCATGTTAATTATGTCACACACATGACAAAACTTTCAGGCATCGTTTCAAATTGCCTTCACTTGAGAGTATTTCGAGGGCAATTAACTAGCTGCTAAATATATATGTACATATATGCATAGTTTAGTAATAGTTACTTATCTAGGCTATTGCATGGCCTTAATTTGCGCTTGATTTGCGACCAAAGTTGGTTTTAGACATAACCTCAAATGCTATACGCATAGCTACGAGTGCCAACATCTTTTGCCTCAAACTACAGACAAGTTTGTTTTCCTCCTGCTAACCCTGCCTTATCCCTACTTCTATTGCAAACTTTGGCAAAGTTCAAAGTGCAAACTATGCAAGCTGCATTTGCAATGCGGCATTTTTTTTTTTTGTTTGTGACACCGACCCGAACAAAATCTGAACAGACTGCGCTAAAAATTTCGTTATAGAAATTTCCATTTCGGCTTCAGTCTCTCACAGGCTGAAAGTCTCTCAAAGTTAAGTTCGTGTTACACTGTAACACCTAATTAAATGCCGCAGAAAATGCCATTGAAAACGGATAGTTCTTATGCGATATATGGATAAATTCCAGAACACGCACACAATATCCCACGTCTTCAACATGTACTAAGAAGACAATTAAAGTTTAAAACTTTTTTAATTAAAGACGCTGTGAATAGTTTTAAGATTAGGCATGGTTTTTTTACTTAATTCTTATACCAGTCCAAACTTCCCTTTCTCATAACGCGGTCAAATTCTAGGCGATTTTCATGAGATTTGGTTTGGCCTCGTCTCATGACGAGAATTGGCTTTTTGATAATGGTTCGGCTTTTACAATTAATGAGCATTAAAATATATCAACATCATTTTCGGTTAAAATTCATTTACCTTTTGAATTTTCACCACGTTCCATTCAAAATTGTATATAAATTCTATTGAAAATTAATTCTATTAAATTCAATATTGTGAAAATATACATGAAAACGTAAATTTCCTTGCGAGTTTTCAATGATTTGCGTGCATGTCGCTTCAAAGTATGCAAAAACAAATGGGAAAACCCAACAGAACACAACACAGCACAGTACGGCAAACGAATGCTAATGCAAAGTGACACACGAGGCGTATGTGGAATATTTGGCTTGTGCGCGCATTGCTCATACGCCGCGTTGCTGTCGAAAGTTTATGGTTTTATTTTGTTGCTGTTCGCTGCTCGTTAGCCTTGCCTGAGCGTCAGAATTAAATGACATTGTTTTTAAGCAAGGCGCAACTCAATCGTAAATCATGTGATTGTTGTTATTGTTACGGTTGTTGTTGTTGTTGTTGTTGCTTTTGTTATTGTTGTTGTTGTTGTTGGCAAAGGTAAACAGTGTCATATAAAACCCGCAGTTGTCTGCTGTGCCGTCTGCCCGTTCGTATGTGGTAAAAGTTTGAGAAAAATTTGATATATATGACAGTTGTTGTTCTCGTTGATGCTGTTGTTGTTTATCTCATTGTTGTTGTTTTTGTTGTTGTTACCCCATTTGACAGTTACATGCACTGCACCGCAGCCTGAAAAACGAGACACAAAACGTAGAAATAAAATGGAGAAACAGAATTGCAAAGAGTTGCATATAATTTTGTTGTAGACTCTAAGGAAGCAAGTTTTTATGTGTGTATGTGTGTGTTTTTTTTTTTTTTGTACGTGACAGTCAGCATTTTTTCTTATGAGTGCGCCCCCGCTCTCCCTTTCCCACTCTCTCTCCCTTTCCGTCAGTCGCTCTATTTCAACCGCTTCGAGCGGGAGCGAGGCACAGCATTTGGGTCAACTATCGACTGGCATTTGTAGCCGCTTTCAAAATGTCAGCAATACAAGCTTCCAGCCAGAAAGAAGGAGAGCGCAACAACAAAAAAAACCCCAATTTTTTTTTTACGAAAGTGTTGCAGCACTCACCGGAGAGTTGAGATGGACATTGCTTTGGGTTCGCTTGTTGGGAAGCCACTCAACTGCAGTGAAAATTGATTTCAATTGCCGTATATGATGGTGAAATCGCCATGCTCAAAAGGAAAAAATTCTGTGTGGGGCTGCCTACAGCAAAAGTGGAGAACAAGAATTGGGTACAAAGAAATGCATGTTGGCTTAAATAATTTAGTTGATTACGTGACTGACAGGTACTAAAAGTCCATGACTTGCTTGAATGGAAAAGTCTTTAAACTGATTGTTTTCCGAAGTATGTTGTGTTTGCAAAGAGCTGTTAAAGTAACGCTGTTAATGTTAATTGAATATTAAACATAACATTTCATTGAATTAAAATCATAATGCAATTCTTTGGGGGCTTAGGTCAGTCTCCATATGATAAAAGTGAAGCTTTCAATGTTAAGCGAATGTAAACAAATACTTAGCTCATTTAATTCCGTGTTAAAGAGACGCTGTATGATTTAGTGGAACGTTATACATTATATGTTCTATTAAATTGATATATAAAAAATGCAATGTACATTAACATGGCTCTGTAAGTTAACATAACTATGTAAGCATACATGTAAACATTTCTTTTTCGAGAGTGCCGAGATACAATAAAGAATAGTACAACAAAAAGTCTTCCTAAAACTCACAAAACACATACGAAATCTTAGCAAAATAAAAGCAGCAAACATTGCCTATAATCAAAAATATGTATATTTATATTAACAGAGCTATAGCTTGACTTATCAATGGGGTATATTAATATATTCACTACAATACTCTGGTCAATTGAAACTGAAAAGCTGAAATTGAGAAGAAAACCACTTTAAATAGCATTAAGCAGAATGCAAATCTCAAATGGAGCTGATTAGCGTATTAAGTATTGCGTATTATCGCATTGTGGCATTGACAATGACGCTCATTATTCGGCCTGGATGACGATGCATCTCATATTGAATTTCAAGTGCCAGACTGTCGATGGGTATTTGGCCAGGCCAAAACTGTTGACAATAATGAAGCTGCTGAACATTTTGTGGTTATGTTTATTGTCTCTGTTCACATTGTTACCCTTGTTTCTTGTTGTTGTGCATGTTAAGTTGTGGTTGTTGTTGTTGCTGTTGCTGTTGTTGTCGTTGCTCTTGTCCAGAGGCCATTTAGAAACATTTGTGTGCATCTGTGCGAATTGTTATTTGTGCATTGTGCAGTTTCCAGTGCTGTTGCGGTTTTTCTGGGATTTCGTAATTCGCCCAGATGCACATCTATGTGGTTTATTGCTGAAAACACTCGAAAAGGGGCGTGCACAATTACTGGCTAGAAAGGAAATGCTATTTAAAAGTGCATCAAAGCTCTTAAAAGAAGCACCATTTAAAAGAGTAACCGCATTTTTGGTAATGCTTGAGGTTAGTTTTAGGTGCCTTGTGCTTGACTAGATTTTAATGTAATGTAGCATTTAGCTAACAGGAGTATTGATTTTATTATCATGATAATGTGAAAAATTGGGCTAAGTTAGCAGCATTTTCTATTCTATAACCGTTAGCTGACAAGCTGACAAGCTGGCAACGCTGCAATCAAGCTTCATGTAAAATATTTTAGCTGGCTGATAAAGTTGTTAAAGTGCAATGGCTTAAACATAATGGAATCTTATATAAATAAAACTAGATTATAAAATGATAAGCACGTAGAATAGATAACGTTCAAACAAATTATCGATAATGTTATCGATATATCTGCAGCCATGTTGCAAGCATGTTTATTTATTAACCCTCACACCGGCTGCGTATTTTCGAGTTGATTATATTTCACGAGCTGTCTGCTTGAAAATGCACGCTCGCAAATCAATTGCCATGGCGATTGCAATTTAGTAAATTGGTTTTGGGGTTTGGGAATATCCCCCATTGAAGAATGCAGAACAAATGTTGTGCACAAGGTGCGCACAGCCAGGGGGGACGCATCAATTGAAGTTGCAGGCGAACGATTTACATTTACAATTTGCTGTTGGCCTCAAATTTCTTAAAGCTTTTGCACTTGTCCAAGAAACATGCGCGAAATATACCGAAGCATACTGCAAATCCCCCCGCCCCCCCTGCCGCTGTTGCACATGCCTGCCATTTGATAAATGTCTCCACTGTGCCATCGTCCTGATACCTTGGGGCATGATAAATTACTTGCATACTCTAAAGCAAGTTTCACATTTGCAAATAGCATATTTCTTTAAGCCTTATCCAATGTGCAGCTCAGTGCAGGGAAATTGGAATTGGGAATGGAAATGTGTGCAGCTACGTGATGAATCCGCAGGGAACTGGAGGCTAGAGCAACGAGAAATAAGCATTTGATCTTTGAAATTCCTTTGCAAATCATTATATTACAAGCTCTTGAGCTTTGCATTTAAATGAAATATTTCCAATTAAAATTGTTCGATTTCTGCAGGAAATTTAAATTGCTGAATAATCTTGTTTCCATACAAAAAATAATAAATCAATGAAATGTAAAATATAATGAGTTTAAATGCCAGAGTCAAAGCATAGCTGAAATAAAATATTAAATAAAATATCATCGCGTTTATACATCCGCAGAAATGCCTTTAGGAAATTCATAACTTCTCTCAAACATATCTTAAAGATATTCTCCATTTAAGGCGTCTAATCTAAATCTCACACATTTAATTGTCAATTTATATTTTCGTTCTAAAGTTCCGCTAAGCACTAATCCGTTTATCGTTGCCAACGTATCTAAGACTCTTAATTAGCGCCTTTCCACAAACACACACCCATTGGGGAAAATCCGCCTCCACACTTTAAGCCATTCTAAGCCGACGTGCCACACGTGTTGCACAAATGTTTCGACACATTAATTCCATGTTGAGTTTCCAGCTAAAGGCCCATTAAATAAAACGCAAGCGCACAACAATGAAAAATTCTTATGGGCAATCCATAAGAAAGTCATTTATATAAACACCCGCCAGAAGGCGGTTTCATTTCGACAACTGTTTTTCTTTCAGTTTCCACCACGCAGTTTTTCACAATACAAATTAAAATGGCAAATGTGTTTCTTTTCTTCATTTTTTTTCTTTTGTTGCCATTTTACCGACTTCATTTGCGTTTTGTTGTGACCTTTGCTTATTGTGCGAATTTTTGCTATTTTATACCCTATAATATTCTTACAAAAAGCCAATCGGAATGTTTTCTTCTAATAGGATCTATAATAAGAATAGTTTTGTGAGAAGCTTATTAAAAAATTCTTATAAGAAGGACATAAGCAAAGGGCTTATTCAATTATAAGAAATAATAGAATGAATTGTCAATAAACAATCGATATTTTTCTATAACTTCGATATATCAATAAAATCTTTGTTTTTAGGTCTAAAAGAAAAAAATTATTGAAAATTAATCAAGTAAATAATCAAATATATAAAATAGAATAAAATTAAAGTGTTATAAATATAATAATATAAGTATAACAATCATCCTAGCTTATAGTATCTACAACTAATTTCCATTTGTAGATCAAATTTCTTTTTATATTTATTTCTGGAGGGTATTCAACTTTTCGCATATCGAAAAAATTACATTTTTTTTTATTATTCCTTGACTTTTTCCGTTTTATTTTGCGCTGAACAAGCATTACTTTTGCCATGGGTGGCCGCCTTTTCAATTTGCGCTTAGAAGCATGCTACGATTTGTGCTTGGCGCTCGTTGTGCTTGGCAACAGCAGGCAAATGCAAAGAATATCTAGTAAATCTTTACTATTCCTCTCGTTTCTTAACTGATTTGCAACTAGTTCGCATATATATCTCTCGGCGTGTGTTTCGCCTAACTGCCTCGAACTACTTGAAACAGTTCCACAGATGTTGCACATAAATTGCCCGGGCTGTCTCCGACTGGGCACTGTATCGAGTCTAAAATATGTCCAGCTTAATTCTCTAACATTAATTGTCTGGCTGACAGCAGATTGTCGTCTCTCAACATATGTCTAGGACCCAGAGTCAGACTCAAGGCGCAATAAAAATGATTTAATTTTACGCACCACTGCAAAATTGTCAAAAATTATTGCCCTCTTGGGAAAGATATACAAAAAAAAAAAATGGAGAAGAAAAATAATATAAGGCGCTATTTTTAAGAAGCACACGCGCTGTGCAGTATGTGAGGCGTAAAATAGCATTACATAAGCTATTTGCCTAGGAGCTACCCTGTAATATGTTTTGAATAATGTTTTATGAAGCATTATATATTTTATTAAATACATCAGCAGATAATTTTCATGTGATGAATTTTGTTTTCTTTACTTTAAAGCCCTATGGACCCACTTTAGACCTTTAATACAGGGTATTAAAGACTCTTAGAACCTTAGTACAGGGTATTAAAGATAACAAAATACTTAAGCTTTTAAAGACCAGTGATAGCTTTAGTATAGGGTATTACATATATAACAAATAAGGTACTAAAGCCTCTGATACCGCATATAGCCACATTCAAATTTGAACACAGGATATTACACATATGACTAACAAGATACACACACACACACCCATACATAAGCGCTGCAGAATATTAAAAATGTCGTCGCAGACTTTTCAATTTATTGACAATTTTGCGCCAGACGATGCTGCGCTTTAGGAAATGTATACTGTGAAGAAGAATTTTGCCGCCAAGTATGCTGCAAATTGATGTAAATTATTTGCGCATTATATTGATTGTTTTTACATACTTAAATCATTTGATGTAATTCACGAGCAGTTAAATTTTTTGCAATTTTTATTTCAAGTTTTATTTAAGTCAACATCAGACGGCAACTGAAATGTTTGGCCCCAGTTTCTGGTTCATTTGCCGTCACGTTTTTAAATGTTGACCAGTTTCCGGACGGCGTTGCCCAACGGCTGCCAAGATAAGCCGCTTAGCGCCCCGTTGATGGATACGAGCTAATGGCTTGTGAAAATGTCTGTAGCCAGCGCAGTCTTGTAAAATATACGAGCCAAGTTGGCTCGCTGCACGGCACAGTTAACTGGATTGAGTTGTTTTAGCCTTAAGCTGGGCGTAGAGGAAGAAGAAGTCAGTCATTTGGGCGTAGATATGGTATTGGAAGAGAAATATGTTCGGTTAGCCGAATATTTAAGTACTCTGAATATTTAATAAATCTATGGTTTTAATTGCAAGGTGAAGGGGCTACAATGGAGGAGGGTGTAAGCTGGTTCAGGTTTGATTGCAAGGCGTGAATGTCTCTAAGTTTGTATATGATATTCTGTAGACTTTCAGTTTCTTTTTGACAAAACCTTACCTTAGCTAGATATATGGTTGGGAAACAGAGAGAGAGACTTTTATTTTATATGAAATTTTGTAAGCTCTAGAGCTTCTGTGGACAAAATCTAACCCTTACCACACAGAAATCCTTAGAGACTTTGGAAATAGTTGGCTGCAAATCTCTTATCTCTCTCAAAAAAAATTGCAGAGTTGTGTTTCAGAAACAACAAAAAAGCCAACTGATAGTTAACCCAGCTCTTAACTAAACTAAACTTGACAAAGCACTAGAGTCTTAAAGCTTAACAAAACAAAGCCTGTTTAACTGAGTACAGAATTTGGCCTTATGTTGGAAGTTATTTGTGTAATTGAATATCGTGCATATTTACCCAAAATTCGATTATACGCATCATGTTAACAAATTCAATTATGACATTTTATATATAACTGGGTCATGATAGCACAAATATGAAATACGATAAAATGCCAAACATATCAAATGTTCAGCTCAACAAATGCGCACCTGCTGTCAACATCCCCCCCACACACACACACACACACACACGCACAAAAGCATTGAATGATTCATAATTTTGCAGATTTTGCACATATTTTGTGCTCTGTAATCGTTATCGATTGGCCGTGTAAATTATGCATATGCACATTCCCAAACAAAAACACACACACACACAAACCGCAAACAATCGCAACTCTTTGAATTTATGCACTCTACTAAGCCCCTCCCCCTTACCAGCCCCCCATCCCCCCTTCGACTTACACGTTAAATGTTATTAATATACATGGCTAGCTACACACACCCCAACCTCACATGTCGATATGCATGTGTATATAAATCGATAAATTTTATTTAGTTCCGTTTGCCGGCTTTCACTTTGCCTCCCACACACCCCTCGCCACCTTCCCCCCCGCCGCTCTTCCGTTGCCGCTGTCAGGCTAAGGACATGCGTTGGCGCTTAACCCACATAACAGAATTTTTAGTACAGTGCGCCCCCACTTTATGTGTACATGTCATTTGCTGTACCTTTTTTATTTTTATTTTATTTATTTTTTTTGTATATTAAAGCCACCCTCTGTTTATTTTTTTGTGTGTGTTTCCTTTGCTTTTTTCTGTTTGACTTTGCTTTCCTTTCCGTTTCCTTTATCCTGCGCTATGACAATACTTCAGTATTTTTATTTTGTTGCGTGCTGCGTTTTTTTGCTCCCCATTTTTTCTTGATTTTTTTTATTGTCTCCTCGCCAATTGCCGGTTTTCGACAGCGTTACAAATATATTTGGATTGTTCCATTGTTGCCACAAATATTGCGGCCCAAATAACAAATTCCTTCGTTTCTTCGTTTTGTGGCTGTTGGCATTTGGTCTTGTTTAAGAGGCTAATAGATTTTCAGGCAATTCGCCATAATATAGATTTTATGTCAAGTTCATTATGAAAAGACAAAACTATGGGAAGTAAGTATGGATAGATAGATGGATGTACATACATACATATATGTGGGTTGGGTAAATGCTGTATACCCAAATCCCACTGTGCACAACCAACAGCACAAGAATCCCTAGACAACGAACACGCTAAAAGACGAACGACGAATACACGACGCGTAACAACGAGCAAAGAAGACGGCGAATTCGCAGACGGCGAGTTATCCAAAAACGACGATCAACGAGGACAGTGCAAAGCCACGAGGGCAACGTACTGGACGTAGAGCAGAAGATGTTTGCTCGTTAAGACGAAAAGTTCAACGCTGGACCTGTGTGGTATGAAGGCTGAGAACAAAACGACGAAACGACGTGTTACTTTGATTCGAATGATAATCATCCTAAGCAATACAATTTGTTAAATCAACAATACACTTGTTTATAATAAACTTTTAATATAAAACCCCACATATATATATATATATATATATATATATATATATATATATATTGTATTGATGTATAGATATGAAGATAGATAGCTGGGTGGATATATAGATAGATAAATGGATATATAGATATAAAGATATAACGATATATATGCAAAATATATCCATTTATCTATCTATATCTATAAATCCATTTAATACATATAACTCAGAATTTAAGTAAAGAACGATTTTCTTAATTAAATATTGTGTGCATTTCTTAGGCAGGATCGACTGTTGATAGCCTGATTTTCGACCATACAGATAATTAGAGAGTATTAGAGTTGCTAACATCTGAGGTTTTTGAATGTTAGGACAGGACAGCATTTAATGCATATATAATATAGCATACTTTCCAGCTGTATTCTAAAAATTATTGCAGTCTTCAAAAAGTATGCAATCATAAAACTAGCTTAATATAGCTGAGTTCACCGAATAGAATAAAAGTCAAATATGAAAATCCATACAGAGGAAATGACCAGATAACAGACTAACTTTTCTTAACAGTAATGCTTAACATAATCCTTAACATACATGAGATCTGCTGCCAGAGTGCCCGTATATACTTCTGTGAATGCAAGGCATTTCTAATTTCACATCACATCGCACTTAATTTCTGTCTCTCTCTCTTTTCGCTTTCGAATTAAAAACTATCCTAGACAACTGTTAAAAAAAACTTCCAGATAAATCAGTTATTTATGGCAGTCATTGCTTATGTATATATACATATATACTTTTGTCTTTCTCATTAATAAAACTTGAGGTCATGCTGCGAGAAATCCTTCATTATGGCTATTCCCGCGAGTTCATATCGATGCCATTTAACGAGACCAGCCCAGTCGCAACTGCTGCGTGTCATATTATGGCCCACATATGTGGCACTGGCTGCTGGCGAAATGAGCAATACGTTCCAACTTCTGTGGGCTTCAACCAACGCTACGCCCCCCACCGCACGCCCCATGCCGGGCACAACTTTGCAGTTGATAACAATCATTGAGCTGTGTTGGTTTTGGTTCGCTCGGTTCAGTTGGGCTTTGTGTTTTATGTTGTTGCCTCGGATGAAAGTTTCAACATTTTCTCTATGTGGCACGCGAAAAAGTTCAAGGACATACCGAAGGCTTTGCACTTGTGGGCGGCCAAAATGTACCCCAATGCTTGTTTAACTTGTCTGCGCTGAAAATTGCATTTTCGATTAAGCCAGCTATGTAAACTGCATTTTTGGGCACATCTAATATTGCGGCTACATATATATTATACGTTTGTAGCATATTGTCGAAACTTTTCTTGTCGGCCCCTAAACGATAAGACCGAAAGTTTTTGCGCCCATTGAGATTCGTTGTAAACGTCTTGTTAAACTGAATTATTTCGAGCTTGAGTTCATATACGAGCAGAAACTTGAGTTATTTTGTTGCTTAAACAGCTTGGGAATTGCTTGAGCAGTAGGAAAAACAAAAAGCAAGCATGTGTGGCTCTAAGGCTTGCATTTTGTTAGTTATGTAGTTTTGCATTTTATGTATTTTTATTGCGCCACAAAGGAGAATTCCCCATTAAAGTTGATGCCACAAATGTCCTTTGCATAATCATTAACAGCCCCAACTCTCGGCCATTTAATCATCCATTTCTGGCACAAGCCCCACGTGCTTAATAACCCAACTCCCTTTTCCAACTGCAATTAAATAATTACATGATAAAAATATATATAATCTGTGTAGATATTAAATACCATATAGAAGAAGCTCGGCACATGTCGCATTTCATAAGGAACTCAGCGTAACCAAAACCTGCCCCCATTTAATTATATTAGACTGCAATTAGCTGTGCGTTTAGCTTGTACGCAAACAACCCCCAAGAAAGGCGGGTTGAACACAGTTAAGAGTATGCGTCTGTATAGATATCCTGTATATTGATAGTTTCTTAGGGTAGATGGAGAATGTTATTGAAAAAACTCTTAACAACTAGAATCATGGTATGAAAAAAAAAATAAAAAGAAAATTACCTAGACTTAAGTGGAACGAGATTAGCTTAAGCATAATATATCTAAACATTTTTAAATAAAGCATATGAAAATATGATAAATGTGGAAAAATATTTAAAATTAAGAAACAACAATTTGCAAATATAAATAAATATATAAATTTATATATATAAAAATACTTAGTTCGAAATCCGGCGCATTATAAGGTACAACACAATCTGCTTAAAATTTACAGGGTATACAAAACCTACCGAAAATTGCATATGCTGATGACATCAGCACCAGACAACCCCTGCCGTTTATGTTGACTGCTGTTCGCTATCAAAACCAGCTCCCCAACACGCCCGCCAACACCCTCGCACCTCAGCTACCCTGTTTTAAAGTGCGTTGAACTGATGCCAAGTGGAAACGCCCCAGTGAACTACATTGCAGGGTGGCGCCTGCCAAAAAACACAAAGTCTAAGCACGTGCGAAGCGGCGGATGGTAGAGTCGAGGGACAACAGACCAGTTGGCGCCACGGCGCAAAAATAACTACGCACTTTACGATTCGCGGACGCCTGCTACACGGGGTGGCAGGGTCAGGGGCAGGGTTTGCAGCTACAGTCTTAGGTCAGCCGACAGCTGTCGCAATCTGTTGAGGCATTTGCCAGATTTGCACACCCTGTACACATTCATGCGGATATGCAAAAGGGTATATTGAAGTTGTATATTATCAGCCATACAGAAGCTAAATAAGCTCACATTTTGTGTACCACACGCAAATCAAGTATATTCTATGATATGGATAACTCTCGTCTCTTGCTAGTTTGATAAATATGTATAATTACAAAAGCATATCGATAACTCGAAATACAAAAACTCCTTAACAAAAATCGAGAAATATCAACTCCTAAAAAAGCTGCTCAGCTTTTGGAGTATGGTGTACCATATGCAGATCAACTTCGATAAGTCAACTTGGCCAAAAACGATACATTTCGAATATTAAAAAGTTCGTATACCATATTCAGATAGGTTTATAGTTTAACTATCGATTACTGCTGATTTGCTAATATTGATAAATATCGATGCTCGATTAGTAAAAAACATGCAAATAACGTTTATAGGTAAACTATCGATAGCTACCGATTAATATAAAAGCTACAGATATCACATTTGGTATGATCAAGAATATTGAAGTGCTTGGACACCTTCTGACATGCATCTGTATACAAGAATAGAGTTCGGATCCAGGTTATCTTCCAGTCGAACAATGTCGACTAGATGACGATGATAACAATATGATAATAATTGTTTTTGGAGTAGTGTGGGATGTGGGATTAGTTTGGGCGTGACTTCGCTGTTGACTCAATTAAGCCAAAACAAATTAATTCATGAAATATTTTGGCTGTTTATTTTCATTGTAGGATCCAGCTACGACACGCATACCACGCCTGGATGGCATCTCGCGCATACCACCGCCAGGCAGTTTTGGTGGCACCACCTCGCACATACGCCCGCCCACAGCGCTGAAGTCGAGCACACAAATCTTTCGGGCGCCGGCCGCGCCGGCCAATAGCAAGGCTCGTCCCATTAGCTCCTATCATCCGGCGGCGGCGCCGCTGCATGATCTCGGCGCCAGCATCAAGAAGAGCGCCTCCGGCGAGCGGCTAAACAATGCTGTCAGTTTGATTAGCAAACGCACCACCAATGTGCTCAAGAAGTACTTTGGCCAGGGCAAAATGATGGGCGCCAGCGTGGGAGGAATACAGGGAGCAGCTGCATCCAGCCTGATGACCAGCTCGCTGCCACACACTCCGCTGCCAGCCGCCAAACAGCCGCAGCAGCAGCAGCAGCAGGAGCAGCAGCAGAGGCAACCGCAATGCCTGCTAACCAGCAGCACGCCCATGCCGCTCATGCGCTCCGAGACGTTTGTGTGCAATGAGGAGGAGCAGCAGTTAAGGGAGCGGGAGCCGAAGGGGGAGCAATCACAGATGCAGTTAACGCTCTCAGGCACACCCACGTTGAATCGCACGCGCCTGGAAAATACGCGTCTCTCCAGCGTGGGCTTTGGACGCACGTTGGATTTGGATGCAACATTGATCGACTCAAGCTCTTCACTGAGCCGTACTCGAACTGTCATTGTGGACAAGAAGGAACAGCCGGAGCAGCTGGATTCCAATGCCACACAGCTGGTGAGCCCTTTGAGTTTCACTCGGCTAGCAACTAGCTCTGCTCAGGTGGATCGCACACGCACTGTAATCCCTGCTAGCGACGAGCCAGCAGATGCCACACAGCTGCTGGGCAATATCAGCGGCGATCGAGCGGATCGCACGCGTCCCGTAATCCCTGCCAGCGACGTGCCAACCGAGCAACTGGATGCCACACAGCTCTTGGCCAATTTGAGCTGTTCCCGTGCGGATCGCACGCGTCCCGTGGTCAGCGAGGCGGCCGATGCCTCGCAGCTCAATCGTGCCGATCGCACACGTACCATCAACGCCGCCGGCGGCGAACTAAGCCATGAGCTAAACCTGGACTTGACTAAGAGCGTAGAAAAGCTGCCGTTGCTGGAGCACATGTCCATGCCCTCGGGCCTGGATCTGCTGATGAACGGCATCAAATCGGATTTGCCGCTGGATGCGGAACTGGATAATACCGAGTTGGATGTGACGCTAACCGCCTTGGCGCCGGACAAGAGCACCATGAAGCTGCCTCTCAACTCGACCATCAACACGGAGCGCCTGCTAGACATCAGCGGGCTACAGTCGCCGGCACGGCACATTCAGCTGCTCAATTTGACGCGCGAATTTCTGGAGCAGACGCCGCAACGCTTGCCACAGCACGGCGCCGGAAGTCGATCGATGCCGCAACATTCGTTGGTCTGCCTGACGCCGCAGTCGGCGACAACGACGCCGCATGGCAGCGGACGCTATCAGCAAACGCCGGTGCCAGTGCATCTGTTGTCGCCGCTGTTGAAGGCGGCACGCAGCGATCTGGTGCTGCCCACGCGCACGCCCGAGGGTGAACTGTTGCCGCCACATCTGGTGGATGGCACGCTGGGTGCAGCGGTGCAACTGCGTACGCCGCGTACGCGCTACAGTTTTGGCCTGGAACTGCAGGAGAGCACGCTGGACTCCTCCTTAGAGTTGGTCGATAATTCGATTTCCTCATCGCAACAACAGCTGCAGCAGTTGCAGCAGCAGCTGCTCAAGAAGCAGCACAGTTTCGATTTGGATGAGAGTTTGGGCATACTGACGCCGGATCAAATGAAGGAGTTTTTGGACTCATCCTCGCAGCACAACAACAGCAATAATCCCAATCTGAGTCATCAGCTGGAGCTGCAGCTGGTTGCCGCCGCGGCACAGCAGCAACATTTCCAGCAGCAACTGCAGCAGCAGCAACAACAGCAACAACAGCAGCAACACTTGCAACTGCAACAGCAGCTGCGCCTAGAGCAGACACCTTCGCCGGAGGAGCTGCCTCTCGATCCCATAGAACCGCAGCTGACGGCTGCTTTGGCGGCACCAGCGCCCGCCAACGCCGCCACCGCGGCTGTCGTTGTTGCCGCTGCGCCTGCCGCGCCCAAGCTGAGCAACAGCTTTATCACCAGCGTAACCAGTGTGACCAGTCTGGATACGGGCTATCAGGGCGACGGCGAAATGTCGCGTCCAGCATCGCGCGGCGCCTGCGATCATTCGCCCAGCAATGGACCACACTTGGGCCGCGTCAGCCGCCAGCCCAGCTTTCCGCCCATGCCGGCAGCGCCGGCGGCTCCGATGCGTCGTCAGGATCCGATGACCGATTCAGATTTCTTTACCGAATCCGATGCGGATGATGTGCTGCAGCGCGGCGATCGGCGTGCCCAGGTCATTGATGGCCAGCTATATGGTCCGGCCATGCAGCCAAGCGCCTCGGTGCCGCAGCTCGAGGATTCGTGCATGGAATCATCGGGCATTTTTACGGATGTGGAAAATCGCTGCGATGAGGAAATGCGCCTGCCCGAGCTGGAGCCGGACATCGAAATGGAGATGGAGATGGACATGTCGCCCGACGAATCCACGCAAACGCTGCGCAAAGCTCAAGGTCAAGCGCACAGAGCCGACCATCAACAGCAGCAGCATTCGCAGTCGCAGTCGCTGTCTCAGTCTCAGTCGCAGCCGCGTCCGCTCTCTTCTTCGTCGGCCGCAACGACGCTCTCCAATCGCACCTCGTACTGCAGCGTCGACGGCGGCAGCGCCAAAAGCTTTTGCGACGAAGCTTTCAACTCGAGCAGCGACCAACAGCAGCAGCAGCAGCAGCCGTCGCAGCAGCGATCATCAGTACAGCGTGCAGCGTCGCCGCGTCCACACGCATCGTTAACGTCGCTCTGCACAGTTGAGAATTTTAACAGCGCGTCGCTGTCTTCCAGCTCGTCGCTCGCATCGCCCAAATCGTCGTGTAAAATAACAACAACAACATCCACTGCAAATAAAAAATCTCCCCTCACGGCGCGCAGTGTTAAAACGCCCAATAAATGGGATGCAGTTATGCATAAAATCGCCAGCAATAAGTCAACCATCAAAACTAATTACAATGATGTGAAATCCAAAGTTTCTACCACGCGCAACATGGCCGGATCTGGATCGGGATCGGGTGCCGGTGGATCGGCTCCACGCAGCCCCTCGAGCAGCAGCGGCAGTCCGCGCATAAGTCCCACGGTAAGGCGTTCGCCTTCGGGCACGCCGCTGGTCAAGCGCAGCAGCAGCGTTAGGCCTACGAATGCCACGCCCACAACGTCGACGTCAACGCGGCAGCCACAGGATAAAGGCTCTGTTGGCGTCGGCGCCGGCGTCAATGTGTTCGCGCGTCTCTCCAAATCGCAGTCACCCACATCGCCCACTGCAGCCGCAGCAGCAGCAAAGCGTTTGCAGCCGGTTTTAGTTAAACGGTAAGTCTCAAATGAATGCTCCACCTCCATGTTCAGATTATAAGTATTTGTTTTTGTCTTATTGGTTTGAACTCTTCTTGAAATCATTGTAGAGTATATATTGCAGCTCACATATTTTTTTTTGGGCTCCAGCTCTAAACATAAGTGCTTGTTTCACCTCCATGTTCAGATTATGTGCATTTGTCCCTGTCTTTTAAGATTTCCTCAGTTTTTTCTCTCACTTATTTTGTTAGGGATATGTTTTATTGTCAATGTATTATCGTCAGTCTCCTAATAGCTAATCACAAATGTTTCCCAGAAATAGTAAAATGTTTTGTCAAGCTCCAAAGCTTTTCTTCAATATCCACTTGGCGTGCATTTCCATATCAAACGAATTTTAATAGGTAGTTCCGGAGTCTTTTTTTTCCCATTCTCACCGTGCATCTTTTTCGCGTATTTATTGTTTCCAAGTATCTTATCTACTTGTCAAGTGGATGCCTAGTTTACCTTTGCCTGCGTCTGCTCTTATCAGTTGCGCCTGCTGATTGATTTCTTGTGTTCCACTTTCTGTTTATAAGGCTATCGAATTCCGAGTTAATAGCCATCGTTCACCTGCGAGCGATAAAATCGCACCCCTCATATATATGCGACTAGAATGTACATTAATAAAATTGAGTTCAGGGTCAGTTACGAGTTTTTGAATAAACTGGCGCAACAGGCCGCTTAATTGTTGTTCCCAACTGGAAATTTTGATCTAGAGGCTGTAGAGTTTTAACTAAATCTAATTAACATAAACAACTTGATTAAAGGACAGCGAACTTCATTTCATATGCGAATTTAGTATGTTTGATATTAATTAGAAAATCATTTTGTTAAATCCTAATATCTTATAATTCACAAAAATTCCATTCAGAAGTTCTCTACAAATAGTAAACGAGTTTAAGCTTTTTCTATGCTGATGAAGCTTTTTCGCTGTGGAGATTTCAATTTTCATATATTTTTTTGCATGGAATTACATTATTTGAAATACTTAAATAGTATTTAAATTGAATCAATTTTTAATTAAATTATCTGTTTTTTTTTTAGAATTATCTGCTCTCTTAAAACTAACATAGAAAATGTTTCTAATAGTCCTACGGTGTCATCTTTAGCTGGGCAACAGTTACTAATTACTCAGATCTTAATTGTTTATCTTCTCACCGTGACATTATGCACATTGTGGCCCGTGAATGTCAAACATAAACAAATTAGCCACACTGGACTAACAGAATGGACTTCAATATGACCAAGAAACAGCAAACCCTAACCCCAAGATCCACAACATAGTTAAACAAAATTTTGGGCACAAAAGTCAAATTCAGCTATGTGCGAGAGAGAGAGGGAGTGAGAGAGCGAGAAACGATAGAAGAGAAGCGCATTGCGTGAAGCGAGAAGCCAAAGCAAAGCGACGCCAAGTTGAACAATTTATTGGACCCGTGTCGTGTATAATAAGCATCATTTGTCGGTCTAGGGGGCGCCTAATATTTAAGCATAAATTAGGGCGGGGTTCAAGGAGAGTTATGGAGTGGCTGACTAGGGGCTAACCCAAAGGGGGGAGAGTTGCTGGTCTAGGCCGGCTTATGCGTGTGCGCTGTGCTTAATTTCACAGTAATTTTTTTGGCATTAAAAACGAGACGCACATGAGTTGAGCTCAACATTTGTTTTGTCATGTGAACCAGGCAAATGCCCCACGCCCGCCCGCCCCACCTCCTCAAACTCGTTCGTTCCGGCCGAAGGGGCGTATGTGCATTATACAAATTAATACAAAAGGCAACAAAGAGCAGCAGATTGGCAAAGAGTGAGAGAGAGAGACGAGTAAGAGAGAGAGAGAGAGAATGAGACACAGAGATGTAGCAAAAATGTATTCCACTGAACTTTGACTTTTTTGTTGTTGTTTTTTTTTTTGGGTTTAGTTTAACACAAAATTGTGTTGAATAAAAGCAGAACAAATGCTCAATTAGTTTAATTGCGCGGCTCGTCGTTTGTGTCTATTTTATTTGTTATTTAATTTTGATTATTTTTACATTTTTCCAACTCTGTGCCAAACGTTTGGAATTAACAATTTGATGCTCAATAGAATTGCAACATCCAAAACGTGGTTAAAGATAAATATGTATGTATGTTTATTTATTTATTATATACAGGTATATCTACAGGTAATGATAAATACAATGCGCAACCACAATAACAACGCAAACCGCAAATTAGTCGCAAATCTTGCATGAACTTGATGCGCCTCTCTCTTTATTTATCCCGTACTCCCCTCTATCTGTCTAGGTTCTTCTTATTTATTCTGTCTGAACGATAACGAGTTATGCACTTTTTATTTGTATCCGTTTTTTTCGTAAACATGCCATCAAAATTCATTAGATAAAAGCGTTTTGGTTAATATTATCGCATTTTATGCATGCACTTGGTTTTTGCTCAAGTCTAGTACGCTGCTATTTGGCAAGCAAAATAAAAAAAAATAGCTTTGCTTCAATTATGTGCAAAATCTTAAATTATAGCTGTCAAAATTTTGACAGTCACTTTAACATGCTGTCAGGCTTGCTTTTGTTTATTTCACGTTTATGTCACCTCTGTCAAAATGTCAAAATTAAGCTAGCTGTTTATCCAGCATACCTTACATTTTTGACATATTAATAAATATGAAGCGTTGCCAGACTGCTAAGATGTGAAAACTTGAAAGTTTATTTTATAAAAATGCATACTGGTGTATCTAGCTGGCCAAATTTTCGTTAAGTTGTTGCCAAAATTTTACACAAATGTAAAAATCATAAGATAATGTAATTGTTTTCCTAAATTCTTAACTAAAGTGAATGTTATTGACAACGTTTACGTGTAGAATAGCTCACGGAAATCCACAACAATTTAATAGTATGTTAAATTAAGCTGTCAACAGACATAAACTTTATTGACATGGTCTTATAGTTCGTTGAACAGAGTGTGAGAGTTTCACATGCAAATTTATTCTTCATTATATTAAACTTGCTGTCAACTTACTTTGGCATTATGGTCACGGCGCTGCCACATATGCTAAGACTTTAATATATTTTGTAAGTAAACTAAAAACAATTTTATGTTCTTGTTGCGACATTTACATACGCACGCAGCGCATGGGTGAAAGGTTCAATAGAAACAGAAGCATGAGTACAAAAACGAGCAAGTACTCAATTACAGAATGAGTGCTATGCTAAAACAATGTTGCCAAATTATAAGAATTCCGAACAGCTTTAACTATTTAAACAATACTTGCTTAATTCATTTGTTGACTTATTGATTTACATACACTTTAATAGTAGCTTGAGCATAAATATTATTTTATTGATATAAATTATAAGTATCAATTATTTATTTTATATTATTATACATATTTTTTTTATCTATTTAATTATTACATAACTAATAAAAATTGTTATGAATATGATCAATTATTTTAAATTATAATGTATATTATTTATTTTATTAGACTAGTATGCATATTTTTTATTGTTACAAAGCTTATAAGCTATCAAAATAATGCCCGAGCTGCGTACCCAGCTTAAGATGCAATAATTCAATGCTGCTTATTATTATTGTGTTATTTTTTTTTGCTTACATTGAAAACCACAAGAACAACAAACGCAAAGCAGCCGCCAATTACAACAACGGCACACACGTAATTACAAGTGTGTGTGTGTGTGTATGTCACATTTGACAGCGTAGTGCGAGAAGATATCTCTCGGGCAAAACAATCACAACAACACTAAAAATAAAAACAACAACAACAACAACAGCTGCTACTTCAACTGTGAATGGGTGTGAATGTATCTTGAAGTGTGCGCCGCGCCGCTTTTGCCTTTTCGAATGTGTGAAAAACGCCCAAGCTCAAAAAAAAACACACATACACTCAACTGTGCTGCATGTATCTGTATCTGTTACTATGTATCTGCGTATCTGTTGGATACCGCACTTGGTATCTGCGAATTGGTTTTAAGTCGCAAAAGTTCAGCGCGCGCAACTGTGAAACATGCTGAAGATATTATCTCAGCTCAACTGAAGCCTTAAAATTTGCTATAAATATTTCATATTGCTTTGGCATTTCACATATCATTAAATATTGTATTTATTAAACCGTTTTCTTATGGAATTTATGAATGAATGCCAACATCTTGAGTGTCAAGACAATTTAGACAGTCGTTGGAATATGATATCATACCCAAAGATATTATTTGCTTAACTACGCCTGCAATGGCACGCGTGCTGCCTAATGCATTACCTACTTTATAATTCAGATTTTGTTTATGACTCAAACAATGAGCTAATATTCACAGCTTTGACTTCCACTCGAGATGAGATTGTTGGTTAGACACGAGTCTAGCAATGCATGC
Organism: Drosophila virilis; assembly: GCF_030788295.1. Taxonomy (NCBI): domain Eukaryota; kingdom Metazoa; phylum Arthropoda; class Insecta; order Diptera; family Drosophilidae; genus Drosophila; species Drosophila virilis. The sequence goes on from NC_091546.1 coordinate 2,858,828, forward strand.
ACTCTGACTGCAATTGATAAGAAGTACTTCGAATTTATAGTAAAAATAAAACATCTAAGAGTAATCATATAATAATTATTATCTTAAATGAGCATACATATTAAATGTATTATAGATGTATTTGGAAATTTTAATATATTATGATGTATATATTTTATTTATTAAATACCTTATTAGCTGGTTCGAGATCCAGCCAATTAAATATTTAAAAATGAAGAGGTTGCACAATCAGCATTATATATTTATTATTTTTATATAACTGAACTTTCAGTTTCATTAAAAAGTTATATACGTGTTTTATGCTAAATGGCTTTCTTCCTCATTTCTGAACACAGCGAATATTCTATCTCTGATATAAGTTATACAATTTTTCACCAGTAAATATTAAGATTAGATATTGAAAATTATAGTTTCGTCCAACGTATTATGTCGTCTTCTATCGACGTTTGTGAAATCTTTTAAATATTCCAATTTAATTCTAGCTCACTTTTTACAGCTATATGAATCCTTATGTCTTCTCAGAGCGCATTAAAAGAGTTATTCATCAAAACATTTGCTTTTTATCTAGTTTAGTTTAGTTCAGCTTCACTTTTCTCACATATTTGCAATATTTTTACAAATTCAATTTATTCCTTGCACTGGAATTAGTTAATTGCTGGAATTATACAAAAGCTATCTATAGCACATTTCAATAGTCCAAAAACAAAGTCTGTGAATGTCACGTCTGTGAAAATTGTGATGTTAACTTTTCTACTGGAATTCTGGATCTTATAAAATTATTAAACAAAAGTTATCCTTAGCGCATTTCTTAGAATTTATGTTTTTTTCATTCAACAGCAAAGCCTTTATGTCGTTGGTTTTTATAAGCTTCTCTTGAAAAATGATTTCGTCTGTTTGATAGCGTTTTAAAAGAAAATGTGCTCTTTATATTTCTTGATAGCTTTTGCTTTTGGTTCTTAGCCCACATAAAGTTGTGGTTATCGTTTTTATTTCGACATTTACTAAAGAAGTTTTCTAGTCTTTTCACATAGAGCTACGTTATCAAACAGTTGTAATCAATTTATTGTCTGCTCGAAATATATTTTCAATTTAACTTGAACATTTGGCAAAGCGAAAAACTGACCACAAAAAGCAAATGCCATTAGATCCATTAGAGACTTGCATAAGTCCTGAGCTTAACTAAAATTGTCGAAACGGAAACATAAATGTGGACAAGAGTCAGAGCAGAGTCAGAGACTCTGACCAGGCCACGGCACTAATTGCTGTATTTTGGTTTAGGACGGGCCTCGACTCGTTGGCCCAACTCTGGGTATTGGTTCGCAGCACATGCTATCGAGCACGGAGCAGCAACGTGTTAGTTGTAGATAAACACACATGGAAACACAGCCAGCAATAGACTGAACAATTGAGCTAGATAGTAGTATGGATGGGCATGAGAAATGCCATAAATTTCAACAAGGTCGACCAAAGAAACAGAACAACAATTAAGAAACACCAAGAAACACACACGGAGCAGCCAAAAGCTTAACAAACCAATATTGATTTTAAGTTCAAATAATTGACCGAGGCGTCTGGCAATGATTCGAGCCGCTTTGCAAGCTAAGCAAGAAAAAAAAAAAAAAACCGAAATTGTAAAAAATATCACTAATCCAGCTAAAAATTTATGCCTTGTAAGCGGCTTCATTAACACGAGTCTGTGAAAATTTCTTGTTTTTTCTTTGTTTTTTTTTTTGCTAAGTAATGAAAACAAGCCGCTTATGCGCGATGCTCATACAGATAGGGAGAATGCAAATGTACACTAAGGAAAATTACAATGAATTCTACTGGAGAAGAATATAAGAAAACTTCTCGAAGGTGGAGTTATTACGCTAGATAAGGCAAAACAGAGGCAATTAATGCTTGAAGAGTTGAGATATGTCTCACAATTTTTATTTTAATCTATTTGATAAACTAAGCAGTAGAAGATGGCAGAAATTTTAGTTGTATTCCATTGAAATCTGTAGAAATTATAAGTGAGAAATATTTTTAAACTTTGTATTCCGTCTTCATTGGCGCTCGCAGTCTAAACTTCTTGCTAGGCGTGTCGTAGCAGGCAATTAAAAAACCATGTTTAAATTGAGATCATAAAATCGTTTTATGCCTCAGCTACAAAACACACAGTTTAAACATAATTAACTCCCGTTACAATCTAAATTTAATCGTAAAAAATGATAAACTCTTTAGGCAGATGTCTTTCTAAGACAAGAGACAACATTAGCTTGGAAAAATGTAAAAAGATTCTCATAATTAGAACTAAATCAAGTCAAGATTAAAAACAGATAGAAGCATAAAATAAGTCATAAATAGTAAGAATTCGGTGGAAGAATTCCTAGATTAAAGATACCGTCTGTAAAACTATAAACAATAGACCCTCGACTCACAGACTATATAGGAGTATTATTACAGAAAATACTATTCAAGCTTTCTAAATAATAATATCTTTCCATTCATTGACAAAAACGAAAAGCCAAAAACTCAGTTCTCTATATGAGAAGCATTATCAACGTTTTCTAAGCTCAAAGATATTCTATTTATTGGCAAAATAAAAAGAAGTTCGACATTCGGTTCCCGACAGACTAAATGGGGAGTATTATTACGGAGATTATTATTATTTTAATTTCAAAAATATTCTATTTGTTGACAAAAAGTAGAGATATCAAACATTTGACACTAAGCAGCAGAATTCCAAGGATTTAAATTTCATTAAAGCAAATTCCATTCCTTTTGAAATTATTATTACATATCTCATATAAGATTAATTGAATTTCTGTACTGTTTTTTTTTTCATCTCATTTTCGTTAGGTGTAGACATAGTTAATAAAAAAGTGTTTGTTTGTTCGTCTGCATCTGGCGGAGTTTTTATGGCTTTGACCTTTGAATGATGCTGTCAATTTAATGTTAATGATCATGACTGCTGCCAAACTGGCCATTTAATATCATTGAGGCGGGGTTATTAATATCAAAAAGTTGCCCATCAATTGGTAAAAGTTGTGGCTGCCTGTCGATGACAAAACATTCAATGATAATAAAGTTATCTATCAACAGCACACATCCAGAGAGAAAGAGAAAGGTAGAGATAGAGAGAGAGAGAGAAGGAGCAAGAGTGAAAGAGTCTGCCACAGATATGTCTCTGCCTTGCCCAGCTCTAAATCAATTGCGGACCCCAAACCCTGACCCCCTAGTCCCAGTCACAGTCCCAGTCCCAGTTCCATTCCCGGACCCGGGCCATGGGGGCAAATACTCGTGGCGCTGTTTTGACAAGTGTCGCGAGAGCTGTCAACACGTTCCATTCAGATAAAATGCATGCAAACGAATCCACCCGACAAAATATGGCATGAATTTAAATGATGATCGACGGGGAGATGCGCTGCGAGATGTCTAAATGATGAAAAACTAGAAAAGTCCATTGAAGGAGAGCATCATAAAGGAGTTTTCCGTGGTAAAGTTCGAAATATTGGATGTAGAAAACTAGAAAATTGCCAAAGGATGAAAGCTTTCGAGATTTAAGATAAAGTAAGGTTGGGTTAAGTGTTGTTTTTTTAAGGTTAGCTAAGTATAGGTTAAGTTAGGTTAGGGTTAGTTAGAGAAAGTAAGATTATGGTTGGTTAGGTCAGTTCTTATAAAGTAAGGTATGTAAAATCTCTCAAATATAATATGTTGGTTTTCATTCTCTGCACGTTTTCTAACTAAACAGATGCAAATATGAAATAAAAACAAAACACAACGAAACACTCCTTCAACGCGTTATCTGAGATTCTAATTGTGAATTCTTTCAGACCTAATCTAATCGGTAGCCTGAAGTATAATCACATTTTTGTTTATTGGCATTATCATTTTTGTAGGTTTCATTTAAAAAATGCTGATTATGGGTTTTGTCTTGCGAAATATTTTATAGCATTTTTTTTTTGGCTCAACTTAAAGTATGTTAGTCTTGAAGTTGAATGCGACCCTCAATGGGATTGTCTTACGTTAGGTTGGGCAATTATTAAGCCGGGCTAAATTTCCTTTGTGTTTAGTTCTGGTCTGTTATACCCCACTTATGCTGGGTATATGTATTTTTATCACACAGCCACTATTAAACGCCCACAAAAACTGCAAGCGCGTTGTTGTAATTAAAAATACAACCAGTTTTTTTCATATTCATTTTGTAAATTATTTTTTATATTTTGCCGCTTGGCTGTTGTTTCAAACTTAATTTCATATTATGCAACATTTTCATGGGGGGGTTTTTTTATGCCTTAGTCGTTCGCCCGGCGGGCAAATGCGTGAAAAATGTTAAAAACCGTAACAAGTACGACGCACAATATATATATTTTTTTTGTTTAATTTTTTTGCCGTCCAACGACAGACAAACGCCCCCCAACTCCCCCCCGCCGAACTGTTTCTAACCCGGGGCGGCTTTTTTTAATAGCTGCAGAGTCAAGCGAAAAAAGTTAAAAAGGTAACGAAAACAAATGGCAAACGTGTTTTTTTGACCAAAAGGTTGAAAAGTAGCTCCCGATATTCAATACAAGCCGGCCCCTCGCACCCCCCTCCCGTTTCCCACTCTTTACCCGACAATACGCACGTCAGCGCTTTGAGTAATATATATTTTTTTTCTTTTCACCTTTTGTTTATAATATCAGTATACAATTTGGTGTATACAACTTTTGTGCGAATTGGCGAATTTAAAATTTGCTTAAGCATTTTGTTTTGAAAATTGTTTATAAATATTAAATTAGCTGCCAGCTGCTGTTAAATTAGGTTCAATTTTGTATATTGTCTAAGAATTTATAAAGCAAATCTAACATCGCTAATGTTATTTTTTATAACGCGATCTTTATCGAAGCCAAAAAGTAAGATATGCGATGCGATTGATTCATATGAGTTTTATAGGCTCTTTGATGAAATTTAATTGAGTCTTTTGAGTTGCCCTGCGTCGTTTTTTCTTCACAAAATGTGAGACTTTCAAGAATTGGCCTGTCCAAACGGAAATGCTCACAAAAATAGCCTTTAAATAGAGCACAGATTGATTTATCATATTGATGAACATCAAATTAAATATGTACATTCAAAATTATGCAATTTGGTAGCTTGCGTTTTGCTTTAGAAAGGTTAAAATTTCAACTGTTTTGAATATTATTCACAACACCTTATGTAACACACTGGTAAATTATTTATAAGGCGCAAATTTTGTATAAATTCATGCAAATGGCAAATGCTACACAAGCGGAACAAATAGATTTAGTTACAGTTCAATACTCTGCAAATAAACAATGGCTAGAAAAGGGCATAAAGGTTTGTGGAAATGTTAAGCTGGGTACAGAGTGGAGATATGTTTGATTATATATATATTATATCAATCCTTTGAGCAGCAGACAAGTCCTTCAACTCAGGGATTATAAGAACGAGACAGCGCAAAATCTACACAAAGCTTTGTTCTTATCAAAATCTTTTTACGTGGTATCCGCTAGTCGAACGCTCTCGCTTGCAGCCTACTTGTTAAACATTGGTTTGTTTGCACAACAAATGAGGTAAAAGTTAAACGATTGTTGGCAATTGCAAGTGCGAAAAAAGTTTGTTCCTTAAACCACAAACTGAAACTTTTGCCACAGCAGCTACCTTGAGGCAAAATGTAATCCCCAAGCGGCCACGCCCACAACGGAAACGGCTTCGTTGAAGTGAAAATTTGTAAGCCCTATTTGCGCTTGTAATTCGTAAGTGAAAAATCAACAAAAGAGTTTTTACGCACAAAACTTGTTTCGAGACGAAAATTCATTTATATACATGTAAATTTATGCAGCTAATATATATATACATATATATATATAAATATCTATACACAATATATGTAGCTGTGTATGTATGTTTGTTTATATATCTTTGTTGACCCTGAACTTGCGGCCAGAATGCCGCCAGCTAACCAATTGACAGCTGAAGCCCAAGTTTGGATATCGTGTGAATATTTATACGCTAATCAATGAGCCTCTTTTTATTTATGGGCGTGTTTTTTTTTTTTTTTTTGTTGGTTAAATAAATTCACATCAAGCGTTTGTGGATTAAGTGTTTTGTTATAAATTTATGAGACACAATTTACAGGCCCAGTCGCAAACTCTGACACGTGGCCCTCAGTCCATATTTATTTTTTATGATCTGTTGAAGTTTAACAATTCATGAGCTCTAGATTTGTTATGAGCTACAGTAGTTAGTTTATATTTGCAGCATATTTACGTTTTATTGAAAGTTTTTAGAACTTTATTTATATTTTAAGTGCTGCAATGCAGTTAGAAGAAAATTGGATGAAATATATTAGCTTAAAGCTTTTCTGCATTCAAAACTTTTTGCTGCAACTTTTGTAAACTCTTTAAGCCAAAAAAGAAAAACGTCCACTTTGATTCAACTCTACTCTGTTTATATTAAAATTATTCAGGTTTATTTTAGCCAACGCTTTCGAACTTAAGCAACAACTTTTGCCCATTTCAAACATTTCTCGCGGCTTCGCCTTCATCAGGCGAGCAACATTTTGGCCAGGCTAATAAACAATTTACATTGGCCAGGCAACGACTTGCGGCTAAAGTTTACAACCACCAAAGTTTGCACTAAAAACTAACTTCATTATAATTTCAAATTTTACGTTTCTTATACGCGGAATCACAAGTTGTATTCCCTACACTCGTAATTACTGTGCAGTAACTGAAAAAGGAAGGACGAAAGCAAAATAGAAACCTGCATAAATTTTGAATGCAAATTGTATCAACAGCGACGATTTTGTATTTTTTGTGGCATAAAATTGTGGCCAAAAGCGGACTTGAACGTAGAATCCCGTACTTAGCTGGGGAACAAAAAAACACAGTTTGTGCTTTCTGTGTGGAAATGTTAATTGACATCAAAATGCAACATTGACAAATTGCATCGGGAATTGTATTTCAATTGTTTGGACGTTGATTTTGGTTGCACTTCAATAAATTAAGCCAAAACGAATTGGCAGAATCAACAAATCAAACTGAATTTATTGGCTACGTTTCTGATTCAATAAATTAATTACAAAAACTGAAACAAGAGGTTCTAGTCGGGAGCTTCTATTTTAGAAACTATATGTCATGTTTGGTGACTCTAGCTCTTATTATTTACCAAAATTGCCCAAAAAACAGGATATCGATATCGATTTTTATTGATTGCTTGGAAACGGAGTAAGTTATCGATTATCGGAAGCAAACTCGATCTGCGCAAGCACTAGGAGCACCTACATCATAAATATGGTAAAAAATATATAAATACAAATTATTAATGCCTAACGTGCAACTCAAGCGCCAAAAGAGCACTTAAAATTATAAATGAAATGTGCTTTGAGTTAAGTACGCAATTTGGCACTTGTAATTTGTGCTCCTGCTTAATTTGGTCGCAACATTTTAATTGTATAAATGTCGCGTCAGATACACATAAAAACCGGCTCACAAAAAGCAGATAGTCAGTTGCCACAGGCCCAAAAGTTGCTCACAAATGAAACCAAGCAATTAATAATATTATTAAAAATCAATGGAAATGTTTATCTTAAACATAACAAAAAAGAAATTTAAATTCAGCACAAAAGGCATCTTTGAAACGTGCCCGTTGCTTTGCTCAATGAAACGCGTTACAGCGCTAAATGCAAATGTGAGAACAAAGATTTATTGTTTTCCATTAGAATGCGTTAAGCCTATGCCATATTTTATATATATACAGTTTTATCTATCAATAGTTTTATTTTTATTTTATTTTTGCCAATTTTAGGTCGCTTTTTTCAGCCGTTGTCATTTAGTCATTTATCTTTGGCAAACAAATTGTCTATGACATATTTTACAGATTCAAATTCAATTAGCTAAACAAAAAGTAATATTGGCCAAGATTAATTATTTTGGTATACAGGGGAAACTATTACAAAATGTTCAATTTATAAATCTATCTAAATAAAGATTTTTATTTTATTTTATTTCTTTTTAATATATCAAAGGCAAATTTATTTTTTGTATATTTTGATTATCAGATTTAATTAGAAAAAATGATCACAATTGTGAACTTTAACTGTATTAAAGTTTATGGAATATTGCTTTTAACTGCTGTCACATCTTTTCACTCTGTATTTATTCAAAAAATCTGGCAATTTTGGCGTTTGCACTTGATGCATTAATATGTCATTTCAAATTAAGAAATATTCAGATTTAATTATAAAAAAGTACTGGGCTATGTAAAAATTAATTAAATATTTTTTTTTCCCAACTTTCTCCTCTGTTAATATATTTGAAAAGTCTGGCAACTGCGGCATTGCCACTCGGCGCATTAATATGTAATTAGCAACAAGTGAACCCCAAGCTAAATTAACCTCCAATTTGTTGTTTTTTTTTTTCTATCACTCAAAATGAAATTAAACTATAAAATAAAGTAAAGTATCCATTACTTATGTGCTTTGAAAGACTCCCAGAGGTCCAATGCAATTTGATGGTATTTTAAGTGCCGTATCCAGAGAACAGCTGCGATATTTGGGCATCAGCTCATCAACATTATCATCAGATGATACTCTATAAAAAAAAACCCAGGCGACATTTGCACCGAAAAGCCAAAAGCCGTAGGGAAAAGTCAACAAGATGAGAAAAAAAGCGTATATAAAAAAAAAAACATCAACAATTTATGTGGCGCGTGAAAACAAATTGCCTAACGTATGGAAAAATTATTGCATACGGAGGCCATATTAACTAAGGGAAAACAGACGGGCGAGTGGGGCGGAATTGAGTAGGGCGTGAGAGGAAGCGTACTGAGCAACTGCACGCATAGGAATTGATGACAAATCATGAATTTGTCACAGCTCACAACTCAACGTGGGCCACAGCACACACACACACACACACACAGACACACACACGGGGGCAGGGGCGTGCCAGGTAGACAAGTCACAATGACCACTTGCATGCCACATGCGTCACGTGAGGCATTTACGCAATCAACGCAACGGCCTCAGCTTCTGCTGCTGCTGCTGCTGCTTTAGTCTCTGCCCCTGACAGTGCAGTTCCTATTGTCTGTTGCTTGCTATGTTTATTGTGTATACCCTGTAGTAGCTGATCAACATGGGCATGCAGTAATGAGCGTGAATATGTGACGGACAGCAAAATAATTTTATACACTTTAAATGAGTTAAGGAGAAATTTGCAGGGTATGTGAAAGGTTGAGGTGCTCTCTAGCTGTTCGATTTGGCTAATAATGAAATGTGATAAGCTTTATCAGTACTTGAATACACTCTAAACTGAAGAGCAGGGTATATCGGGCTTAAGTAAGATTTAAATAACATTGATATAGAATTCTTAACAAGTTGTTGTCTTTAGACAGCGTAAATGAATACTATGAAATAATCTGTCAAACGTATTAAGAAAATGTTTTATTTTAATATTTATTTATTTTATAGAGTATTATTACTATGAGAATTCTTCAACACTAGAATTCAGCGAGCGAACAGGGTATCTTATAGTCTTCAATGCGCATTTCTTTGTGCTTATTGGTTTTGTGCTTAGACATTTTGGCTTGGCTACATTTGTGGCACCTCCACACACAGGCAAGCACACACACACACATACACACACAGTTATATACAAATTTTAATGCCTCACATGCGTTTTCGCACGTTTCGCAATTTTCAGTCAACGAGTGTCAACAGAATCTAGACCCCAACTCTGTCAGTTCGAATCTCCCAGTCCGATATATCAGACCATTTGGCTTCTGTCGCAAGCGCTTTTCGACTTTTTCCTTGTATATGTCGCGTCCAACCCCCTTGCCTCCACTTGCCTCCCCGTACCCCAATTTGTTGTTTCGAAAATGTTTTACAAGTGAGTGAAATTTGTGTCTCTTTTTTCCTACTGCGTCTGTTTTTTAGTCTTAGTTTTTCTTTTCTTTCAATTTTCCCTTGCTGTTGTGATATGTGATTGATGTTGTGCTGCGCCCTCTGCTCTGCTCTTTATAAATTGGATATTAACTAATGAGCTTAAGCGATTCTTGTCCGGGCCTTTGTGAAAGCGCCAGTTGAAAGAAAATACTTATCATCTGTGTGGGGATTATGTCGACTGAGCGATGTGTGTGTTCGTCCACATAGAAAACGAAATTAAAGAAGCTGTCGAAATATTGTGAAAGTCTTTCGTAAATAGCATATGTTCATTTGTATTAAATAATGTTTGACTTATGTGTATATTTGTATAATTATAAGGCTTACAGATTTTATTTACGTTAATTATATATTGATCTGGGCGCATAGAGATATGAGTTTCAGAGATAAGAAATAAGTTTGCTCTGCTTGGCACTGCTAGACTAGAAGATATCATATACATTCTTCAGCTTCTTTCAATATCAAAACACACATAAGACACAAACGCACTTCGCAAGCTAAGCTTCTTATTAAGCGACTGTGCTTCTGCCCTTTGCCCTTCCCTATGTCTGAGAAGTGCGTTCGAGAGTAACTTCGGTGCTTATGCTATTCTATATTAGGCTGAGCAGAGAGGCGGCCCACGGCGGCTGTTCGACTGCTGTCGTAGAACGTGGCTCTATAAAGGAAACCTTTAGAGCCCCTTGTCAAGGCTCGGTTGCGAATATGCCAAGGTGCCGTAGTAACTGGTCTGAGAGCCTTGCCTTGGAGAATCTGTGTTCAAATCCCCGGCCACGTAGCCGTAGTTAAATAGTAGTCACGCTTCTAACACTGCTGACATTTCTTAAAACTCAGTTAATTCCTGCTTTTATCATCAGACAAGTCCCCAAGCCCAACCCAAGGCATCTATTCCAAATGCACCTGCCTGCCTCAATGTACACCCACTTGGGCGCCCACGCAGCAGCTCCATCCACATGCACACAATCTCTGGCTGTCGCACGGGTACTTTGGACATTATTAGACACAGACATATTGCGAGTTTGGCAGCGTGCAACAGACACATTTAATACGAACTACAATACATAATTCCACACATGAATCACGTGGCGTATTTATAAAATGACAACACACGCGGGGCATCATCATCATCATCATCATCATCATCATCATCATGAACATGATCATCATCCCGAACCAAATCCAACATCAACTCGGACAAACTCTATTTTTGCACCGTGTGTGCAGCTCGACGGGATACGGCCTCGGACTCGGACCCGGACCCGGACGGCGGCCACTTCACCGATGAAGCATCAACAAGATGCAAACAAGCGAAATTAGTTCAAATTCTAAATTTAAAACTAGGACTGCCGGCCAAAATGTTGCACTGCGGCGGCGTCTCGCGTCGCGTCGCGTTGCGCCACCGTTTCATGCCGCAAGTTTTTCCAAGCGTTGGAAAACACTTGTTTCTGGTTTTTTTTTTCGGTATGTTTGGCTTTTCCGACCGCAAATGTTGTGTGCTGCCGGCATGCATAATGGATACGTGCATATGTTTGAATATACTTGAATATCTAAACAACACTGACCAGGTAACCGACACAAGGTGGGCATTAGAAAATTTACAGACCGCATAATGAGAGTGCGCTTAACAACTCTATGCATACCCTGTAAAATGGCCAGTTGAATAGTCAGAAGAGTTATCGTAAAGTTGCAGCTTTTACATAGAGAGAACATTAGCAAATACAGAATTCGGTTTGTAAAGCTTTAAGCTTAATAAGAGTTCAGTTCGATTTATGTCCTTGCAACGCATACGCATACACAAACTTGTGGAAATGCCTTTTAAAAAGCTTTCAAGAGCTCTAAGTGTGATTCATATGTAGAGCTCAAAAATTTGATTATATAAATATTTTTAAAACTCTTTGAAATGGTCATTACTTTACCTACCTTAAAGAAAAAGCCTTAAAGTTTGAATATAACTATGAAATTACCGCGAAAAGCTCTTAAAAGTTTTTGTATGCTTATAAAGTTGATATATTTGATTCTACTTTCTGAGCTCGCCCGATTGCTTTGAATTACCAGCAACTTTTAAAGCTGTTGAAATGTTAAAGCGTAGTAAATTGTATGCTTGTCAAATGGGTATTATAATTATGAACTTTAAAAAGCTCGTTCAACAGCTTGATATTAACTGCAAAAAGAAACAAAACGGAGCTTAACCCATTAATAAAAAGATTAATCTAATAAATTTTACTCACTTCCAACTAAAACTTCGACTAAACATTGTTTTTCGTCGTAGAGCAATTATTAAAGCTGATTTTTAAGCTTAAATATTTCGAATAAGAATTCAACTATTTCATTTAGATTTCTATGTCCCAGCTCTGAAAGTCTCAGTTTTAATTACAAGCCTGTATATATGTTAATCCTCTAAGCCTATGGCTCATTACAAATTCGTAAGGCTCTGAAAACTATTTCACCCAACGCTAACTGGCATTATCTCTGTAAAGTTGTTGAAATGTTTACGCTCAGTTTCGTTCATTTTACATGGGTAGAAAACATAAACGGGCGCTCAACCAAAACCGACGCCGGTTGTTAAGGCCCAGAATCAATTAAGTTCTTGTTGTGGCTGTGGTTGTTATTTGTGCTACATCCTCTTGAATACTTTGCTTACTTTGCTTCATCATTTTTCCAACGGGGGGCTAGCAAATTGTTGTTGTACGTCTTTCAATTAATACGAGTTATGGACACTTTTTGCACCAAAATTTTCGCGCTCAAGTTCCAGCTGAGTGCGCTAATGTTGAAAAGCAGACAGTTTTTGTTTGCCCTGTGAATGAACAAATGGCAAAGACGGGTATTTCAGTTTGCAAACAAAGAGCAAATTTTTAGCTTAAACATAATACTGTCTATCGCAAATGTATCACCAATGCGAGACATTCCCCTAATTGCCCTTTAACATAACTTTTTTTATCCCAGACAAAAGTAAAAACGATCGTGAAGTAAATTAAGAAAATAGGCGAAACTCTTCGCAGCAATGACTTCCTAAACCCAACAGGGTATCTGCCAGCCGATCAATTAAGCACATGTTGCTGCTTTTCTACGTTTCTGAGGGCCAATGGCGAACAACAAAACCAAATACCTGGCACTCAGCAGCTAAAATCTGGGCGTTATTTTATGTTTGCACTCAAACAAGAAAATATATCTAAATATATATATATATACATATATGTATAAGATCCTCGGCTGGAAAACAAAGAAACATAAAATCGGTTATAACCAAAATGGCATTTTGGTCAAAGCCATGCGGAATGGCAGAACAAATAATAATTTTTCGTGTGTTTCTCGAATGGCTATTTATAACGTAATTCTCGGTTGACCGCAATTTCGAATATATCTCCATATGTTGTTGTTATTGTTGTTGTTGTTGTAACATAAACTATACGAATTGGGGTTGCGGTCTTTGGCCATTTTGCGTCTGGAGCTGATGATGTAATTAACCAAAGATTTTGTTTACGTTTTGCATTTTGGGGAGGGGAACGAAAAGAAGGAAGGAAGTGCATGTCGTTAAATTGATTCAGTCATCTTATTTAATGGGGCATTTTGCGATTGATTTTTGGGCCGATTCGATTTTTACTAAACCCATTAAAAATGCGTAAAGGGGGTATGCTGTGTGTGTCCAGATGTATGTGACAGGCAGAAGGAAGCATCAATAGCTGATTCGATCTAGCTATGTCCGTCTGTCCGTCCGTCCATCTATCTGACCGTATGTGTGAGCACTTCGAACTCAGAACCTTTAAGAACTACAGACTCAAACGTGCCCGCGAAGTACGAGTTTGTTTCTCAATATCGATAACTAGCCCCGTTTAGTTTGATTTAATAATTTTCCTCCCAAAGAAGTTTTTCCGAGAGCTGACAAAAAATATATAAGTAAAAGAAGGAACTATTATTTTGTTCTTCTACTTCAATATATAACACTATATAACACTATAATGCTTTCTGCACTATGCAACACTAACGCTCGTTTTTCACATCAAACCGTTTTGGTCTCGGCTTAACCCCATTCCTTGTAAAATATAACCAAAGGGTTATGCGACGCCAACAACAACCATTTCTATTGCCGGCTTTGATGCTGTAAACGCTTTTTTACAACCTGACAATTGTTCCGTTTTATTGATGCCACCGGCTACGTTTTAATTGCTGTCGTCACAAAAATAAAAGGGAGAAAAAAAAAATGGATGGAAAAAAATTATCACTTTTTTATGGCATTGAGTGGGATTTTTTTTTCTTCTCTTCTTTGGATTGAGTTTTGGCCTCGTTGGCCCTTGAGGAGCCATTCAAATGGATGACAACTAAGCGACTTCCGTGCGCTGTGTTGCAAGTTGCCAACTAGCGCTGCTTCCTCAATAATTTCTGCAACTTGTGCGTCTCAGCAGCGAGACAAAAGCAGCCCAAAAAGGATGGAGAGGGGGGGCTGCGAATTATGCAATTCGCTGCAATTTGCTAAGCAGTCGCCTCCAATGCCCTCTTGCAGCCCTCGAACCCAAATACAATTCGTACGCTTAATGAGCTTCCATTAAATTTAATTGCAGTTGCAACTGTTGGCCAGAGGCTGCAGCCAACTTTGGATGGGGGAGTAGCTGGACGATTGGGGGAGTTGTTCTCCTCCTCCCGTTCACCCTAGCTCCCGCTCTCTCTCTTTCTCTCTCTCTGTCTCTGTCTGTTATTTGCTTGTGCCAAACACACACAGAGGGCATTTAAATTTCAACTGGTCATTTAATTGAAATTCAAGCATCAACTCGTTATACCCTGTAAAAAAAAAAAAGCTGAAAGGAAAAAAGAAACTTTTAATTGAGCTCATCTTTTTAAGAATACAGAATATAAATATAAAGAAAAGTGAATTGAAATAAGGAGAATCTATTAAATAGATTATATGCATATTGAAGTAACAAATTTAAAGCCATGAAGTTTTAAAGCTTAAGAAATCTTAAGCAGGACTTCCTCAAGTAGCAAAAGGAATAATGAATCTTATATCTATAAAAATAACATGTTTTATATAATATGTATATGAAATATATTAAAAGCCCTGCCACCAAAGTCTTAGCCAAAAATGTACTCTTAATTTAACAAGAACTATGTGATGTAAACCTAATGAACTTGAATGTGAATAGTAAAATGTTGCTGAGGATTATAAATATATTAGTAAGAGTTCTGATATGTAGAACACAAGCTCACTAACTAACCATACAGCAAATTTCATTATACTGTGCCTTTGCTCTATTATTTTTAAGCTAAATATAAAATGTTCAAGGATTAAATGATAAATGCTTGTGGTTTGAGTCTATGCTAAATGTCAGCCAGAGGGCGCCTCGGCTAAGATTTAGAGACTTTAAACAGACGTCGAACTTTAAAATAGATCAACATAAAGATAGTTTTTAGTAATGGGTATCTCATAGTCGTTATCTATGTTTTGATTCTGAGTGATTTGCTGTTGGGGCAATTGCTTGAAATTGATTCGAGTGGCTTTTGAAGTTTTCGTTTGCATTTGGAGCATTATTTGCCTTTGTATGGATTTTTATCAGCTTTTCAGTTTTTAACCACAATTTGCGTACTTTCACTTTGGACCACAAGCAGATTTTGCTTTAATCATTCGTTGGCCCCGGTCCGCGCTCTGATCTGCTAACCTCAAGTCTCGGAATAATTTAATTGCCCACTTCCTTTTCCATGGATCGGTCCGACCGAGCGGCACAATGAGTCCATTATGCGCGTTCTTTGCATATTTACATGAATGTGTGTTTTTCTGCTTGTGAAAATTCACATTAATCAATTCTTTTGTTCTTCGCATAACTAGGTGACCTTTTCGGCTAATTTATATGCTGCTTAATTAGTCAGAGATCATGACGGAAAAATTCTTTTCGGCGCTTACAAAGTTTTATTTTTTCCCCCATGCACTCAAGATAACTGCAATTTTCTTGAGAATACATACCAAATATTATGGAACTGCAAAAATGCAAATGCCTTCAAAGCAAAGAACTCAGCAATTCGGAACAGAAACTCAGAAAATTTGTATGTGTTTATTTGGAGTCTCTCAGTTCTCTCACCTGCCAAGTTTCCACTTGCCACTGCCACTCCGCCCATTGGCGCATTGTCACGACAGCTTGCAACAGTCTAATTCACAATAGATCATGTGAATGAGTATACTATATGGTCATACAACTTAAATAATTGAGAGCGCAAGTTAGCGAGAGGGAGAGCGAGTGGGAGAAAGAGGGGTAGGCACCGGCTGTTGCACTGCTTTTGTTCAACGCATGAGTTATTAATGGAGCATCAACAGAATTTGAGCTCAAAGCGGGGCACAGACAAGCCCCACATAATGGATTACAATAACAAACGGCAAACGGAACTGAATTCATTACCGAAAGCCCACTACGAATATTAAATGCCCTTAGAAGTCTCATTATAAAAGATTAAAAAGAAAAAAAATAGAAAAATACGGATATATAGATAGATATTAAAAGAGGATACATAACTTTCTAAAAATTAAGAAAATTTCTCTAATATTTTGGAAACTTACAATTCACTTCGATCTAGTTCTTGTATTGATTGATAAACACTCTCGATTTCGAGAAATTATTTGGAGTTTTGCAACAAAGAAAACCCTTTTGCAAGGCCTAACATATAAATGTTCTAAGCATTATCCTCAAGAAGAGGACAAAAAACGGTGACCTTAAATCAATAATTTTCGATTTTGGAGAAACTTTTTGAAGTCTTGGAGTAAAAAAGGGGGCTCTTACAAGGCTTACAATTGAAGTTCATATAGCTCATTATCTTTAAGGGTTTGATTGGTAAATCTACAATTTAAATATACCAAGACCTTTTATTCTATGAAAGTCTTTTCGCAAATCTTATAAATTTGAACTTATGCTTGGCAAGAGTATAAAAGCAGCAACAACGGCAATTACGATTACAACGACAACAAACTCCCCTGCTACCGGTTGTTGTTGTTGTTTTCTTGTTGGCGGTGGCATGCAACATCGTCTGCTGCGATAGAAATGGCAAATGTGCAACCTGCCCGCCCGCTTTGCCACACATTTTTTGCTGTGCGTCATAAATGGGCTGTGTGCCTAATATGCGATAGATACTTATGCCATATACACACACACACATATATGTATATGTATATTTCTTACAATGGAGCGTTGTCAACACTGGCAGACGGCTGTCAACATTGAGGTTAGGAAAACGTCGCGAATGTTGCTTTCCTGTTGTTTTTGTTATTGTTGTTGCATTTCTTAATGAGACACGACATGTGCAGTCAGCCGCAGATACAAAATCAACTTCAGAGCCGACCGCCGACTTCGGGTCTCTATTGCAAAATGTGTAAATTGAAATAGCAGCGCGATAAGAAATGGTAATTATTCTGCTGTTGACAACAGTTGCTGTTGCTTGTTGTCTGGTAGCAAATGTTCTTCTGTTTTTTCTTCATTTTATGTAGTTCAATTTGAGTTGGAGCCGTGTTTATCTTTCATTAACAACTCTGTTCTAATTACACCTCTGAATATGGATCAATGGAACGTGGCTTGGAAGTGGAGTTAAAAGTGTGTAACACATGAAGAACAAAGAGAAAAAGTGTTCAATTAGCTGCTGTTGGGATATTTCCTTCATTTTTTTCAGTTAGCTCAGCTGTTTTTCAAAGTCTTATAACTACTCTGAGTTTATACAATTCGATGTAATGTGAAGATTCAAAAGCTATTAACTATCGGGTTTTCGTTTTGGCTTGTCTTGCGTTAAGAATCTTGATCACGAATATAGCAAAAGGTCTTTCAATCTGTAAACCATTATAAACATTATTCCTTCAAAAGACAACAACCTTGTCTACGCATGGATTTGATGCTTGGTTCTAGATGGTCAATAATATATTTTCCAAGATATTTTCATCAAACTCAGTTTGTCCGAGACTCACTTTTTTCACATATCCTTAAAATCATCAGGGAAATGTTTGGGTATCAAATCGTCGACATGGCAAAGATATGTTTACTTTCTCGCTTTATTTTTATTTACGTTTTTATTATTTTCCCAGATACAAATATCGCATTATCTATTTCAGCTGAAAAACAGAAAAACTCTTTTAAAATTCAACTTTATAAGCACATAAATTTGCCTTTGTTTAGTTATTTTGATAACATTTTCCTCTTTTGATGTTCGCCTTTTATTTAAGTTCATAAACTTATTTCCTTAAAATACTCATTATATTTTACAGCTCAAGATTCATTTCTTGCATTTTCTTCAGACACTTTGCCACATTCCGTTCTCCGGGAAATGGCAATGCGCGCAACCCCATTTTCACTCTGCCAGCACATTTTCACTGTCAAGGTTTCTTCATTCGTTTTTCTTTTTCTGTGTCGTTGCCCTTTTTGAGGGTGCCGCCACGCCCACTGAGATGCAGCTTCCGCAACAGGCAACAGCGAAGTTCATAAAAAGCAGGTAATAAGTGCGAATTTCGATGTGCACCAAAGAAAATGGGGCTCTGGGCAAGCGTGCAGGGAGTAGAGTGGCAGAGGAGTAGGTGAGTGCAGGGTTTAGGAATGGAGGGAATGAAATTAATTATGCAAAACGAGAAGCGCAGAGGAAAAACGCATCGACACGCCGCCAAGGGAACTCAAGCATAAACAATGTGCGGAAATTAAGACGAAGAATCAAAACTTGCACCAAAAGTGTGGGCGGGGGGGTACGAGTGGCATAGTGTAGACAGCGAGGGGAGTGGGACTGCTGAGGGACGGTAGGGCACTGAGTTATAAACAAATTGCACTTTAAAATAGCTCACAAGTATTGTCTGTCTTCGCATTGCGTTCGTGACGCTTGTTATAAATATTTATTATATCATCAGACACTGAAAATGTAACAGACTGTGGCAAGGGAAGGGGCATGTGGTTTGCAGTGCGATGTAATTAAAATGCATTATTAATGAAATGCAAATATGAAGAAATTAATTAAATATGCAATAGACGGCGACAACAACAAAAAACTTTGCACCATAGTGCACACACACACACACATATCAGTTGCAGTCAACCCCGTTGAAAGCCCATCTGGGATTGGTTTGAGTATAGGGTGCATCATGCGGCTCGTGAATATGGGATATGACATATTCTAAGGAATTTCTTTAGTATTTCCAAATATACCAAATGAAAGGATATCTTTAAAGATTTCTTTTATAGCTCAAAGTAGTTGCTCTAGGTCTGTGTTTTAAATAAATCAATTTAATGGCAGCCCTAAAGCAGGTACGCTTTTTCAACTAGGCACAACTGTACTTTAGTTGCGTATTATGTTGGCAACCCTGCAGCAACATGTTTCTCAATTTAATCACAGTGATGGCAACCCTAAAGCACACCCGCTCTTCCAACTAGGCACAACTGTACTTCAGTTGTGTGATACGTCAGCAACCGTACCACAATGTGTTTCACAATTTCATCAAAATGGTGGCAACCCTACTGCCTTTTCAACTAGCCACAACCGTAATGCAGTTGTATATTAAGTTGGCAAACCTGCCACAAAGAAACTTGCAATTGAAATAAAGTCCATAAAATGTTAAATAGTTTTCTTAACAACATTTATTGGGTGCACTCAACTTTTTTCCTATTAAATTATATCTTTTTTTTAAAAATGTTGATTTATAACCGGATAATAAAAAAGTGGTTTTCTTAAGCGGGCATCCTCTTTGGTGGATTATTCGCACTGGTTGGCTGACAGCAGGTGCAGATGCATTGACAATTGCGTTATAATTGCATTTAATTATGCGACAACAAGAAAATTGAATTAAATGCCGTGAACGGTGCATTTTTCACTTGTAGCTGCACAAAGAAACCACAGAAAACCAAGGAAAACAAGAAAAACAAACACAGCTTAGCAAAGGTTGTCGACACTTGAATGCCCTTTGGTGGAATATTTGTTTGCCTAAACTCAAGTTTAAGCCCAGTTTTCCATAATAGGTAGATGATATAGTAGCCCGCTCCGAGCTAACCACATTTATATCAAATCGATAGTAAAAAGAGGCAGCTGTGCAAAGTTGTATCATTTATGAAACATATTTTTTGTTCATCAAGATATTTTAACCAATCCCAGTATATACTAGTTAAACCATGCTGCTTATATGTGCCTCAAACACTACTATATTATATAGCTCAATAGATAGAATCGGCCGGAAAGATATGTCTGTTTCTCGTGATATTTTCATGACATTTATTGACACAACTGCGAATGCAAATGCCTACGAGGGTATTAAATATTCGACGTGCCTAAGATATCCTTATTTTTTTGTATGTTTTTTTCTATTTATACTTTTATAAATACATTTGCCTCTTTAAGAAGTTACAACTTCCATGGCAATACTATGGTACCCAATGCGAGGGTATCGAAAGCTGGTGAAAAATGTGGCATACAAGAAAACTGTCGCCTTGTTGACAACTGCAAGCGACGCAACAACTTTGTCATTTTTCAGTTTTTTTTTGTTGCATTTGTTGTTGCTGGAGTTGCTAGCACATTAATTACAGTTATGCCCGCTGGCTGCCAACGGAAACGCAGTTGGCAATGCTAATTCCTTTTGGCCATTTGCTCGCTTGTCCGTTTCCTGCTACCAAAAAAAAATCCCTGTCCAACCAATTTTTCCCCATTTTTTCTTGCAGCATTTTCAATTAGCGCAGCGAGCGGAAGTTGCATGTCGAAAGCCGCCGCAAAAAAAGGGAAATTTCAGAGCAGCAGAAAAAAAAATCGTAAAACAAGTAGCGCATAATTTTTGGGCAAATTGATTTTATCTACTGGCATTTTCCGATTTTCACCTGGTTTTTATGATTGTTGTTTTTTTTTTCTTTCTTCACGTTTTAATTTGTTTTTGTGATTGTGCAGCGTAGCGATTGGAAAAAATTTCACAGCTTTGCGCATTTTTGAGTGGGCGCCAGTTTTTCACAATGGAAAATCCAATTGAAAATTCAAGAAATGTGCACGCTCATTAATTTTTGGCAAATATTTTGCACATAATTTTAATTTCTATCGCATTTTTTCATAAACCACAATTAAATTGTGCATTTTCGTGAATAATAAAGTAAATATTGCTGTTAGCATTATGTTAGTAAACAGCACTCTACTGTGCTGTTAAACAGTATATTATAACAGCACTCTACTATGCTGTTAAATAGTATATTATTTATACAATTATTATTTATTTTGTTTCTTACAGTGGTCGCTCCTACAGCAAGGACAGCCAGAAGAGCTCGCACAGCGACCTGAGTTCACTGTGCAATGGCAATGGCAATGGCAGCGGTTCCCCAAAACTATTGGCAAAAACTCCACTGCGTAAGTAGCCTTTGTTTTATTAAAAAATATTAAATTATATATAGTCTTGTTTTTAATATGAAAAACTTAATATTAATGAAGATATTGTTGTGAATTTGAAAATTAGAAGATGTTATGATCTTTTCTGTCGCGCTTAATTTCCCTCATTCAATATCTGCAGTAGTACATTTTTCTAATAAGCTTAAGATTATGCTACACTTTTAACCAGCAAATGCGGCTGCTGTTCGTTCTGCTTGCCGGCAAGCAGTTCATTTGGCGTTGCATTACCTTGTCAAATATACAACAAGCAACAGTCTTAACATAGTAAGAACTTAAATGTTATCTTACAAATTTAACCAAATAACGCTTGAAAGCATGTTGTATTAGAAAATATTTGCAACTCGCACTTTTTCACAGCAGCACAAAAGTATGCAACGATCGCTGCTGCCCAATCGTTTTCAAGCATTGCAAAGGTAAGCCGTGCATTGCTTCCCGATATATTTTTTAAATTGAGAGTTTAAGCGTTTATAAATTATTGAACTACACGCTTAAAAGCATGAAGTGTAATTAAATAGTTGCAGCTCCTAGTGTTAAAACTTCCGAAATAGTTGCAACTCGTACTCCTAACACTTTTACACGGCAGCGCGAAAGTATGCAACAATTGCAAGCAATGATCGCTGCTGCCCAATCGTATTCAAGCAGTTCAAAAGACAAGCAGTGCACGTGTTGCCGCAACATGTTGGCAACTTAAGAGCAAATGAAACTTGTTTTCAAAGCCTTTGGCTTAAAAGCAAGAAACATACCAAGCGGCCAAAGCGAGCTTAATAAATGGTCAAAACAGAATAGCCTATAACAACGCGAACCGGCTTTTTGTCTCATTTAGAGAGCTGTTTGCCGTGCAGAGCTTAAGAGTTTTTGTTGTTGCTTGGGAGCGTGTCGTGTGTATCTAGATACAAATGTATCTGCAGCGATAAAAACGGCACAACACAAATTCCATTTGGAGTCTCTTTAGTCTGCGGCGAGTTTTCAATGTTGTCGCGCCGGCAGCGCTCGCATTTTTTCTAGATTTTCTTGCGTGTTTTATGGCGCGTTCTTTTAACCAGAAATCTGCAATTAACACGTGCCTTTGAAATTATGATAATAAAGTGTTTATAAATTACACAAAAATTTACAGGAGAAGTAAATAAAAATAATAATAGTAAAGAGAGTGTGAATCAAGTGTGAATACCAAGTGAATGTGAATTGTTCAAAAATATGCCTGGCTACTAATTAGGTTTCTGCTTGGGAGGGTTTTCCTTTATGGTTGCTCAACCCCTTTTGAAAAGCTGACCAATGCAGCCCCTATTAAAGCCAACTCTTTTGTGCTGCCAGAAACAGGTTTTTATGTATTGTTGTTGTTGTTGTCTATAGAGAATGCCGGTTTCTCAAATGTATTCAACGCATGTGAAACAATCGAAGTCAAAGCAAAAACACCTGAACCTTTACCTAAAGCTTTTACCTGCGCTGCATTTGACGTCATTTTTGGGCTCGGGAGAGCAAGAGCTTTGAATTTTTGGTATCAGGGCTCTTGTTAACATATGTTAAGGAAGTTTATAATCTATGCCCGATAAGGATCAATGAAGCCTGCCTGGAATAGAATTTCATATAATATATGTGTCATAATATATGTGGCATAAGATCTAGACCTACATAGGGTCAGAGTCAGAGTCAAGTACACTCCTTCTAGAAATTGTAAATATAAACTGTATTTATTTTAATTACTTTAGAGCAAACTCGTGGCCTTTCTTCAGTAGGGCACGCTCCATAGTAAACACAATTACTCAAATCAATTTACAGGGCATCTGCTAGTCGTGCATCAGCATCTAGCCAAGTTTTACTTGTTCTATTTTTTGTATTTTGTTGTTTTTTGGTAGCCTCCCTCAAGGCGATCGAGTTGCGTTCATTGAATAACCAAAAAGCTAACGAGAATTCGCATTAGCTTCGGCGCCCAAGCAAATAAGCTATCAGTCAGTCAGTCAGTCAGTCAGTCAATCAATCATTCAGTCAGTTCAGTTCAGTCAGTCAGCTCGGCTTGACGCTGTTCTTGTTAACGTCTTGGCCTGGCCATAAATTATGCGGCTAATCATTTTGTTACATTTTACAGTTTGTGGCCAACTCGATTCGTTCTCACGACAGCCGCAAAATTGTTGCCACCACGACCTGAGCTCGCGCCTGCCTCTCATTGATGCCTGCCCCCTCCCTCTCTCTCTCTCTCTCTCTCTCTCTCTCTCCACTATTTGTCTCTCTAAAGCGCCGTTAGCTTTTGTCTGCAAGTTCATTTACCTAGGCAACAGTCTTTAGGCTAGAAACGTGCCTCATTCTATAAACTCCGAGATCAGATACATTAAGCAGGAAGGCAGCTCGAATCCCGCATAATGATCTTAAGTTCTTATGTTTTATACGATATTCGGATCTGTTAAAAACAGAGCAAATAAATGCCCACTCTACATATCTCTTTTATTTAACTACCTTATAATCCAGTCCGAACTTTCTGTCTGCGTTCTTAATAAAAAGAACTTAAAAATCTTTAAAAAGAAAGACAAACAAATCAAGAATTAAAAAGTAAATTTATTGAGTCATAAGAGAAAAAAGTAGAAATCGAATGCAAAATATTATTAACTGGAATAATTCTTATTTAAAAAGTGAACAAATCGCTTCGTTTGCGTCAACAATTTCAGGTTTTCATTTAAATTCGTTTCAATTAACAAATAATTTCTAATTATCAAAATGTCAAGCTGCCATTGCTCAATTTCTTTATGCTTTGATATTTTTCTCAACCGGTTTTAGTTATTTTTAACTGTGATATAAAACGCAATACTCGCACATTTAGTATTCGCATAATATAAGAATCAGTGCAAAAGTTTTTAATTTGTATTTCTTTCTTTAATTTGCCAACAAAAATCCACTTAAAACAAATTGAGGTTGAAATTGACTTGGCTAGAAACGAGTTCTATAATTGCCTAAATCATGGCATAATATTATATATGAACAATATTAATAGAAAGGCTAGCCAAATGGGAAAGTTTTCTTTTAAATATGATTAATGATGATTGATATAAAAATAACATACAAAAAAGAAACAAAAATTTGCCCAAATCAGGTCGAATTTAATGTGATCTGGAGATTTCTTTTATAAGATTTATTAAGATTTGTTCTAAGACGGTATTTTACTTTTATAATTTAAAAAAAAACTACTCGAAATTGAAACAGATCAAACTCAAATAAAACAAATTAAGAGCAACAACACAACAATTTATAAACTTTTCCCAAACTGAAAGCGCTTTGTTTAATTACTTTTGGCCCGCCAAGGTGCTGAAGAAGTTAAATCAGATCACAACTCTATCGCCAAGCTATCTTCCTGTTGATAGAGATAAGGAAGATAATGATGTAAAGTTTTGTTCTCGTTGTTTTAGACAAGTGCAAGTGCGACACCTGTTTCCGGCATTCGTGAGTTTCTCAACTGCTTCAATTGCAACTGGCCCGCGGCTGAGTTGCCCCCGCCCCCTCTCTCTCTGTCGCTCTCGCTCAGCTTTGCTCTGCCGTGATTCTACTGCGTTTTCTAAAGCTAACTGCATCTTGGTGTGAGCGTGTGTGTGTGTGTGTGCATGTTTATCATTGTGACGGCTATTATTTTCATTATGCAGTCAAGAGTTGTCTGCGTTGCGGCTTCTTTTTTCTTCTGCTTCTGCTTCTTCTATTTTTTTTTTTGCTCTTTCTTAATTTTCACTTGACGTGCTTTGTGCCGTGTGCTTTGTGCTTTTTACATTATTATTATCATATTTGCATTTTTGCGCTCCCGCTCTCTTTCGCTCTCGCTCTCGCTTGCATGCATTTATAATTTACAATCGCGGGCTCAACACAAGCGTGTAACCAGCAGCGGTTACACTGCTTCCACTCGCTCCCTCTCTCGCTCTCGCTCACTCCTGACAGCTGAGAGCTCAGCTGTCTGTCAGCAGGCGCTTTGTATAGCTGACGTCGGGTTTTGTGCCTGTGTGCCAGTGTGTGTGTGTGTGTGTGTGTTTCTGTATGTTTATGCTTTCATTTGCGCTGCACTGCTTGCCCTGCCTCTTGCTCTCCCACTCGCACTCTCGCGCTGATATGCATTTCATTCCACTAACTTTTTTTCGCTTGCTGGCGCTTTATAATTATGTGGGAAATTTGCAAAATGCTAGACAGAAATTTTTTTGCCCCTCTCTTTTTTTTTTTCTGTTGGGTTTTCTTTAATTTCTTTTCATTTACTGCTATTTTTTTCTGATATATTGCAATTTTATTTATTTAGTATTTTTTTCGCAATACGCTTAACTATGCGAGAAAGTGTTGTAGGCGTTATTCAGAAAAAGTACAGCTCTAAAAAAATGTATTACAAGAAAAAAAATGTGTGCAAATATTACAGTAATTTTTTTCTTGTTACATTTTCCACCATGAAATAGTTTGATACTCGACTGAACGAACATTGCTTTTAACTATTTGCTTGGGCGCTATGGCAAAAAAAAAGGTTATTTTTATAGAGTAGGGCGTCTGGTATTATGGCATTTTTAGCAAGTATTTTGCCGCCATATTTGATTTTCTTTAATCCTTTTGGCAATGGCTTAAACCTTAATTAACTTATTTTATCTTGCATTATTTTATATTTTATATTTATTTTATATTTATTGTATTTGTTTTGCTAAGGATCCGCCGTGTATATATAGACTAGAATTTCCCATCATTTTTCTTCAGCATTTCGAAAAAATATCCTTATATTTCACATATTTTTTTAACATAAAGAGCTTGATACATTTTTATAGAATATTTTCTTCAACATCAAATTTTAATTTTATGTATACATATATTTTTATAAAACATTTTCTTATTTCACATAATTAACAACATAAATAGATATTTTTATAGAACAGTGGCTTAAAAACAATTCTAATACTCTTTTCGCAAAAAAAAAAACTGTGCTGTTTTGCTCTACAAAACATTTTGATGTTGCCAAAAAATTGTTTTTATTTTTTATTTATTTTTTTTGTAGCTGCAATAAGTGTTTCCATTTGATTTCTGCGCCTTGGGCCATATGAAACACTTGATTTGAAAAGCAGACCAACAATTTTGTTAATCAGCTGGCAACGCCCAACAATTTGACGCCCTTTGCAATTGTTAGATTACCTGAGGAAATGGCAACAACAACATTATAAAATCTTGCTGTCAACTTTCACTTGAGTGCATACGGACAAAATGCATTTGCTGTTATAATTGAATTTCTGGTGGGGGCTGTTGGGCGTTGTTTTTCCTTAGGTTGCCCATAGGCATATTTTGCATAATTCCGCTGGCGTTGCTTTCTTTTATTGTATACGAAGTAACAGCAGCAGCAGCAACAGCGGAAAAAACTAAACTAAAACTCGGCCACTTTTCATTTTGGCATAATGAAGTGTCCATAAGCCACCAAAAGGGTTGCTAAGCAAGCCGAAGATTGAATACCCTTGCGGACATATAATTTCGAAAGGATTTTATACGAAAGCTTGATTGTTTCTCTAGATCAAACCTGAGAACAATGGCATGTAATTGCGGCGTTCTGGGGATATAAATTAAAGAAAAGTTGTTCGTACAAGATCTATACATGATATATAGTAGTATATTGACAACATTTTATACTTAAAAAATTTCAACATTTTCCGCCTCCATAACTTGGTCAAATCTCATGAGATTTGCACAAGGCTTAGCTTTTTGTTCATGATTTGCCCTCAAGATCAATTCTGCATCCAAATCTGGCATCAAAATTTGTGGTCAAAATTCATGTCAAAAAAGTACCCTCAAATATCCTATATAGAAATACTCAAAACTTCCCACTCCCATAACTAGGTCAAATCTTAACCGATTCTCAAAAGGTTTGGCTTTTTGTTCGTGGTTTGGCCTCTAGATCAATTCTGCATCCAAATCTGGCAACAAAATTTTTGTTCAAAATTCATGTTAAAATGGTACACTCAAATATCCTATATAGACATAATCAAAACTTCCCACTCCCATAACTAGGTCAAATCTTAACCGATTCTCAAAAGGTTTTGCTTTTTGTTCATGGTTTGACCTCTAGATCAATACTGCATCCAAATATGGCAAAAAAATTTTAAGTCAAAATTCATGTCAAAATCGTACCCTCAAATATCCTATATAGACATAATCAAAACTTCCCACTCCCATAACTAGGTCAATTCTTAACCGATTCTCAAAAGGCTTGGCTTTTTGTTCATGGTTTGGCCTCTAGATCAATTCTGCATCCAAATCTGACAACATAATTTTTGGTCAAAATTCATGTCTAAAAAGGTATCCTCAAATAACCTATATAGTCATACTCAAAACTTCCCACTCCCATAACTATGTCAAATCTTAACCGATATAATTTTGGGTCAAAATTCATGTCTAAAAAGGTATCCTCAAATATCCTATATGGACATACTCAAAACTTCCCACTTCCATAACTATGTCAAATCTTAACCGATTCTCAAAAGGTTTGGCTTTTTGTTCATGGTTTGGCCTCTAGATCAATTCTGCATCCAAATCTGACAACATAATTTTTGGTCAAAATTCATGTCTAAAAAGGTATCCTCAAATAACCTATATAGTCATACTCAAAACTTCCCACTCCCATAACTATGTCAAATCTTAACCGATTTTCATAAGGTTTGGCTTTTTGTTCATGGTTTGGCCTCTAGATCAATTCTGCATCCAAATCTGACAACATAATTTTTGGTCAAAATTCATGTCTAAAAAGGTATCCTCAAATAACCTATATAGTCATACTCAAAACTTCCCACTCCCATAACTAGGTCAAATCTTAACCGATTTTCATAAGGTTTGGCTTTTTTTTCATGGTTTGGCCTCTAGATCAATTCTGCATCCAAATCTGACAACATAATTTTTGGTCAAAATTCATGTCTAAAAAGGTGTCCTCAAATATCCTATATGGACATACTCAAAACTTCCCACTCCCATAACTAGGTCAAATCTTAACCGATTCTCAAAAGGTTTGGCTTTCTGTTCATGGTTTGGCCTCTAGATCAATTCTGCATTTAAATCTGACAACAAAATTTTTGGTCAAAATTCATGTCTAAAAAGGTATCCTCAAATATCCTATATAGACATACTCAAAACTTCCCACTCCCATAACTATGTCAAATCTTAACCGATTTTCATAAGGTTTGGCTTTTTTTTTCATGGTTTGGCCTCTAGATCAATTCTGCATCCAAAAGAAACAAAAATTTGCCCAAATCAGGTCGAATTTAATGTGATCTGGATTTCTTTTCTAAGTTTTATTAAGATTTGTTCTATGACGGTATTTTACTTTTATAATTTAAAAAAAAACAACTCGAAATTGAAGCAGATCAAACTCAAATAAAACAAATTAAGAGCAACAACACAACAATTTATAAACTTTTCCCAAACTGAAAGCGCTTTGTTTAATTACTTTTGGGCCGCCAAGGTGCTCAAGAAGTTAAATCAGAGCACAACTCTATCGCCAAGCTATCTTCCTGTTGATAGAGATAAGAAAGATAATGATGTAAAGTTTTGTTCTCGTTGTTTTAGACAAGTGCAAGTGCGACACCTGTTTCCTGCATTCGTGAGTTTCTCAACTGCTTCAATTGCAACTGGCCCGCGGCTGAGTTGCCCCCGCCCCCTCTCTCTCTGTCGCTCTCGCTCAGCTTTGCTCTGCCGTGATTCTACTGCGTTTTCTAAAGCTAACTGCATCTTGGTGTGAGCGTGTGTGTGTGTGTGTGCATGTTTATCATTGTGACGGCTATTATTTTCATTATGCAGTCAAGAGTTGTCTGCGTTGCGGCTTCTTTTTTCTTCTGCTTCTGCTTCTTCTATTTTTTTTTTTTTGCTCTTTCTTAATTTTCACTTGACGTGCTTTGTGCCGTGTGCTTTGTGCTTTTTACATTATTATTATCATATTTGCATTTTTGCGCTCCCGCTCTCTTTCGCTCTCGCTCTCGCTTGCATGCATTTATAATTTACAATCGCGGGCTCAACACAAGCGTGTAACCAGCAGCGGTTACACTGCTTCCACTCGCTCCCTCTCTCGCTCTCGCTCACTCCTGACAGCTGAGAGCTCAGCTGTCTGTCAGCAGGCGCTTTGTATAGCTGACGTCGGCTACATCCAAATCTGACAACATAATTTTTGGTCAAAATTCATGTCTAAAAAGGTGTCCTCAAATATCCTATATGGACATACTCAAAACTTCCCACTCCCATAACTAGGTCAAATCTTAACCGATTCTCAAAAGGTTTGGCTTTCTGTTCATGGTTTGGCCTCTAGATCAATTCTGCATCCAAATCTGACAACATAATTTTTGGTCAAAATTCATGTCTAAAAAGGTATCCTCAAATAACCTATATAGTCATACTCAAAACTTCCCACTCCCATAACTAGGTCAAATCTTAACCGATTTTCATAAGGTTTGGCTTTTTTTTCATGGTTTGGCCTCTAGATCAATTCTGCATTTAAATCTGACAACAAAATTTTTGGTCAAAATTCATGTCTAAAAAGGTATCCTCAAATATCCTATATAGACATACTCAAAACTTCCCACTCCCATAACTATGTCAAATCTTAACCGATTTTCATAAGGTTTGGCTTTTTGTTCATGGTTTGGCCTCTAGATCAATTCTGCATCCAAATCTGACAACATAATTTTTGGTCAAAATTCATGTCTAAAAAGGTATCCTCAAATAACCTATATAGTCATACTCAAAACTTCCCACTCCCATAACTAGGTCAAATCTTAACCGATTTTCATAAGGTTTGGCTTTTTTTTCATGGTTTGGCCTCTAGATCAATTCTGCATTTAAATCTGACAACAAAATTTTTGGTCAAAATTCATGTCTAAAAAGGTATCCTCAAATAACCTATATAGACATAGTCAAAACTTCCCACTCCCATAACTATGTCAAATCTTAACCGATTTTCATAAGGTTTGGCTTTTTGTTCATGGTTTGGCCTCTAGATCAATTCTGCATCCAAATCTGACAACATAATTTTTGGTCAAAATTCATGTCTAAAAAGGTATCCTCAAATAACCTATATAGACATACTCAAAACTTCCCACTCCCATAACTAGGTCAAATCTTAACCGATTTTCATAAGGTTTGGCTTTTTGTTCATGGTTTGGCCTCTAGATCAATTCTGCATCCAAATCTGACAACATAATTTTTGGTCAAAATTATGTCTAAAAAGGTATCCTCAAATAACCTATATAGACATACTCAAAACTTCCCACTCCCATAACTATGTCAAATCTTAACCGATTTTCATAAGGTTTGGCTTTTTGTTCATGGTTTGGCCTCTAGATCAATTCTGCATTTAAATCTGACAACAAAATTTTTGGTCAAAATTCATGTCTAAAAAGGTATCCTCAAATAACCTATATAGACATACTCAAAACTTCCCACTCCCATAACTATGTCAAATCTTAACCGATTTTCATAAGGTTTGGCTTTTTGTTCATGGTTTGGCCTCTAGATCAATTCTGCATCCAAATCTGACAACATAATTTTTGGTCAAAATTCATGTCTAAAAAGGTATCCTCAAATAACCTATATAGTCATACTCAAAACTTCCCACTCCCATAACTATGTCAAATCTTAACCGATTTTCATAAGGTTTGGCTTTTTGTTCATGGTTTGGCCTCTAGATCAATTCTGCATCCAAATATGACAACATAATTTTTGGTCAAAATTCATGTCTAAAAAGGTATCCTCAAATAACCTATATAGTCATACTCAAAACTTCCCACTCCCATAACTAGGTCAAATCTTAACCGATTTTCATAAGGTTTGGCTTTTTGTTCATGGTTTGGCCTCTAGATCAATTCTGCATCCAAATATGACAACATAATTTTTGGTCAAAATTCATGTCTAAAAAGGTATCCTCAAATAACCTATATAGTCATACTCAAAACTTCCCACTCCCATAACTAGGTCAAATCTTAACCGATTTTCATAAGGTTTGGCTTTTTGTTCATGGTTTGGCCTCTAGATCAATTCTGCATCCAAATCTGACAACATAATTTTTGGTCAAAATTCATGTCTAAAAAGGTATCCTCAAATATCCTATATGGACATACTCAAAACTTCCCACTCCCATAACTAGGTCAAATCTTAACCGATTCTCAAAAGGTTTGGCTTTTTGTTCATGGTTTGGCCTCTAGATCAATTCTGCATTTAAATCTGACAACAAAATTTTTGGTCAAAATTCATGTCTAAAAAGGTATCCTCAAATATCCTATATAGACATACTCAAAACTTCCCACTCCCATAACTATGTCAAATCTTAACCGATTTTCATAAGGTTTGGCTTTTTGTTCATGGTTTGGCCTCTAGATCAATTCTGCATCCAAATCTGACAACATAATTTTTGGTCAAAATTCATGTCTAAAAAGGTATCCTCAAATAACCTATATAGTCATACTCAAAACTTCCCACTCCCATAACTAGGTCAAATCTTAACCGATTTTCATAAGGTTTGGCTTTTTTTTCATGGTTTGGCCTCTAGATCAATTCTGCATCCAAATCTGACAACATAATTTTTGATCAAAATTCATGTCTAAAAAGGTATCCTCAAATATCCTATATGGACATACTCAAAACTTCCCACTCCCATAACTAGGTCAAATCTTAACCGATTCTCAAAAGGTTTGGCTTTTTGTTCATGGTTTGGCCTCTAGATCAATTCTGCATTTAAATCTGACAACAAAATTTTTGGTCAAAATTCATGTCTAAAAAGGTATCCTCAAATAACCTATATAGACATAGTCAAAACTTCCCACTCCCATAACTATGTCAAATCTTAACCGATTTTCATAAGGTTTGGCTTTTTGTTCATGGTTTGGCTTTTTGTTCATGGTTTGGCCTCTAGATCAATTCTGCATCCAAATCTGACAACATAATTTTTGGTCAAAATTATGTCTAAAAAGGTATCCTCAAATAACCTATATAGACATACTCAAAACTTCCCACTCCCATAACTAGGTCAAATCTTAACCGATTTTCATAAGGTTTGGCTTTTTTTTCATGGTTTGGCCTCTAGATCAATTCTGCATCCAAATCTGACAACATAATTTTTGGTCAAAATTCATGTCTAAAAAGGTATCCTCAAATATCCTATAGGGACATACTCAAAACTTCCCACTCCCATAACTAGGTCAAATCTTAACCGATTCTCAAAAGGTTTAGCTTTTTGTTCATGGTTTGGCCTCTAGAACAATTCTACATCCAAATCTGACAACATAATTTTTGGTCAAAATTCATGTCTAAAAAGGTATCCTCAAATAACCTATATAGACATACTCAAAACTTCCCACTCCCATAACTAGGTCAAATCTTAACCGATTTTCATAAGGTTTGGCTTTTTTTTCATGGTTTGGCCTCTAGATCAATTCTGCATCCAAATCTGACAACATAATTTTTGGTCAAAATTCATGTCTAAAAAGGTATCCTCAAATATCCTATAGGGACATACTCAAAACTTCCCACTCCCATAACTATGTCAAATCTTAACCGATTTTCATAAGGTTTGGCTTTTTGTTCATGGTTTGGCCTCTAGATCAATTCTGCATCCAAATCTGACAACATAATTTTTGGTCAAAATTCATGTCTAAAAAGGTATCCTCAAATAACCTATATAGACATACTCAAAACTTCCCACTCCCATAACTAGGTCAAATCTTAACCGATTTTCATAAGGTTTGGCTTTTTTTTCATGGTTTGGCCTCTAGATCAATTCTGCATCCAAATCTGACAACATAATTTTTCGTCAAAATTCATGTCTAAAAAGGTATCCTCAAATATCCTATATGGACATACTCAAAACTTCCCACTCCCATAACTAGGTCAAATCTTAACCGATTCTCAAAAGGTTTGGCTTTTTGTTCATGGTTTGGCCTCTAGATCAATTCTGCATTTAAATCTGACAACAAAATTTTTGGTCAAAATTCATGTCTAAAAAGGTATCCTCAAATAACCTATATAGACATAGTCAAAACTTCCCACTCCCATAACTATGTCAAATCTTAACCGATTTTCATAAGGTTTGGCTTTTTGTTCATGGTTTGGCCTCTAGATCAATTCTGCATCCAAATCTGACAACATAATTTTTGGTCAAAATTCATGTCTAAAAAGGTATCCTCAAATATCCTATATGGACATACTCAAAACTTCCCACTCCCATAACTAGGTCAAATCTTAACCGATTTTCGTAAGGTTTGGCTTTTTGTTCATGTTTTGGCCTCTAGATCAATTCTGCATCCAAATCTGACAACATAATTTTTGGTCAAAATTATGTCTAAAAAGGTATCCTCAAATAACCTATATAGACATACTCAAAACTTCCCACTCCCATAACTAGGTCAAATCTTAACCGATTTTCATAAGGTTTGGCTTTTTTTTCATGGTTTGGCCTCTAGATCAATTCTGCATCCAAATCTGACAACATAATTTTTGGTCAAAATTCATGTCTAAAAAGGTATCCTCAAATATCCTATATGGACATACTCAAAACTTCCCACTCCCATAACTAGGTCAAATCTTAACCGATTCTCAAAAGGTTTGGCTTTTTGTTCATGGTTTGGCCTCTAGATCAATTATGCATTCAAATCTGACAACATAATTTTTGGTCAAAATTCATGTCTAAAAAGGTATCCTCAAATAACCTATAAAGACATAGTCAAAACTTCCCACTCCCATAACTATGTCAAATCTTAACCGATTTTCATAAGGTTTGGCTTTTTGTTCATGGTTTGGCCTCTAGATCAATTCTGCATCCAAATCTGACAACATAATTTTTGGTCAAAATTATGTCTAAAAAGGTATCCTCAAATAACCTATATAGACATACTCAAAACTTCCCACTCCCATAACTAGGTCAAATCTTAACCGATTTTCATAAGGTTTGGCTTTTTTTTCATGGTTTGGCCTCTAGATCAATTCTGCATCCAAATCTGACAACATAATTTTTGGTCAAAATTCATGACTAAAAAGGTATCCTCAAATATCCTATATGGACATACTCAAAACTTCCCACTCCCATAACTAGGTCAAATCTTAACCGATTCTCAAAAGGTTTGGCTTTTTGTTCATGGTTTGGCCTCTAGATCAATTCTGCATTCAAATCTGACAACATAATTTTTGGTCAAAATTCATGTCTAAAAAGGTATCCTCAAATAACCTATATAGACATAGTCAAAACTTCCCACTCCCATAACTATGTCAAATCTTAACCGATTTTCATAAGGTTTGGCTTTTTGTTCATGGTTTGGCCTCTAGATCAATTCTGCATCCAAATCTGACAACATAATTTTTGGTCAAAATTCCTGTCTAAAAAGGTACACTCAAATATCCTATATAGACATAATCAAAACTTCCCACTCCCATAACTAGGTCAAATCTTAACCGATTCTCAAAAGGTTTGGCTTTTTGTTCATGGTTTGGCCTCTAGATCAATTCTACATCCAAATCTGACAACATCATTTTTGGTCAAAATTCATGTCTAAAAAGGTATCCTCAAATAACCTATATAGACATACTCAAAACTTCCCACTCCCATAACTAGGTCAAATCTTAACCGATTTTCATAAGGTTTTGCTTTTTTTTCATGGTTTGGCCTCTAGATCAATTCTGCATCCAAATCTGACAACATAATTTTTGGTCAAAATTCATGTCTAAAAAGGTATCCTCAAATATCCTATATGGACATACTCAAAACTTCCCACTCCCATAACTAGGTCAAATCTTAACCGATTCTCAAAAGGTTTGGCTTTTTGTTCATGGTTTGGCCTCTAGATCAATTCTGCATTCAAATCTGACAACATAATTTTTGGTCAAAATTCATGTCTAAAAAGGTATCCTCAAATAACCTATATAGACATAGTCAAAACTTCCCACTCCCATAACTATGTCAAATCTTAACCGATTTTCATAAGGTTTGGCTTTTTGTTCATGGTTTGGCCTCTAGATCAATTCTGCATCCAAATCTGACAACATAATTTTTGGTCAAAATTATGTCTAAAAAGGTATCCTCAAATAACCTATATAGACATACTCAAAACTTCCCACTCCCATAACTAGGTCAAATCTTAACCGATTTTCATAAGGTTTGGCTTTTTTTTCATGGTTTGGCCTCTAGATCAATTCTGCATCCAAATCTGACAACATAATTTTTGGTCAAAATTCATGACTAAAAAGGTATCCTCAAATATCCTATATGGACATACTCAAAACTTCCCACTCCCATAACTAGGTCAAATCTTAACCGATTCTCAAAAGGTTTGGCTTTTTGTTCATGGTTTGGCCTCTAGATCAATTCTGCATTCAAATCTGACAACATAATTTTTGGTCAAAATTCATGTCTAAAAAGGTATCCTCAAATAACCTATATAGACATAGTCAAAACTTCCCACTCCCATAACTATGTCAAATCTTAACCGATTTTCATAAGGTTTGGCTTTTTGTTCATGGTTTGGCCTCTAGATCAATTCTGCATCCAAATCTGACAACATAATTTTTGGTCAAAATTCCTGTCTAAAAAGGTACACTCAAATATCCTATATAGACATAATCAAAACTTCCCACTCCCATAACTAGGTCAAATCTTAACCGATTCTCAAAAGGTTTGGCTTTTTGTTCATGGTTTGGCCTCTAGATCAATTCTACATCCAAATCTGACAACATCATTTTTGGTCAAAATTCATGTCTAAAAAGGTATCCTCAAATAACCTATATAGACATACTCAAAACTTCCCACTCCCATAACTAGGTCAAATCTTAACCGATTTTCATAAGGTTTGGCTTTTTTTTCATGGTTTGGCCTCTAGATCAATTCTGCATCCAAATCTGACAACATAATTTTTGGTCAAAATTCATGACTAAAAAGGTATCCTCAAATATCCTATATGGACATACTCAAAACTTCCCACTCCCATAACTAGGTCAAATCTTAACCGATTCTCAAAAGGTTTGGCTTTTTGTTCATGGTTTGGCCTCTAGATCAATTCTGCATTCAAATCTGACAACATAATTTTTGGTCAAAATTCATGTCTAAAAAGGTATCCTCAAATAACCTATATAGACATAGTCAAAACTTCCCACTCCCATAACTATGTCAAATCTTAACCGATTTTCATAAGGTTTGGCTTTTTGTTCATGGTTTGGCCTCTAGATCAATTCTGCATCCAAATCTGACAACATAATTTTTGGTCAAAATTCCTGTCTAAAAAGGTACACTCAAATATCCTATATAGACATAATCAAAACTTCCCACTCCCATAACTAGGTCAAATCTTAACCGATTCTCAAAAGGTTTGGCTTTTTGTTCATGGTTTGGCCTCTAGATCAATTCTACATCCAAATCTGACAACATCATTTTTGGTCAAAATTCATGTCTAAAAAGGTATCCTCAAATAACCTATATAGACATACTCAAAACTTCCCACTCCCATAACTAGGTCAAATCTTAACCGATTTTCATAAGGTTTGGCTTTTTTTTTCATGGTTTGGCCTCTAGATCAATTCTGCATCCAAATCTGACAACATAATTTTTGGTCAAAATTCATGTCTAAAAAGGTATCCTCAAATATCCTATATGGACATACTCAAAACTTCCCACTCCCATAACTAGGTCAAATCTTAACCGATTCTCAAAAGGTTTGGCTTTTTGTTCATGGTTTGGCCTCTAGATCAATTCTGCATTCAAATCTGACAACATAATTTTTGGTCAAAATTCATGTCTGAAAAGGTATCCTCAAATAACCTATATAGACATAGTCAAAACTTCCCACTCCCATAACTATGTTAAATCTTAACCGATTTTCATAAGGTTTGGCTTTTTGTTCGTGGTTTGTCCTCTAGATCAATTCTGCATCCAAATCTGACAACATAATTTTTGGTCAAAATTCATGTCTGAAAAGGTATCCTCAAATAACCTATATAGACATAGTCAAAACTTCCCACTCCCATAACTATGTTAAATCTTAACCGATTTTCATAAGGTTCGGCTTTTTGTTCATGGTTTGGCCTCTAGATCAATTCTGCATCCAAATCTGACAACATAATTTTTGGTCAAAATTCATGTCTAAAAAGGTATCCTCAAATAACCTATATAGACATACTCAAAACTTCCCACTCCCATAACTAGGTCAAATCTTAACCGATTTTCGTAAGGTTTGGCTTTTTGTTCATGTTTTGGCCTCTAGATCAATTCTGCATCCAAATCTGACAACATAATTTTTGGTCAAAATTATGTCTAAAAAGGTATCCTCAAATAACCTATATAGACATACTCAAAACTTCCCACTCCCATAACTAGGTCAAATCTTAACCGATTTTCATAAGGTTTGGCTTTTTTTTCATGGTTTGGCCTCTAGATCAATTCTGCATCCAAATCTGACAACATAATTTTTGGTCAAAATTCATGTCTAAAAAGGTATCCTCAAATATCCTATATGGACATACTCAAAACTTCCCACTCCCATAACTAGGTCAAATCTTAACCGATTCTCAAAAGGTTTGGCTTTTTGTTCATGGTTTGGCCTCTAGATCAATTCTACATCCAAATCTGACAACATCATTTTTGGTCAAAATTCATGTCTAAAAAGGTATCCTCAAATAACCTATATAGACATACTCAAAACTTCCCACTCCCATAACTAGGTCAAATCTTAACCGATTTTCATAAGGTTTGGCTTTTTTTTCATGGTTTGGCCTCTAGATCAATTCTGCATCCAAATCTGACAACATAATTTTTGGTCAAAATTCATGACTAAAAAGGTATCCTCAAATATCCTATATGGACATACTCAAAACTTCCCACTCCCATAACTAGGTCAAATCTTAACCGATTCTCAAAAGGTTTGGCTTTTTGTTCATGGTTTGGCCTCTAGATCAATTCTGCATTCAAATCTGACAACATAATTTTTGGTCAAAATTCATGTCTAAAAAGGTATCCTCAAATAACCTATATAGACATAGTCAAAACTTCCCACTCCCATAACTATGTCAAATCTTAACCGATTTTCATAAGGTTTGGCTTTTTGTTCATGGTTTGGCCTCTAGATCAATTCTGCATCCAAATCTGACAACATAATTTTTGGTCAAAATTCCTGTCTAAAAAGGTACACTCAAATATCCTATATAGACATA
The DNA here is from genome assembly GCF_030788295.1 of Drosophila virilis. NCBI lineage: Eukaryota > Metazoa > Arthropoda > Insecta > Diptera > Drosophilidae > Drosophila > Drosophila virilis. Next base: position 2,897,244 of record NC_091546.1, read on the forward strand.
ATCAAAACTTCCCACTCCCATAACTAGGTCAAATCTTAACCGATTCTCAAAAGGTTTGGCTTTTTGTTCATGGTTTGGCCTCTAGATCAATTCTACATCCAAATCTGACAACATCATTTTTGGTCAAAATTCATGTCTAAAAAGGTATCCTCAAATAACCTATATAGACATACTCAAAACTTCCCACTCCCATAACTAGGTCAAATCTTAACCGATTTTCATAAGGTTTGGCTTTTTTTTTCATGGTTTGGCCTCTAGATCAATTCTGCATCCAAATCTGACAACATAATTTTTGGTCAAAATTCATGTCTAAAAAGGTATCCTCAAATATCCTATATGGACATACTCAAAACTTCCCACTCCCATAACTAGGTCAAATCTTAACCGATTCTCAAAAGGTTTGGCTTTTTGTTCATGGTTTGGCCTCTAGATCAATTCTGCATTCAAATCTGACAACATAATTTTTGGTCAAAATTCATGTCTGAAAAGGTATCCTCAAATAACCTATATAGACATAGTCAAAACTTCCCACTCCCATAACTATGTTAAATCTTAACCGATTTTCATAAGGTTTGGCTTTTTGTTCGTGGTTTGTCCTCTAGATCAATTCTGCATCCAAATCTGACAACATAATTTTTGGTCAAAATTCATGTCTGAAAAGGTATCCTCAAATAACCTATATAGACATAGTCAAAACTTCCCACTCCCATAACTATGTTAAATCTTAACCGATTTTCATAAGGTTCGGCTTTTTGTTCATGGTTTGGCCTCTAGATCAATTCTGCATCCAAATCTGACAACATAATTTTTGGTCAAAATTCATGTCTAAAAAGGTATCCTCAAATAACCTATATAGACATACTCAAAACTTCCCACTCCCATAACTAGGTCAAATCTTAACCGATTTTCGTAAGGTTTGGCTTTTTGTTCATGTTTTGGCCTCTAGATCAATTCTGCATCCAAATCTGACAACATAATTTTTGGTCAAAATTATGTCTAAAAAGGTATCCTCAAATAACCTATATAGACATACTCAAAACTTCCCACTCCCATAACTAGGTCAAATCTTAACCGATTTTCATAAGGTTTGGCTTTTTTTTCATGGTTTGGCCTCTAGATCAATTCTGCATCCAAATCTGACAACATAATTTTTGGTCAAAATTCATGTCTAAAAAGGTATCCTCAAATATCCTATATGGACATACTCAAAACTTCCCACTCCCATAACTAGGTCAAATCTTAACCGATTCTCAAAAGGTTTGGCTTTTTGTTCATGGTTTGGCCTCTAGATCAATTCTGCATTCAAATCTGACAACATAATTTTTGGTCAAAATTCATGTCTAAAAAGGTATCCTCAAATAACCTATATAGACATAGTCAAAACTTCCCACTCCCATAACTATGTCAAATCTTAACCGATTTTCATAAGGTTTGGCTTTTTGTTCATGGTTTGGCCTCTAGATCAATTCTGCATCCAAATCTGACAACATAATTTTTGGTCAAAATTATGTCTAAAAAGGTATCCTCAAATAACCTATATAGACATACTCAAAACTTCCCACTCCCATAACTAGGTCAAATCTTAACCGATTTTCATAAGGTTTGGCTTTTTTTTCGTGGTTTGGCCTCTAGATCAATTCTGCATCCAAATCTGACAACATAATTTTTGGTCAAAATTCATGACTAAAAAGGTATCCTCAAATATCCTATATGGACATACTCAAAACTTCCCACTCCCATAACTAGGTCAAATCTTAACCGATTCTCAAAAGGTTTGGCTTTTTGTTCATGGTTTGGCCTCTAGATCAATTCTGCATTCAAATCTGACAACATAATTTTTGGTCAAAATTCATGTCTAAAAAGGTATCCTCAAATAACCTATATAGACATAGTCAAAACTTCCCACTCCCATAACTATGTCAAATCTTAACCGATTTTCATAAGGTTTGGCTTTTTGTTCATGGTTTGGCCTCTAGATCAATTCTGCATCCAAATCTGACAACATAATTTTTGGTCAAAATTCCTGTCTAAAAAGGTACACTCAAATATCCTATATAGACATAATCAAAACTTCCCACTCCCATAACTAGGTCAAATCTTAACCGATTCTCAAAAGGTTTGGCTTTTTGTTCATGGTTTGGCCTCTAGATCAATTCTACATCCAAATCTGACAACATCATTTTTGGTCAAAATTCATGTCTAAAAAGGTATCCTCAAATAACCTATATAGACATACTCAAAACTTCCCACTCCCATAACTAGGTCAAATCTTAACCGATTTTCATAAGGTTTGGCTTTTTTTTCATGGTTTGGCCTCTAGATCAATTCTGCATCCAAATCTGACAACATAATTTTTGGTCAAAATTCATGTCTAAAAAGGTATCCTCAAATATCCTATATGGACATACTCAAAACTTCCCACTCCCATAACTAGGTCAAATCTTAACCGATTCTCAAAAGGTTTGGCTTTTTGTTCATGGTTTGGCCTCTAGATCAATTCTGCATTCAAATCTGACAACATAATTTTTGGTCAAAATTCAAGTCTAAAAAGGTATCCTCAAATAACCTATATAGACATAGTCAAAACTTCCCACTCCCATAACTATGTCAAATCTTAACCGATTTTCATAAGGTTTGGCTTTTTGTTCATGGTTTGGCCTCTAGATCAATTCTGCATCCAAATCTGACAACATAATTTTTGGTCAAAATTCATGTCTAAAAAGGTACACTCAAATATCCTATATAGACATAATCAAAACTTCCCACTCCCATAACTAGGTCAAATCTTAACCGATTCTCAAAAGGTTTGGCTTTTTGTTCATGGTTTGGCCTCTAGATCAATTCTACATCCAAATCTGACAACATAATTTTTGGTCAAAATTCATGTCTAAAAAGGTATCCTCAAATAACCTATATAGTCATACTCAAAACTTCCCACTCCCATAACTAGGTCAAATCTTAACCGATTTTCATAAGGTTTGGCTTTTTGTTCATGGTTTGGCCTCTAGATCAATTCTGCATCCAAATCTGACAACATAATTTTTGGTCAAAATTCATGTCTAAAAAGGTATCCTCAAATAACCTATATAGACATAGTCAAAACTTCCCACTCCCATAACTATGTTAAATCTTAACCGATTTTCATAAGGTTTGGCTTTTTGTTCGTGGTTTGTCCTCTAGATCAATTCTGCATCCAAATCTGACAACATAATTTTTGGTCAAAATTCATGTCTGAAAAGGTATCCTCAAATAACCTATATAGACATAGTCAAAACTTCCCACTCCCATAACTATGTTAAATCTTAACCGATTTTCATAAGGTTTGGCTTTTTGTTCATGGTTTGGCCTCTAGATCAATTCTGCATCCAAATCTGACAACATAATTTTTGGTCAAAATTCATGTCTGAAAAGGTATCCTCAAATAACCTATATAGACATAGTCAAAACTTCCCACTCCCATAACTATGTTAAATCTTAACCGATTTTCATAAGGTTTGGCTTTTTGTTCGTGGTTTGTCCTCTAGATCAATTCTGCATCCAAATCTGACAACATAATTTTTGGTCAAAATTCATGTCTGAAAAGGTATCCTCAAATAACCTATATAGACATAGTCAAAACTTCCCACTCCCATAACTATGTTAAATCTTAACCGATTTTCATAAGGTTTGGCTTTTTGTTCATGGTTTGGCCTCTAGATCAATTCTGCATCCAAATCTGACAACATAATTTTTGGTCAAAATTCATGTCTAAAAAGGTATCCTCAAATATCCTGTAGGGACATACTCAAAACTTCCCACTCCCATAACTAGGCCAAATCTTAACCGATTCTCAAAAGGTTTGGCTTTTTGTTCATGGTTTGGCCTCTAGATCAAATCCTCAAATAACCTATATAGACATAGTCAAAACTTCCCACTCCCATAACTATGTCAAATCTTAACCGATTTTCATAAGGTTTGGCTTTTTGTTCATGGTTTGGCCTCATTATCAATTCTGCATCCAAATCTGGAAACAAAATTTTTAGTCAAAATTCATGTCTATATGGCACTCTCAAATATCCTATATAGACATAGATACAAATTCCCCACCCCCATAACTAGGTCAAATCTCAACCAATTTTCATAGGGCTTCGCTTTTTGTTCATAGTTTGGCCTCATTATCAATTCTGCATCCAAATCTGACAACGTAAATTTTGGTCAAAATTCATGTCAAAAAAGGTACCCTCAAATATCTTATACAGACATACTCAAAACTTTCCACTCCCATAACTAGGTCAAGGTTTGATTTTTTGTTCACGATTTGCCCTCTAGATCAATTTGGCATCTAAGTCTAGCTACATTATTTTTGGTGGAAAATTCATGTGAAAATGGAACCCTCATATATCCTATATATGTAGGTCAAAATTTCACACTGCCGTAATTCAGTCAAAACTCAACAGATTTTCACGAGGCTTGGGCTGGTTCAGACAAATGTAATGCCTGCAACAGCAGGACGTAACTGAGCTAAGTTTCATATTAAGAGCATTTAGACTAAGAGACTAGTTTGTTAGCGAAGAGGCAGTGAGATTCAACTGGATCGAGTCGGTTATTGATGGTAATCATGAGTATATATATATATATATATATTCTATGGGTGCTGCTGATGTCTTCTTTGCGTTACACGTTAAGTAACAAAATCAAAATAGCTCGCTATAAGTGTAGCAAAATCAGCTAACAGCCAGCTAACTGAAACACTTTTTCAAAGCACGGCCAACATATCAGTTAACAACAACAACTAAAACTAGGAATTTCTAGTGGTCACTGAACCAACAAACAGCTCGTTGTTGTTGTTGTTGTCTCCTCTAGTGTGTTGATCATCTACACGACAAATGCTTGTTGTTGTTGTTGTTGTTGCTGTCGCATCGCATTTCAGTTCCAGCGTGTCCCGAACTATGCCCGCACTTTGCAGCTCAGTGTATGTGCGACTAACTTATAAATTGAGCATGTTATATGCTTCTTCTTTATCGCTGCGTCTAACTTAACTCAAAAAGCAGAAAAACATAAAAATCAAATTGAAGTAAACGAGCACATTAACAGATTAACAGCCAACGATTCGCTTTGATCTCGGGAGCCAATCGTAAAAAAAAAATGGGAGACATTTCGAAAATGTAGAAAATATTCAAGTTTTAGATTGCAAATGAGGCTAAAATCGTTTTCTGATTTGGAAGTTGCGTTTGCTAAAGACATAACATCAATTATTTATAAAGTTTTGTCGTTAATGAACCAGGCTATAATTGCTCAGAAATCTAAAATAAGTAGTTCCCCAAGCACTAAATTTAGTTTATAAATATGTGTTGTAATGTGATATGTAAAAAACTGTTCATAGAAATCTATTTGTTATTGAAAGCTAAACTGATTTGAGTTTTATTTTTCTATAAAAAAATTTTAATTCCAAAACAATGCAAAATGATTTTAAATAAAATTAAGCAATACAATAAATTATATTATTAACGAGTTATTTGAATCTAAACATAAAGTTAAAGAGCTGTATTTTATAAAAGTTTCTAGCTGTGAGCATCATACATTTCTTTTTCACTTTTAATTTTAATTTACAGTATTATTTTGGATATTTCAGTGTTGTAAAACACTGCAGCTTTTTCTTATGCAGCTTGTAATTCTCAAACAGTTCTAGCTCCGAGCTGCATAAGTTTTAAGCAACATTTCTTCATTTTCCAAATTTATGATGAAATGTTTCGCAAGAATCAAATATGTTTCTTTGACTGATTTATGTTTCTCTTTGCTTGACGCTCATATTGTAGATGAACTGTTTTTTATAGTGTATTTTGTAGTCTTTGCATTTATGATTAGCTTGTTTCTGCGTGTTGTTGTCGGCATTTGGTTTACTTTTTGATTGATCGCAGCGGTTAAAGCCACCAGCAGCTGGCTCCAAATGTTGTTTGTTGTCGTTGATGTTGTTCTCGTTGTTGTTGTTGTTGCTGAGTTTTTGAATGGCCACGCGATAAAAGAACTGAGATCCGTTGACTTGTGGCCACAGCTTCGGGGCAGCTGTTGTTGCATTGAAGGCATTTTGTCTGCGTCTCATCAATGCATTTTCTATTGACTTCGATATGCGGAGGCATGCAACGCCTTGCGGCTAATTTGCATATCAAACTGAGTCAACGCAAGGCTTTTAGTGTGCGTGTGTTTGTGTGTGACTCAAGTGGTGCAGAGTGCTGGGCGGGTGCTTGGGGCTAGAGCTCTCAAGTGCTTTCCACTTGGGTTAAGCCATCAAAGTGCATTTGCTTTCAAGTGGACTCTAAACCCCTATTCTCCTGCCCCCTGTACACTCTACGCGCTGAAAGCGGCTTAATTTAATAAATTAATTGTGTCGTTAGAAGCGCGCACAACTTTTACCCAATGCCACTTCCTGTGGGCCAACTACAACAAAAACAATTTTCATTCATATTGTAATGTAATGGCCCAATTGCCCCAGACACACAAAACAAAACACACAACATACACTCACACACAGAGTGCCAAAGTTGCTTTTGGAGGTCGCACGTGGAATCCAAAACTTGTGGTTATTGTGCTTTATTTAACGACTCCAGACAGCCGGAAGCATTTGGCCAATAACAATTACAATAAAAAATCAACTTGTCGCCATTCATTAGACAAGCCTAAGTACTCACTGAATATAGATTTGTATAGAGAGAAAATCATGGTTATTGTTAGCCTAATTAGAAACCTTGAATTTGCCGTTGATTAAAAGTCGATGGCGTAGCCAAATAGAGCGCGAGTGCTGTATTTAGCCTTAAAGAGAAACATTCGACTCACTTAAATTTATCCGCATTCATGAGTAGTTTTCCATTTCCATAGAAACACTCAAAGCTATTTGTGAACTTAAGCACAAGTTCTCTAAAGTACAAACTGGCGGCAATTTCCCAAAAATTTGTATCGAATAAATTTAAATAGTTTTCTTTAGAAATACGATTGAACCCATTACATCGAATGCATTTTCTGTCGAAGGGTGGAATTACAGAATTTGCTGAAATGCTACGCCGAAAGGAGGAATCATGATCCAATCTACTCCCCACTTTCCACTCTGTTTGGATTTGGCGAAAAGTGTGAAACACGTCTCGAAAAATTTTCATAATTTTATTTTCCAATTTTCCAATCTAGGACCAAGTTTTGCCAGCAGCGAATAAATCAGAGATCTTTTAAGCCAAACGAATGATGAACAAAAATTTGCATTAAATCATATTCCGCCATTTTTCCACGTTTGAGAGTGGAATTCGACACTATTCGTCCGTCCATCAGGCCAAACTATACGTTTAGAAAATAAAATAAGTCAACATTTGATATAAGGAATGTGCCAGCGCAAATTTGGATGCTCTCTAGCTTAGTGTATTCCTTATACCAAACGATGACATTTTATTTTAATAAAGAGAAGAAATGCAATAAATTTCTCTTTTCATTACGATGTACACTGCAGCGAATTAAAAAATTTTAAAATATAATGAATTACTCTTCTGTGGCCATGTTCAGCAGGGTTTCTTGCATTCGATCATGGCAGTAAAACAGTAGCCGGGGAACTGAACGCACTTCAAAAGGAAATCCGAGATATTCTGTGGATCGTGATCGCAATATGTATAATAATTGTTAGATAAATTGTCGTATTTTTTCAACGTACTCCACAGGGATCAATGCACTGAGAGAAAAGATAGGTCCACACATAGAAAAATGAGCAAAAATATGCCACAAAGAATGAGAACAACAAAAATATAAGCAGCCAAAAGACGAAATAAACCGGATTACCCATATTTGTAAACTATATCTGAAATTGAGAATTTTTGCAACTAAATATTTTGTAAACGTTCAGTCTAAGGGAACTCTGTTTCGATTAGATCAAATTCGTGTATGTCAAACTGTCTAAATATTTTAATGTCATTTCTTAAAGCCTTGAAGATGGTATTTATCGATATATATAGGTATACTATCGACATTATTTCCTCCTCTCTTTCGCTCTCTGCCGTCTTTCTCTTATTTTTCCCTCTCTCAACCATTCTCTCTGTTTCGCTCTCTCTTTCTCTCTCTCCTTTTCTCTCTCTTGCCGTCTCTCTCTTTCTCTTGCTCTCTCTCTAGATATATTTCTCTTTCTCTCTGCCTCTCTCCCTCTTTCTGTCTGTCTCTCTCTCTCTCTCCGTCTTTCTCTCTATTTTTCTCTCTGTCTCAGTTTGGAAACGTAAACGGAACCAACGATGAATTTTATATTTCTTTTTATGAACCCTAATATGCGTTCACATTTATTGTCATTGCTGAATTATATATTTTGAAATTTTAAGTAATAGCACAAAAATATTTGATATTCCATATATATTCTCAAGTTCCATTTCATCCCATAAATGATTTTGTATTTAGCATCTCTCTCTGCACAAGGGCACACAGTCTTTGTAGGTATAAAAGCAGCGACGTGGTAACTGTACACACTTCCGTATCATATTACCATAGCTCTATGAAAGATATATCAATTAAAATCTATATAGGATTTTCCCTCAATGCTTACCTCACAGCCGCTGCACTGCAGCGAATAGTATGGAATGTAAAAACAGTGAAATACTATGTTCAAAATGTACGCAACAACTATGCACGATAAAACAACTGAATGAAACGGATAGTTCATATTTACAATATCTTAGTCAAATTTTAAATAGAATATTGGTTGACGATGTCCACTGGGAAACTTGCTTTGTTTTTTACTGATGAGAAACTAAATAGTTTTGGAATTATAAAGCAAAGTCAATCGAGTTGTTAGCTATATCGATATATGGATTAATCGATTACAGCTACAAAAACTGCGTGTAAATTCAATAAAAGTCAAAGCTGCAAATCGGGCGAGAACCAAAGCTGAATCCCTTTTAGTTATTGATACGACCCGAAACCCAAAACGAGCTGTCTGCGAAATATAAATGTTGGACGAAACTCGGAAAATGGTTTAGTTCGCAATAAAGAACTTTTAAGGGGGACTCAGCCCAACCATTAAAAAAGTTTGAAGCAAACACTGGGTCTATGGATATGGCAAATCAGATTCACAAACCAAACTTAAAGGCAGTAAGCTGGTTCGAGCCCTGATAGGTGCTCACATATATTGTTATTGCTGAATTATATTTTGAAATTTTTAGTAATAGCACAAAAATATTTGATAGTCCCATAAAATGCAGCACACAAAAAGTGTGTGAATCAAAACGTTTCCGCATGCTTTCTGTATTCCATAAATGATTTTGCTTTTAGCATCTCTCTCTGCACAAGGGCACACAGTCTTTGTAGGTATAAAAGCAGCGACGTGGTAACTGTGCACACCTCCGTATCATATTACCAAAGCTCTATAGAGGAGAACTCAATTAAGATCGAAATAAAATGGATTTTCTTGAAGCTTACCTCACAACCGCTGCACTGTAGAGAATAATATGGAATGAAAAAGCACTGAAAAGCTATGTACCAAATGTACGCAAAAACTATGCACGATAAGGCAACTGAATGGAACGGATAATTCATATTTGCAATATCTTAGTCAAATTTTCAATGAAATATTGGTTGACGTTGTCCGCTGAGAAAATAGTTTTCTTTTCTATTATTTACTGTTGATAAACTAAACAGTTTTAGCGTTGAGAGGCAAAGCCAGCCGAGTTGAGAGACTATTTTATGGCATTTGTTTTATTTATATCGATATATCGATTATTATCGATACAATTTCTTGGGTAGCTATGAAAAAAAAGCAAACAAATGCAAATGTTTTATGATTAATTCCATTACTTTTGACTTAAACTTATTCTTTGCGTTTTTAATCCAATAAGAAAGCGAATCAGCAAATGGAATTGCGCAAAAATTGCAGAGTTTATAATTACTTTCTTCAATATTATCATAAAGAAAAATATAAAAATATTGAATATTAGTAGAAACCGGTTATATTTGTGTTGACACTCACAGAGTCGAGATAAAGCTGATGTGGTGTTTATTTTTCGGCTTGGATCTTGACTTTCGATGCTGACGATAATCACTGATTAGTTTGTAAAGTCATGTTGTTGTTGCTCTTGAAAGTCATTATAAGAAATCTTTAAAAAAAAAATAGGTATATATATGCGCAAGTTTCGTGAGGATGATTCTTCAAATAATTATGTAGAAAGTGAAAACACTTGAACGCGTATTCGACAAGAAATTCCACGAGCGAGTGTGAGAACTTGAGAGCTGTGCTTGGAAACTGACCTTAGCCGCAGCAAGGGAACTTATTTATTAAGAAAACTTTAGTAATTTTGAAAAGAAAGTTCATTGAAAATTAAAATTTGGGAACTACAGACAAGAAAGAATTTTTCACGTTGAGCCCTAACTTAACTTTCCTTAAATTTCATCTTAATCGAGCAGATTAAAGCTTTAAACGAAATTTAAGTTGGGCTTAAACTCGAAGACAGGTGGAGCGTTTAGAAGCACTCGAGCTTTAAGTGTCGCTTCGACTAAATTAAAGCTCTTCAAAGAGTTACTGTCTTGAAGCTTTTTGCTTAATAAATGTCTTTTATTTAAAAGCTTTTTGGCTTACAAATGTATTTTCGCTGCATTTCTCAGGCTCATTTGACACAAATTAAGCAAATTAGCGGCCCACTTGTTGTTGTCAACTTAGTTGGCCAGCAAAATTGAGATTTGTGTCGCTGGCAAATAGACATTTACCCAGAAACTGTGTGTGCACAGTGCATTAGCCAACATACACAAACGGGCGAATGTTCTGTTGGCGTTATAAATTCGCACCAATTTTTTGCCCAATAATCTTTGCGAAAACTGCAAACACACAGCTACAACATTTACTTATGTCTACATCCATGTTAATCTATGCAAATGGATATTTTTATAACAAATTGCCGCCACTTGCTAGTTGGCAGCGACGACGGCCAGGCCAAAAGTGTGCCAGGAGCCAAGTGCCAGCATCGGACAGTAGAAAATACGTGAAATTATACTAGAGTATAAAAAAGAAAAAGAGAGGAAGCAGAAAAAATACCCCCTAAGCGAGATGACAGCCGACGATTTAAAAATAAAATTGCATTATGAATGCATTTGCCTGTGCGCTGCGCCTTTTGTATGCAGTTGCAATTTACTCAACGCTAGACAAAACCAGACAACGCAGGCGCTACAAAAAAAGCGCTGGCGCGACTATTCAATACCCTGTAAAATTTAAAAATATGCCAAACAGAAAACTATATATATATTTATATTTGGAAGAAACAGTTGGAACTGTATAAAAAACTAAATTATTGTTTATAAAAATAAGATTAACTAAAATCTTAAATATTAGAATATTTAACTTGATTCCAAAATTATATTATTATTATTATATTATATAATACTTTATAAAATAATTTATAATTTAATACAGTCCTGCTTACGCATACCCACAGCCTAGTCGCAGCTCACCCAGGCACTCATCTAATGTTTACAGGGTATGAAGGACACACAAATCTATATAATACGAAACATGTTTTGTGTTTTCAACGAGTTTGTTTCATACAATCTGTTGTCTCTCATATTTTCGCATACCCACTCCCTAGTCGCAACTAGCCCAGGCACTCATTTTATGTTTACAGGGTATTAAAGACACACAAATCTATGTCAAACATCTAAATTTGTTTTGTGGCCCTGCGCAGTTTTTATGAAATTTACTGGAGCAAATACGGGAAAGAATAAATATTTCAATGACATCACCGTGTTTTCTTCCTCTTGAGTTTTCCTCAAGAAAATGCAAATTTGTGCGTTAAAGGAATTCTCTAGATTATATATAGAAAATAAATAGAATTATAAATCCATGAAATACAATTATATGTAAAAGCTTTTGCTTGTATTTAATGACTGCTTAACATGGCTGATAAACCCCTCCTACAACACCACCCCTCCCCCCTCACAGTACAGTTTATGTCCAACTCTTCCTTTTGTTGTTGCTTTTAATGGTGCACAATTTTTTTATATTTATGTGCGGCACATTAAAAAAAAAATGCTAAAAAAAGTGCTTTCGCATGGCAATGTTTAATTTTATTGACCAGTTGGTTCAGTTGGTTCATTTGGTTGAGCTAGTTCGGTTCATTTCAGTTCAGTTCACTTCAGTTCAGTTCAGTTGAGTGAGTGCATTCACCTTCTGCATTCGCTTTTATGGCTTTGCAATAGTTGTGGCTATTTGAATGTGCTCACAACTTCCCATTCGTCCATTTGAATAATCAAATTTGCAATTTGTGAAGTTCGGTTTCGATATTTAGTGCGATCATTAATTTTCTACGGCCAGACATATCATTTTATGGTTGTGTGGGAAGTTACTTTCGAGACTGAAAAAATCACACAAATAAATTGTATGGATCATAAAACTCGCAAAGACTTTCTGCATTATTCTGGATAAATATTCAAAAGAACTCCAGTCTTCAATCGAACTCGATAAATATATAATCTTACCTAGAAGCTATCTTTAATTGTTTTAAAATTAGCATGAAGCCATTTAGTAGGATATGATAAAACGCATGAAATTATTGGTAAAATTTGAAGCTAACAATTTTATTTTCATATATTTCAAAAGCTTTTTCTTATTTTACAGACTTTTTCCATTAGAAATATATTACAGAAATTTTTGTGTTATTAGCTGGAACCTTAGCTTTTCATATATTCTTAAAATGCTGCTCTGTTGAAAAGAAACAGGTGCTTGGTTCGATTTAAGCCTCATTTCAAGGCACACGAAAAGTGTAAATTTCGTTTTCGGGCATGTCATTTGTTCAGAGGATCCACTTCTGTTCGCCTTCTCTATTCTTTCATCTATAGACCCTTACTATCCTGTTATGCTGCTGTGCGCTCCATTTATTCCGTTGATTTCTGCTACCTTTTGTGTGGCAATGGTCTCAACAGCTTTTCCACTTGCCACTTGTGCCCCGCCCTGGTTACCATCTGAATTATGCATATTTATGCTCACCTGTGTCTACTGTTCCACACACCTGCGGCCCTTGCTGCCCGCGTCTGCTCAATTAATTACTTTTGCTGCGTGTCTGCAGTTGCTTTTCCTGTTGCTACCGGAAAATTGCTGCGGTGGAAAACTGCAGACGCCCACGCAATGAAGCGAACAGCAGCAGCAGCACCAGCAGCTTCGAAGCGCCAACAACTTTTAATTAAAAGTCAAATTGAATTTCTGCATATTTAATTAAATGGAGGCGGCCGCTCCAGCAGCACTTGCCGTAACTTTGCTTCGATCGGACAGAGCACTCACTGATAAATGACAACAGCAGCAACAACAACAACAGCAGAAGCAACAACAACAACAACGGGAGCAAATGCCCTTGAGAATGGGCCGCAACTTCCGCTTTCAGTTGAAATACTTCCGGCATTTGAGGCTCTATTAAAGCTGCCTGTTGGCCGTGCTCAATCATGTGCCAAGCATGTGAATTATGCTCTCAAGTTTTCCAATTGACTGACGCCAAATTTAGAGCTACTTGTGGCTCCCCCTTATATACACTCCCCTTCCCCCTTCCCCCTTCCCCAACCCACTTTCCCTGCCCGTCCCCTTACACAACACGTCACATAGCAATTGTCTTAGTCTCAGTTTCGAATCCGGAACACCTTTGCACAAAATGTGGCTAATTATAGTTCGGGCTGGCCGAAATGTCATTTACAGGGCTGCCACACTAGACTGAATCCATGCGAGGGTTACTTAATCAGTTTGCGTGAGTTGCATGGAAAGGCGATTTAAAAATTCAAATCTACTTAAATATATAGAGGCATTTCCTGAGTAGAAGGAAACTTCGCTCAATATAAGCTACAACAATTTTTAATTATTATTAAGTAATTATAGAAAGAATTAAATATGGCAGGAATAATTAGAAAGTTGATCAGAGTTTTTGTTACAACATTTTCATCTTTTTTTTTTTTTATTTCTAACCAAATTAATTTTTCAATTTCAATGATAGTTTGCTTTTATGATTATTTTCTATTATGTAATAAACAAATTTTTTTTTAATTATTGATTTATTTTAATAGTTTTGGATATATCAATGTCAACATCCTTTCGTATCGCCCTCGTAGTTCCTCGTAGCTATAGGGAGAACAACCCAACTATTTATAGCAATGAGGTTGCGCTTCGTCTGTCGCACATGAATTTCCCAGTTTTTTATTGTATATATTCTCGTTCTACAAGTTGGTAGGGGCAAATTATTAACGGGTACTTTCTGAGTTGCCATTTGCACCAAATGCAATAGCTGAAAGCCTTCAAATGCTGGCGAGCAATTTGTCAGCTCATTTCGCTTTACGGATCGCATTTGGCTCCTGCTCCATGTGGCCAATAAGTTATGATGACATTCAAGTGCTGTCAACGCGCAGCACAGAAATACAGTTTGGGCTGTCGTAAGTTTTCCGAAGATTTATTTGGGGTCTGTTGCAATAGTTTCACGTTTTTCTTTTCATTTTTCGGGGAATGCACCTGCCAGATGACAGCGCCTGGGTCTGGGTCTGTGAGCTTAAGAAATTGAGGTCGTTTCATCTGCTGCGGCAATTTATTAACCTACTCACACGACATTTGTGTTGCGAAATATTTGCAGATCTCATGCTCTTCACGCCTTCCTGCCTCAACAGGCAGCTCTTGTTAGGGTTTTGGCTGGAATTGAAAAGTAAATATTTGGATTTTAAATTTAGTTATGCGATTTCTTCGTTTTTCACACGAATTTTAATGCGCATACTCAACGCACATCGAATTTCCCTGGGCATTTAAAAAATGCCATGAAATGCATCATTAAAATGCTTTCAATTAACTGATAAATGTGCAGCAAATGAGAGTCGACCAGCAGATACCCTATAGACAAGTCTGAGCCAAAGGCAGAACTTGTTTTATTTAATTTTTTCTCTTTAAAAAAACTGGAGTAGTTCTTATACGAGCCTTGTGAAAATTTGAGGTTTGATAAGACCCAGCCTTATAAAATAATAAATAAATAGTAAGAGAGATTATGAGTAAAAGATTGCCATCTATATTATGCATGTCACATAGTTTTTAACAGGCACCACATACTCCATTGGCGCACTTTATTGCTACAGGGTATTCAGTGGAAAATTGAGGGAAATAAGTTTTGTGCTTGAGTGCGCTCCTGACCAAATGAGGCGGCTAATTGAAACGGTTATTAAATAATTAACATTTATAAAACATATCCAAAAATCCTCAAATCTTAATTATAGTCCAATCGTAAAAGATGAACAACAGAAAATTGTTATAAAACTGCAAAATAAAAGCAAACGGCAACTGCAAAAAGTTGCAAATAATAAAATGATAAATAATAATGACAACAAACAAAGCAACAATAGCAAAAAAAAAAATGCCTTCAATCAACAATTGTGAGTGACAGCAACAACAAATGAAAGTCCTCAGCGCGGGTGTCGCACATTGTGAAAGCGAGTGCGCGGAGAGCCTCTCTCTCTGTATGTGAAAGTTTTGCAACACAAACAGATCGGATTTCAGATCTATAGAAAAACTCAAAACATCTATAAACATATCCCTGAAAAAATATTATAAACCTATACTAAAATGGGCGCCCACAGCTCAAAGGAGAAATTGTCGCGCTCGTATTCCGAGCGCTACATTCACAGCCAAATGATCGAACGGGAGCGATTCGGCAGCTTTGGCAAGCGTGCGAAGAGCGTGACAAAAGGTAAGTGTTGCGGTCACTTCAATTGAAAATATTTTGGACTTGCTGACGCAAGCACTGATTGCGAATTTTAAGTGAAATTCACACGGTCTTAATGCCTGGGAATGTTACCCAAATTAATAATTTATGTCTTATACAAATGTGCATTGTTAAATCTATTACGATCTGCTGAGAAATATACACATATTGTACAACTTATTACTGCAGATAGAATATTATAATTAATCGGACTGATAAAATCGGAGTTATTATATGGCAAATAAAAACCATTGTTTCTGCAAGGTAAAAATACCACACAAGGGTATTCCCACTATATCAGAAAATAACTAATCTAAATCCAAATCTAAATTAAGCGTACATAGTCTAGATTATATATTATCGTGAAGCTCGAGATCATGCCTTGAAACTAGGTTCAACTTACAGATTAAAAGTACAAGGAATTAAAATAATTATTAAAATATTCATCTAAATACAAGGTATAGTATACAGTATAAATTATACTAAAGTATAATTAAACTAACCAAAAGATTATGTTTTTCAAGATGTTTTAACAAAGCTCAGCATTTACGAGCTTAACTATGTTTACATATCTGCAAAATCGTAAAGCAAATATCAAAAAGTGTGTTAAGTCGTCGGCGTGCCGTAGATATTTGTGCTTTCTCGTAGTAAATTATTAAAATGAGTTTTAGGGAATAGTTTCATAGAACTATCATGTCATTTTATTGATTATTACGATGTGTCCAACTCCTTTGCATAGAAACAAGAATATTTATGAGGCAGAGGCCTCTTATCTATGGAAGGAAACTTTTCTATCTGACAATAAATAAATGATTTATTTTGCTGCAGCTTTTTTAGTTAGCTTAAGTGTTATATTCTCAAAATTAAAAATAAAATATTACTTTCAGCAAATCCAATTACGCTTTGTGGTTCCAGCTGCAAGTCACTTCCGCGTGTGGCTTAGTTTTAAAATAAATTGTGGTTAGCTAAAAAAAAAAATCCCATCTCCGTTAAAAAAATAATATTTAGCATTCAACTTTGTCGTTTTGAAATGCTATGAAAAAAAAAAAACAAAAAGAGGAAGAACTATTCCGCCGGACTGTGTGGCCACAATTTTTGATAAGCCCCAAAGGGATTATGGGACTTTAGTTAGTCGCTTAAAGGGGATGGGGGCCTGAGGTGTGCGGGCTATGCACAATTTGCACACTGATAAAAGTTGCTGCAAACCAGACACAGACACACAGAAGCCAAACTCGAGCCATGTGCAACTTGGCTCTGTGGTGCACGTCCGAATCTGAATTCGAGTCCGAGTCCAGTGCAATTAGCCGACAGCTAAAAATAAAATTTATTAGATTTCATGCAGCTGTGCAAACCGCTTTTGTTGTCGTTCTTGTTGTTCTTCTCGTTGTTGCAGCTCCCCTGTTGCAACACGCAGAAATCGTTTAACACGTCGCTGCAACAGCAAATGATGTATGCAGCTCGATAACAAGTGCGGCAAACAAAATTGACTGGCCTGTCTTTGAGAAAAGTCAATTGAAGTAAAATAATTTGTATGCTTTTATTTTTTAAGATTTTTCTGCACTTGCTTTATAAAAATAATGTTTGTGTGTATTTAAGTATTCGAAATTGTGTTAAGACAAGATGGAACAACCAGTTTAGAGAGGGTTTTTTTTTTGCAGTGGTCCGCTTTGAATTATACAAATACATTCTGAAAATGTATATATATAACATATCTATATCCCTTTTGAGCCCGAGATATCGTACGTAAGGTACCTCTATGAAAGATTTCAAGTTGTGAACCACTTAAAACATTTATATGATGATATCCCTTGTTGACAAATCTGCCCCTCTCTATGTCTGGGCATTATAATGCTATGTTTGCGCTAATAAAGCGCCCCCTGGCGATAGCTGCATGCACTCGCATAATATAATAAAATTGTTCACCCTTTTTTCTCACACATTGCCCTCAAAATGGGTTAAGAGAAGATAAATGGAGACGCGCAGAACACATATACTTCAATTATATACAAGTGCTTTGTTTTAATCGACAAACATTGAAATGCAAATAGAGGGGTTACCTAACCCGTCCACCCTTCTTCCTCGAGGGAAGTTAAACGTTGCAAAGTGCAAGGCGGTCTCTCTTTGTGCGTATTCAAATTTTTAAATGGAAATGTTGTGCACAGCGCCAAAGCACGACGTGTTCACGCATAAATTATGCAAGACATTTTCGAGTTACATTTATCGATTACATGCAAATATGCGTGAAAATATGACACGTTTTCTCACACATATCGCAAACATCTTTCGTCACTTGCAGGTTCGGCCAAAAAGCGGGATGTACGCAATTTGAGCATATCACCCACGGATCTGGGACCGCCGCCAAAGACCCAACAGACAGTCAAGGGACAATCGACGAGGAATAAATCTCTAACGCCAACGCCTATAACTATACGTAAGTCTAAAATGATTCTAAAGTATATATTATTAGATACTATATTTGGGATGCAATGTGTTGGGAAGATATCTCTAATCTAACTGACTGCTAACACAGAGCTGCATTCTAAGCGCAGCAACCATCGATAGTAGCGATTTATTATCGATAAATAATTAGCATTTTTAAGCAATCGATTCTTGCGAGTCGACTGAGTAGTAGACGTAGCACTCGAGAAACGGGAAGCCCATATTTATATAAAACTAATATCTTTTCGTAATGTTCCTTTTTTAAAATTTCCTTTAATCAAGGTCATAAAAAAAAAGAATTTATAACTGAAGCTGTTTTAAAAACAGGAATCGTATTACTCTAATCATTTCCAAGCTAAATCTATTAATAAATATGAAATAATTCTTATCAAGTCTTTGCACGTTTTTAAAAGTGAAGTCATTTCACTGCTGACAGCTGCAAAGATTTCTCTCGTTCAGAGTTTAACAAAAAATTGAAAATAAAAACGTTAATATGACTGACATCAGCTCTTGGCTTTGCGCAATTTGTATATATATAGAGTCCACTCCCCAAAAATTATCAAATTCCGTTCAAGTATCTTTGACTCGAAAATAACCAAACGCATCAGTTGCCATTGACACATTCGCAAGTCAACTTTGATGGGGGTCTTTTGAGCGTATCTGTGGCTGACTTTATGTATCTGAATCTGTAGCTGTAGCAACAGATGTATCTCCGCTTCTCGTACTCCTGGAGCACAGCCCAGACGATGTCGCACTCTGGCCACTGGATGAGTCAGAGCTGGCGCAGTTGGCTGTGAGTCAACGCGTTTCGGCCAATTCGCTTTGGCTGCTGCAAATGCTGCTTCAGACCATTTCGCACACAGATTTCATCTCAAAAACAATTGTTAGCCCAGTTTTTTTTTTCGGCCATGCTGCTGCGCCAGATCTAGGCTACATTAGCCACGCCCGCCAAATGGGCGCAGCTTGTGCAAATTCATTGAGGTCATGACCCAAGACACAAGTTGAATATCATCTCAATCACCTGAGCGCAATGATTGCGCAATTTATTTGCCGTTTCTCTTGTCTGATGGCCAAGGGAAAAGAAGAACAGAGGAGAAATGAGAATAGGGTATAGTTGTATAGTTGTGTGAGGTGCGTCGAGAGTGAATACCCCTACTGTGAGAATCACAAAAGTTACACTTTGATATTACGAAAGATTGATTAGAAATATTTGAGGAAATTGTTTTTTATAGTTTCAAATTGATTCTCAGAGAAAACAAGATAACTTTGGTATCCCGAAGTTTAAATGCCCTTGGAGACATATACAAATGTATATTTGTAGTACGTTTTTAAATAAGCTTTATTTCCGACAGATAGGATATTTGAGGGTTCCATTTTCACATGAATTTGGACCAAAAATTATGTTGCCTGATTTAGATGTCAAATTAATCAAGAGGCCAAACCATGAACAAAAAGCCAAACTTTATGAAAATTGGTTAAGTTTTGACCGAGTTATGGAGGTGCGAAATTTTGACCAATGTCTATATAGGATAATAGCATATATAAGCCGGCGTTGCCCCTGGCACGTTCTAAATAAATGCTCTCAAAGATCTTTGAAAACAAAAAACGTTCATACAACTGTTTTCCGCAAATTTACCATTATTTTTGGCCCATTTACT
Source organism: Drosophila virilis (assembly GCF_030788295.1). NCBI lineage: Eukaryota > Metazoa > Arthropoda > Insecta > Diptera > Drosophilidae > Drosophila > Drosophila virilis. Next base: position 2,917,030 of record NC_091546.1, read on the forward strand.
TCTTTGACAGCAATATGATATAGTAATCCGATCTGCACAATTCCCAATATTCCCAGTCAATATTATATACACACATATATGTATATATATACTGCTTCTCATGTTCTGCAACCATTTAAAGCTGTTCCAAATACATAAAGCAGACAAATATAGATACACACATATATTTACACTTTCCACATTTGCCATTAAGCTTTTATTTCACACTTTTCACGCACACCCAAATGCCTTCATTCAATTGGAAACCTTTTAAAACGCTTGCTTCATTTATCAATTTCCATATTTCAATTTACAATCAGGCCTTGCATAATACATAATTACATTATCTCGTCTGCTATATTTGGCTTTTCATATGGAATAAACACACGAGTGCTTTGCTTTATAAATTTATAAATCAAAATTTGCAGCTGATATGATATACACACACATTTACAAAAAACAGACACACACACACACACACTGGTCAAATCCAATTAATTGGTACAGTTGCCGGCAACTGTTTCAGCTTTTGTGTTGATCGCAGCACAAGCATCGGTGGTTCAGTGGTAGAATGCTCGCCTGCCACGCGGGCGGCCCGGGTTCGATTCCCGGCCGATGCAAAATACTTTTTTGGTTCTTGAGGTCCCCCCATAGCTAACTCCCTTTCTTTTTTTGTGTTGTTGTGCCTGCGCAAGTTCGCATAAATTACTTTTAATGGGTAAATTTATTGTGTTGCTTGAGCTATTTGCAGTTTCTGTGCCAGTCCTCAGGCAAATTGCTCAAATATTGTCGCATTAAATCGTCGCTGAGTGGCCTCTCCTCCTGCTTGTCGTCTGCCTCCCCCAACTGACTGGACATTCTATTTTTTACCCACAAGCAAAGCAAACCACAATCAACGCAGACTAAATTAAATTTACCCGCACTAACGCGCATGTTTTTCCAGTTATTTGCACATGAATACAAAATGAATGAAGAAACCATTGTTGAAACGTGTTTTGCATATGCAAATTCCCAAGAGAGCGCACACGATAAACGAACGCTGAATTTTCAGCCTATTGTTTAGCTTGGGCATCACGCAATGGCCTCCGTTATTATTTCTTTTGCAATTTACTGCAATTAAAGTCTACAGATATGTATCGCAAACTCACAAAGTTCATAGTATGGTAGAGAAATCTATGCAAAAAAGAATTTTGCATCGGCCGGGAATCGAACCCGGGCCGCCCGCGTGGCAGGCGAGCATTCTACCACTGAACCACCGATGCTCTTATAATTATGCTGACAAAATATGCAGCTATTAAGTGTGGGTATTTAAAATTTAGTATAAGCTCTAGTTCTTTAAATTTCAAGCCAAATATTGGTGGTAATGTAGTCTCAAGATTTCATTATATATTCTGTCTGTGATATAATCTGTCCTAACATTATATCATAAAATTCAATTGTCTAGGCATTGGTAGTTTTCTCAAGACAGCTGGGACGTTGATTCGCTGTTAAGCATTCCCAATTTTGCGATAAAAATATCATTTACGGCCTTAAAAATATTTACTTATAATTATTAGAGCTTAAAATTATTATTAACAAGGAACGCAATCATATATATTTGTGAGCTAGCGCAAAAAAATTTAGTTTGCATCGGCCGGGAATCGAACCCGGGCCGCCCGCGTGGCAGGCGAGCATTCTACCACTGAACCACCGATGCTCTTATACTTCCTCTGGCAAAATACCCTAGCATTAAATATGGCTGTTAAAGATTTAGTATAAGTTATAGTTATTTAAGTTTCAAGCCATATATTTAATTTTAAAAAATAGCATGAATTTTTACTTTAATAACTACAATACTTGAATAGATGTTTTGTATGTATATAAATGTAGGCATTCACGATTCTCGCAAGCGTTCCTTCTACAAACATTCACAGTGCTCTGATAACATAGCTAGATTACAAAAGCTAGTTAGGTGTTATACATCCCTACTTTTTGATAAAAATCTCTCTTGCGGCTTTAAAAATATTTACTTACGTTTAGTTGGATTTTATTATCATCGATGACCCCTATACTAGTATAGCTGACGAAAAAATAAATTGCATCGGCCGGGAATCGAACCCGGGCCGCCCGCGTGGCAGGCGAGCATTCTACCACTGAACCACCGATGCTTGTGTCTAAAATTATTAATTTTCCAAATTGCCAAGTCCGCATAATAAGCTAACCAAAATATTGTGAAAAAGTATAGCGAAAATTGGGCTATTAAAATTTGATATGCTTATGGTAGAGTTCATAGACTTCTCTTCCAGATTATCTTCAATTAGTCATGAGCCAATAAAAAAAGTGTATTGCATCGGCCGGGAATCGAACCCGGGCCGCCCGCGTGGCAGGCGAGCATTCTACCACTGAACCACCGATGCTTTCTTGGGAAGATGCGCCCAAGACCTGCACAAAAATGCAGTTTTGTCTCTTTTATAGGCGCTAAGTTGTTAGTCGAGCAGCAGTTGCTGCTACTACTGCGACATTCCAGTTCTCCCCTTGAGTATTATCATGGTCGATAAGACGTAGTTTCTATTTGTAGCTGGGGTCTTTAGCCAGTCACACACACACTCACACACCTATTAGCTGGATTTTGCGCACTCTTCAAACGCGTCTGCAAAACGTATCGTAATTTTGCAATTAACCTGCTCAATATTCAGTTGACATGCGCGTAGGTTAAGCGTGCCTCTGAATGGGGCCCACGTATGTTTATGGATTCGGATTGCGGCTTAACATTTATTGGCTTAATTATGGCGGTATTTTGTCACCTTTTTTTGAGAAGGCTTTAAAGCTGTCCGCATGCGGATCTTTCAGTGGCAGCTGTAGATCCGGTTATACTTGATCATTGGCTAATTGCTTATCAGTAACAACTGATTTGCAATGAGGATCCTGGCTAACCTTTAAAATACAGTGGCACATTGCCCCCTCCCTCTCTTTCGTTCTCTCTCATCTTCTTTCCCCTCTTCCTCGCTGCGTTAACTTGTTGTTAGCCTTGGCAGCTGCTTTTTAAGCGCCGTCTGTGCCTGACATTGGCCGCAACATTGCAACTTCTCTCTGTTTTATACCCTGTACGTATTCAAAATATCACGCAAGGGGTAGCATAGTTGTACGTAGAGGGAGGAACCTACAATAAAGTATATCGGCATATTTTTGGATCTAGTTTTTTTCTTATCCATCTAGTAGTAGTATCTAGGGAGATATCTTAAGCTGTAGTATAAATTATTTTACAGAAGATATTTATCATTTTTCCATAGTAACCATTTCATTAAACTTGATAGATGCCTCTCTTTTGAGTTGGATATACTAAGATATGCTAAGTTGGATATATAAGAGATCTTTAATTTGATTTATATAGCATTTGATGTAAGTTTGGACAGTTGTACAGGGTAGCTCCCAGCCGGGACACACTTGTCTAGAGCACCCTCTTGTTTTGTTTTTTATGTTTTCCGCTGTTTTTGGCGACTTGGGTGTATTGTGCATTGCGGCCTAGACTTGTACTAGCCATTTATGGCTTCTGGCTTGGCTTTGTCTCCCTGCCGCCGCTGCTGCTGCTTCTTCTTTCTGCTCAACCGCTGCTGCGGTTAGCATTGAACAAGCGCGCGACAACTTTTTGTCGTGCATTCGCAAATTAACTAACACAATACAAACTAAGCAAAAAGGTAAAAATAAAAACAATAAAAAAAAAACTAAAGACAAAGCGGAGATAAACGCGTTGCTGGTCAGCTGCTCCCCTCTATTTTGCCCTGCCCAAGCACATGAAAGTAAATTATGTTAATTATTTTTGTAAGGAAACTGGAATGTGCATAGAGTTTCTCAAAAGCTGCTCTCTTAAATTGGCTGCCGGGCAACATGTTGTCGCAACATTAACTGCTTACTGACCAAGCTGCATATGACTTAAGAGCAACATTTCTATAATGCGTGTGTGCGCAGCTCTCTTAAGACGTTGGCTGATTAACTGCTTAGCAACATGCTGCTGAGATTTGTACTGCTTGCGTGCTATGGTCATTTGTTTATTCCATTCTATTCTATCACGGCTTGATTTAAGTTTAAGTATTTAAATGCTTAAATGTATGTTATTTTAAGTAAAAAACAGTTGAATATATATTGGCAGAAACAATGGCATTTTTGGTTGCCTAAGCGTTTACGATCGCGTTGATTCGTATATGCATTTTAAACTGCTTGCGCATGCGCACCCTTACCAGTTTACTTTATTGCTTTAAACTGCGTGTCAGCATGTTGCTGCGATATATTTACACTGTTTGCGCGTGGGCCCTGTTGCTATGGATCTGATTGATTGTGTTCGCCTTTTCTTTCATTTATTTTGAATTTTGAATTTGCTTATTTTTTCAACTATTAATTATTGTTATTTTTAAATATACATAAATATATTACATATATGGTGCAATGTCCACATTAATTTAGCTGAAGCTCAATTATATCAACATAGCACTGCTTGCCACGCAAGTTCGCATGCACTGCTTGCTCCCTTAGCCGAAGCTATGTGAAGATCGCCTGGCAACATATTGGACTGCTTAGACTTACACTGTGCTGCTTAGCTTAGGCCCTGCTTGTCCAATTTCACTGCTTTCACAGTCGTTTGACTTTGTTGCTGAAATTTGTAGATTGCCTATCAACATGCTGCAGGCACATGCTTGCACTGCTCGCGCTATGCAGTTGCCCCTTCAACAATCTTCTCTTCGGCCAGCTAGCAGCAACAGGTGTTTATTTCTTTTGTATACCCCTTTATTATTTATTCATTTTATTTAGAGCTCTTCTAAAAACCTCGAAAACTGGCTTGGCTAAATTTTTATATGACATGGGGCCGGCTTTGATTTTTCTTATTGCTGCATTTCCTGCCTCAGAATTGATGGTTGGCAATGGTTTTTTATTTATTTACATCTTAATTATTAGACTTGAGAATGGGGCAAAATATTTTCTTCATAGCAGGCAGTGTGGCAAATGCTTTTTAACAAAATTTTTGTTGTTAGTTTAAAAAACAGTTTTCATGTTACTTTTATTATTTTTTTTAATTATTTCGTATTTATTTAAAAGAATGGAATTTGGACATTTTATAAAAAGACTGTTTAGATGGTACAAATCGAAATCGGACGCTAGCAACAGCAAAAGTAATCGTGAGTTGTTAACAAATGTGAACAGGATGAAGGATTTTTAAAAGTTCATAGATGTTGAAATATAATATAATTAAATGATATTAGCTTTGATTTAAAATGCAAAGTTATCTTTTAGTTAGTTATATTAGAGTTATTCGGTTGAGCCGAAAGTTTTGGCATGTATCTGAAGGTATCTCCGACCCCATAAAGTATATATATTCTTGATCAGCATCAATAACCAAGTCGATATATCGATGTCCATGAACGAGAAGATCTCAAAAGAGACTTGAAATTTTAGCTGTAGGTCCTTCTGGTGGCGCGCAGATCGAGTGTTTTTCCGATAGTATCGATAACATTAGCCGCTTCCAAGCAATCGATAAAAATGACTTTGACATCCTGATTTTTGAGCACATTTCCTGAGTTTCAAGAGCTAGACTAACCAAACTTTAGATGCAACTTCTAGAATAGCATAAACACATTCAAATTATTAATATTTTTAATTCAATTAGTTTTCTTTCTAGTTTTCTCATACAACTTATAAGTAGAATTCACTTTAACTTTAATTATTGTTTATGAAACAAAACCCAAATCTATTATTTCTCACTCATTCAATCAATCTCCATCGCTTTCTCGTTGCAGAAAAACGCTCGCAGAGCAACATTGGGGCAAGACCAACAACAACTCCACCAACTACAACTACAACAACAACAACAACAATCGCCACGCCCACTGGCCACAAAGCTCCCGCAAAGACATCGCCACAAAAAGGCGCCAAAAATGTTGCAGGAAATACAGTTATTAAAAATATAACTGCCACAAAAACTCTGCCCGCTGGCATTGCAGAAGGTAAGTCAGCGAAAAGTTCACTAAATATATATAATATTATATACATATATATAAATAAAATGAACAACAATCAAATTGAATTGGACTTCGAGTTCAGTTCGATTGTTTTGCTGACTTTTGTGAAAGCATCGCAAAATGCGCGCGCCCAAAAACCAATTTTGTGTGATTTTTGGGGCATGTTTCGACTTTTATTTGACAATTGGTTACGCGGTCTTGCAACAACAGCAAGTAGAAGAAGAAGATTTGCCACGTTCGCGCAAATAGCTGAAAACTTTGCGACCACACAAATTGTGCTCCTGGGCTCATTTTGTTGCCTGCAAAAGTTTTTGTTTTTTTTGTGACTTGTCGCAAGTTTTCTAATTAATATTAATGACTTTAATTAGCCTTTTGGGGCGAGGAAGACGCGTGTTTCTCATTGCCGTATGGCAACTTTTAGCTACTTGCCACGCTTGTGGCATGCCTCCGAATTTATGCTTTCAGAGTGCTTATTTTTAATTCTTTTACCTTGTCGCGCCAAGACACCTGTTTCGAGTGCCAAACGCCTCAACGCAGTTTCAATGGCAAATTGTGCACTCAATGTAGGTGTAGGGTGTGCGTGTGTATGTTGGGACAGGTGTGTGCGTGTGTGTTACAGCCAAATATTTGTTGAACATTGAACTTTAAAGCAAACATCAACTTTTTGCCGGCTGCAGGCATGCAAAAGATATATTTGCCAGTTCGCAAATTGTTCTCTCACTTTGTACAAGCAAGAATTTATTCCATAATATTTACATGTTTATATTTATTAATAATAGTTATTGGCTTAAGAAACTGATGGCATTCCATATTTTAATATTTATTTATTAGAAGATATTGGTTGGTTGGATTCATTTGCTGTTTTTGCTGAGCAACCGTCTCTCCTCCCTCCTAAGCCCAAAATATTACCAGAAATCCTTCCTCATAAAATGTATATATATATATATTTTTTTTTTTTTTTCAATTTAAATATTGGCTTTCAAATCTATAGAGACCCCATTTGAGACTTCTTTACTTCGACAATGTTTTAAACCCTTTCCTTCTCTTGCTGAATATAAATTTCAATTTTTTCAATAAAGTCTAGTTTTCATTTATGTTTCCTACCAAAGTAAGCACAAATTTCATGTGTTTTTGCAAGTGCTCATAGCATGTTCTACATAATGCCCCAAAGCGTTGCAGCGCACAGCACACTTGACAGCCCACTTCTACTCGCCGCGCTCCCTCCCCTCCTCCCTCACACCTTGATTACCTACCCACACAAATGTCACAACTTGTTTAAGCCACAAACACGTTGCACGTTTTGCTGCGCGCGGCTCTTTGATGTTCAGCGAGTTGTGCGCCTCGAATATATAACTGTTTCCTTTGGGGTGGGCCCAAGGAGGGAAGGGGGCGTGCCGCGTTGGCGTGTGCCACAAATACGCCCTCATCCAGCCGGCGCTGCCCGTTCCCCCTGTCACAGGCTGCTTAGCACTACTTGTGCCATGTTTGGCTTATTGAAGTTAAATTGTTTGCTTAATGTTTCGCGTTGACTTTAGCCGGTACACATAACCCGCAGGGGCCCACCAAGGCTTAGCCAGTGCAGCAACCCAGCCAAACGCTCGCACAGCTCTTAACTTTAAACTAATATAATAATATGCTAAACCTATGAAAATGTTTCTTAATTTAATCTAAACTTGTACATAGAATACTGTGTTGGTAAACGCATATTTATGGGATATCAAGCAATTTTGTTTATCATTCTTAATTATACCATAATTCTTTGAACACTTCAGCTTTTAAGTTAATGAAACGCATTTTGTGTATGTTTTTTAATTCTATTTTAACCTTCAAAATGACAAAAATGTCTTGTGAATGCAAGAAGATAGGAAAGAGTGTTGCTAAGGCTATAATTGAGATATTAGGAATATGTTTAGAAACAAATATAGAAATATAAGTTCTTAAATTAAGTGATATTCATATGATTTATTTGGATATATGTGGGATATTTCTTCACAGTAAATTTCATTTTTAGTTAAAACTGTATATTAACTTTTCTTTACCATTCAAAATGACAATAATGTGACTTGGAAACAGTCTTACATTACGATAACCATTTTTTCAGCACACAATTATCGATTGGTTGCGATAGCTTACACAAAATTTGCAAATGAGCCAAAAACTATTTGTCCCACAAATCGTTTTACAATTGCGGCTGGCAAATTGCAAAGCATTTTGAAATTTTATGAATATGAATATGAAAATGCCCAGCAATGTGCTGTCATATCCGATGACAGTGACGATGAAGACGATGACGATAACGATTACGATTACAGTCTCTGGGTGGGCCTGTTACGCATGGCGTCCAAAAGCAAAAAAGTAAAAGTGAATGAAAAATGAAAATATGAAAATGAAAATGCTGAAAGGTGCGTGTTGGCGGTTTCTTTTATTTGACGATCATTAACTTGCCTCCTCTCTTTTTTTCGCAAATGATGAGCTTGAGTTTGCTTTGGGGTCACTCGGATGGGGCTGGACTGAGTTGGGCTGGGCTTGGGGGCCTCTAAACTGCTCGATTTGGGCGGGACAAATGTTTTGACACAACATTCATCAATTAATCGAATGAAAGCGTGAAAAATGGCCATAAAACATGAGAGAGACACAGGCAAAATCAATGAACTTGGCTGCGTGTAAGTTTATGTTTGTTTGGGCTATAAATTCAGAGTGAAAATTAGATAAAATTAAGAGGCGTGCCACACACACTCGAACACACACACACAACAGTTAACCAAGCAAAAAGAGTTGGCGTGTTCATGATTTTTCTTTTTCATTTTTATTTGTAACACAATCAAATTAAGTGACAAATTAATTGAGTGCGCATCATGTTAGGCGTGAAAGCCATAAATAACAATTGGCATTGACGATGCGAATAACTTTTTGGGTGTGGGCCCTTATCGCCAGGAAGATAGCTTAGCAAGATGTGGGAAGAAATTTATATTTAATTTATAAACAGTATATATATTCGAATCTTTTAGGAAAATCAATATAATATAATGCTAATATATATATATAAAATATTATATATTTATATGCTTACTCTTTATCGAGTGTACACTGTCATTTGCTGTGCACTCAATTGAAAAATGAGTTCAGGCCACAAAATAAAAAAAAGAAACAATCATGTTGTAAGCCCTTTCGTCAACGTTCTCATAAGTGTGTCGCCAAAATCAACAGGTGTAAAAGGCAATTAAACGATTTACACATGAATTAATAGTCGCAATAATATTGCATTGAGTAGATGAGTTTTTGTTTTTATTTTCTGATTTTTATTGCAATTTAGCTGCTTTGGCGTATTGCGTTGTTGTGTGCCATATAAGAAACTGAAATATCAGCAAAAATATTTCACAAGCTTAATTGGCATAGCAAATAAGAAGAAGCAGATGACGCAGTAGTAGGAAAATAAACATGCAGAAGATATTTTTTTTCTCTCATTTTTTCTCATTTGCACACAACAACAAAAAACACAACAAACAAACTTAGCGACTTAAGTAAGCCAAAAAGCCAGAGTTAAAACCCAAACCCAAACCCAATCTCGAAGCCAAAAGTCGATTGCATAAATTGCTTAGCAAATCCACGAGTAGGGCGGGGGACTGGGCTGGAGAAGGGGAGGTTATTTTTGTGTAATTCAATTTTTGAATATATTTAAGGGCAGCGTGAGAACCGCTTTTGTAAAAGGCAATCATATTTTTAAATTTTAGCAACAGCAACAACAAAACTTGCAGGTGGGAAAATTGCAAGGCAGGTTTTAAGTACGCAATCGGCGTGCAGCAGCTGCCACAGCGGGTGGCGCCACCAATTTGGGCACCGTTCAACCAACTATTGTCAGATCTTATATAAATGCTCTGCTCTGGTTCCTGGGTAAAAACATTCAATTGGCAATCACATGCGAATATTCATAGTTTTTCTTTTGAGCTTTGATATCCGGCACGCTATTCGTGTGTCCGACGTTTCAATACTCTGCAGCAAGGGTATTACGAGTTGCTTATACAGTTTGAAGGGTCTTAGGGCGTGGCTATAATTGAGTTAGTCTCCTTTCCCAGTTTACTTGTTTTAAAATGATTTCTTGCCATTTAAATATTCCTTCTTATTATCTGCGCCCTATACGTCTTCGTTGCGATCCTCTAACTTTTAATTGCGCTGGTTCGACTCTTAGTATAAATTAATAATCCCATGTTACAAGTCACATTATTTCGAAACTATTAGGTTATAGGATATTTATACCTCTATGAATCATATAAATCAGCCCCAAGTTATCTTAAAGAGCATTTCGTATTCGTTGCACTGGAATTGGGTTTTCTCTTCATATAAATATATCTTTTATTATTATTTCTGGTACTTGTGCAATATTTTTTTAATCATGCTCGTATCACATAATTAATGAATTTGCGCTCATTATTTTGAGGTTTTTATTATTTTTTTTTTTAATTTATTTATTTATTTTTTTTTTTTTTTTGGCAATTTCGTGGCTTACACAGGAAAAAACAAATTGGGTCAGTTTGTTTTTGGAGCCGGGTGACAAGTAAATCCCATTCTATTGTTCACAGATATGAGAGCGCAACTTCAATAAAAGCGTTTTCCTCTCTTTTGGTTATTTTGACTCGTGGTCATAATTAAAATGCGCTGCTTAACTTGGCTCTAGCTTGGTGGAATCTTTAACTGGAGCGTGGCTTTTAATGTGCAGCAGTTCTGGGCCAGCCACAAGATCTTTTCTTCTAATTTTATTAAATTTCGTTTTGTTTTTGTTTTAGGTTTTTTTGCTTGCATGCTTGCGGGCTCGTGCCAGTCAATGGCCAGGCCAAAAACTGATGGCCTTCTCTCCCCCTCTCTCTCTCTCTCTCTTTCCCTCCCTCTCGCTCCCTCTTTGTCTGTCTGGCTCTTTGCTGCTGGCCAAGTGTGACGCGAAAGTCACGGCGGCGACTTTACGAAATGACAAAGTCTACAATTACAGCCAACCTTTCTTTCCATATAAACCAAAAACCAACAAGTAAGAGTGTTCGTGCTCGAGAGTGCCCGACTAGCAGACACCCTGTGACCAGCGCTTAGAATAAGAATAATTCATTAAAAAGTGTGTTGTAGGTTAAAGTTAATCGAAAAGTGAAATATTTAAAGTCTGCGTGTGGCATCAGATTAGCTACATAAATTTTGTATCTCAAGCTCTTTAATTTCCCAAGATGGACCTGTTTTCAATTCGATAGTAATCGACAAATTATATAAAATCATATTTTTCGATAGAAATGGAAGCTATCGAAATAAAGAATCAGATAAATAGGAGCATGTTGTAGTATTTAGCTTTTATAGATTCTTTTTAATTTCCATATGTGTCGAAAATATAATAATATTTTTCAATAGAAAGATCAAATTTATGTCTATTTCTTTACTATATAAGATCGTTGCTAGCATTGAGATGAAAAGAAGTACGAACATACAGATCGTTTTTTAATATTGATCAAGATTATTATAAATAATATATAGATCAGAGAACTGCAGATGCTGTCTTCTGCCAGTTACATAAATTGACACACAACTAGTATACCCCTCTTTACACACTTTCAATGGGTACAGGGTATATGACTACCAAAAAAAAAACCAACAACCAGCGAAAGGGGGAAATGGCAAAAGCACTTTGTTTTCTTTTCAATTTTGTTGTTTTTTTTTTGCCAGCCAAGTGAAAATCATGATTAAAACAATATCTATGCGTATATCTATCTTTATCTTATGCTAATTTCTCATTGGCCATTAAATTCTGCCCCAAACACAATTTAATTGCGGATCTTTTGTTGCTCGCTTAATTTCAATGCATCTTTTAGTAAACTTTATTGTAGAAATTAAAAAAAAAATAAAAGTTTGACCTTAATGTGGAAGAGAACTTCTTTGGGAGATATTTTCCAATATGTCCATCTTTCACTTATTTGAGCGCATTCAGAAATTGAAGAGTATTCCCATATTATAAACATACATGTTTAGACTTTATATTTTGCCTTTGAATTTGTTTAAACTTGTCTTAAATTCCTTTCTTTATATATGCATATCATACAAGTTTTAAGTCTCTATGACCTTCCGGGCTTCAATTTATTAAAGTAACTGATCCATTCATTTTTGTATACCCCACTTAAATCCAAGCCACTCCGTAAGTCTCAAGTTTATTCGATCTTTAATCATTCGTCTTGAGCCAAGCTTCTCTATGAGCTTTTAAGCTTATATTGAAGCTTACCGATCCATCCATTTTTATGTATATCTCATTCGTTCTAATTTTAAGCTAACGTGTAAGCTTTAAGTGGAGCTCCTTCATAAGTTTTTAAGCTTATATTGAATCTACGCTATCCATTCTTTCCTTTGTTGAAATCTTTCTTAACTTCATTGAACCTTTAAGCTTCATGCGTGATTAAAGCTCACGCTTCTATAGAAGCTTGCTGCTCCATTCTCAACTATATTTAAAAACATTTCTCGAATATATATGTATTTCATACATGCGCTTTAAGCTTTAAGTCTTATCATGATCTTCATTATTATTATTTAAAAATATAGTCATTTATTTAAATGGTTATTTATTTTTAATTTCTTCTAATTACTTAACTTAATCGCGCTTTATATTTCCGACTTTGTTCGCATTTCCCATTTTGATTAATAGCTTTTGCCACTTTGGCTTTAGCTTAGTCTTTGTCTTAAAATAATTTTTTTTTTTGCTTTATTTGCACAGTTACAATTAAATTCATTTCCCCACCTACTTTTCCTCCTACTCACAATTGTTTTTTTAATGTTTTTGTTTGCTTTACTATTTTTGTTGCTATTTTTTTTTTTTTTTGCATTTCTCTTTACATAAGCTTTGAAGTTGTCTTTTTATCTGTTATTTTTTGTTGTTGTACGTTTTGTGCTTTACCGCCGCCGCCGTTGACTTTGGCGTCGCGCGCCTGTGGCTTGAAGTTAGTCGCGCGTCGCGCTTTCAAACAAACGGACGTTGCGCGGGGCCTTTTCTTGTGGAGCGAGAAGTTAGCAGCAAGCAAGCAGATAAGTGCGTGCGTTCGTTCGTGCGTGCGTGCGTTTCAGTGAGGGAGTGAGTGAGTGCGAGTGAGCAGGCCTGCGACTGTTGCGCTGGGCTGTGTATAACACTTAACGGACTACAGTTTGACAGTCATTTGTTGTTTGTTTTTGTTCTACTTCGTGAACTGCGCCTGCGTCTGCTCTCAATGAAATAAAAATAAAAACAAAAAATGGGCCTCAACGAGTTTGTCTCTCTGTTCTACGGCTCCGCACAGAACTTGCACGTCAACGGCGACGGCAGCAGCAGCAGCAGCAGCAAATCGGCGTCGACGTCGACGTATTCATTGCCAACGGTCGCGGATGTCAAAGAGTTTCGTCAAATGTTAAAAAATCATAAAAATAATGTGCAGGCTAAGAAATACAGTTACAAGGATTATCCCAATGATATGAAATTCAGCAAAAATCTGAATGCGTCGCAAATCTATGCAGCGCAGCCGGCGGCAGCTGCCAAAAAGCTGCTCAACACCAGCAACAACAATAACAACAACAACAGTCACAGCCACAGCAACAACAACCACAACAACAAGGCTGGCAAAGCGCCGCCCGCCACAAGGATACCAACAAAACTAGCCGCAGCTGCAACATGCAGCAGCAGCAGCAGCAGCGGCGGCGGCGGGGTCGGCGAAATAGACGTGCAACGCGGCAAACACAAATCCGCAACATCCGCGAGCTCCTTTCTGTGGAATTCCTTTCGCTTGCCACGCAGGCAGAAGGCAGCGTCCGTAGCAGATAAAAAACGCGCAGCCGGTGAGTGACAACAACAAAAAGAAAAAAAAAAACAAAAAGCTCAGGGAGATCTGTGTAAAAATCAATTGTCATGTAAAAAGAAGCGCGACATTGTGCGAATTTGAGATACCCTGGAGAAACGAATTTTAAACTAACAGTTGCAAAAGTTGTTGCGATTTGCGGTTGTGCTTCGTTTACATTCACCAGTTTTGGATTAGACGATACCCTGTATATACTATTAGAAAGATACTAGATACTAGATACTAGATACTAGATACTAGATACTAGATACTAGATACTAGATACTAGATACTAGATACTAGATACTAGATACTAGATACTAGATACTAGATACTAGATACTAGATACTAGATACTAGATACCCTGGAACACCTTAGATCTGTTGGACATTGTTGGTTTTGTTGTAAGTAACGCTTAGAACAAATTAGATATTTAGGCAGGCAACGACTGGTAGATACCTAGTGTCCAGTAAACGACTGGAAAATACCTTAGTCTTCTTACAATGTCTGCTAGACCGCACAGTATGTACAATCACAATTTTCAAAAATATATTTAGACATCTGTGGAAAATGGGTATAAGCCTTATATAGGTAACAGGAGAACTCTGCAGTGCTCTTTCTATCTTCTTCGCAAACTTCTCCTTTGGAGGACGAAATAACTGAGCATACGTTATATTAATTTTGATTAATGTTAAGAATCTTAATTCAAAATACACTTGATTTAAATAAGACTATAGCAGCCACATACTAATTTTCGCAGCTCTAGCTCTTGTAATTCCAGAGATTGGGGTATTTATGCTATAAATTGAATTAAGTGTAATTCTATGTCTCTACGAAATACAGGGTATAACAAGCTGCAACTAATTGCTAATGCCCAACATATTATCTGCCTGGCTACATCTTTCGGTCTGACCCATTTCCGTCTTCGTTTGCTCCACGAGCCGCGAACAATGCTGTGGCTCGCGGCCATTTGGCTAACAAGCGCTTAACAAGAGTTAAGATCTGGCTGAAGTAAGCCAATAAACTAGACAAGACATGGGAACAAAAAAACAAGAGCCGAGGCTAACGGCAACCCACCTGCAAAATTCTAACTGCCTAGCGGTTATCTAATAGCTGGAACATCAAATTTAATGTGTTATATAAGGTTACACGTTTTGTCCCTCTCTCTCTCTCTCTCTCTCTCTCGAGCATTGCGACAATTTCCTGTCTTCAAACGAGCCGTCAAATTGTTGTCTACCCGAATAATACTTTTTCACCTCGGCGCAATTAGAACTCAAGATCCCCCCCCCTTCTCTCCACCTCTCAAGCACCCCTACCAATGCCCACAGCTCGAACTCATAATTTTCTTGTCTACGCTTTGTTGTCTATTTTCGCTTTTTGGCGCGTTTCAAATCCGATTCTGACTTCTTTTCAGTTTTTTTAACTTTTAATAATAGAAATAGAAAAAAAAACTCTACTTCTATACAATCATTATTATTAAGTTTTTGTTGATAAGTCACTCGTGTTTGTTTTTTGCGCTATAAGCAAATCCCATAAAATCACACGATTTTTAGATAAAATAAGAAAGTTATAATATCTAACAGGCCGAAAACTAAACACCCTTCCAGATATGTAAGAAAAGTTATGCTGAGTTTGATGAATATATTTTGCCATCCTAAACTCATTTTTCAAACGATTGTTCCTTAAGTGACAAAAAATATAGTAGTACGATATTGACAAGACTTTGCTCATATGTATGCTACATAGTTTAACTAATAATTACCGAGTTTGGTAAAGATATCCTGATAAACCAAAAAGTTTTCCATACAAGAACCTACTTTTCAACCGATTGAGCCCTTGACAGCCTCGGATATAGTGGTCCGTTGCGAAACTTATAAATGCTGAGCTTGGTTAAGATATCTCCAGGCGGTTCCAACATATGTACCCCACTTAAATTCCACATAGCTCGAAAAATAAATCCCAATCTCTCCTAAGTATAGACCATTAATTGAGGTACATATATTGGGGACTTTTAATATATATCTGTACATTTTAGTAAATATATTGACTTTTTTAGATCATATTGGGCAAAATATTAGATTTTGATTTTCCTAAATTTTTAAAATTTGTTTTCTGAGTTGATACTCAGCATATTGCTGATATTTTGGATACTCTGCGCAGGTACGCATATGTAGGCGCAACAAGAAAAAAAACAACCTATTTACCGCCCATAACATCCACAATAACGGGGCATCTGCTGCCCGGCGCCAGCGAGTGGACCATTATTGATTTTTACAACACTAAAGATACTTAAAAAAAAGAAAACGAAATACACACAAAAGCGAAGAAGAAGAATAAGAATGGGCAGAAGAGCGGCGGCATGCCTACAAGTGCGCTTACAATGTGACGCATGTGGTTTTGTTGCTAACCTCTGCGTCTTGCGCCCGCACCCCCACATTGGCACCCTCGCCACAAGACATGTCGGCGATGAGTCATCCTCGCAGGCGACTACTCCAACCGCGGACAGTCACAATAATAACAAACTGTACGAAAAGTGTAAGAAGAAGCTGTAGGAAGCGCTTGCTCGCTGCTCTCTCAGCAGCACACAGTCACTTTCTCTCTCGCTTGCGCGACTGCGACGGTAGTCAGCATAAAAATTGCATAATGTGTTTCTTACATGTGTAACTGCTCTGTGCGTGTGTGTGCGTGTGTGACACACTGACACTTATTGCTCACTGAGCGCAGTTGACAGCTGAGAGAGAGAGAGAAAGAGAGCGCGCGTTTAGAACATGCGCATGCAATCAATGGCTGTGCAACTGTTATACAGTGCACGCTGATTGTTTACAGTGCTGCACAAACTGTCAAGTAAGCTTTGTTTTGGACAACAACAAATTTCGAATGCCCTTTTTGTTAGGGTATTTGCTAGTCGTGCAGGCCACATATTCTTTTTTAAAGCTTATGTCATGTCTGAAGTGCTCTGAAGTGCGTTTTGCTTTTAAAATTGCCCAAAATTGAAAGCCCATCAAATCGATTAATTAATAAAGCAAAATAAAATTTATAATGAAATGCATAATTAAATTGGCGCGCTGCGTTAATTAACGGTACAGGCGCGGAATTAACAAACTGTGACCACATGCTGTGGCGCCTCCAGCCAGTCGGCCAGCCGGCCGCTAATGGAGTCAAGTGCAGGCGACGTAACGGCCAATGTGGCTAATGGCTAATGCCGCGTGGCAGCCGCCCCCTTCCCCTCTCGCCACGCTCATATGTTGTGCGGCAAAGCGCAACAAATTGTTGCACTCGGCTGCAGTGGCTGCCACAGCAGCAGCAGCAACAGCAGCAGCTACGAATTGATTGATAACCGCCTTTCAGTCTTGAGTTTGCTGTCTTACTGCTACTTCTTCGTCTTCTGCTTATTTTGGCCAGCAGCCAATTGGCCAAAGTGCCGGTTGCCAGTTGCCAGTTGCCGGCTTTTGGCCTGCATACGGTACATGTTTATGCATAGACGGGGCGTATGCGCAATTTGCATGCAAAGGCGCGAGCTTCGCAAATTGCTTTTAAATGCTGATGGCACATTTTTCACCATGGCTTATTATTATTTGTTGTTGTTGTTGTTGTTTATAGTATAAGTTGTTGTTGCTTTTTTAGTATATGTTGTTGTTGTTGTTGCTTTCAGTTTTTGCTGTTTGTTGTTGGTTGTTGCTCGTGTGCCATTTGCATTGAACTTGTTTATTTATCGCATTACACGCAGTTCTTTTGCAAGCCCACCGCACCCCCCACCCCACCTGCGCCCTTCACCCATTGTGCAAGTCATTGCCAGTCAGCCATTTTTTTGCCAGGCCATAATTAAGGTCGTGTGCCTGTTAAACTGTGCAACAAAAGAAAGGAGTGTGCCACATTGTTTGCCACTGCGTGTGGCATATGCCAGCTCTTAATCGATTTTAGTGATTGTGCGAGTTTTTTGCGCGGTGCGACAAATCGAGGCGTCACATTTCATATTCAAATTCATGAGCTGCATACAATTTACTTCGATTTTATCTAAAGTAAACGGTTTTTGTTTTTAGATTGTTTCGGTTATTTTTTAGCTATTTAGCTCGAGCACATTAAAATGTTGTTATCCATGCTCCTTGTACTTATCCCAACTATATCAAGCATCTTACTCAAAATTAGCACAATCGAAATACTATATGTTCTTACTTAACAATTTTTTTTTGGTTATAAGGATATCGAGAAACTATAATTTTAATCATACAAAAGAAACTTATGAATGATATATATTAAAAATTATATCTTAATTTATAGGTTGATATAATTTCATATAATTTAATTATTATTGACATATGGCAGTTTTTTAACATTTTATTATAATTAAATTTAAATTTTTATTTTCTTCTTTCGGATACGTCTTTCACGTTGTTACCAAAATTCGCACATAATAGGCCACGTTTGTTTTCCTTCATGACTTTTTAGTTGGCCATGCGAATTAATTAGTTCATTTCCTGACGCTATTTTCCCCACATTCACTCGGCGGGTGTTTTGTTTGTTTTTGGTTTTTTATTTGTTTTTTTATTATTATTTGTTTTTTTTTTATGATTTTACTGGATTTGTGGAGTTATGGCAATTGTGAGCTTTTGTTGGTCGCGCTTCGCTGCCAACTTTTAACTCCCAACTGCAAGCTGTTGATTTCTTTTTTTTTTTAGTTCAGCTTACTTTTTTATAGTTTTCCCTTCTATTTTGGCATATATATAAGTATTATGTATATTTTGGCTAGCCAACTTTATAGGCCAACTTTCTGGCATTGATTTACGCACTTCGCCTCAACGTCGCGTTGGGCTGTTCATTTTGTTTTTTATATATTTTATCGTTGTCGCAATTAACACTTGTTGACAAGTTCAGTAGGCCAAGCCTCCATGTGTGTGTGTTTCACTTATTGTTGTTGTTGCTTTGAGTGTTGCGTGGCAGAGTCAATTTAAACTTAACACTTGACGCCTACGCGTAGACCCCATTTGGGGACCGACAACAGCTGCGGATTGCTTCTGCCATGATTTGGGGCGATTAAATTTTGATTTATGACGCACTCATTAATTAGACGTCACTTTTTCTATTGCTTGATTTTGGCAAACAAATTGTACCCATAGGGCAGTCGCTGCACAGTGGTTGACAGTGATTCATTTGAAGGCCCTTTTAGTTAAATCTCATAACATAATTATTAATAAATGTAGGTTTTTATTAAATGACTTTATTTCATAATTATTATAAATATATCTTATATACTTTCATGTAATATAATTAACGATTATTTGTTGAAAATCACTTAAATATTAGTTAAATAATGTTTCGTTTTTACATAAAAAAAACTTCTTATGTTGCCTGCTTTTTAGTTGAAGAGCTTTAGCTCCTTGTCAATATTTGTCTTTTTTTAATTCGTTTTAAACATTAAAAAGTTTTCTGCCAAGTTTCGCTGATATTGAGCCACTGTGCAACGTAGTGTCAGATGAAATTAATTAAGATTGCGTTCAAGCCGCGCCGCCCGCGCTGCTTAAGCTATTAAGTGACCCAGTGAACGACCCGAATAAACACTTGTCAACTGCAATTGTGACCAGGCTTCAGCTTGGTGTTCTCTCTTCCGCTCTCTCTCTCTCTCTCTCTCTCTCTCTCTCTCTCTCTCTCTCTCTCTCTCTTCAAGAGCTGACGTCACACTCTCTGCTAATTAGGCGCATACTATTTGTGCATGCACAGCACGAGCAACGGACAAGGCATATATTAACGAAAATATGAAAACTCAACGATCGCATATTCAACACACACGCATGTACACCACACTTAGCCGCAGCTACGCACTGTGGTGAGTTCGTGTGCCGCAATTAGCGGACGGCAACCGGCCAAGCGAAATGTCCAATGCGCGCGCCTCTTTATTTTGGTATTGAAATTCATTAACAGTTTATGTTTAGAACAGTTGTTGTTGTAGCCGCTGTTGTTGTTGTTATTGTTGTTGTTGTGGCGATCGGCGCATTTGGCGGCTACATTTAGCGTTTGTTTTGCTCAGTTGTCGTTTGCTCGTTGAGTGACCAACAACAAAAAGGCGTCGCGAAATGTGCTGCAACAAAAATGTGCAAAAAAGGTGCAAAACTTTGCACAATTGAAGTGAATGTTGTGTGTTTGTAATCGTTATCGTTATCGTTATGCTAATTATCGAATGCGAAGCATTGACGCGCTGTAAAAATGTGTGAGCGTGCGACAGCAACAACAAATTTCGTTAACTGTGATTATGAAAATGTTGAGGATGAGGGCATTGGCGGTGAGTTTCTAACCTAACGAAAACATATCGATAAACCTATCGAATTCGCGCCACGCAATTTCTTTAACGTAGAGCAACAAGCAAATATTGTGCAAAATAAATAAGAGTCTGGCATTAAAAGCAAATTCCCAGAGCAAAACATGCAAGTATTATGAGGTCTGACCTAGAGCTGGCCACAGAATAAACAAATGACAATCTAGTATATATACATATGTACATACTATGCCACATATATGCTATAATTTTTTATTTATTTATTAATGGTCGACAAAACGAGTGTCTTCCTCATTATTCAAAAGGTTGTACAATATAAGTATATTCTAAAAGCCTAGTTAAAGGATACAATTTTCTAAATAGCAACACCGACCGATGGAGGTGTTTTATTTGCCAGTCCGGCCAGCTGTGCCCCTTTTCACAGCTAATTTTGTCAGTGATGCTATTAGAGCCTACATCTAAGCAGAAGGTTGTAAGTAGGAAAAAAGTGATCTCAAGTGAAATTAAAAATAATCTTAATTTGCTAAATTAATAAAGAAAATACAATAAATAGGAAAAAAGAAAGTAAGAAAATTGTTAATAAAGTAAAGCAATGTAAGTTAGATAAAGAGTGTTAAGTGGATAGGACAAAGAGAAAAGTATTGGGAAATCACCGACACGGTGGGGGAAAATTTTTCAGCCTGTCCGGCTAGCTATGCCCCTGCTCATAGCTGGGAATGGTCAGCGACTTCCCGAAGGTATCCTGAAAGCAACGATTTTATTAGGGGTAGAGACAGTTCGGTAGAGAAAACGTGATGCAAACTATTATAATTTTTACATAGCACGCGAAAAGAATTGTGCATAGCGTAATCAGTTGTGCACGTAGATAGTAATAAGGGGCGATAATTTCTGGGTATTTATGGCTACCTTTAAACATTATTTTTGCATTAGCATGCATACCCTATAAAACAAATGGGGTTTTATGGGTTTTTCTATGCGTAAGATCACAGGAGAAACATAAATACGTTTTATTGTTGTTTTTTTAATCATCTTTCTTGTGAATAGTTTGATGTACAAAAATGCTTTCAATTTGTGATTGATGTTGAACTTTACGTGTTTTTAGTAAATGTTATTTTAAACATATTCATGGGCTAACATTTTAAGACTGTTTATTAAATTAGTCAATATACTATTTGGCATATTCGTATCTAAAAAATCGGGTAAATATATTTTCTTCTATGAACGATCATAACAATTAAACAAAAATGAAGATTGAGAGAATTTGAGCTACAAAACTAGGTTAACAGATTTAGATCTTAGCAAAGTTAGTTTATTAGTTATTTTTATTTCTTATTACATTTCGGTTTTTTCTCGTTTAAATCTAAAATATTTATTATAAATATGAAATATTGATAAAAAAAGGAAAAACCATCGCTTAAAGAGGACTTAACTTAATTACATATGAAATTCAAAAACCTTGCTTTTTTGATTTTTAACCCTTTTTTTATTACTGAATAGCTCCTTTCTAGAGCAAAGCCTTTCCTCCATTGTGTAAAAAATGAGCTGTAGCCTCTTAACATTTTGCATTCTTCATGTTTTTTTCAATTTCGCATTATTCATCATATTTTATATACGACAGTCGCTTTTTTGTGGGCTGCCAGCCGCAAAAAAATACACTATATGAAAATAATATATATTATTATATGCCCCGTATATAAACATATGCTTACCAGATGATATAATATATGGTATATGCCCTCTCTCCATAATGAAATTATGAACAGTTCCCTTGTGACACACTCGCCGAACCCATGTAATGCGTTCGCTTTTCGTGATTAATTGGTAAATATTGTATTTGTGTTTGGCTCAAATTGGTTTCGACTAGTTTATTGTGCCAAATAGAGTGAAGACGGCGTAAAAACAGCGCAAAGGCGCGTTCCCCAACTTATCTAAAAATAAGCATTAGAACTTGTGCCAAAACAACAAAAATGAGAGATTAAAAAAAAATAAAAGAATGTGACGCGTGGATATTTCTTTCAATTTGTTTTGCGTTTGGACGGGGTAGCGCGACCTTGAAGTGCGCCATGTCCATGGCTGTAAAACTATTTCAAAATGTAATACAGGGAAAAGAGAACTTAAGAACAATCTGCAACTCTCTGCCGTAAGTTAACCAGCTGTCCCAGTCAATCATCAATAGCTCAAAAGACTCGCTCATTCGCTTGTCTCTAGAACCTGTCATTTAGGGCTATGTTCATCTTTCTGATTGGCATTCAGTAGACATTTCTTTCACTGAATGTCTTTCGTCGAGTTTTTCTTTTTATTATTTGAATAACTGACAACTTCTTCCGCTCTGCGGTCACTTTAATTGGTTTCTTTCTGCCATTCTATCGCGTTGTTTACAACTGAAAATTGTTTATATACTTGCTTCGATTTCTATTTTTACATAAAGGAATAAAACACAATACGCACAATTTATTTAGCACGCAAAATACAGAGTTTACAATTTTTTATGCCAATTTCTGCGTGGCAGTTTTTCCAAAGAAAATGTTCTTTGTTTGCCCTGGGAAAACGTTTTGTAGACTTTTCCTTGACTAATTGCTTTGTAAAGGCCCAGTTCTTGGGTGAATTGATTAATGTACACAAATTCATTTTCATTTCCGTTCTACTTTGGAGAATATATAAACAAGCGGCAGCATAGTGTTGCGAACTCACGAAAGTAGTGTTGAGTAGTGGAGTAAAAGTACGATATAGTTAAAAATGGCTGCCTAAAAGTTAACTTGTTGCGTTTAATTAAAGAATCACGCGTAAGCACAGTGTTGAACAGCATGTAAATTGAGTACTTAAAAATGCTGGGTCAAAGAGATGAGTCAGCAGTGTTGAGTAGCGTGCAAGTTGAGTAGTAAAAAGCGCTAAGAATTTTCCTAAGGTAATTTTTCAAAGCTGGCGTGTAGTTAAAGTAATTCTGGGAGCACATAACACTTAGCAATTTGTGCATAAATGTTGCCCGACAAAAAGCTGGCAGCTACGAGCTGCACTTGTGACAGCTGTCAACCATTTCAAATAACACGATTTTTCGCGATGTGGCAACACCCAAACTGGAAATCAAAATAGAAATTTAGCAAAAGCAATGCAAACAGGCGATTTTCCCAATTATACAAACTTGACAACTTAAAGACCATGATGTCAGCTATGCTTATACACATATTTATCGTATTTAAATACTCAAATTAAGATTTCCCAACTGCAGATTGTGTTGTATACACATAAGCAAAGTATATATATATATATATATATGTCTATTATATTATTACACAGTTTGCGCATTTTCTTCCAAGCAATTTGTATTAATTCCACTTGTGTATTTCGTTGTTGACGCCCACAGTAAATGCCGCCACTGCTCAAATGGGCGACTGTTAAATTGTCCCACTCTCTCCCTCTCTCTCTCTTTCTCTCTCTCTCTCTCTCTCTCTGTGTCGCTGTCATTTGCACTAAACACTTGGCAGTTAAATTGCAATTAAAACACTAAAACGCAGCAAAAAAAACTGACTACTGGACGGGGCAATAAACCTAAACCCAACGGCCACTCTCCCCCTTCTTAAAGGCTGACTGTCAGCCCCCCATCCCCACCTAACCCTCTCCAACCATCTATTACTGGAAACTAAACAGAAATCTGACGTTGAGTTTTCAAGTGAGTTTCGGTTTTCGAAACGCAGCTAATTGAAATGCCAAGTTGCCATTTTGTTGGTTTTCAAATTTTCATTTAAAGCTTTTGGTGTGCTTTATTTTTCCAGCCTCTTGTTTTGCTAGCTGCCTTTTAATTACAGGCAATGACTAGTTTTTATTGTTGTTGCACTTTTGTGGGTCGCCATGGGCCAAGACAGGTTGCATTTTCCAAATGTGGCCAAAGCAACAAATGCGAATGCGAAAAGCGAACGCGAATGCGAATGTGGCTTATGTGAATACGCATGTGAATAAATCATGAAGTTCAGTCACTCAAGCGGCTGCCTCTAATGCCAAATAAGTTATTTTGGAATTTCAATTATTTTTGTGTTTGTATGTGTGTGTGTTGGTCAGTCTCTGCTTGACAGCGCCTGCCACACAGCTAAGCATCAGCCCACGGTGCCGCACAGTGTGATGCGTGACAGCAGGCGTTGACACATGTTGATTTCTAGCTGAAAACTGAAAACTGAAGCCTGCAAACAAAATAACCCAAAAAACCCTCATTATGAGCTTGGCTGACCAAACGCATAGAATGAAATAGAATTTGAATGGGATAGCATAGGGATCTTTAGTTTAATCGATATAGTGTTTTTTTCTCAGTGCATGGAAATTTACTGAATATAGAGCATATGAAATGTTAACAAAAAAACAATTATTATTGTAATATTTAAAATCTCAAAACTTAAGCTTTCATGGCAGTTGGAGCGGCCTTGAAGCATTGGTTCCTGTTTAGATGGCTATTAAAGATAAAATTAGGTTTCGAAACACATGTTTTGTATTTATTTAATAGCTTGATTCCTCTTAGAACTCAAGACAGTATAGTGGGTTCTTTAATTGTAATTTGCAGTTAAAATCAATTGATTTAGTAGTATTTATCAACAAATTAGAACCTTGGAATAAAAGGGAATCAAAAATATGTATGATATATTATTATAAATAAAATGAAATCTGATTTTATACAATGTTTAAAGTGGAAAGTCTGTCTTTAGACTTCGAAAACTTAAATTAGATGCTGCCAATAACGACATTATAGAACTCTTTAAGCTATGGTCTGGGCTCTATAAAAATTAAGTTAATTCCTACTTTTTTTTTTAATTCCATCAAAACTTCAAATTTCAACATCATTATTCACTAAAGTCCAACTTTTTTCAAAATTCTAAAAGGTTGTCTTTTGTATTAATGCCGTGCATTATCCTTTCGCTATATCCCAAATGTTTCGCACTGAAAACCCACTTAAACTAATTTGTAGCTAAACGCAAGATCTTGGGAAAGTCCGCCCACACACAGGCAGAACTTTACACACACCACAAAAAAAAAGAAGAAATTGTGAATGAAACAGGCGCTGTTGGGTTTTTCCCTCGAGTCATAAAAGAGCACAGTGAAAGAAAAAAAAACTAAAGAAACTTGTTGCCACATTTTCAGGCGAATAACTACTGAGGTGGTCGGTTAGCTGGCCATAAAATGCACAAATGCCATTCGCGCAGCGGGCATTTGCCGCCCATTGCGATCCTGTCAGCGACTTGATCCGTGAGAACGGAAAATGCCTCAAAATTCCTGCACGCACTGGCTCAGGAGAGACTCATTCGCGTTCAGTCAGTGTCATGGCAAATATATATATATATATATATATTTATTGTATATATGGCCTTCGGCAATCAAAAATGCCGTGTAACTAATGCGATTTAATTGCCTAATTCACCATCCAGAATTTTGGAATACCAAAACGAGCCCGTCGTGTGCCACAGCCAAGCAAAACAATGTGCACAAAGCGACGTCTGTCATTGAAATCGCGACCGAAGTGCGACTTGCGACTTACAACTTGCAACTTGCGACTTTCACATCAGGTGTGCCATTTGTAGAAGGTTAATTGCCAAAGGAGACATCTGGTAATCTGACTGTGACTCGCAGGAAATTCTATAAAAACATGAACTTTCTGCTGACTTTTTAATAACAAAATATGTTATTAATATGCCGCACCTTTCTTTCTTAAGCTATATTAGTATATACATCTTTTTATGGTCAGCTATCATCTCATCTAAGTCCACGCCCCACACTCAACACCCAACACTGACTGTCAACAGTTTTCACCCCGCATCGCTTGTTTAGTTTTCTGTTGGCTTGTATATCGGCGCAAGTCGTTGTCCAGTTCCATTTAATTGGCCAACTGTCGTCGCCTCATCGACAGCCACTTTGAGTAATTGGTTTAATGCTGCCTTTTTTACTATGCTTTTTTCCCTGCACTCACCTGGGTCAGGTAATTAATCGACAGGTCTGATCTAGCGTTGTATTTGAGGTTATAAAACTAAAGGAGTATAAATTTATCTTTAAAAAAGTTAGTCTACTGAAGCTAACCGATGGAAGCTTCGTGATAAAATATAGATTACACCTAGGTCTAGTCCATTTAGTTAAGCTGCTAATGAAGGCAACATTTTATAAGGGGTATTCCTTTATTAATGCTTGCTTAGGTAATATTTAATTGTTTTTCTTTATTGTAATTTTTTTAGGGGTTTTCATTATAATATTTAACCTGTATCGCTTTCATATATTAGATATATTGCAGTAACTGATAAACAAAATAGTTAAAATTTAATATGACAGGTTTTCTGTAACAATTCAACATATTTTCTATATATTGTTCCGATAAGGAAGCATCCAAAATTATAAAATAAGCCATTTGTTTGAAAAATGATTTTATTGGACTTTTGAACATTTTAAAACAAATTAATACAAGTTGTTGTTTGTCTTAATATCCCGAATACTTTTCAGCAGTAAAAGTAATAAAAATTGTTGTTAGCTACAAAAATTGCAACTAAAATATTTAAGCAATTATTGTTATTTTTTTTACCTCCAACATTCAAAAGCACAAAAATCAATTTTCAAATTAAGAAATTATTTTCATAAATCAATTGATAAAATGTGAACAATTTACGTTGAGGAAATTGATTTACAAGGAAGCGAAAATCAGCAGACTTCGAGTACGTGCAGAGTATGCAGCACTTGTATGTGCAGACACAGTGTGGTGTGTGTGTGTGTGTGTGTGGTACAGGTTGTACTGGTTAGCGTTGACAATTTTGTATGGCACTTAGCCATAAATTGATGCGGTAACATGGCCAAAGTCAATGAGTATGGCGCGTGCTTGTAAGGAAATTGTGGAAATTACGGCTAGGCAGAAGAGAAGGAGAGGAGGTGGTAGAGTGGGCGGGTGCGTAGTCTGTGTGCAGAGTAACGACTGTAGCAAAGACAGACAGAGGATCGTTGTTAAGATGAATTGTTCATGGAGTTGGCTCAACTTTGAAGTCCGACTCTTTTTCTTTCTCAATCTTACTCTAAAGTCCGACTCTTTTTCTCTCTCTATCTCAATCTTACTCTGAAGTCTAGAGGAGAGATCTCTCTTGCTCTCCGCTCAACTTCCAAAGTCTTGTGTTATTGATGAGGCTTTTGGCTGTTGTCTCTAGGCCTCTGACCTCAGGTGTCTATCAGCTTTTGTGGGCGTGGCCATCGCACTTACACCTCTATAATCTGCGTAATTGATGAAGACATGTTTGCTTTCGCTTTTTTTTTGGTGTTTTTCTCTCTTAATTTTCATAGATGTTGTTGTTATTGAGATTTATGTCAGCCTGTCTTTGATCCCAGGCAATTTCTTGTGGTTTCTGTGAGCCACAGCAATTACTCATCTGCAAATGACTGAACCGAACTGAACCGAGCTGAACTGACTCATCATTAGCTCATCATTATTATGATTATCATCAGGCATTTGTTTTTGCTTTTGCTTTTATTTTGTTGTCATTTGATGAGCCACAACTTTCACTGACTCTTGCCTAATCCAATTGTATATTCAAATATTTTAATCCCACATTCAACTAACTCGTCAATTTTCACTCTACAATTGCAGAATCTTTGCTTTCCGGCGTGGACCAGACAGAACTGCAGGAGCTCAATGGATTCGGGCTTCTGTTGCCCGCTGTGCCCAGTCCCGGCCAGACGCCACGGGACTCCAAACGCGCCTCGCTCAGCAATGAGCTGGTCTGCTGCTGTGGCGCTGACACCGACAGCTGCAACTGCGCCGCCGAGAAGGCGCCCAAGGTGAAGCGTTGTGGCAGCCACGCCCCCGAGGCGTTAAATTCCGTAGAGCCAAATGGCTGCCAGCTGGAGCAGCAACTGCCGCAGGAAGCGGAGCCGCAAACAATTGAACAGCTCAAGGATGGGGAGATATTACAGAACCATACAAACACAATTTCCAGTACAAATGAGGTGCGTATTTCAAATAGGTAGCTTGCTACATTTCAAGTTTTTCACCCATTTGTTTTCATTACGCTTTACTACAAATCACTAGCTAATATTTAACTTGATAGTTCTGTTCTAAAAATTAAGTTCTTAATATCCCACCCATCTTTCACAC
The DNA here is from genome assembly GCF_030788295.1 of Drosophila virilis. NCBI lineage: Eukaryota > Metazoa > Arthropoda > Insecta > Diptera > Drosophilidae > Drosophila > Drosophila virilis. The sequence goes on from NC_091546.1 coordinate 2,945,179, forward strand.
TTTGATATGGAATTTGTCATATTTTTGTAATATCTCTTAATGTGTTGCACATATTTTTGACTGACGATTGTTAGACTTAAAGGATTGAGCTGCACATCAATCAGTCAATTAGCACAAAGCGTTTCAAAATGGCCAAGCTGAAACTTTTCCTTTCTGTGTAATATCTCCAGCAGGATCGAAATGATACTCAGAGCACTGGAACAATTCAGCCCGATACGGCTGAGGACATTGTCGCCCAAAATCCCGCCCTGAAATGCTACGTGGATAATGGTTATTTGAACTACGAGCGTTTGGCCAAATGCCTCGAGACGAATGACAAATGGCAGGAGCAGAAGGAACTCCAGACTTTGGGACTCGCCATTGTCGTTCAATACATGTCCAAGCAGGTGAGTTTGAACAGTTGTACAAAAGTTGAGAGATGAATGGTACAGAACAGACTTGTTCATCAGTCGGAACAGAGAGAGATAGAGAGAAAGGGAAGTAGAGCATGAGAGGAGTAGGGAGAGGGATTTAGCCAAACTGGCGCCAGGGATTGCCCGGCGAAGCGAAGAGATTTCCGAGTCTCGGAGTCCTGTCAGGCATTCAAAAAGTTTTGTTCAGTTTTATGCGCTGCTGATTCCCTTTGTCCAGCATAGCCAAAGGTCTCACCTGCTCTAATAAAGGACCGAGTTCTCTGGCCCGCAGCACGAAATTTGCCTTAAGCTGCGCTTAAATTTGAGCTAATTTTGTTTAATTGTTGCAGCGCTCGTTAAGCCCCCGACTCAAGCCGTATACCCATTCGAAACCGGATCCGGCTCTGTCGCTGAGCCGGGGCCACTTTTTGTGTTTGCACTAATTAAAAGTAGCAAACGTACAAGTTTACGGCCTGCCTGAAATACTTTTATGCATACGTATCTCAATACCCTCACTCTATACCCTTTCAACTCGTGCTTACCCTTTGTTTTTGTTCATTTTGCCAAAAGGGTGTGAGCTCTCTGCTTCTCGCTATTCAATTAATTGTTATCATTTTCAATGCTTAGGCTTAGATTTCTATGAATTATCTCTAGGCACGTGTGAGTTTTAACACAGCTTGTTCTGGCCAGATTTAACAGCTCGGCGTTGCTCTATAAAACTTGCGAGCTACTGAAAATGCTGTACATATCAATTGTCTTTTAATTCGCATAGGATAAATTCTTACTACCTGCTGGAATTACCTACAAATGCAAGCCTTTGAGTTCTTAGTAGAGCACGCTTTTGTTGGTAACTACTTATATACATCAAAATATTAAATTAAAATAAGCATATATCTTTCAAAGGCATACGCCAAGGATCTTGTCATAAAATATCAATAAAGTCGTTTTGAAAATTATAAAATGAACGTACTTGTACAACTTTAATAGTTTTGGCGTTTTATAGAGAACAAACCTTGTCAGCTTTTCTTGCTTGTTGTTATTCTCAATAGGTTATTGCATCGAAAAACTTTGCAAACCTTAAGTCGTTAGTAAAGTAGTCTGCTGCTATAAAAAATAAGCTGGGAAATAATGACAAAGATTGCTTTAGTTTCGTGTTTTTTATACCCTGAACCCAGCTCCCAACCCAGCTTATTTTATTTTTCTCTCCAGCTCCTGGCTGTTGCTCTGGCTATAATCCTCTACCTGCTTAAACGTTCGACCGACTTGTTTTTGCTCAACTATTAAATATCAATAACAAGATCATAAAAATACGCGACAAACATTATTTTGACATTTGCATATTGTGAATTGGGTTCTCTCCCCCTTCATAAATCGATTTATGATGTTGTTTGTCTGCTGACTTCCCAACCGCAAAAATACGAATGCAACAGGTAGAAACTCAGCTGAAATAGTTGATAGTTAACAGAGAGAGAGAGAAGGAAGATAATTTAAGAAGGAAAACTAATTTCCTTTAGACATTGTCTACGTTTTGCTGCTCTTTCTTATTTCTGATGTACAATTGCGTAAATCCTTGAGCGGGATATACTAAAAATTGTGCTTATGTCAGAGCGAAGACAATGTCTCACATATATGCCATTTACTACGGGTTTTCTTTGTGCAGCTCAGAAGATAAGTCAGTAAAGTAAAATCGAGGATAAAGAGAAACAAATCTTGTGCTGGGAATTTTGTGGTGCTTACATTTTGCAAATAATGAAAATATAAGAATATCTCAAAATATTTTTTCAAATTAATAGTTCTTTAGTTTCAAAAAGCAAAAGAAACTTTTGCTGAAAAAATTCTTATATAAGAACTTCTCTAGCTTTATATTTCCATTCATAACAATTATTAATGATCGATTATTATATATTGTGAATTTCCTCTAAGCCAGTGGAAATTTCTCACTGCACGAGGCGAAAGAAAAGTTCCCTTTTGCACTCTCTAGAAATCCCATTGAGATTACACAACATTTAAGTAGTTGAATATGGTTGCCGCAATGTTTAGCTAACTTGTTGCATGCGGTTGTTGCTCAAATATTCAACACGCAGCTATTTTTTCCGGGGAATTTCTCGATTGCCCAACTCAAGAAATGTTGTTTCCCACTAAAAGCCTAAACGGCTGCTGCTGCTGTTGCAACATAAATATTTATTTAGATATGTTGATCCAGTCAGATTTCACGATACAGTGTGAAAACCAGGAAAATGCACAAGCAAGGACATTCGCTATGCCTAAGGATATTGTGTGAAGCGTGTGCGCGTTTTTATTGATGCCAAATGTGAAGGCCATGCGACTTGTCAATGTCACAAGGCTAGGAAATGCTCTACAAATGGAAAACTAGTCTAAATATATAGTCTCCAGTCTCTCAAAGGATTAAGTGCAGTCAGCGGCGACGTGTCCTGGCAGCCGAGTCACATTCTAATTACTCTGTTGCTCAGTTACTCAGGTAGGATAGAAATAGACGCATAATGTCATGAGCTTGTCGCCGACATCGAAATCAATAATCACGGCGACAGGCGACAGGCGACGGGCGTGTCTCAATTGCAATCAATGTCGGACTGTCTGAATTTGGGGATCAAATTGTCTCTTAACTGCAAACGATTATTAACTTACCGAGACAAAGAAATTAATGAGGCAGAAATCTGAGACTAGCTAGATGAGATAGACTGGAGGAGGGGTGTGTAACTGTCTTATAATTTACTTGCTTGAAATATAACAGTTTACAATTAAAATGAGTACAAATCAAAGCATTTAAATCTAATATCTCATTTAAATTCAATATCTAATAATATCATAAAGTTAAAATAGGCACTATTATTTATTACTTTGTTGTCTTTGTATTCAAGTTTGGCCTTTATCATAAAAGGCTCTTCAATTGTTCACATTTGATCAATACGCAAGTTTCTGATATCAGCCTTAACATTGTTCTCTTCCAGTGTTAGTCAGAGCTTAACTTAGTCACACTGTAAAGTATCCAAATATAAAAGAGCAGACCTAATCAATGCACACACAATGTCAACTGCCTTTTGTTAGTTTTTCACGTACGGAACACACATACGCAGACGCTACAAGACCTTAAAGCTCGCAAGTTGCAGCTGCCACAGTTGCCAAGCGTAGCAGAGCTTTTGGCAAACAAAAGCACACTTGTCAATACATGCACATGCGCTGACAGCTACTCATGTACTTCGCTCATCGCTTCTTAAAATCCTTCTTAGTACATCAATATTTTGTATAAGCTAATTGCAAACTCTTGAAAAACAAAAACTGCGCTTAGCTCACATTTAATTCACATTCAGACGTGTCAATTGCAATTTGAACTAGAGCTAATCAAATTTCGTGCCAAGATTAAAGGTACTTAGATACCTTTACTCGTATTCCCCTGAGCAGCTCTAGAAGAGGCGCTCAAACTTCGACACGCGCACACCCAAATTGTTGCAAGAGGGAGGTGAGCAAATTGAAGTGCATTCAGTCAGCCCTCCGAAGACGCCCCAACTGCCTAGACACGGGCTGTGACTAATTTTTTGGCTATATACATATTTGATATGCACCCAAACCGCATGAGGTAGCCAGACTAAGCCAGACTCTGCGCAGATTTTGCAATTTTTCGGCTTGAGGCGTTGACCAAGCAGCCAAAAACGCCCTTCGGTCCACCGAGGGCTACACCCAATTTTGTTCTTTTCGTTTGCTTTGGTTTGGTTTAGCTTGGTTTTTTCTTGCTGCATTTCTGTAGTAAAAACTTAGAACCCTTTAACGCTACGTTTCTAAATCCCCTGTAAATATTTTGTTCGCCATTTGACCTATCTGTCCCGTGACCTGGCCTACCCTGGCCTGATCGGAGCTATCCTTCGATTCCTACCTGCTGCCTATAAAAGCAGTCGTAGGAGCCTTTCTGTTGTCAGTCTACTTCAAGTAATTGTCGTGTTCAACACGTGCTGTAGAAAATACATATTTGCAAAAATGTGTTCACCAACGAAAAGTTATCCGCCGAGACCATGGACTTCGATTTGATCAGCTGGACATTGCCCAGCACAGCGAGCGCAACTAGTTATATGGATAATATCTCAGCTGCCACAAGCTACGAACTGCAGCAGGTAATACAGTCGAGTTTTGAATTGAAAAAAGAACTTGTGGTTCAATATAAATATAGTATATGAATCTATGTAATTCTCTAGCGAGATATTCATAATATTTTAATAATAATAATATTTTAAACCGAAAATAATTTAAATAATGGGTGCGTATATAACGCATATTCCTTTAATGAAATCTCAGGAAAAGACAAAAGCAAGATAAAGTAATTGCTCTTATATCATCTTATGGATCATGTATTGAAATTAATTACTACAATAATGAGATTGGAATCTATAGCATTATTTTTATACACCCCTTTTATAGGAATACCACTACAATGAGAACTTAAGGGCATGGAAAATATTCTTGACTGTCTGCAGTAAATATAAAACGCATAATATATGAAATTGAATAATTAATCAATTTTTGTGAACACAAAAATATTATATTGAAGCGGTTAACTTGTTGGCTTGCCTATTAAATATCAGACAAATACCCCTGCCAGTTAATTATATAACTAGAAGAAATTTCCAGCAAATGTCTTCATTAAACTTAAATTATAAAATGCTTAAAAAATAGTTAGTTTTGCAATGCCTTTTGCCTGGCTTACGCTATTTGTCGCTGGTCATAAACCACGTTTCCTCGCTTTTATGGCCAAAGGGAATTTTCCCATCGTAAAACCGTTCGCACGAACAATAAACCAAGTGCGAACTGCCAGGAAAGCACTTGAAATGCAAATGCACATAATGACCAGGTAGCCAAATTCCTGGCAAGATCTCTAAACGCGTTGTTGCTGCTCATCTTTTGCAGATGGACATGCTGAGCTGCCAGGAGAGCAAGGCGAAGAGCACGCTAGAGGAGACAATTGCGCTGTTGCAGCAGACGCAGCACAGCTGCGAGGAGCTGCGCCAGCAGCTGCACGAGAAGGATGTGGAGTGGGCCCAGCGCCAGCAGGAGCGGGAACATCTGCAGCGCACCGAACTGCAACAAGGTGAGTGTCCGGCTTGTCTCTAAGAGGAAAGCAATTCTTAACTAAGTCTTGCCGCTCGAATCGCCTGCAGCACAAGAAAAAGTGCAGGAGGTGCAACTAATTGCCAAGGAGCGTTTCCGCGAGCTCGAGTCCCAGCTGCAGGCCAAGGATGAGGAGAAGAAGGAGGCGCTGCAGGCGTATCATCAGGAAATAGCCCATCAGCTGCGCCACAAGCAGCAACAGCTCACATTTGCCGAGCAGCAGGTGCTCCAGCTGCAGACACGCCTGCAGGAGCACGAGGCGCAGGAGCAACAGCTGCGCGAGAAGCTCACACGCAAGGAGAACACGCACGCCATTCGCCTGGCGGCAAGCACACAGCGCGAGGAGGAGCTGCAGGAGCGCATCAAGACGTTGACCAAGGAGCTACAGACGCTGCGCGCCAGCACCGAGCACAATGAACGCGATCTGCGCGATCGCCTCGCCCTCTCCCAAGACGAGATCAGTGTGCTACGCAGCTCCTCGCAGCGACGCAGCCCGTCCAACAGCCAAGCGGACACCAGCGCCGAACTATGCCGGCTGACCAGCGAGGCGGACAGCCTGCGTTGTGTACTGGAGCTGAAGCAGGCCGAGATTTCGGCTCTGTCCAAGCAGAATGCCGAGCTGCAGCGAGAGAACGACGAGCAGCGCGGTCTGGGCAGTCGCCTGACCATGCTGGAGGCACAGAACGAGATGATGCGCACCGAACTGGAGGCCAAAACCGAGAAGGAGAAGTAAGTGCTAAGCCCCCAGCCCCAAGCCCTAAGCCTTAAGGTCTTCAAGCTTCATACAAAAAAAAAAACCAAAATTGTCTGTTTCGGCTCAAAGTTCTGATCCCATTTTTCGTAACCATAAGCCCAAGTTTTTGGCTGGAATTTCAATAAATAATAAATAAATAAACAAATGTTCACATATTTTCAATCAAATTCTAAAAAAATGTATAATATATATATATTATTTACAATTAATAAGCCTATGATTAGTTGAAATATCTGAAAAAGAGGATGTGAACCGTCGTTCCTCACATTATTTCCCATGTTATATACTGTTCATAGTTAAAACGAAATAGTTTTAGCTTCAATCCCCGTTGTGCAGCCTCGACCTTTACTAACTGTTCCACTTCCATTGCAGAGATATCCAGCGGCAGATGGAGGAAATGCAAAAGGCCTTCAACCATGAGAGCATCAAGCGCAAGCGCCTCACCTGCGACAAGGAGGAGCTGCAGTATCATCTGAAGCAACGCTCCGAGCAGCTGCAGCTGGTGCAGGCGCAGCTGCACGAGCTGTCCAATAGCTCGCAGGACAGCTCCCTGAATCACGGCTACAGTCGCTGCAATTCGGCGCGCTCCTGCCTGGAGACGTCGGCACATAATACATCGAGCACATCGCCACCAGCATCGCCGGTCATCAAGGGCGTCATCGAGCGCAACGATTCGGTTAGCTGGGTGCTCGAGATGGACGATGAGACGCCGCAGGTGGCCGCCTCGAAGCTGGTGCGACGCGCCGGCTCGCTGCGCAGCACCAGCGAGCGCAGCCCCACCCAGCGCCGCCAACTGTCGCAAAGCGCCAATGCGGCCACCAGCAATGGGCATGTGAGCAGCCAACATGGACCCAATCCGCTCTCGCAGAGCATGTCGGCCACGGCCTTGATGCGCAGCCATGGTAGCCAGGAGTTGGAATCGGCGCGTCCGCTCTGCCGTGCTCGCTCCCAATCCGTTTGTACCAAAGCCTCGATCCAGCGCCAGCAGCAGCTGCAGCGCCAGCGACAGAGCAGCGATGCGCTGCCTCTGCCCGAATGGCATGTGGACGAGCTGTGCTCCAGCTCGCCACAGCCGGCGCAAAGCCACGCCGAGATGCGGGCACGCAGCAGCACCATGAAGTTGATGGCCTGTGTGGACGCGTACCCGAAGGCGCTGAAGAAGTTCCAGGAGATACAGGAGTCCGCTGGCGAGGCCATGGTTTCCGGCGCCAATTCCGAGGATGAGAGCTGCTCGGCCTCGTCGGAGGATATGCGCAGCTCATCCGCATCCAGCACAGCGTCCGCGGCGGGCTGTACGCTCTCCAAGCGGCAAAAGCAGCCGCCGTCGCGCATGTCCATCGAAGAGGCATTAATGCTCGAACAGGTCAATAGCCTGAATGGCACGCCCATGGAGGTCAGCTGGTCGGAGGATGCCGCCGATGCGGATGTTGCCGCCGCGGGCCACCCACTGGCATGACAGGCACCCGTCGAAGATGATGTGGGCTACGAGGAACGGGCCGTCATCGAGCAAATAGCCGAGGCAGCCGAAGAGGCTTATGAAATGGACGCCGATGCGCAGCAGGAGGATCTAATTGTGGGCGGCGACGACGACGAGGAGGAGGACGCGGACGCGGACGTGGAGGACGATTACGATGATGATAGCTTTTAAAGCAGGCGCGCATAAATTGTAGAACAATTCGATGGGCAACAACAAAACTAAACTAAACTAAAGCAAAGCTTGGCGACAGAGTCAAGAATGTTTAAAAAATTAAATGAACAGAAAAACAAAACGCTAGAAATAAGCCTAAACAAATTTGGATGAATTTGCTGTAAATAAGTTCATAAAGGGGCGCTTCAATGGATGAGCTTTTGGCGAGGACAACAATATACATATATATATCTGGATTTTCATTTGCGGCTATGATTAGAAAAGAGATACATATTACACCTAGATACATGAACACAGCAAGCGGATCCGTCACAGTCTTAAGAGAACTCCATATGGATTGATAGAAGAGAGAAGAAAAAGAAAACCAAGCCAATCACCACAAAGAACATGTGTTATATGTAACACAGTTAACGTTTCGTAAAAATCAAAAATTGATGCAAAATAATAACAGTATAACAGTAGTATAAAAGTATAACAGTAGAGCAACTCTTCGAACTACTTCAATGAGAATACAAAATAAAAAAAGTATATATTTAAAACAAAAATTGTTTCAAATACGGTCAAATACGCTATCCGAGTGCACATATTGAGTACGTACCGTATCTAATGAGAGGGTTAGGCATTTAGCTCAAACAGTATATTAATATATTTGCATTCAACTTATTAACTATACAATACACATTTATATCTATACATATGCATATTATAATGGTATTCTAACCTTAAAGAATGTGGAGTAACTCGAGATATCGTACATATATATATGAAAATAATGTTAACCGGAAATCCAAAATAAGTCTAGCCCCCACATATTACCCATTGAGCTCAAACGGAAAAGTTAAGTAACAAAAAAAAAAAAAAAAAGGAAAAGAAAAGAAAAACTCACTTGATGTCCTTAATTTAAAAATCTAAAGCCCGCTATGGAAGGGGCTTAAGTACCCCTATTTAATATCTAAAATTGTAAAATCTTACGAAGTTCTCCGCTGTAAAACTTCGAACCTTAAGCTTTAATTAATTTTGTGCGAGTGTTTTTTGTGAAATTTATTGAGCCTTATTTATTATTTAGTTTTTAGAATTCAGATTTAAAAAGAGCAACATCTATGTTAATTGATTAACTAGCCTATACATATAGATATTACATTTAGTTTTTAGTTTTTAGCATTTAGTTAACTTTACAGTTTTTAATTTGTTATCATTGATTGTATCTGTATCCGTAAATGTATCGAAATCTTGCAAGTCTTATATGTGTAAGCTAAAAGGAACCGCAAAAGTTTATAACACGCAGCATTGTCATTAATTTTTAAGTACTATTCAGATACTCTATATTATTTTTATGTGTGAGCCCAGCAGCAGCAACAACAACAACAAGAACAACTGAACAGAAATTGTGTCTATATCTATAAGAAAAGAAAGAAAGATCAGATTATATAACAGTATAACACAAATTGCAATCCAAGCAAAAATCTACAGCATATTTTTTGCTAAATACTTTCAAAAACCTAAAATAAAATAGTAATTGTTTCAAAAAAAATTAAACCAGATGTTCTCAATGGGAGGAGGATTAGTAATTTATGCTGAAAAATTCACGGTCGTCAAACTCCGCCGCTGTCTACCGAAATTTGGTCAAAATTCAACTGAAGTAACAGGCGAACAGAAATGCCCAGCAAGTAGAAAATCATTTTTAAATAAAACATATTATTGCATACCCGAAAGGGGCAGAAATGGTATTCATCACAGCCCACTGTACAAGTAGCACTGTTTTGCCCATGCGCGTATGCAATGAATTTTTCATTCCCAGAATATTTATCTACTTCCAGGGAATTTCTATTCGCCTGCCATTTTAACTGAGGTTTTATCAAAATCTAGGGAGTCAGCTTCCAGGCCAAGCGGAAATCGACGACTATGAACTTTTCAACAAATATTACCAACAAACTAGCCGTTTTAAATAACAAGAAAAGACAAATTGTTTCTTTTTATATAATTTATTTATTTTTCAAATAAAGCTCCATTGCGAGCGTTGAACTAGTGTAGCTCCATAGAAAAGATTGGCTCAAAGTCTTTCGATTTCAGAAAAGGAGTCATTTTTAGTAAAAAGTCAAGAATTATAATGCAGATTATATTAAATTATATACATACATATTTCCTGGATCGGCGTATACTTATTTTATATAAGGCCTATTTAAAAAAATAGGATACACCCCCCGACGAGTCCTGTGCCCAACAAATGGAATTTTCCAGGGGTTATCAATGCAACATACGAGACAGCCTACGCATCTTACTTAAATGCGGTTGCTTGGTTACAATGAATATTTAAATTTAACGGCCGCTAAATTCCATTCGGCATGTCGGCTGTGTCACAAAATTGGAACCAAATTCAGCTGAATTACCAGGCGAACAGAAATGTCAGCAGGTAGACAAAAGTCCGCGACACCAGAACAAAATTCGATTGTGCGCAGGCGCGCCATTGGTCAAGCGCAAATCCATGATGGCTGCTCGGCGAAATATGTAACTGTAACTATCCTTTTGCTTTGATTCCTATGCATATTCGTCAATATATAGTGATGCGCAAGCACGCAAGTGATGCGGCGGATTTGGCTGAATAATGCGATATCCGCGAAAACTAGCCATTTATTTTGGCGGATGTCTGCATATATATTAAATTGAGTTCCTATCATGGGCAGATGATTATTTTTGACTCGCAAGAGTATTTTAATTTTATTAAATACTGTCAAATTTAAAACTTGTAAATTATATTGCCAATCGGACATATGATCCGCAGGTGTCAAGTAAACTATATATTTTTTCGATCGGCGTATATTTATTCTATATATAGCTTTATTTGGCATGCATATACGCATATTTCTAATAATAAACATATAGAGTGAAGGAAGATATGTCCTGCTTAAGAAAATAGCTATATTCATATGGTTATGTCAGACGCTAGCAAACTCCGTCTTGTGCCTAACAGATCGATTGATACAGGGGTTATCCAGACAGCATACGAGATATAAAACCGCTATCATATTTTACTTACATGCGGTTGCTTGGTTGCAATTAATAAATATTTAAATTTAACGGCCGCCAAATTCCATTCGGCATGTCGGCTGTGTCACAAAATTGGAACCAAATTCAGCTGAATTACCAGGCGAACAGAAATGCCAGCAGGTAGCCAAAAGTCCGCGACACCAGAACAAAATTCGATTGTGCGCAGGCGCGCCATTGGTCAAGCGCAAATCCATGATGGCTGCTCGGCGAAATATGTAACTGTAACTATCCTTTTGCTTTGATTCCTATGCATATTCGTCAATATATAGTGATGCGCAAGCACGCAAGTGATGCGGCGGATTTGGCTGGATAATGCGGTATCCGCTAATACTAGCCATTTATTTTCCGAATGCCGGCAAGTTAAGTTAATTGAGTCTGATCCTCGGCAGATGATATTTTTGGACTCGTGGGAGTATTTTAATTTAATTAAATACTGTCTAATTTCAAAATTGTAATTATTGCCAATCGTACATATGATCCGCAGGTGTCAAGGAAACTATATATTTTCGCGATCGGCGTATATTTATTCTTCATTTGGCATGGATATATACATATTTCTTGAATTAACATATAGAGTGAAGGAAGATATAGTTCTCACTAGTCAAAATATATCATCTTCCCATGATAGAACTCAATATACTATATATGCAGACATCCGCCAAAATAAATGTATAGTTTTAGCGGATACCGCACTATTCAGCCAAATCCGCCGCATCACTTGCGTGCTTGCGCATCACTATATATTGACGAATATGCATAGGAATCAAACCAAAAGGATAGTTACAGTTACATATTTCGCCGAGCAGCCATCATGGATTTGCGCTTGACCAATGGCGCGCCGGCGCACAATCGAATTTTGTTCTGGTGTCGCGGACTTTTGTCTACCTGCTGATATTATTGTTCGCCTGGTAATTCAGCTGAATTTGGTTCCAATTTTATGACACAGCCGACATGCCGAATGGAATTTGGCGGCCGTTAAATTTAAATATTCATTGTAACCAAGCAACCGCATTTAAGTAAAATATGATAGCGGTTTTATATCTCGTATGCTGTCTGGATAACCCCTGTATCAATCGATCTGTTAGGCACAAGACGGAGTTTGCTAGCGTCTGACATAACCATATGAATATAGCTATTTTCTTAAGTAGGACATATCTTCCTTCACTCTATATGTTTGTTATAAGAAATATGTGTATATGCATGCCAAATAAAGCTAAATATAGAATAAATATACGCCGATCGAGAAAATATATAGTTTAGTTGACACATGCGGATAAAATGTCCGAATGGCAAAAAAAATTCCAATTTAAAATTTGACAGTATTTAATAAAATTAAAATACTCTTGCGAGTCAAAAATAATCATCTGCCCATGATAGGAACTCAATTTAATATATATCCAGACATCCGCCAAAATAAATGGCTAGTTTTAGCGCATATCGCATTATTCAGCCAAATCCGCCGCATCACTTGCGTGCTTGCGCATCACTATATATTGACGAATATGCATAGGAATCAAAGCAAAAGGATAGTTACAGTTACATATTTCGCCGAGCAGCCATCATGGATTTGCGCTTGACCAATGGCGCGCCGGCGCACAATCGAATTTTGTTCTGGTGTCGCGGACTTTTGGCTACCTGCTGACATTTCTGTTCGCCTGGTAATTCAGCTGAATTTGGTTCCAATTTTGTGACACAGCCGACATGCCGAATGGAATTTGGCGGCCGTTAAATTTAAATATTTATTAATTGAAACCAAGCAACCGCATTTAAGTAAAATATGATAGCGGTTTTATATCTCGTATGCTGTCTGGATAACCCCTGTATCAATCGATCTGTTAGGCACAAGACGGAGTTTGCAAGCGTCTGACATAACCATATGAATATAGCTATTTTCTTAAGCAGGATATATCTTCCTTCCCTATATATGTTTATTATAAGAAATATGTGTATATGCATGCCAAATAAAGCTAAATATAGAATAAATATACGCCGATCGAGAAAATATATAGTTTAGTTGACACATGCGGATAAAATGCCCGATTGGCAAAAAAAATTCCAATTTAAAATTTGACAGTATTTAATAAAATTAAAATACTCTTGCGAGTCAAAAATAATCATCTGCCCATGATAGGAACTCAATTTAATATATATCCAGACATCCGCCAAAATAAATGGCTAGTTTTAGCGGATATCGCATTATTCAGCCAAATCCGCCGCATCACTTGCGTGCTTGCGCATCACTATATATTGACGAATATGCATAGGAATCGAAACAAAAGGATAGTTACAGTTACATATTTCGCCGAGCAGCCATCATGGATTTGCGCTTGACCAATGGCGCGCCGGCGCACAATCGAATTTTGTTCTGGTGTCGCGGACTTTTGGCTACCTGCTGACATTTCTGTTCGCCTGGTAATTCAGCTGAATTTGGTTCCAATTTTGTGACACAGCCGACATGCCGAATGGAATTTGGCGGCCGTTAAATTTAAATATTTATTAATTGCAACCAAGCAACCGCATTTAAGTAAAATATGATAGCGGTTTTATATCTCGTATGCTGTCTGGATAACCCCTGTATCAATCGATCTGTTAGGAACAAGACGGAGTTTGCTAGCGTCTGACATAACCATATGAATATAGCTATTTTCTTAAGTAGGACATATCGTCCTTCACTATATATGTTTATTATAAGAAATATGTGTATATGCATGCCAAATAAAGCTAAATATAGACAAAATATACGCCGATCGAGAAAATATATAGTTTAGTTGACACATGCGGATAAAATGCCCGATTGGCAAAAAAAATTCCAATTTAAAATTTGACAGTATTTAATAAAATTAAAATACTCTTGCGAGTCAAAAATAATCATCTGCCCATGATAGGAACTCAATTTAATATATATCCAGACATCCGCCAAAATAAATGGCTAGTTTTAGCGGATATCGCATTATTCAGCCAAATCCGCCGCATCACTTGCGTGCTTGCGCATCACTATATATTGACGAATATGCATAGGAATCGAAACAAAAGGATAGTTACAGTTACATATTTCGCCGAGCAGCCATCATGGATTTGCGCTTGACCAATGGCGCGCCGGCGCACAATCGAATTTTGTTCTGGTGTCGCGGACTTTTGGCTACCTGCTGGCATTTCTGTTCGCCTGGTAATTCAGCTGAATCTGGTTCCAATTTTGTGACACAGCCGACATGCCGAATGGAATTTGGCGGCCGTTAAATTTAAATATTTATTAATTGCAAACCAAGCAACCTCATTTGAGTAACATGTGATTGCGGTTTTATATCTCGTATGCTGCCTGGACAACGAACTCCTGGACCATTTGATTTTTTGGACATGAAAATAGTCGGAGTTGCAATGGTTCATGGCTACTTTATTAAAATAATACTTTATTTGATTTAATTATGTAAAAATAACGATGGCAGTCGACAGTTGGGATCCTTACGAGATTATATCACTCCAAAATCAAATTGTATGTACGCGAGATATTGTAATACGTATTTTTTTCGAAAACTTTAAATAGCTATATCTCTAGCAAATGGAGACTAATCTGGAAAGATATATGTATGGAATATCCACCTTGGGCAGAAGCAATAGCTTTGTCGTGTCCTTATAGATAATCGCAACAACGGCACTTTCTTATACATTTAATTATCAATTTTTATTGCTATATGAGTAAATAAAATCTGTACAAGAACAAGAGCTAATACTTAAACTCGAACAGCCTGTGCTTGGTCCTTCTTCGGGTGGAAAGTGTCCTCAAATTGTTTCAAAAGCTTGAACTTTTGAATTTTGCCGGAGGTGGTAGTGGGGAATGTATCGACGGTCACCACATACCGTGGCACCTTGAAGTGGGCCAGTTTACCCTTGCAGTAGGCCTTCAGGGCCTCGTTGGTAAAGGACTTGGGATCGACGTCGCTCTCGAGGCGAACAAAAGCGCAGAGCTCCTCGCCCAGACGCTCGTCAGGAACGCCAATAACCTGAACGAAAGAGAGGAAGACCCCATGAGTAGCTGAAGGAGCAAGCGCTGACTATGGAAACTTACATGAGTCTCGATCACCTGCGGATGGCTGTTTAAAAAGTCTTCGACCTCTTTGGGGAAAATATTCTCGCCGCCTCGTATGACCATTTCCTTGAGGCGGCCCACGATGCGTCCGTAGCCATCGCTCTCGAGCACAAACTGATCGCCCGTGTGGAGCCAATTGTCCTCGGCGAGAATCTCCTTGGTTTTCTCCACATCGCCATGGTAGCCCAGCATGGTCATATAGCCGCGCACGCACAGCTCGCCCGGCTGGCCGAGGGGCACAATGCAGCCCTGTGCATCGACAATCTTGGCCTCGATGTGATCCGTGAGGTGACCCACGTAGTGAAGGACACGATCATCCTTTTCGCCGGGCAGAGACTGGAAGATGACAGCCGTTGATTCGGTTAGGCCGTAGACGCTGTGGACGGCCTGCACGCGCAGCACCTGCTTCACGTCCAGGACGAGCTGCGGCGAGACTGCGGCGCCACCAGTGATGGCCTTCTTAATCTTGCCCAGCGGCAGCTGCAGCTTGCGCTGCTCAGCCACCAGATCCACATACATTGTGGGTGTGCCGTGTATCACAGTGCACTTCTCGTTGACTATTGCCTGCAGCGAGTCCTTCGGATTGAAGCCAGCTGCTGGCAGGACCAGAGTGGCGCCCTTGGCCATGGCCGCCATGATGGTGATGCCCACACCGAAGGCATGGAAGAGCGGCACCTGGACACAAATGCGCTCGCCCTCGAGCTCGTTGCGGTTGCCCACATGGATGCCATTGTTGACGAAACTGTGATGGGAGAGCACCGCCGCCTTGGGATGGCCGGTGGTGCCCGACGTAAACTGCACATTGCACGGACTTTCAGGCTGTATTTCGCGCTGTAGCTTGCCAATCTCCGCCTGCTCGCTGGCATTGCTCAGATCCAGTAGCTCATCGAAGCGTAGCGCACCCTTCAGGCTCTGTTGGCTGTTGATGATGACGGTGCGCAGATGCGGAAACTTTTCGCTCTTGAGTTTGCCCGGCTCCGATTGAGCCAGTTCCGGGCAGATGTCACGTAGTATCTCATAGTAGTTCTGCGTCTTGAATGTATCTGGCGCCAGAATTGCCTTGATGTCCACCTTGTTCAGGCAGTACTCCATCTCGGGTCCCTGGTAGGCAGGATTGATGCCCACCGAGGTGAGGCCCGCACGCGCCGCACCCATCATGCCCAGATACCATTGGATATAGTTGGGCGCCCAGATGCCAACCGCATCGCCCCTTTGCAGTCCCAGCTTGCGTAAGCCCGCCGCCAAGCGGTCAACCTCAGCCAACAGGCTGCGGAACGTATATCGCTTAGCCTCGTGACACGAAACCAGGGCTTCCGTGCTGCCAAACTGAGAGGCGGCCAGCTCCAGCTGTTGGCCCACATTGCGATACACCAGCGGTTCCTTGCCTATGTGATGTAGGTAGCTGTTGACTGCTGCGCTCGATGAGGACAGGCTGCAATGGAGAGATTGGAGAGAGCTCTGGGTAAAATATATCTCTTTACAAAAAAAATAAATATTTATAAAAAAAATAGAATTCATATATATATGTATTCGCCGCAAACAAATGTTATCTCCATATCACCTGTATGCCACACTGTTTGATAAAAAATGAAATATTATGAAATGAAGCTCAGATCTTCAAAAATCATCTAATACAATAATATACATTACTATATATTAAAAATCTACTTTAATACTTTCCTAGTTTTATCATAAAATATGGTTCAGTCCAACATTAATTGGATTTGCACTATTTTAGGAAAGTTTTTTAGAATCGAAATAAATTGGATAAAAAGGGGGATTCATTGTGCATATGAAGCACAACCAATAGGGAATATAAAAAGTAACCTAAGTATTTATGTAAATTAAATAAGTTTCAATCTTCTTGTAACGGCGAACATTAACGTGCACAATAAATATTTGCCAATCTAATCTGAGTGTAGGTTTGAGTCTCTGCTGCGGGTGGTGTGTACTCACTCAAAAGCTGTTCAGCTTGCAAACAGCTTCTAAAGCTTTCGCCAAAAACGTTTATAGCAAGTTTTTATAGCGCTCTGTTTACAATAACAGCCTTGAAATGACTGCGTTTTGTTCTTGTTCTAGTTGCTGTTATGTTTTTGTTTGGATTAGCTTGCAGAGCGTGGCATATACATACATGCATACTTATTTATGTACATACATATATATGTATATGTATGTATATATATTTCTAATCACTTACACGTGGTACTGGCTTATCTCGACAATTAAAAAGCTATTAAATGTGACATATGTATACGAAACTAAGTATGTGAATCTATTTAATAGAAAAAATGAAATAAATATATATATTTCCCTTTTGCCAAGTGGCTGAACACCGGCTAAAAATACCCAACTGTTAATGGAAAAGTTTCTGTGCAACAGGTGCTTGAAAAGATTCTGCGCAGTTAGATAAAAATTTGATAGGCAAATTCTTAATGCGTTTACACAAAGTTAATTATAACAACTAACAACTGGCTGGGCCGATAAACAGGAGTTTTGGGATATTCGAATGTTATGCAATTACTGGTAAGGCGTAGATGTCGACGTGGAGACAAACACAGAGGATCCAAGAAACAACCCTTGGAATATCTTTGAGCTTAGCAAATGTTTGCAGCTGTTGGCATATGCGCACTTTGGTTAATCCTTTGTTAGAGCTGATGTCCTTTCTAGTTGGGTTTGTGTCCTTTCTAAGCATTTACCTGCGCAGCGCCTGCTGGCCCAAGCTCTGAACGAGCACATGTCTGGACACGATTTGCAGTTTCTTGTTGAACATGTTTCAAACTCTTCTTTTTTACACACTTAAAGCACAATTTGTTCTTTTTTCATAACTTCTCAAGTGTCAATATGTATTCACAATTTGCGCAGCGTTTGATTCACTTAATAAAATTTTCCAAAAGGCTGCGGACAGACACGTCCACTATTCGCCGCGTACAGACGCGTACTGAGAAGGCGCTAATCGCAGTTGACGTCGATTTGCTAAACTTAAAGAGGAATAGAGAGAGAAAGAGAGAGAGAGGAAAAGAGTGTGGGCGAGAGCGCGGTGAATCGAAGGGAAGAAATCAACAATATTAAGTTCTAATACCCAGCACAATAAACAAATGTGTGAAGGTGCGTATATGTAAACGGAGCAAATAGGTCACAGCTTCTGCCTCAGGCAAGACGATCGAGTCTGGAGACAAAATTAGTTCGAAAGTATTTAGTACTTTATGGAAATTTTCCCATCACTCGGGCCATATTAAAATAATGAACTTTAAAAGCTAATGACTAGGTGAATGGTCAGACAGCCCATAAAAACTGTCTCGAATATTTAAATATATATATAATTTTAGAGTAAAAGAGTTAAAAAAAGAAATATAAATATATTGTACGCTTTTGTTTTTTTGTTTGCGTTTTGTGCCTACTTTTTGCACATATCACGATATATTTGTGTGCAGGATGTCTGTTAGTTGCGCATATCTATTTTACACACAATTACTATAGTTATTCATTCAGTGTGCAGGGTGTTTCCTAGTCGTGCATACTTGTGTAAGTGCACACATTGTGAGCTGTTGCTATTTATGTTTTAACATTTGCATTAGTTTTCGTTTGCTGATCGGCGCCTTATTTTTATAGCGATTTGTTTTGTTTATTATCATCGTATTGTATTTTGTTCACACATTCTGCACGCGGCACGTTTTGACGTCGACGTCGACGCCGGCGTAGCTTTATTTGCTTTACGTTTTGTTGTTTTCTTTTTTTTATGTTTGTATTTTTATTCGCTTCAATTTATTAAACCGTCATTTGTGCTCTTTTTCGACAGAGTTTATTTATTTTTATTTTTTTGTTTGTTTTCTGCTCATTTTTTGTGCTTTTAAATTTAAAAAGCTTTGTTAGTTGTTTAGCGGCAGTTTTTTATGAGCTCCGCTGAGAATTGGCCCCGCTCTTCTATTCCCACACTAGGTTTATCAAGCAAAAATTTCTATTCATCGTAATTGGCCGCTTTAAAAGTTTTCGAATTCTTTTTCAGACTCGACTCCAATTTCCTGACCTATTTCCACATATATACAAAATATATATGCATTGAATTAATATATGTATGTATTGTATACAATTGGAAAATATCAAAATAAAAATTTTGAAATTTAATGATTTATGTAGTTTCAAAATGTTGTATGAACATCGACGGATATTTGTAGCTTTTATGCAAACACAATTTTAACAAATACATCATTTAAATTATTTCTGGAAGCTATCTAAAATTTTTCGTAGCTCTTCTGATTTGCTAATCGAAAATCAAGCTGTTTATGCTCGTTATCATATTAACTTTCTATATTTTATTGTTGGCTAAGGTCTGCCCACTTTTTGGCTGTCTGGAATTTTTGTATATGTATTTAATAGAATTTTAATTAGTCTTATACTCTGTTCTCTCAAAACGAATAGGGGCGTATTGGGGGTGTGCCTGTTAAAGCGCTAATTGGAAATGAAATAAAATTAGAGGAATTATATAATGTCTTAAACACAAATGTTTGTGGAATAACAGTCTACGCTGAAATAATTTAACCAGAGACATCAGTAGTCCTTATACCTGAAATTAGGATATATTAATGTTTCGTTCACTTTTCCCGAAGTATTTTTGTAGTAGATACACAGAGTAGACCGCAGTTGGGAACATTAAACGTGCTAGTTAAAAATTTAAGTATAATTCCTGTTTTTAAGTTTGCCAAATTGATAATTGAAGAATTTCTTATCAAATTTTCGGGGCATTAGCATCATAAATGTACAAGTTTTATTGGGCAAGTGTGGCGTGTGTCTGGCGTTATCAGCGCATAGAAAACTGTTTGGGCAAAAACAGGCGAAAAAAAAACATTCTTGACCTTGAGCCGGGGGCAATTGAAGGAATGGCTGCGTTTATGTGTCTAGCTGGGTTTTCTTCTTTGTTTGACCCAACAGCATTTCGCGCAAGTTGGGGAAGGGTTCGTCTTCGCGCGGCATATTTTCGATCTCTGTCTCGTCCAGCTCGTAAAGGACGTGGGATATATCGGCTACTCGGGGCTCCATCATGCGTATAAAGTCATGCTCGTACGTTTTGCCCTTATCGAAGCAAAAGTCCTTGATTTCAGTGCACTTGCATTCGGGCGGCACGATCGCCACCTCGTATAACATTGTCGCATAGAGCTCAAGATTCTTCTGGTACTCTTCAAGGCTCATGCTCTCATCCGGCTTGCCGATCCATGTGTGTATAGAGCTGAAGGGCAGACCCACCACCTGCGCGTTTTTGGTGCAATATTTGCGCAGCTCGTTCATCATGGGCATGCAGACGTTGACGGTATCCGGAATGGCTGCCTGGACGCCGTACACACGCTCGTATGCGCGGTAGGCGGACAGATTGAAGGGTGCATTCCTTGCCTCGTTTAGCGGCTTCAGCGAGTCTACGACACGCAGATAGGCGGGATGCCCGCAATTGAGCCGGCAATAGGCACAGTCCAAGTGCTGGCGCACCAAAAAGACAACATATTCGACACTCTGATCGGGCACCAGCTTCACGGAGAAATTGGCCCTGATGCGCCTGGGCTTATGGAAATCGCGCTGGCTCGAGTATACGCGATGCTCCACGCTGTGCAGCACCAGGGCGGACATGCACCAGCGATGCTTGAGGAACAGCGGTTTGGACTGCTCGTGGGGCAGACGTTTTAGATCGTATGTATCCTTGTACTCCATGATGCCCACCTCGGCGCGGCAGAGTATGTCCCAGTCGTGGTGTGTCACGGGCAGTACATGACGCTGCAGGCCCTCCGACAGGGCGCTCTTTGGATCGGATAGGGTGTTCATTAGAAGGCACAGCTCCACCAGCGGCTCGTTCTTTGGACTGGTAATCGTTGGGTCGACATCATCAGTTGTTGAATTCCGTTCGGGCTCCTCTTTCTTTTGTATCTCCAATTCAAAGTAAATGTAGCCGCTGTGGCTGGTGGTTAGCATTGGTGTATCCGGTGTGATCCACAGATTCGTGTTGGTTATCAACAGATCGACGGCCTTAAAGAAAATCGCCCGCTCTTGGATGATTCGTCGCAGGGGCTGATTGTTGCTATCGTCGAAGGTGTCGATAATGAATCTCAGGTTCACCGGCAGATCGTCCGTTTCCTCCATCCAAGCCTGGGTTGCCTGCAACCAGCACAGGACGGGTCCCTTTGAGGAAGTCAATCCATTCCCGAAGAGATTCTCTTTCTTTTGGGTTAGCTTGAAGGGATGCTCCGTCCAGCCATCGCCGTCTGTCACGTTCGGCACATCTACATGCCCATAGACGAGCACCACGTTCTTGGCGGGTGTGGAAAAATAATTGGCGAATATCACATAATGCGTAGCCTTATCAATGCCCTCCGGCTTTATCTCCACGACCTCTACATCGAAATTTAGCTCAATTAGGCGCTGGCCCAAACGATCGATGATCTGCTTTGAATCCTTTTTGTGTTTGTAATCGTTTGATATGTTCTTGATCGACAGCATCTCGTCCACTTCGTGTAAATAATCGTCGTTATTGAAATATAGACGATCCACCACCTCATCCAGTTCGCTTTCTTTCACCGTAATCCGCTCCTCGGGTGGAAAGTCCCTGATACAGGTATCCCTCAAACAATCACAACGATCATATTTCGATCGATCCACGAAGACGCCGCAGCAATTGCGCTCACCCCAGCAAATCATTTTTACTATCTATTTGTCTATAATTCAACTTGGCAATTTCTAATAATTTTAAATTCGAAAGTAAGGATGAAAGCTAAAACAATATATAATCACATTGTTTGACGCAAGGTTGATAGGACTTGGATAAGATAGGCTTAGGATACTGAGTTCTAAATTAATTTAATTAGGCTCCGCGGAAGGTATTTACACCCTCTATACCCTCTGTTGGGACTGGGAGCCAGTTTTGTCTTCTGTCGCTTCAAAAAAGTTTCTAAATAAAATACTAATGACTGAAGGCCGACTCTGCTTTTTAAACAGAGGCCAAATCAGCTGACAGTTTAAGTTCTTTATAGCTGAAAACGGCCAATTTTAGCTAGAATATTGCAGAGTTGACAACACTGCTTTGGGTTTTGAACTCCGCTAAGCTTTTGATCTACCCATGCTTACAGACTGTAGCTTTACTATGGCTAGAATAAAAATGCTAAACATTTTAGATTTCATTAGTTCCAGTGTGAATCGTATTACTGTATCATATGAGATATCGATAAGCAGGTACTTGAATGAACAACTTTATGGCTTATTAAAATATCTTGACCAATCCTGGCATCTACTTCTTAAGCTATGCTGCCTTTACTTGTCCCAAGCCTTATCGCACTACTATATGATCTAGCTCTATAAAAATTGGTTAAAAAAATGAGGCATTGTTTGCGAAAATATTGGGTTTTCCAAGATATTTTCATGAAACTCATCATTTGCAAGTTTCACTACTCTCATATTTTTTCAACGCCGTAAGGCAAAGGTATTTGATCTTGCTGACTTTTTCGTTGAACTATACCCTTGATGCAATATGGTTGACAGAGACAAGTAAAATAGATGAATTAAGGCATAAATTCGCAATGTCTGGTTAATATTTACCAAAATATCACAATTAAATATCGATCAACATAGTTAATAAATATTAACCAAACATTGTAAAATGCTCTAATTTAGTTCTCACTGAAATTCAGAAGCAAAAGAATAACAGACAAAGATCCTTTAAACAACAGACAAGTAACAAGAATGGGAGAATCCATCCACAGGCATTATTTTGGCGCAGCAGAGGGCCTCTTCTTGCTGGATTTCTTCATTTTAAATGGAAAACATAGGAATTTCTTGACGGAATTCCTTTTCGGCGCTTTCATAGGAGCCGGATTTTCTTTATGCTTTAACTTAAAGAAGCTGACCAATAGATTGCGTTTAGGAGGCACCGGCAGATCATAACCACGATCGGCATCCAGTTTCTCTTTGACGCCTCGCAGGTTGCAATACTTGTTGATCACATCGCATTTGCACTTGGTGCGGAGGAAGGAGAGCTCAAATAAGAGGGAGGCACAGCTTTTGGTGTGTCGCATGAGGTTGTCCTCCTCAATGCACTCGTTCTCCTGCTGATGGCGATCCCTGCGCTTGTAGAATGGCATCAGGATTATGGGCTTTTTGACCAGCTTGCACAGCACGTTGGCAATGGGCAGACAAACGGGTATGCCCTGTGTGGTGATCGGATCCTTTTGGTAGACCTCGCCCACGGCCCGCATGAGGGCTTTTATAAGCTTGCTCTCCGTGGACCAACAAATCGGCTCCATGTAATCGATCAGATGGACGGCAATGCTGGTTCCAAGATTCAGTTCGTTACGTATTTGCATCATATATTCCCTGACGGCGCAGTGAATCTGCTCCACATCCTGATCGGGCACCAGGCGAATGGAAAACTTGCTCACCACCTGCATAGGCAGGATGCGAGTGCAGGCGGGCCGACTGTCCGCGCCTTCGACCCCATGCATAGTCAGCGACGGCTTGCACCAGCGACTCTGCAGCACCTCGACCTTATTTGCATCGTGCCGCAGCCGGCGCACGTACAGCTCCTCTTTGTACTCATAGGCACGAAAGCCGGCTGACTCGAGCAGATGCCACTCGGGAGTCGTCAGACGCCTCACATTGTTCTCGATGCGGGGTATTTGGATTTCATGCTCGTCGTTGACCAGACTATTCATCAGATGGCACAAATCGATCATCGGCTCAAAGACTAGGCCACCGGCCAGGCCGCTCTCCAGGCTCTTGTTAGCGCCGCGCACCTCGACCCCGAAGTACGCCCAGCCGGTGAGGCTGCAGGCGATGACGGGCCGATCATTGTTCACCCACGAGTTGACATCGAATACCATGTAGTCGACATCCAAAAAGAAGTCGCTCTTCGCACGCACATAGTCCTGTAGTCCGGTGCTGCCCACCTCGTGCAGCATGTCCACAATGAATTTGACATTTATCGGCAGATCCTCGTTCACTTGAAGCCAACATTCGATGGCATGAATCCAGCCCACAAGCATGCCCTTGCCGCTGGTCACGCCCCGACCATAGGCCAAGCCATCCTTGAGGACAAGCTCAAAGGGGTCGCTCAGCCAGCAGTCCGGCTTGGCAGGCAGCACATCCAAATGGCCATAGATCAGCAGCGTGGGCTTGGTGGGCGAGGAAAAGTATCTGGCGAAGAGTACCTTCTGATGCGGCTCCCTGAAGCAATTAACCGGATCGTCGGGTATTAGATGCTCGTAGGTTTTGAACTTTAAGTTGGCCAATCGATTCGCCACCCAGTCGAGTGCCAAGCAGCTCTCCAATAGAAACTTCGGCTCCACGGACACCGACTTGAACTTCACCATCTGTGCGAGATCTTGAATCACATCGTCCACTTGGTCATCGACTGCTCTCAGCACAGCCGGCTCGTTCTTAAAGGTGCGTTCCCGCTCATCGATCATCTGTTGTGTCGGAAAGCGCATCTGACAGCGCTGGCAATGGCATTTGGTTGGTGGCTCAAAGTTCAACTCCTCGTCAGTGGCTCGCACCGAGGTGCGCGAGTGTCGCGACGTCCTTTGGCTCCTGCGCGACAACACGCTGCGAGTTGAACCCATGGCTCGCATTGAACTCCTGCGGGAGGAGTGGCTGGTCGAACGCTTCACCTTCATATTGAGCGACATTTTTTTGCTTTTTTTTTTTATTCTTCACGTATATCAATTTTGATTTCTTTTAATATTTATTGAGTAAATTCAAAGCAGTGTCATGTCAAAAAGTTGTTTGATTCCAGTTTCCAGCTTGATTGTGATTAAATCACAATTTGAACTTTCCCATAAATAATGCCCGGCACATATGTTCTTCGAGTTGTCTAGTCTAAGATTCCAATCGACGGCTAGTTACCTCTATCAACTTTTGGCATTGCCTTTTAAGATGTTAATGCCAATAAATTGGATAGGTATAAAAGAATCTCTGGGCTGGGCAACTTAACGAGTGATGAGAGCTCTTCGCGTTGTAGTTTTCGCGCCAAAAAGCGTGTCAGGCATTCGAAGGTGTGGAATCAACAATTGTAAACAAACGCGTGCGCCTCAGAGGACGCCACTTGATGGTGCCCTCCACCCCCCTTTGGCACGTGCTTTCGTCATGTTGCCAAGGTGCTCGTCGATGGGGCTTGCCAGGCAAAGTGGCAAAAATAATTTCGACTGGCAAATCAGAAACTTGCAGAAGCTCGCGGCAAACGGTTGTTGGTTCGCTTTGCACTCGCTCAAAACTCACTTAAACATTTTCCCATTTGGCCAGAAAGCAGCCAAAAGTGGCGGCGGCGGCGGCGGTTCCGCTAAAGTGAGACGCACACGCAACCCAAAAGGGGAGCCATAAAAATAAGGCTAAACATATAAAATTGTGTAGTAAAAGTGAAGAAAGCGAAGAAAGCAAAGGAAACCCAAGCAATAATAATAGCAAGCGGATGTGTGTGGATGTTGTTGTTGTTGTTGTTGTTCCACAGGAAACATACGAAAAGTGGGCCCAAACAAACGTTTGTTGTTTCCGTGTGTTGCCAATGAAAATGCCAATTGTTGGCAACAACAAAATATTGGTAGAATGCGGCGGGCCAGCAAAATAAATTGTGCAATGCAAATGCAAGTCACAAACAATGTTTAAATAGAGCTTAAAATATCAAATTCAAAAGAAAACCTAAACAATTCGAGCTACAACCAGAAGCTACACCAAGTTGCAACCGCAAGTTGCAACATCAAGTGGCAGCTAGCCCTACTCTTGTGGTTGTGTAATGGCCAGTGGTCGAGCGTTTTGTTAGGCCCTGAACCCAGAGCATGTCGCAGCCGCTGCGTGGCGGACGCGGTGGGCGTGCCGGCGGCGGGGCTGGCGGTGCTGGTGTTGGACGCAAGACCCCATCCTCGCTGACTGGTCCACCGGACGATTCGGCGAATACCAGCGAACGTGCGACGCCTGCCAGCAAAGCCGATTCGGATCCCAAGGATGATAGCTCCAGCAATGGCGATAAAAAGGATTCAGATCTATTCCCGGCGCCCAAGCCGCCCAGCGCGGGCGCCTCCATTCGGGATGCCGCGAACAAGGTACTCGCCTTGGCGATGAAAAGCGAATGGACGCCCATGGAAGCGGAGCTGAAGAAACTGGAGAAATATGTGGCCAATGCGGGTGAAGATGGCAATCACATACCGCTCGCCGGAGTGCTCGATTTGGTAAGAGAGAACTACAGAGCAAGTGAGAGAGAGTAAGTGAGAGAGAGAGAGAGAGAGAGAGAGAGAGAGTATTAGTAGACGACTTTGTAAAATCAATTTTGGAGCCCATCGAAAGCGGCGCAAAATGTAAGTCGACGTCGCCCTTATCAACGTCTCCAACGGAGGCGGCATTTTAGTTGTTGTTGTTGGTTGTTGGTTGTTTACCAGCCAAAATAACGACACAGTAGCTGAGTATAGCTGTGTGTGTGTTGTGTGTTATTTGATAGCGCGGCCCAAATGTTTGGCTGCCAAGGCAATGGAAGGCGACGTCCTGCCACAAGTTGCGCCGACTACCCCCGCGGAATAAACTCATAAAGCATCGAAATTGAAGCGCTTCGATTTCAATTTACCATAAAAATATCAAACACAAAAGTCGTTGACATAAAATTATCGTTGCAAGTCTTAAGCACAGGCCCCCCACAGACGACAGCTCCCGCGGCAACTGACAATAAAATGCAGGCAGGGTAAAAAAAATATATTTAGAAGCCAAAAATGTAAATACCCAATTGGAATGTAGACAAGAGTTAAGGGATCCGGGCGGCAACCAGGGCAAGGGTTGCCTCATGCAAATTATTTCGCTGTGCGAAAGGCATCATTAACATACAACTTTGATTACAGCTAATGATACCCTGTAGATATGCAAATAAGCAAGGGATTGTATGTGCAGCACACTAACTTTAAGCTAGAATATATTATTAACATATTGTGTTACTTTTTTATGTGGAACATGTTTAGTTTTACCTTAAACTAATCCGATTTGCCATCTTCTCAGGGGTTTAGGCCTTAAATTTCGTGCTCAATGTCGTTTCAGGGCTTAAAAAAAGAAATTGTATTCAAGCAGGGATCAAAAAAAGGAATTCAGCAATTTCGCAATAAAGTCTACACATCTTATTTGTCGAAATCTTTGTTCCTTTTTAATTCTTTAACATGAACAATTAATTTTGATAACAAGTAATATAGTTTTTTTTGTGAGCCATACATTTAGTTACAGGGTACATTTCAGTTACACTGCCTTTTTTCTATACTGTTCCAATTTAGCTTATTTTGCGACTATTTTTGGTATATTTTTGCTGCCAGACAAGGTTAGGAAGTTCTTAATGTTTTGGACTTGATTTGGTTTTAATTATGAAAATGGCGCCAAGCAAATGAGGTGAAAATGAAGGCTTATCAACGAATGTATGAGAGCAACAAGAAAAGAACTGCAATATAAACCATAACTACATAATAATAAAAATATAATAATAATGATGATGACTGCCAAAAAAAAACCGTAAACAATTTTATGAGCATTATAAATTAGGCTAAATTCTAAATTGGTTAGCAAACAAGACAAAAATTGTGGGGAAATAGCGAATGCCTGAACAGATCTCAGGAGATTTCAGGTAAAGTTAATTAGATGTCAGAAGTCTAGATAGAAAATTGCCCTTAAATGGATTTGAAACCCATTTTCTGATAATTAAGGTCACATCCGAAACCGTTTTTATATATTTATATATTTCTGTACGAGCCAACGCGTCAATTTGAAGGAAAAATCAAAATGGAAATCGTATTATTATGATAAAGCCATAAAAGTTAGAAAAGAGTTTAAAATGAAGTAGTTTACGAGTGTCTTCATATAAAACTGTGTGTACTGAATGTTTGACTGACCGATTGGAGATCAACACACATACAAAATTATTTTGAGACGTGTTTCACGCTTTTCACAAAATCCGCCTCCTTGGATGACAAATGCGGGCGAAAGGTTATAAGGGCGAAGTAGAAAGTTCTGCCCGATCGACATAAAAGTTGAATGAATACTTGTATGTCTTTTTGAATCTGCTCCCCCTTTTAATTCCACATTTAGCTAATATTTAAATTCATTCCCAATATGCATTTGTGCACGATAAAATCTCTGATGAATATCCATTGCGGTTTTTTTTTTAGAACACGGGCATGACTCCCCTGATGTACGCCACAAAGGACAATAGGACGGCGATAATGGATCGCATGATTGAGCTGGGCGCCGATGTCGGAGCACGGAATAACGTGAGTATCGGGTGTCGACTTGAGTTTAAGTTAGAAAAGTCGTCTTAAATTACCAAGATATGAGTATTTGGCTTAAGCCAAAGGCAGCCAGCTGAGAAAGTCGACAACAAAGAGAAAAAAAACAATAGAAGCCGCTGCTGGAATTGTGTCAAATCGATAAAAACCGCATAATTAAATCTCACGCGTGGGCGTCATACCAAGCGGGCAGCAATTGTAAGTTGGTGTTGCGAGGGAGGGGGGAAGGGGGGGGGTGCGGTCCACGCACTTGCCGGCGGGACTCGACGCTTGCTGCTCAACTGCCACTTAACAGCCGCTGTGGGTCAACCGAAGAGAGCTTGGCCAACCTTTTGGCCGGGCTCTAACAATTGTTAACAGCTCAGGCGACACGCAAAGGCGCACCGGATTTTGGTTTAAGGGGGCTGCAGGGTCTTTGGGGTATCATATTCTGTGATTTATTTTTCCCCGATTTTATGCTGCATACCTTGAGGTACCACGAATAATTGCAAGGTTATTTTTCGTTAATGCAAGCAATGCAGTTCGGATTGGAATCAATCGTTTTTTAAGCAGTGTTGTAAAGCACTCTTAAATTGGAAAAAAACTTTGTTACATAATACTTCCTTATCTTGCCTGCATTATTTTCTTCAGTTGTAGTCAAGCCAAATATAAGTAGATTACAATAAATAAACCAATCAACCTTTTAGTAGCGTTGTGAAATACTCTTATTTAAACAATTAAATATTTAGAACGGTGTCTAGGCGTTACGTTGAAAGGGTTTAGTTGACCTTTTTTCTCAATTATGGTAAGCAAAAAGAAGAGGAAGCACAAATTGAGCTCCGCGTCAAATATAAAGTGAGCAATTTGGGCCTATTCACCGTCCAATTGGACATTGGGCACTTGGCATTATGTTTGCATGCCACAATTACTTACAACACATTTGGCCACATTTCATTTGGCCCACTGCTCTCGACTTGAGCTTGAGGCGATAAAAATCCTTGACCTAATTACAAAATAATTGTTGCCAAACCAAAAGCGAGCAAAGTCAGCGAATTAAATTACCAAAACAAACATAGAAAATTGTGATACGTTTTTTTGCCCCAACGCAGACTCACATAAAAAACCCGATAGAAGAAATTTTCCCAGCTTGTTTAGCGTGTGAAATGTTAAAGGTTAATAGCTATTTATGAATTATAAGCCTTGACGGCGAGTATAAAAATGAATATTTATAATTTATGCAAATTAGTTTTTCTGTAAAAGAAAAAAAAAACCTAGAAGTGGATTCTTATGCTGCACCCAGTATTGCTGAGAGCCTGAAGGGCCATTGACTTTTTATCTTATGATAACATATATATATTCGATCTATCCTAATTCAATTCGGGAATATATTCCGGATTTTTTTCTTTTAGTGTTTAGAATACCATTAAATTGCGAATAGCCTATTTTTTCGCGCACATTTAGAGTATTAGAAAACGTAGCGAAATCTGTAAAAGAAAATCCTGTCCAGAGCTATAATAGAAAAGTGTGACTTCGGTTTGTAGTCAAAGTAGTAAAGATCGTATCTGGTATACCCCAGTCAAATCTCTAGAGCTTATGACCAGGTAAATTTGAGCTGAAGTGTTACGTAATAAAAGATGCGTCATGTTTATTTAAAAGAAATCTTAATGATGTATATAAAACTTGACAGCCCGTCAGAATGTTTTATAACAGAAATAAACGTACTAAGTATAACGAGTGAAGAGTGGCACTTTTAATTAGAGCTGTATTTTTCTTAACGCATTAAAAAAGTAGCAGAAGCAGAATAGGAAAAAAAGCAGTTACATATCACGTATGACGAGGAGTGTTTTGCATTATATAATTTTATGGCTTATCTAAATGTTGGACATCTTTTAAATAATTCGCATCTGGCACGACACTTGCAACACGTGTAGGGCACGGCAAATGAAATGGAATGGAATGATGTAATGAGTACAGGTAATTTACATTTTGAGGCTGTCAAATGAGGGGGCTTACCAGCTAAAAGGGAGCTGTGTTAGGGTGGGGTAGCAGGCTAGCGGCACATGTCATTGAGGTTGCAGCCAAATCGAGCCGAGGCTAAAAAGAAGGAGGCGTCAACCGACTTCATTTGTTGCAACTTAAAAGCCAATTAATCAAGCGGCTGACTTTTGAAATACGCCCAGTTAGCACCTGTCCGTAAGCCTCGTTCGTAGCAGGCAGCTTTTTGGCGCTGACCTTTTTCAAGACAAATGGCCAAAACGAAAAGTGCGAACTCTGCCCAGCCAGAGGCCTTCCTTATGGCTCACATGGCGTCATTAATGTGTGTATTATGCAATTTTAATTAAAACAGAATTCGGACGCCTGGTCTTTAGCATTTGGAGTAAGCTTCGTATATTTGAGCCACATGCGCGATGACAGCGTGCAATTTTTACATTAAGCTATTAACTGGGCTTAGACTTAATTTGTCAAACGTTGTGCGTGAGCGCACGCACAGTGCACAGGTGTGCGTGTGCGTGTGTGTGGCACTCAAATTAAGTCTAAATTAATTAATTTAATTTGATGCTATGCTTGCTTTAAAGTGGGTGTGCGTTATGCTAAACGCGCTGACATCAGCTTGGCAAATAATTTAGAAATACATTTTATAATTTCATTTTTCTAAGTGTCTTTTAAATAGAGAGTGTGTGCGTGTGTGTGTGTGTGCAAATGACTTCATGTTGAGCTTAAGAAACTGTAGCATACTTTGTTGCGCTCCGCAAGGTTTACACACAACAAACAACAAAAACTGGGTCGTCTTACAGTCAACCGCCCGCACTCAACCTAAGACTGCGCCAAAGAGGGCCGCAAAAATGTGCTGGAAAATTTGCGCTTCCGTTTTTGTTGTGTTTCCGGTTTTTGCTTTCGTTCCGCAACAGCCCAGCAACAATACACAAACGCACACACACTCACACACACACACACACTCTAGACTTATTTGGAGGTAAAAACTATGCAAAACAGGCGCGTGAAATATTATCTGTCTGGCGTTTAGTTTACGTGTACTTTTGCAGGCCAGTGTAAATTTGCCTGACTTTACGTTACGAACTGCAAAACTGGGTAAAACTGGGCAGAACCAATGTCTTTCATCGGGACATGTGTCAAAGACTTCTGTTTCTTATTTTTCATGTGTTTTTTCGCCCATCGGCAACCTGCGTTCTATGCAAATGAGCAAAAGCTGTAGCCAGAAATAAACGCCAAAGCTAAGTAGAAGGTAAAGCCACATGACATGAATTATGTATACTCTTTGAGATAAATATAAAACTAGAAAGTTGGGCGGAATATGTAATACATGCTTATATTATTTCTTGTCTCGTTTATCTTATCTTATCTTATTTTTTGTATAATTTGTATAAAAGCTTTATAATTAAAAAACGAAGTTCTGCTTGATTCAGTTTACTTTCCATGCGCACCAAGAAATTTGAATATACTTTTTTATATTTAAACAATATTTCTAAAGGGAAAAATAATGTGCCTCATATTCGCTATAAATGTTGGCTCCCTATGAATGCTAGCAGCCCCATGACAGAGCATTAAGTGGCTAATGCATGTAACAAGGCGCCTATAAAAAGCTCGACTCACTTCCGCTTAGCGGGCGCAGCAAAAAAAAAGCCAAAAAATATAAATGAAAAGAATAAGTAGAAGAAATGTCCACAGGTCAAGTTATAAATTAAGTAAATTCACGGTTGGCCCATGCGGCGTATGTGTAACATATTGGGTTATGGCTTATTATATAAGGCGATAAATGGAAATATGCCAACTGCCTCCCTTTTTCCCCCGCCTCTCGTTAGGCACATGTGAGTCACGGGAAACGTGTCGCCAAGTGCTAAGGTAATCACACTTTGGACTACGCCGTTATCTTTAAATAATTTGCATTGCTGGGTCGTGAGCTAAGCGAGAATTTGGGTTTTGATGCAGTTGTTGCATGTGTGCCACAAACCCAACGACCATTAAGAAATGACCGAAAGCGAAAGTCCACATGCAAATATTGCCAGCCAACAACAACAAAAGACGTGAAAGCTAAGTAATCAGCCGCACCTCTTGGCCTGGCCATGCAAAGTGCTGGCAGAACATGGGTATGGGTATGCGCAGGGGTATGGGCAGGTGGATGGGCAGGGGGTGGGCTCAGGGGCAGAAATAGGATATTGAGATGGGAGCGCGGCGCGAAGAGGTGACTTTGACCCATTGAACAGGTGCTGACCTGCGCCAGTTTAGCCTCGTCGAATGATTTCAGCAATTGATTTAAGTCTCACCCACCATCAAATTCTCTTTCACATTCTCACTCTCTCCGCTTTTCAATTTGTCTTGCAGGATAATTACAACGTGCTGCATATTGCGGCAATGTATTCGCGTGAGGATGTCGTCAAATTGTTGCTGACGAAACGCGGCGTTGATCCCTTCTCCACCGGAGGTGTAAGTATATATCTATCTATATCTATATCTATATCTATATCTATATCTATATCTATATCTATATCTATATCTATATCTATATCTATATCTATATCTATATCTATATCTATATCTATATCTATATCTATATCTATATACTATATCTTATATCTATAACTATATCTATATCTATATCTATATCTATATCTATATCTATATCTATATCTATATCTATATCTATATCTATATCGATATCTATATCTTATAATCTATATCTATATCTATATCTATATCTATATCTATATCTATATCTATATCTATATCTATATCTATATCTATATCTATATCTATATCTATATCTATATCTATATCTATATCTATATCTATATCTATATCTATATCTATATCTATATCTATATCTATATCTATATCTATATCTATAGTATATCTAATCTATATCTATATCTATATCTATATCTATAGTCTATATCTATATCTATATCTATATCTATATCTATATCTATATCTATATCTATAATCTATATCTATATCTATATCTATATCTATAATCTATATCTATATCTATATCTAGTATCTATATCTATATTATATCTATATCTATATCTATAATCTATATCTATATCTATATCTATATCTATATCTATATCTATATCTAATCTATATCTATATCTATATCTATATCTATATCTATATCTATATCTATATCTATATCTATATCTATATCTATATCTATATCTATATCTATATCTATATCTATATCTATATCTATATCTATATCTATATCTATATCTATATCTATATCTATATCTATATCTATATCTATATCTATATCTAGATCTATATCTATATCTATATCTATCTATATCTATATCTATATCTATATCTATATCTATATCTATATCTATATCTATATCTATATCTATATCTATATCTATATCTATATCTATATCTATATCTATATCTATATCTATATCTATATCTATATCTATTTATATCTATATCTATATCTATATCTATATCTATATCTATATCTATATCTATATCTATATCTATATCTATATCTATATCTATATCTATAGCTTAGTTATATATCTTAGCATATGTAACTTCTAAACGTGTTTGAAATTAGTTCCCAACTTAAATCTCTCGGCTTTATACTTAAAGTTCCATTCGAGTGCTTCAAAAATCGATGCATACTTTTTGGCTGCAGTCACCTTTATTTAATGACGAATCGTTGTTCAAGCACTTTTGAGTCCATTAAACGCATTTTCAGTGTGCAAAGGTCAGCCAAAAAGATGTTGCCGCATGTTGCATGTGACTTTGGCACGTTAGAGGCTAAGGGGCCAATTAGTGGCGACAAGGTTAAGACTTGGGCTAATGCCGGGCTACAGGGGCCCTAATTTAAAAACCAGTCCGCCAGCCAAAAGCCAGGGCTAAGGTAAACAAACTGCGGTTACCAAGCAGCATTTAATTTCTATGCCAAGTTGAGCAAAGATTGTGGGGAGTATGTTACATAGTCTAGGAGTATGTGAAACATGAGAAAGAGAAAACAAATTGGTAAGCTACAATATGGTATATGTGGTATATGGTAAATATCTAAAATTTTCCAATAAATAGTTTAGGGGAACAATATTATCATTTGAGACTAGTATTATTCCTAGATTATGTATGAATTTAGCAATTAAGCACTTCCAGCGTTTAAGTATAATATTGAACAGTCATATATAATCTATTACTGACAATAAAAATATGTCTTATTTAGCTGTAACCCCTTATTTTAGATAAACCTAAAAGCAGATACTTCACACAAGTTTTGGGTGAGATTTGAGAGTTTTCTCATATATTTTGCTTTTGACAGTCAGTTTATGTTTATGCAGGATATTTGCCAGTCGATCAGTTTAAAATTGACTTTTTCAACATTTTAATTTCGTTTTTTGCCGCAATGAGTGAATGTTGGGGCGTGTCAAGCGCCTCATAGCCCAAATTACTGATGTTTATCAGGGGAGAGCACTTAGAAAGAGAAGGCAATCGGCGAGGTAAGGCAGACAGCTATAGTTTAGGCACATTAAACACACACACACACTCTCACACACACATGCAAAGCAGATGTTAACTTTTGTTTTAGCAACAGCCAACAGTTTGAAGTGGGTGTGCGTGGCAAACACTAACACCAACACCTCGCAGCCCCTCTCTGTATTGTATGGTGGGAGCTGTCAGTGCCAGAAGAGAGCAGGAAGTTTATAAAGCGCTGTTGCTGTCAATCTGTGATATGAGACGGCAAAAAAAAAAAACAACAACAACCAAAAAAAAAAAAAGCCAAGTGACACGAAATGTGCTTATAAGCCAAAATACTGAGCGCTGCTTCGTTCAGTTGCATTTGGGATTTTGAAGTGAATAGTTTTTTTTATATTTTTTTCCTGAAGTGTTAACATAAAAAATTGTTGCCTACTTTTTCGGCGGCAAATAAAAAATCACATAAAAAGTATTATCTAAGTGCGTGCCAGCCACAGCCAGTGTGTGCACACTTAAGTATTGTTTATGTTTATGTTTATTATGCCCATAATAATATTTATATATAATCCATTTTTATTAATTTCTCTTTACAGTCGCGCTCACAAACTGCGGTGCATTTGGTGTCCAGTCGTCAAACGGGCACCGCCACAAATATCCTCAGAGCTCTACTTGCAGCCGCTGGCAAGGATATACGCGTGAAGGCAGACGGCGTAAGTATGTGTGTGACTGTGTGTGTGTGTGTGTGTGTGTGTGTGCAAGAGCCACAAGTGCTAGTAAATAGCCAAGTTATGAGCTGCTGGCAGTCAACATTATGTGAAGCACACTCAGAGCTAGGTGCCAGTCGGTGCCAACGTAAACAAAAGTTAAACACAAAACAAAAATAAATAAAATAAAACAACAAAGCAAACGATTTGTGAAAAATCAATATGTAAAAAGCACAAAGCAAATGCATTTCCGGAACAATAAAAAATATAAACAAGGAAAACTCCAGAAAAAAAAACCGCAAAAGAATTGTCAGCGCTTTTACATAGGGTATCTCGACCTCGGCATTCAGGACTAGATCTTACATGTTTGCCGATTAACTTGCATTGAAAAGACTTAAGTGCCCGAAACTCTGTAGAGAATCGGCTTAAATGCGGAACTATTTGTCGCATAACGTGCAGAAGTGCAAATTTACTCCGATATTTGGAGAACGCACGCGACGACTAGTGCATAAATTTACGGGGGCCTCCCATTGTTTGCTCGAGTCTGGTCGATTGATAGTCTAGACAAAAGACTTGTGCGAGTCGGCAACTTGATTTAAATCAATTAGAGCCAGACCCAAAACCTATCTACACCCGCACCAGTTAATGGCGCTGTCAGACGAAATTAGCTGGATAAAGTATTTGGGTGCTATCTTCTTCTTCCGCTCCCGCTTCCACTTCCATGTACATTTCCCATTACCCATTTTGATTTCGATTTGTGCCTCCACAAATAGCTCGACTAACAATGACATCGGCACGCACATTGGCAGCTAGTCTACAGGGCTCTGCTTCCTATATGGAAGAGACTCTGTACTCTTCTTCCATGAGGGCGCTCAACCCGTTGCCAACAACAAACACATAATGCAAGAGTTGGGTGTGGGGACAGCCCGTGCACAAAAAAGGGGGTCACAAGTTGCTCTACAACTTGATTTACTTTCTCAGCTGAGCGCGCATAGGCGGGGATTAAGCGGGTTGAGAGGCGACTCTCTCATGCGCCTTTACCAGTTCAAAGTTCGCGCGAAAAGTTGCGAACTTGGCTAAAAATAGGCAAAAACATGCAGCCATTAACACTTGAGGCTGAATTGGCTAATTGGTAATTTACGGGCGTGTGTGTGTGAGGGTGTGTGTATTGCAGCCCTAATTATGTTAGCAACTTACTAAAACTATGTATCTATATATATTTTTAGCGTGGCAAAATCCCATTGCTGCTGGCCGTGGAGTCGGGCAACCAGTCCATGTGCAGAGAGCTTTTGGCTGCACAAACGGCGGAACAACTGAAGGTAAGCAAAAAATATTCTGCGAAAATACGATACCATAGGAGATACAATAGTTAGATAAATTTGTAGAATAAAATATAAATATGGGTTACAACAGGAATAGGCATCGGAAGTGGTCAATAGATCTAGGGGGAAACTTTGATTCGAGCCGCCTGCTTAACCTAATTTAACATGGGATTGTACTCTTCTTAAGAAGGAACAATTAGATGGTTTATATAGTTTGAATGGAATATGTTACAGGCCCATCACTACATATTTTAGTAAACTATTTGCTCACGCTAGCCACTAGCTAATCTCCCCCTTAAGCTAAAAGGCATGAATCTGGCATGAATTAAAAGTTAACATTTACGTCTTTAGATGCGTCTAAAGATTTCAGTTTTCAGCTAATAAAGTTACCTGACCAGATGTTATCGTTCTCGTTCCCCAGGGTCACAAATCAAAATTATTATCAAAATGCAAATTGCATTTAACTGTCAAAACTTGACAAATAAATCACAAAAATGCAAATGCTATAACTAGGTGGCAACGCTACGCACATATGTGCCTGTGAAAATTGGCAACAGTGCACGCAATCTAGAGAGGAAGAGCGAGAGAAAATGCGCAAGGGAGCATAAAAAGTGCAACAGTGCAAAATGTGATGTGACATTGGGGCGAAGTTTTTAGTGTTGTTTTCAATTTGCACAGCAGACACACACACACATACACACAGCTGTTGAGTCAAGAGCAGTGCGTGTTGATGAAATTAACCGAAAAGGGGTTAAAGTTAAAGTTCGAGTTAGTTGACTTTGGGGCAAGCCTGGCACGCAATCAGCCGGCTAGCAAAGTGGGTCAAAAGTGTTGCGAAAACGCAGCTAAAATATTAATAGGAGGATAGAGTTGAGCAGGAGCGGAAGCAGGAGCAGGCGTTTAGGTTAAGGAGTTAGCTAAGTTAGCCTTGTTACGGGGCTAACTCGATTTGCATATTCAAAAATAAACCGAGAAGCGATGGCAATCGCCGTTTGCCTCCGATTTGGGCGCTGCAATTTCTTAAGCTTGAAATTTGATTCGTGCATTCGTGATTCGTTATTCGTGATAAGGCAACGACGGCCAATGGAGACACGGCCTTGCATTTGGCCGCCAGACGGCGGGACGTCGATATGGTCCGCATTCTGGTTGATTACGGCACCAATGTGGACACACAAAACGGCGAGGGCCAGACGCCGCTGCACATCGCCGCCGCCGAGGGTGACGAGGCGCTACTCAAGTACTTCTACGGGGTGCGTGCATCCGCCTCCATAGCGGACAACCAAGGTGAGTCAACAGCAGCAGAAAAAACCCATGATGGTACTTTCTTTTCTCTCTTCTGCCTCTTACAGATCGCACACCCATGCACTTGGCCGCCGAGAATGGACACGCGCATGTCATTGAGATCCTGGCGGACAAATTCAAGGCGAGCATCTTCGAGCGCACCAAGGATGGCAGCACACTGATGCACATTGCATCACTTAATGGCCATGCTGAGTGCGCCACGATGCTCTTCAAGAAGGGTGTCTATCTTCACATGCCCAACAAGGATGGCGCCCGCAGCATACACACAGCCGCCGCCTACGGTCACACTGGCATCATCAATACCCTGCTGCAGAAGGGCGAAAAAGTGGACGTGACCACCAATGTGAGTAGACATGACTATGATCCTATAAATGGGCAATATGCTTTTGGAGGGGACGAACCCCTCATCAACACCATATAAGAGACTATCATTGTGTGAAAGAATTTCTAAGGGAGATATCTTTGGCCTTGTAGAGTATAGATATTGTATTCTTGAATGTTACTTTATAATTTCTGGAAGTTAACTTATCTATCAATTTTCAATTATTGGAATAGAAATTATGCCCTTTTACTAAAAGTGCTTTTAAGAATTAAATTTGTTTTGTTTTACATTAATTCTCTTAACCAATGACTTACCTGATGTTAATCCAATTCCTAGTATTTTTTTCATTTTCATCGAAAAGTCTTCCTTACTCATTTATCAATTTTTTCACAATTTAGTATTAGTTCTCTCATTATATTTATATACGAATTTCTAAAAAATAAAGAAAGTATAAAACTGATTAGTACCAAACTCAGCCATTAAGAGACCTATAAATATGAAGTATTACAATGATTATATTATATATTCCCCAATATTGTTAATCTCTCTCCCAGGATAACTATACTGCACTGCATATAGCTGTGGAGTCAGCGAAGCCCGCTGTTGTGGAAACACTGCTCGGCTTCGGCGCCGATGTGCATGTGAGAGGGGGTAAGCTGCGGGAGACGCCGCTGCACATTGCGGCACGGGTCAAGGATGGAGATCGCTGTGCCCTGATGCTGTTGAAGTCGGGAGCGAGTCCGAATCTGACGACCGATGACTGCCTAACGCCGGTGCATGTGGCCGCGAGCCACGGAAATCTGGCGACGCTGATGCAACTGCTGGAGGATGGCGGCGATCCGTTGTACAAGTCCAATGTGAGTACGAGCACGAGAATCGAAGAGGACTTGTTAACATGATCAACCATCCTCTCTCTCTCTCTCCTCTTCTGTAGACCGGGGAAACACCTTTACATATGGCTTGTAGGTCGTGTCATCCAGAGATTGTGCGCCATCTGATTGAGACGGTGAAGGAGAAACATGGTCCGGAAAAAGCCACCACGTACATCAATTCTGTGAACGATGATGGCGCCACGGCGCTGCATTATACTTGCCAAATTACCAAGGAGGAGGTGAAAATACCCGAGTCCGATAAGCAAATCGTGCGCATGCTACTCGAGAATGGAGCCGATGTGACGCTCCAGACGAAGAACGCACTGGAGACGGCCTTCCACTATTGCGCCGTTGCGGGCAACAATGATGTGCTGATGGAAATGATCTCGCACATGAATCCCACGGACATACAGAAGGCTATGAATCGACAGTCGTCGGTGGGCTGGACACCGCTGCTGATCGCCTGCCATCGGGGGCACATGGAGCTGGTCAACAATCTTTTAGCGAATCATGCAAGGGTCGATGTCTTCGATACGGAGGGGCGCTCGGCGCTGCATCTGGCCGCGGAACGAGGCTTTCTGCACGTGTGCGATGCGCTGCTAACGAACAAGGCCTTCATCAATTCCAAGTCCCGGGTGGGACGCACTGCACTGCATTTGGCGGCGATGAACGGATTTACGCATCTGGTGAAGTTCCTCATCAAGGATCACAATGCGGTGATTGATATATTGACGCTGCGCAAACAGACGCCGCTGCATCTGGCGGCGGCCAGTGGGCAAATGGAGGTGTGCCAGCTGCTGCTGGAGCTGGGCGCCAACATTGATGCGACAGACGATCTGGGCCAGAAGCCCATCCATGTCGCCGCACAGAATAACTACTCTGAAGTGGCCAAATTGTTCTTGCAGCAGCATCCATCGCTGGTGAATGCCACCAGTAAGGATGGCAACACTTGTGCCCATATTGCTGCCATGCAGGGCTCCGTCAAGGTGATCGAGGAGCTCATGAAGTTCGATCGATCCGGCGTGATATCAGCTAGAAATAAGTTGACCGATGCCACCCCCCTACAGCTAGCCGCCGAGGGCGGACATGCGGATGTGGTTAAAGCTCTGGTGCGTGCCGGCGCCTCCTGCACCGAGGAGAACAAAGCCGGCTTCACGGCTGTGCATTTGGCCGCCCAGAATGGGCATGGCCAGGTGCTGGATGTGCTCAAGAGCACCAATTCGCTGCGCATTAATAGCAAAAAGCTTGGCCTAACGCCTCTGCACGTCGCCGCCTATTACGGCCAGGCGGATACTGTACGCGAACTCCTAACCAGCGTGCCGGCCACGGTCAAGTCGGAGACCCCCACGGGTCAGAGTCTGTTTGGAGAGCTGGGCACCGAGTCGGGCATGACACCACTGCATCTGGCCTCATTTTCGGGCAACGAGAATGTGGTGCGATTGCTGCTGAACTCGGCAGGTGTGCAAGTGGATGCAGCTACCGTGGAGAACGTAAGCCATGATCTTTATTCCTTGCTAATATTAATTCCATTTTTAGAAAGGCAAGGATTAGCTGTGTCGCCATCAATCACTTAGTGCTCAATCCGGTTGCTAATCAAACTATATTTTGTAGGGTTACAATCCGCTCCATTTGGCTTGCTTCGGTGGACACATGTCAGTGGTTGGTTTACTTCTGAGTCGGTCGGCGGAACTCCTGCAATCCACGGATCGTAATGGTCGCACTGGTCTGCATATCGCTGCCATGCATGGCCATTTCCAGATGGTGGAGATCCTGCTCGGCCAGGGCGCTGAGATAAATGCAACCGATCGAAATGGTTGGACGCCACTGCATTGTGCTGCCAAAGCCGGTCACTTGGATGTGGTGAAGCTGCTGTGCGAGGCGGGCGCCTCCCCCAAGTCGGAGACTAACTATGGTTGTGCGGCTATTTGGTTTGCCGCATCTGAGGGTCATAACGAGGTGTTGCGCTATCTGATGAACAAGGAACACGACACGTACGGACTGATGGAGGACAAACGTTTTGTCTACAACCTGATGGTCGTGTCTAAGAATCACAATAACAAGCCAATACAAGAGTTTGTGCTGGTCTCCCCAGCACCCGTGGATACAGCAGCCAAATTATCCAACATCTACATAACACTCTCGACCAAGGTGCGCAAGGAGACATGGTTCCTCAGCTAGAGAGCAACCTAATCTCTCCCTTTATTTCTCTCTCGCTTATTGCAGGAGAAGGAGCGCGCCAAGGACCTGGTGGCCGCTGGCAAGCAATGTGAGGCTATGGCCACGGAACTCCTGGCTCTGGCCGCCGGCTCCGATTCCGCTGGCAAGATACTGCAGGCCACAGACAAGCGGAACATGGAATTTCTCGATGTGCTAATCGAGAACGAGCAGAAGGAAGTCATTGCTCATACGGTGGTCCAGCGATATTTGCAAGTATGTTTATGATCCAATCGGAATCTTATAGCCAGATTAATCGTAGAATTAACATCTTTCGACACATCTGCTTTAGGAACTGTGGCACGGCTCATTGACCTGGGCATCGTGGAAGATAATGTTGCTGCTGGTTGCATTTATCGTTTGCCCGCCTGTATGGATTGGCTTCACATTTCCGATGGGGCACAAGTTCAACAAGGTGCCTATCATCAAGTTTATGTCCTACCTCACCTCGCACATATACCTCATGACACACCTGAGCATTGTGGGCATAACGCCCATCTATCCGGTACTGCGTCTGAGTCTGGTCCCCTACTGGTACGAAATAGGCCTGCTCATTTGGTTGAGCGGTTTACTTTTGTTCGAGTTGACGAATCCCTCGGACAAATCGGGATTGGGATCCATAAAGGTGCTCGTCCTGCTGCTGGGCATGGCCGGCGTGGGCGTCCATGTGGTCGCCTTTCTCTTCGTCTCCAAGGAGTATTGGCCCACATTGGTTTATTGCCGTAATCAGTGCTTCGCTCTGGCCTTTCTGCTGGCCTGTGTACAGATCCTCGACTTTCTGTCGTTCCATCATCTGTTCGGACCCTGGGCCATCATCATTGGCGATCTGCTTAAGGATCTGGCGAGATTTCTTGCCGTGCTCGCCATCTTTGTGTTTGGCTTCTCCATGCATATTGTGGCGTTGAATCAATCGTTTGCCAACTTTACGCCCGAGGATCTGCGCAGTTTCGAGAAGAAGAATCGCAATCGTGGCTACTTCAGTGACGGTAAGTCCAGACGTTTGCTTTTTGCTTTACTCTCTAATTATTTTTGAAACTTCTTTGGTTGGAATATTTCGTTTGTGTTTCATGGAATGTTTTCGCAACATCCTTTGATTTTTGGTTTATTCTCTTAATTTGATTATTAAAGTTCAATGTGTCTTGATAAGTATCTGTATCTGCCTTGAATGAAACTGTGTGCTCAATGTTCACCTATGAAATACAACTACAACCACAAAATACAACAACAATTGCATGCTGTACAACAAACCCAAACTGAACCAATCCTCTTTGATGTCGTCATGTGTTAAACACCCACCGCCCCTTGCTATATTGAAACCCCTGCCTAACTCCGCCTACTAATTACGCTCTCTCTCCCTCTCTCTATCTCTATCTGTATACCACGCCGTATTATCCCATGCTTCAGATGATATGCCCACCC
The DNA here is from genome assembly GCF_030788295.1 of Drosophila virilis. NCBI lineage: Eukaryota > Metazoa > Arthropoda > Insecta > Diptera > Drosophilidae > Drosophila > Drosophila virilis. The sequence continues at coordinate 2,988,072 of NC_091546.1, forward strand.
CACGACCTCCGCCCGTGGAGAGTTATGTCGATAGTCGCTTTAGCGAATTCCGACGCAAACACAAAGATGATCGTAAGTTCTGTTAACTGCTTTCGTTCAGACTTAATTGCATGGGCCTCTCATATTTATATATGGGCTCTCTCTGTCTCATATAATTCTTAACTATATATATATATATATATATACTCGTTCATAAATTATCTGCAGGTCGGCGGTCCTAGCATATTTTTGGGCCGGCCGGCCGCTGTTCCTCTTGCCTTCAATGTTGTGTGTAAAAGTTTTTATTGTCATATCTTATTTTCCAGTTGTAATGGAAAAAGCAAATGCTACAAATCCCACACAAATAATATACTCTCCTACTCGTTCAGCTATCCAATGTTAGCCTTGTTCTTGTTCTTGTTCTTTAAGTTCCTTTCGTTTCGTTGAGGCATGTTTTGTTGGTCACGGTCAACGGATTCCGTTCTAAATAAATACTATATAATACTTTGTGCATTCTCGATGTTGTGGATCAATCAATGTTTATAGGTATCATCTGCTACATTATTAATATATATTATTGTATATTTTTGAATTGTAAATGTTTTGTTTTTGCTGTTTTTTTTTTATGTTTTATATTTTAAAGAGCATGCATTTTTCGGTTTAAAGTATATATGTAGAACACTTTGGTACTAGAAACTTTTGCGAACTTTTGATTTATGTACACATTACTTTTGAAAGATTTTGAAATTGTTAGTCTTACAAATACAGCACACTGAAGTGGATATATTATTTGATCAGACAAAGGTTAAATTTGTTTTAAGATTATCGACAGAAATTGAAGAATCCAACTAACTTTTTACAGCAGTTAAAATTGTAGCCAAAATCGATCGAACAGTTAAGTTGAGTATTTTCTTAACTTCTTTTATTCAAAAGAGAAAACTGATTTCATATTTTAAATACAAATTTGAGTTTATTTTTTTTTAAACTTGATTTAAAGCTTAACCCTCCGTTATTATATATTTTTTATTTTATTTTACTTTTAAATGCATTTCACACATTTGCGCAACGTGTACAAAAATAAATCAAATTCAAATAAATAATAATAATTCAATATTGCATGTTGATGTTTTGCAAAGTCGCCAGCAAAAAAAAAAAAAAAAAGAAACACAAAATATATATATTTATATAAATATTGAACTTCATACAAGATATTTTCTGGGCTTAAAGCTTCTGCCGCTGCTTGGCAAACACAAAAATAAATTATATATAAAAAAAACCAAAAACAATTAAAAATTCTGCACAAAACGGCGAAACGAATCATATGAAGAAAACCCACACGAAATATCGATAATTATCGATGCTGTCGTATGTGTGTTGGCCGATAACCAAAAAATATAATTGAACAAAATATCGAATGCCTGACGTGTTGTTGTTATTGCTGTTGTTGCTGCTTTAAGCCACCAATATTCGTACGAATTCTTGCACACACGCCTGTGCCAATATCAATATCAATATCAATCAATCAATCTAACAATATGCAGCATAAGCAAGCCCACAAGTTCCGCCTCACACCGTTAGCTCGTGTTGTATGTGTGTTATTTAAAAGAAAACCTATAGAGAACAAAAGAAAACAAAAAAACACCCAAAATTCTTTGGACGTTGTTAGGACCCATGACACCATTTCTGGCTTTCGAGCGTCTATTCTTCGCCGTTTTCGGACAAACGACCACCGTGGACATCAATCCCATGCGACATTTGCGTCCCGAGTGGACCGAGGTGCTGTTCAAATTTGTCTTTGGCATCTATTTGTTAGTGTCTGTGGTTGTACTCATTAACCTGCTAATTGCCATGATGTCGGATACTTATCAGCGCATACAGGTTTGTATTGACAATCTCCACTAATCGCAAACACTCTCTCTCCCCCCTTTTTTTCTCTCTCTCTTCCCTTAAACTTAACTTAACCTTAAACTTAATCAACCAATTTTGATTTGAATTACATTTGTTTTATTGCTGTGATAACAACCCCCTTGACCGTCTATATGTGAAAATTCAACGCAATTGGCGCACGTTTCCGGTTGCTGTTGGGGGTTGATCAATGGGGCCAAATCAAATTCGGATACGAACACGATTCGGGCTTATTGACCAACCACACACAATGTCAAATGGGCGTCCGTTATCTTTTTATTTTTCAAATCCAATCTCAACGCTGTGCTGTGTCCGTCCTATATTAAATATTGGGGGTTGATAACTGTCAACTGGTATTCGGTATTTCGGTATATATATTTATCTATATATTTATATATATATATGGGGGGGTATATTTGGTATCTGTGAAATATTAAATTGGAATCGGAATTGGAATTTGGAACTCGGAATACGGAAACGCGACACACGACACAGTGCGCATGCATCCGATTAACTCGTTCGAGTTACTCTTCTTCGCCGTGTTTGGCCAGACGACGACGGAGCAAACGCAAGTTGATAAAATCAAAAATTTAGCCACGCCCACTCAACCGTATTGGGTTGAGTATCTGTTCAAAATTGTCTTTGGCATATACATGCTGGTATCGGTGGTTGTACTCATTAACCTGCTGATTGCTATGATGTCAGACACCTATCAAAGAATTCAGGTAGTATTGCTAATGGCGCTTCATAAAATGAACCACGTTTATTCTTTTATACTCTTTTATGCTCCTCAAAATACCATATAAATATTATATATATTATATATTATCATTATTATCAAAAAACTAAGCTATGTATTCAATGATAACTGACTTATTTTCAAGTATTTTTCAGCAAACAACGAGATTCCTTAGTTTATAAGCTCAACAGGTTAAATAATAGATTTTGGGAGTAAAAAAAATAGCAGCGAGAAGCAACACGAAAGGTGATAAGCAAGAGTAGGGTCAACAAGCCAGGTGAATGAAAGAAAGAGAGCGGCACAGGGAGAAGCAAATAAAGTAGAAAAGCATGCCAAGGCGACAAGGAGCATGAGAGATAACTGAAGCGAGAAGCAAGTAGGTTAGGTGAATAAGTGGAGAAGCATAGCAAGAAGTAGAAGATCCCATGCAAGAAGCAAATCAAGATGCACGGCAAAAAGTGAAGCGAGAAGCAAGTTTATAAGTAAAACGATAAGCAAAGCAAAATGTAGAGCAAGAAGTAAAGCGAGTAGCAAGGCAAGCCACAAGCAAAAAGAATACGAGTGAATAACAAAATGAAAGGATCAAAAGAAAGGATAGAAGCAGAAATATAAATAAAGCGAGAAGTCAGAAGCTAAGCGAGAAGCATATTAAGGAGAAACAAGAACCATCATGAAATTGAAAAGCAACTAGGAAAACTTACAGCTCATAACCTCACATTTTTCGGCTATTTTAAGAATGTTTATAGCTTCAAAATATTATCCCGAATATTTTTAGATTGAAAGAATGTATGGCATATTTCCATCAACTGCCCAGACTTGCATCTTCCAGGTTTTTTCCAAGAAATTAAAGCTATCTGTTAGATACATATACAACGGTAACTTGTATCTGACAGATAAAACACGCGCTTATAGATTAGAAAAAGATTGATTTGTGTGTACTCCAACTAAATTTCGTCTGTGTAATTAGCTTTAGAATTAGTTCAAAGCCTAGCGAAAGTAGCTTTTGTGACCAGTGTTAAGCAATACGAGTGCCCAGTGTTGGCAAATGCATGCTTTACAAACTAACTGCTGCATGTTTCTGTGTCTATGTCTATGTTTAAGTCTAAATACAAAAAAAAATATACCAATAAATGCGTGTGGTTTTGTATAGCAATTTCTTGAGTATCTTTAAGATACAAACGTGTGTATAAACAAGTATCTACGGTTAGAAATTGTTGAGCAAAACCAACGTCTACATTTGTATATTTCTCTTATTGAAATTTCTCAGTTGCAGCGCTTAAGTTAAATATATATGAACAAAAATAAAAGGGAAACAACAAATGTAAATTGTGAACGCTTGAAAAATCATGAAACTCATTTGTGTAAATCGTCGTGTTCTTGTTCTATTCTATATATCATGTCCCACCATCATATCATATGATCATTCAATGCGAAAAACCTATGAAACACTAGGCACAATCCGACATCGAATGGAAATTTGGCCTATCCAAGCTTATACGCAATATGCATCGCACCACAACAGCGCCATCGCCGCTTAATTTAGTTACCACCTGGTTTATATGGATCGTCGAGAAGGTCAAGGTAAAATATCAAGTGTTCGAGCTAAGACAAAAAAATAAATATTATTTAAATAGAAAAAATGATATAACTGCAAGAACTCTTACTAAGCTGAACAAAACACTTAATCAGACTGTGTTAATCGATCAGAACTCGCGTAGTTGCTGACCTTTTCTGCCAACCATTTAAAGCAATTTGGCAACAACTGCAAAACGGGGAGTAAGCCCCATTTTAATTTGCAACAAATGTCAACAAATGTCTACAAATGCTTTAAGTGTGTTGCCTGTATTTGCACCCTGTGCTGCACCAACCTGTGAATTGTAGTGTTTTGCACATTTGGTCACACTTTCTTTTATGTTGTATTCTTCTGTTTTTTGCTCTGTGCTGCTTTTGATGTTTAATCAATGTGTTGTGTCTCTTGTCTCTGTATGTACTGTGTGTCATGTCCTTGACCTAACTTACGCTCACACGCCACAGGCACGCATGAAGAAAAAGAAGCGTCCAAGTCTGGTTCAGATGATGGGCATACGTCAGGCCAGTCCACGCACCAAAGCTGGCGCCAAGTGGCTATCGAAGATCAAGAAAGGTGAGCAATGTATGTATCGTTACCTTACGAGTGAGTTCCCCTGAGCCCCCACCAAGAAAATTCGTCTACGCACAACGTTGGTACTGGTGCAAGAGTTTTGTAGCTACGAGCGTTCGTCTGTCAACTCACTCGCTCTTCCTCTCTTTCTCTCTCTCTCTCTCTGACTGTCTCTCTATCTCTAAGTAACTATTACTCTTTTTCATCAACAACAGCTCTCTCTCTATCTCTCGTGTACTCTTTATAAAATTGGCGCGCTCTAGCTCAAAATTACTTTCTCAACTTCCAACTCTGATTCCCCCTTTTCACCAAGATCATCTTTAACTCATTCTATTTTCTCAGACTCGGTAGCCCTGTCCCAGGTGCATTTGTCGCCTCTGGGCTCTCAGGCCAGCTTCTCGGCTGCCAATCAGAATCGCATCGAGAATGTCGCCGATTGGGAGGCGATTGCGAAAAAATATCGTGCTCTTGTTGGCGACGAGGAGGGCGGCTCTCTCAAGGACTCGGACGCGGAGAGCGGCTCGCAGGAGGGCGGCGGCGGTGGGCCACAAGGGCCGGCACAGGTGGGCAAGGGCAGGGGCAAGGCAGCTGCCAAAAAGTAGAATCAAATTTTTAACGCTTGGATTACAAGTTAAGGCTTTTACACATTGGCTTACTAACTGAGTTTCGATTACAGGTCTAAGCATCATTCCACTCTGCCTACTACTACTTCTACTACTACTACTATTACTACTACTACTACTACTACTTTCTACTCTTTCCAAAACTTCTCTTCTTTACTTCCCTCCAAAAAAAATCATCTTACTCTTCAACTCTCCCATCTCGACTGTCTTTTTGTCTGTCTTAACTCTAAGTGACTTTAAAGCTAAGCTGCACTGCTAAAAAAAACAAAACAAAACTCTAAACTAAGTTACACTTAAACTAAATGAATTTAGCTAGAATATTGAAATTGTTTTTGATATTTTTTAAGCCTTTTAATTTTAATTTAGTCAAAGAAAAGCAATTTTTTATATAACATTCCAACCAAAGCAACAACAAAACAAGTTTTCCATAATTTGAGCTAAGTAAGTTTTTTAAGTCCTTTTTGGATTCGATTGAAGTCATCCAATTTGCCCAACTTGTTGACATGAACTTCCAAGCATTTTAATAAATTATAATTAAGCTTAAACTACATGACGTAGTGGTATGATGATGATAAAACTGATGTCTGTAGCATTATTTATATTCGTACTTGGTAGCTAGTAAGTTTTTAATATTAGCTTCACCTAACTAAATTTATATCCTTAAGCTTTTCATGTTTGTGGCGTTTTTTTTTTTAATTTTAATATATGTGTATTTTTTTCAATTTTTTCTAGTTCTTAATGTAAAATTTATATGTATTTACCAAAAAAATTACGCCTTAAACTTGTTATGTGTACTTATGTGTAAATAAATAGTCGTATTTGAAAAAACAACAACCATTTTTTTAAATAAAATTAATTGACTAAATCATTACTATTGAATTTGACTATTGTCAAAATTCTCACAGTGCAGGCACTCGCTTTGTCTTTTTCACACACTTTGTTGAGTACAAATGGGTCTCTAATTGTTCTCTTCTTAATGGTTGTTGTTATTGCTAAATACAAGTTACTGTAGCACCTTAGTTTAGTTTGTAGCCACCAGTTAGAGCCACATATTAGCGCCATCTAAACAGAATTAACAGTAGTACCTTAGTTAAGATAGTTGCCGCCAAATAGAGCTACATACTAGCGCCATCTAAATACAAGTTACAGTACCACCTCATTAAGGTTATAGCCGCCAGATGGAGGCACAGACTAGCACCATCTAAATACAATTTACAGTAGCACCTTAGTTACGTTTGTAGCCCCCAGATGGTGCGACACACTAGCGCCATCTATTGATCCGTGGTTATGTACGAATTTAGTTTAATATATCACATAATTTTTACTTTTTAAAAGATTACAAATCTTTTTATTGCCTTCATTTAAATATTACTACTTTCAAGTTGATTCAGTTATAAATTTATGGACTGGTCATATGTTGTGTGTTGCTTTGAGAACAATTAAATCAGACCTGTCGCAAATAAGGAAATATTTTGAGAAACTAACACGCGAGCTGCCTTACTAGCCAATAATTGGCTTACCCGAGACTACTGGCATAGATAAAAAAAACCAAGTATATATCTAGATAGATTAACAAACAGCAAAGCTTATTCGCAGCTTATTTTCAAACTGGTTGGCAGTACAATTTTAATAAGCATTTATTTAGCTTGAGCGTTAATTTCTGTTCGTTTCCTTTTGAAATTATTGAAATAGTTAGAAATCAACAACTATGGCAATTATTTAACACACACACACACACACACACATACATACACAGACGCGTGTCAAGAGCTTAAATTGACCAAGGTGTTGAACTGAGCAAGTGAATTTTAATTTGGCTTTAACTGCAACTGCAACAACAACAACAACAACAACGGCAGCAGCAGCAACAGCAACAATTGCAGGTGTCACATTTTGGTTGCAAAGTGTTGAAAACGGCAACTGGTCACAAACAAGTTGCATAGTTGTTGTTGCTTTTGTTGTATTTTATTATAGATAATTGGCTTTTGCTGCTGTCACTTGATTGCTGAATGTTGACATTGTTGTTGCCGTTGTTGTTGTAGTTGTTGCTGTGGTTGTTGTTGCGATATTTTCAGCCAGATAGGCAAAAAACAAGTTGTAAAACAATCTTGCAGACCTGCTTTATGGCCACAAGCTTGTCAAATTTGCTTACAATTAGGCAGTTAATAAATTTTGTTGCTGATTTTAAATGAATTTCTCATATGGTCGAGCAGAATGATTAATGCCACTTTCCCAAACAGCTACCGAATAGTTGAATAGTTAAAGATCGTTCAGCTCAATGATGAACTGGCCGCATGCTAACTGCAAATAAATTCAAATTCAATGAAGGCAACAGACAAAATGAAATCAAGTCTGCAGTGTAGACTGTTCGTCATTCATCAACAGCCGGGCCAGCAACCAGCGCCAGGAAGCGTGCAGCAGCAACAGCAACAACAGCAACAGCATCAGCAACAGCTACAACATGTGTGTGGTGTTTGGCACAGCAGGTGACATTTTCAGACCAGGAAAAGGCATCAAAATAAATGTAAAAAAAGAAACTGAACACACACCCAGATGAAACGAACACGACATGAAACAAGTTGTAGTTAGTTGTGGCTTTAATACAAAACACTTTTTCATATCGAAATTTTTGATATGTTTTGATTAATGGCAAGCGACACAAACACTTAATTTGACGCCAGGCGCCTTCAAGAGAGAGAGAGAGAGCGAGAGAGGGACGCAGCGAGGGCAAACGGCAGCAAAACCCAAGCAAAGCCCAAACGCATGATCTACACAACGCCAACAGTTGCTGTTGGGAGAATTAACAGGGAGAAAGAGAGATAGAGAGCAAAAAAAAAAAATAATCTCGAGCAAGATTAATTATTGTAATCACATCAACAGCAGAGGGGCACCCAACAACAGAGAAAGAGAGAGAGAGAGAGAGATTGTGTGGGAAAGAGAGCGAGCGAAAAATGATCAATGATCATCAGTTGATTTTATACACTACCCTATGGGTATTGCTCATGGGGGTATGGGGTTACACATTTCATTGGCTAATCAAGATGCTAATTTGAAGAAGATTAATTTGTGCGCAACTATCGAGAGCTTGAACGCTGCGACTTTTTTGCCTGAGAGTTTTTTAAAGATTATTATCTGCTATTTCATGTTAAGAGCCAGAGAAACGACAGAAACCGAAACCGAAAACAGAGACAAATCTGAAGTCTTGTTATTAATACAATCCCAACCTGATGTCGTTGGCTCTTCGTATTTCATTAAATACGCATGCGCTGTCATTTAGCATAGGCTACACAGATCTCTACACTGAGAGAAAAAGCTGTACTTGAAATTATGTGCTCTTTAAACTTTGTGGTAAACACGTTCTACAATATTCTTAAAGCCAGCAGAAACTATACTTGACTCGCAAAAAATCTTTCATTAAATGCCAAATACTTATAAAAAGAATTTGCGCACTTAAAGTAAGGTGTTAGCAATTTTTGATAAATTAAATTATTTAGATTAGTTAAATAATCAATATGAATGTTATTCACACTTTAATCTTGGACGGTTTTAAGCAATTTTTGCACTTAATTTAACTCGAATATTTTGTAAGTGTACAGTTGTTGTTGCTGTGGATGTGGCTGTGTGGCTGTTGCACAGTGACACGCAGATTAATTGAAATTTTATGAGTAGCGCAGACGTAAACAATCAGCGAGACCACCTTTTGCCAGCCCCTAAGGTCATAAGAGCCTGTCTTCGGTGTTCCGTCTCCTCGTTCTGCTACAGTCTCATGTCTTCAGCCAACGGCGGGTTGATGTTGCTCTTCGAAAGCTGCGACTGTTGTTGTTGTTGTGGTTGTGATCCTGTTGTTGTTGTCGTTAGTGTTGCTGTTGCTGCTGTATGAGCATGAAAAATGGCCTACTAACTTGCACAGTGGGCACACATTTTGATGTACGCTATGAGCATTACATTTTATGGCATTCTATTTTTAGTTCATTTTAGCTTGTCCTCCATGGTCACTTTAGTTGTGGGCGTGCTCGGTGCATTTGGAGCATAGTCTCTGCTCGCTCACAACTCCTCCATGGTCACTTTATTGTCAACCTTAGTCTTTCACTCGCATTATCTCTATTGTCACTTTATTTGTATACTTTGTATACTTTGTATACTCTTTTTAGTTTATGTACCCTCAATGCCAACCTTAAGCTTGTTATGTCCTCCATGATTACATTTTTTGCATGTCTTGTCTTGCCTAAGATGCTCTCAGTGGATGATAATGTGCAAATCTCAAGTTTTTTATTATCCACCTGCTTGAATCTATATAAGGAACTACTAAGCACCTGTCACCCACACATGTTCTCCAAGGTAACATCTATCTCATATATATTTTAATTGTTTATTGGCTCTTTCGACTCCACTGTTGGTAACAGATCCTGCTGACGCGCTCGCCATGCTAATTGATAGACTGTGAAATTATTTAGCAATGGCAAAAATGTGAGCTCCATGAGCAACTCCTGTGCTGGCCAGTTGAAGTCGAGAGTCATCAAGAGTCGCAAGATGGGTTCAAGACGACTTCAAGTCGGCACATCGTTTGGTCTGGCAGCCAAGCATTTTAATATTTGGCCCCCGGCCACACAAAGCGGTCAAGGGGAAACAGGCGGGTCGCGGGAGATGGGTAACCCAAAACCGTCTAAGTGAAAAGTGTTAAAAAGTGCGACTCGTTGCGACTCGTTGCGGCAACTCGGCGACTATGGCAAATTTCAAGACAAATGAGCGGCATCAAAGGAACGCCATTTTTGACATTTGCAAAATTTGAAATGTCAGCCACAACCGAGCGAAGCTCTTGACGAAGGTTCCACTCACTCACTCGCTTTTGCCAGGGTGGGCCCGGGCTCCAGTGTGCAAGTCGGAGTTGTCTGGGTAGTGCCAAAAAACTGTTACGGTTAGGCGAATAAGTTGCGGGCATTTAAATTAAAACTCAGGTGAAAGGTTATTAATTTGCCAAGTGAAACTGGGTCGTTGTTGCTGTTGTTGCTGTTGACGCCTTTGACACGGCTCATTTGGTTTAATGCTGATGTGCCAAGCGGCCGAGACGGGCAACGAATTGAAATGATGACGAATGACATTGAATGAATGCGACACAGCGTCTGGTGAGGTAAAATGAAAGCGGATGCAAACACACCAAGCTTTGATCTGGGCCCTGGTGTGCCTGCACACAAGACAAATTATTGGGCGGACACCCTCAGGTGAGGCATTCACAGACATTTAAAGAAGGTTAACAGAGATTTGAAGCAGAATGATTAGTTTAAGTTTGTATGAATCGAGAATAAGTAGTCAGTATTTCGGGTAAGCAATTTCCATATATTATACGAACTATGTAATGTACCATATGAGTGGGTCATTTAAATCTAAGCTTACATTCTAAGAGTCTCTTGATTTGGAAATTTTAAGGATTCCTGGGCCCAAGGTAAACTAGCATGAGTTCTACAGCTTTCTACTTCAACAATCTTTTGAATAATGAGGAAGACAGTCGTTTTATCGACCATTATTAAATATTTTTAAGAAGACGAGTTCCTTAGTATAGAATCCTTATGTCGCCTTAGCCTAATGCCCCAGGTATAACTAGCACGAGCTCTTGAGCTTCCTGATTCCTAGCTCCTTAGCATACAATCCATATAATAAAATATAATATCCGGATTGCCAAGCCTAGAGCTGACCGAGTTTGTAAGCTGGTCTTGAGCTCAGCTTTAAATGTCATCTATTTTAATCAATATGGCAAATTATTGTATTTTTTTTTAATAATTGCACCCCCTTTCAGCGCTCTGCATAATTGGCCTATTGTTAATTGGCCTGTTGTTTCATATAATTTTCCAATTTAAAAAATGTCCCTTACAGCTAAATCCGCCGGCCAGAATTATTAGAAGTACTTGAAGCTTTTGTTTAATAATTACAAGTCTGGCTGATGTAATCTGGTCGAAATTGTTGAAACAATTGTTGGCAATTTGCGTTGTAACTTATGGGCCAGCATCAGTGGCACAATTAAAATCATTTAGAGGCCAATTAAATTTCGTTAGCAGCATTAAAAATGGCAATGGGCACAGAGACAACGCAACTGATTGTCATGGGTCACATGAGAACAATTGCGTAATCGCAACCAGAAATTGTTGAGAGCCGGAGAGAGGCATATGCAAGAGTGTGGGAAGTGTAGAGGAGGGTTTGTGGAGCCATTGCACATGCAGTGGACAATTAAAATCACGAAAATGGCTGTTGATGTTGCGCCAGTTGTTCTGTAACCGACACCCAGAACCAGCTCCCAGCTTTCAGCTCTCAAGCTCTCAGCTCCTCGTCCCGGTTGCAGCTGCCTCTTATCCAGGCAAGGATTGCGTGTGCGTGCTGTACTGTGATTTGGCTTAAATTGTGCCGGACTCCGGTTCTGACGCTGCACTGTAGCAGCTGGACTGGCCATTAGAGAGTGCGAGTTCGAGTCCCCAGTCCAGTTCCCAGAGCATGGGAATTTCAATTAGACATTTCGTAGGCAGTTGCCGGGCAGAGAAATTTTCCCACCAGTTGACCAATTATTGTGCAGAATTCGCCAGTTGTTGACTACCACATCATGTGCATGGGCAAAAATATAAAATAAATTCACTGAAAAATTACACATTGGCATCCCGTGTGCCGCCTACGTGTTCCACTGGACGACAGTTTGCTCATTACGAGCTTCATCATCGTCTCACTTAAGTTGGCAGCATTCAATTTCCCGAAAAAAGCAAAAGATTTGCTACTCTTTCGCCGCAACTTTCACAGCTTCTGCAGTAGACACTGACTGCGGCTGTCTTTTGGCTAGCTGATTATTTTCTTTTGGCCAACAACATGCACAATTATTGGGTAGCTGCATTTTTTACGCCGCCAAATCGAATAATTTTTGCGAGTTTTGCGCATAAGTTATGGTCACAGTTACTTTACGTATTTTCCTCAGCCGTGTCGTGCGTGCTGAATTTCCCTCGCTTACCGTTACCAAATCAACTAACTAACTATTCCAGCTGGCCAACGGGGCAACGGCTACGGGAACGAGAACGGGCTAACTGAACATGGCCACGGCTCGTTGGGCTACCAACTAAGCGCTAAGGCTGAGGCCGCAGCTAAAGCGTTTGCCTCGGGGCTAAGGCTCAAACAGCTGCCCTTTGCCCACAAATCAACAGGCCCAAGAAGTCGGGGTTCGACTGCAGCCACCCCTTTTTGGTAAGGTTAGCTAAGCAAATTTCACACTTTAAGCAAGAAAATAAAAAACAAGCACAAAGAAAAACCGCAGTTACAAACAACCCAAAAGCAATAAGGAAATGTCGATCACTTTGCTTAACGAATAATTTTCACTCTTTTTAAAGGAGGTGGATTCAAATAATAATAAAAATGATGATGATAATAATAGCAATATTAATGGAAATAATAATAATTAAGCTAATGATAATATTAATAATCAAAATATAAATATTTTTTAAAGTAATAATAACAATAATAATAATTGTAATAAAAATATGAATATTAAAAAGCATATACATATTTTTGAATATTTATAATATCCAAACTCAATTTATTTCAGTTTGATGTGTAAATGGGTTTTCTACTTTTCCAATCAATCAAATAAGAAGGATTCCCGTTTTAATTCCAGGCTAATGTAGGTACCCCTAGCCAATGCTATTACACATCTATATTATATATGACGACAATAAAAATATTTTTGAGTTGTTTAAATATTAATTGAAGGCTTTTTTCTTCAAATTTTGAGAAATATATTGAGCACTAAGTAACGTTTCCCATTTTCGAATTAATTGTCGTCCTCCAATGACATTTCATTGAGCTCATTAAGCTCATTAGCTTAAATTACACTTTTTTCTTACAGCTCTAGTAAAAACTAAGTACTTCTAAGGCAATATTGCAGGAGTGGAAGATGCGATCCAACCTCCATTCCGGTAAAGATGAAGATTTGTCCGGCAGTTGTATATTGAATTGCAGAACGATTATAAATTAAAATGTGAGGGTTCTTGATATCTATACCCAGTTTTAAATACTTCATTATTTAGGCAACTGCACAAGAAGGATACGGGCTTGTGCGCCAAGCTTGTATAAGCAAGAGAGGTTTATTGTCCTGGCCAAAGGCTGTTAGTTTTAAGAATATCCCATGCAAGTAATACAATAATTGTATTAATAATAATATTTAGTAGACACATGATTGTTAAGGAGGAAACAAATCACAGATTTTAGTTTTTTTCCCGGCATACTAGCCGGTTTATTGGAGTTTCTCACTCTAAAGCTCAAACCTGAAACGTATTTATACCCTTTCTTGCTGGCCTATTACAATTGCTAAACATTCAACAGTCAGCAGAGTCCTCATCCTCGTCGTCGTCGTCGTCGTCTTTCATTTCCTTTGATCTTGTAGCGCCGATCAAATCGATCAAATGTAATTTTCGCAGCACGAACGTGCGGCATGGCAAAGAGGCAGCTACACAGCGCCAAGTGTTGTGCCCTGCTTGTTGTTGTTGCTGTTGCTTTGGTTGTTGTTGTTGTAGCAAAGTACATTTACACCAATTGCGCTGATCGATCTGGGTGTAAGTTATATGCCACGGCAGCGTCGGAGGCGGCTGCAGCAGCAGCGCCTTGGGACCGTGCCAAATTCTTAATAGTTGCGAGCTTACTATGAGAGCACACACACAGCACACACACAACGCATACACACAATCACAGCTCGAAATACAGCGAGTGTAAACAAGAAGAAGAACATTCGAAAACCACAGACAGAGAGTCAGCAGCACCATCAGCCACCACTCGCAGTCACACTCAAAAAAAAGGAGAAACTATTTTAAGCACAAGAAAACTTGTAGAGATTAAATTCTTTTTTATTTTTGCCTAAATGTATTGTAATTAAAAAAACTATTCGTAATTTAAAAAATGTTCTTTTCATTAAAAATGATTTCTGATATTTTAAAATGAGGCTCAGAAAATCTTGCTTTTAAGAATATATTCTCTACACATACATATTATACACGTCTTAAAAATATTGTATACTTCCTAGAGAATAATTTAAATTCTGATTATCAGCAAAATTCTATTCTTTCTATAGCTAAAATAAATCAATTTTCTGATTTTATAGGAAATTTGTTTTCTTAAAAATGGGGCTAATCGCCCCAAGTTCCTTTTCAATGCGAAATTTCTACATCTTTTGGCGATTTCTGTCCGTTTTCTGTTTTCTGAGTGCATGATAAAAGCGTTTTGTGGTTTAGAGTCCCTCTCTTTGGCGGTTTCGCTATAATTAAGGACTTTGGTGTAATTTGTACACCTATTTAGGATCGCGTTGATTACAGGCCGGCGTTTTATTGCTTTTGACACCTAAAGGGAACCGGCCAAAAGCTGCCCGACCGGCTACAGTCAAAGGTATTTGGAAACTGTGCGAAAAACGTAGAGACAGAGAGAGAGAGAGAGAGAGAGTGAGAGAGAGAGAGAGAGAGGGAGGAGAGCTCGTGGCGCACATCTCGATCTCAATCTGAGATCTGGCGTTGAAGATTGCGTCTGGCCACAGTTGAAGTGGATTTATTGGCTGACGTGAGTATTTAGTGTTGACGGCATAGAACAAAAGAATCCGCAGCAGCAGCAGCAGCAGCCGCCTCTGTGGATGCTTCTTGGCGGTCACCCGCACCATCTCTGCCTCTGCCCGCGCGCCAAGCTGCAGCTAATCTGCGCCGCACACCTGGCCGGCCACAGGATGGCCAAATCCAGCCACAGCTTCAGCTCCCTTCATATCCAGCTGGAGGGCCACACAAAGCTGCGCTCTGACTATTAGCTGAGCTGAGCGCAACTTGTTGACCTGGTGGATCGCTGATCCACAGATTCTGGCAATGAAGAGATGCTATTTGAGCAGGGCGCCAGAATTTGATAGAACGCAATAAAAGATACACATACAAATAATCGAAGGCGAAAGCCATATTCTAAAAGTATCAAAAATTGGTTTAAATATTATGAAAACTATTGCAAAAGCGAGTCAATAATTTAATAATTCATTAACGCATTCAGACAGCCAGACAGAAAGAACAGCAAGAACAACAAGGGCCACAAGGGCAACAATATTAGTTAGTCTAGTCCGATAAATGGCATAAAATTATATAATCATAAATAAGTTGTCAGCAGTTTGCCAAATGTGAGAGGCAGGCGCGACTTAATCGACAGCAATTAGTTGCTCGTGGCCAATTTGACAACAGAAATTCGCAGACAAATTATTAGAAATAAATTTCGAAATGGTTTCAGTTTCAGTTTTTGCGATAAACGATGTTTATCGGCCAGTGAAAAACAATCGGTGGCGTGGGCGGGAGCGGCAGCGAGCGTGGTGTTGGTAGAAGCACTGAAAGCTTTTGTCATCGCTTGATTCCACGAATTTGAATGCAGCAGCAGCAGCCACACACACACACCAGCATATACACCAATACACACACAGTCAGCTTACACAAAGAGCTTGGCAATTGTGAAGCCTGCTTCCAGAGAATTGCGGCCAGTCGGGCGTCTCAGCGGGTGGGCGTCGATTTTGACACTTGAACGCAGTCGCGAGTGGCTTAAAAAATTGCGGATATGTCACATGATTTTATATGGCTATATAAGCACAGACTGCAACAGCAGCAGCAGCTCAGAGCTCGAGGGCAAATGCTAAATCATTTGTATAAATGTTGCACAGCACAACAGGATATATCAGGCCAGTCCTGGCCACAGGCCTGTCTCCATTTAGTGGGCATTGCGAGCTGCTCACTTACGTTGATTTCACACCTCGGGGAGTCCTCGAACTCAGTCATAGTCACAGTCACAGTCGCAGTCACACTCACTTATACAGACACACATTCCTGCACGTACATGACAGCCTTTGGGGGGCCGCATTTAACATGACATGCCTGCCAGAGCGCCTCTCAACCTCCTCCTCCTCCTTCTCCTCCTCCTAATGGCAGCCTGCATGGACTTGGTGTGGTCTAGCTGCTCGTCACTTAGTTAGGCGCAGTCTCTAGATTAACGCTTTTATTAGCCAAATGCACAAATCGCATGACGAATGCACTTGGCCTAAGCTGACAAATGAGACTCTGTGAGTTTGTAATGGGTATTACAAGAATTATGGAGAGGCTTAACTGTATCATTTTCTCGCATAAGTGTTTGGCTCATTAAAACTAAATAATTTTTAACTGATTTGCAGAAAATCTAAAACTTAGAACGATTGTTTCTATGGGTACTCCAGCATTTAATTGGAGAGATTGAATAAGAAACTATAGAATCTGTTAGCTTATAAAAAATTCTTAGCCTCTTCTTAATAGGGTGCAAAATTAGGCAATTTCTCAATTTCCTCTGCCATTTCTACATATTTGTGTTCGTACAGATCTACCAAAAACCCATATCAATCTTATCGTTAAACAAGTATGTAATCTAAGTAGAATGTTAACCATGACCACATTGCCAGCGCGTGCCAGTTGTTTTTTTTTAAGAGCAGGCAACGCCATGTTGGGAATGACAACATTGTTAAATGTGGCAACCCTGTCTGCAGCTCTCTTGATGATGGCTCCCATTCAACCCTGAAGCATATTTTTGTGGTCTGTTGTTGATGGCCTCAAAGAACACGCAATACTTTTGACTTGTTGCCGCAAGGCGTGGCAC
This sequence comes from Drosophila virilis, assembly GCF_030788295.1. Classification (NCBI taxonomy): domain Eukaryota; kingdom Metazoa; phylum Arthropoda; class Insecta; order Diptera; family Drosophilidae; genus Drosophila; species Drosophila virilis. The sequence continues at coordinate 3,005,104 of NC_091546.1, forward strand.
AATATTATTGAGTTATCTAGAAACCATTTAAGTGGGAATTTCTGTGTATAAAGTACTGGATGGATTGAAATAAATACTCTTAAGATTAAATAAAAAAAAAATATAAATTTGGAGTAATTACTAAAAGTATTTCTAACGTTTGTATGGCATAAACAATTTTATTTTTAAGGGAGATATATTATTAAAATATTTCGATGTAATTAATTTCAAAGATCCTTATTCAAACGGAAACACAACTCAATCTCTTGATGAGCTCTCCTACCTAGGCGAGATTTGTCTAGAGTGTTTTTTAAGTCTTATAGAGTCCGAGTTCAATAAGTTCAGAGCCTTCACCTGAACTCAAATCAACCTTTGCGACCTTTTAGGTGCCCCGCTTCAATTAAAAAATGGACGTGTAAAACAGAGTTATCAAAATTCTTGACCGCAAATCAAACGCCAACTACAGGCCAACATTTAAATGTACCAAATGAAGTTTTGTGCAACTGCCTGCGCCTCGGATGGCTCTCCCCCTCCTGTCCTGCCCCACCACTGAGCACTTCAATCAAAATACAATTTGGCTGGCGAAGTGAGAGAAAAACCTGTGCAAAACACACGCTCGTCGGCAAATGGCAAAGGCAGCACCGCTTCCAACCCTTCGTGACCCCCTTCTCTCTCTCTCTCCCCCTTTCCCTCTTGGCCCTTAGCCCTTTACCTTTGCCATATTCAGGGCCATCTTCACGTCGGCAACGGCATCCTTTGAGCCTTTTGCCAAATTACCGCGCATTTAATTTTAACTTTGATGTTGCATGCGGCAAACACTTGCCCCAGCCCGAGCTAGTGTTTCCGTATGTGTGTGTGTCTGTGTGTGTGTGTGTTTTGGGAACCTACACACAACTCCAACCGGAGCATGAAATGGCGATAACTGGTCAACTGGTCTCTTCCAAGCTTAAAACTGATTTGCATGTAAATTTTTCTTCACATTTGCGCATAATTACCGCCCCGCCATATAAATCGATTAGGGCGCGGCGGGGCCTGAGACAGGTGCATACAACAAGAAGAAGCGTTAATAAAAAACGTAAGCAGCGAAAAAAAGCAGTTGTATTACAAGCCGAACCCAAAAAAAAAAAACGGACGACACGCCCGCAGCTGATTGTCAATTGCCAAAGACGCATTTGATTTCTGGTTAAGGGTTAAGGGTGAGGGGTGGCCGGAGGGCGGAGGTGGGCACGGCTTTCGACTGTTTCGGGCATAACAAAGTTCAATTGTTTGGCTTTGGCGTGTGTGTAGGCCTCACAACAACAAAAATTTATGGACATTTTGATTGGTGTTTGTGATGTACACAAGAAAAAAGACAATAAAAAAAAGCGCCAGTGGGCACAAAAATTACATTTTTGCCGCTCGTCAATTTAGGACCGTAAATGTGTGTGTGTGTGTGTGTGTCTGTGTGTGCGTGTTGGTGTGTGTGCGTGTTGGTGTGTGTGTGTGTGTTGTTGTCTCATTGTCGTTGTTGCTTGCGCCACAACGTTTGCCGTTGACATCATGTTGTTGGCGCATTTCGTGGCGGCATTATGATAATTTTATGGGAAATCATTTTGTTTACAACACGTCGCGCACTCAGGTGGGCGTGTGGGCGTTCTTTTTTTTTTTTAGGGGGGCGTGCCACAAAAGCTTTACACAAAATGCTGTGAATGATTATCGATTTTACATGCCAAATTGCAGGCCACATCTGCTAATGGAGCAAAATCCGTCCAACGGATTGAAAATGCAAATAATGGCCAAGGGTGGAACAATAGATAATATGTATTTATCTAGAATTAAGTCATGGCGTCTATAAAGCAATCTTTTTAATAATATAAATTATGCTGCAGTGGCTGATAACTAAAAAAATATTAACACTAAATATGTGTAGCTTGTCTGCGGCGGAGAAAATATTTAACGACAAAACATTACATTTCTTAAGCAATCAAAGGATTTACAATAATCACAATCTTCTAACAAATTAAAAATGCAAAAAAAACTTCTTCAACTAATATACTTTATAATTTAAATAAGACTTTTTGTGTTTTATAAGCTCCAAAACACGAGATCCCAGTTAGAACTATTCTCTTTTTAAAGGACGCCTGATAAAATTAAAATTTTATTATTTCTGACTATATAAGAACAATTTCAATTTGCACAAAAAATTTCTTAATAAAATATGTATCCAAAATATATCCAATATATATCTACATTTATCCAATATATATCCTATATTTTGAAACAACTTTGCCACAGCAAAGCAAGGCAACTTTTGTACTTGCTAAACTTCCTAAACATCTCTTCAAGTGCCGTCGGTTGCTGCGCATACGGAAGATTTGCCAAACTAAAATTCACTCAGAAAAGCCCAAGACAAAGATCCTCTAGAAACCGGCCCTAAAGACTCAGAACGTAAAGTAGGCAGTGCCATAAAAGATTCACTCAAAGTGTACACATAGTTGCGCCGATCTGATCCGGTTCAGGCCTGGTCTGGTTGTGATTTTCGGGGCCAGAAATCTGGCAAGGGGGCGGCCATGGAGGCAGCGACGACTGGTCCAACACTTTAGTTTTGGGAACGAGCGTTAAAGAGCTGCTGATGCCCCGGCCAAGTGAAGAGCCAACTACAAACCAGTTTACTTGAAACACCAAACGAGTTAACAACAACAACCGCAACAACAACGAGCCACATTTGGCCAGTTGAACGAATCAGTGCCAATGAGCTGAAGGCTGGCTAAAAACTGAAGAGCTGCAGAACTGAAAAGCTGCAAACGCCAAGCAACGCCCTCCTCCATGGGGGCCACATATACGAAAAAAATGGCTGCGATGCGTGGATCTTGGAAAAATGTTCTTCAATCCGGATGTTAAATTATTATTTTTACCAAAAGACTTCCTTTAGCAGAATTGATAATCGAATTGTTGTTTCAAATATTTTTAGAAGTGAAGCAAATTGTTATTATAGTAATCTTTCCACCGTTGGCGCCTTGTAAAAAAATCGATATTTTAGCGTTTTGATTGGTTACTCGAAAATTTGAACAACAACATTCCAAATATATTATAGGAGTTAAAAAATGTTTTTTTTTTATTAGTGTTATAAAAATAATTTTTATATTCCAATTATCGATAGTTATGAAAGCATCGTTATGAATCATTGAAAAATATCCAAGGCAATGAATTTTATATGACATATTAAACATTTTAAGAAAGATTTGATTTCTATTTCGATTTGCTTTCCCATTCGAGTAATAAAATCGATGAATTAGATTTGTAACCGATTTACAAGGATGATTCTGACTTCCTTTAAAGAAGAGTTCCCAATATATTTTCAATTATAAGGAAACTTCACTTATGCATCTGGCTTCAATTAATATATTAGCCAAGGGAGTTGGTAGCTAGCTCTAAATGAAAGTCCGTCTGACATCTCCCAAGTAATATGTAAACTAATAGTTAATTCGTATTTATTTCATACGTTTTATAATGTTTTGTTCTGCGCCTCCTTAGCCGTTATAGATAACAAAACTCGTATCAATTTCCATGTAGCTGCCACTGAAGCAGAACATTTTGGGGCATGCAATTAATTTTACTAAAATTACCACAGACCAAAAAATAGGATTAACAGAGAAAAGCAGAAGAAAAAAAATAAAAACAGAGAAAAGAGCCGAAAAATTATGCGTGTGGTTTTTCACACTTTTTCTCTATCTGTCTGAAATTTTAAAGGTTTTTTCCAGCTTCACGCCTTGCACTTGCGCCGGGGCGTGTCCTGTGTCATTCACCACAATTTCGTATGCTACTCCAGGGCCTGATCTGGTCTGATCCGTTGGCCTGGCACTGGGAAATGGAACTTTCTTTTGACAATTAAGCACGCTTTATGCTCAATTTTTTGTTCTTTCCAACTTTGACTGCACGCATTTCAAAATGTAAAACGATGCCACATGTGTGTGTCTCTCAGCGTAATGTATCTTCACATATGACTTGCTGCATTTGTATCTGTATCTGTCTGGGTTGTTGTATCTGTAACTGTAGCCGCGCTTGTTGAGCGTAAGATTGATTTTTGCTCGCCTTTCAGTTCGCATCGCATTCTGAGCAGGCATCTTTCTTGTGTGTGTGGCATGTTACGTGTTTTCTGTTTGGGGCATACACTAATCCCATTAACAAAAATGAAATTATTTTATGCATTCATAAGTGAGGGAAGAGGGCGAGCGCATGAGGCATAACTATGCGTAGTTGAACTGTTTGTAGTTTTTGGAATTTTCCATGGTTTTTATGAGTACAAATTTGCTGCAACTTTAGCTGCATATACCTAGTAAAGTATTTGGAACATTTATGAAAGATATTTGGAAAAGGTAAAAAACATAACAAGAAAGTAAATAAAGATAAACAAATAAAAGTATTGAAACGCAAACTTTACATAATCAGTCTTGGAACTGAGAGAGAGGGTTACAAAAAGAGGCAAAAAATATAACTTTTCGGGTTGTATACAAAATTTAGGAAGACTAAAGAAAATTTAGAAAATTCAACTTCATTCATTGTAAAATCATTGATAATTATCGACTGTAATTTAATAATCAAGAATTTGAAAAACAATTTTGAAGCATTGATATATACTTCAAATACATTATCAGAAAAAAACCAAATTTTTATTATTATATTTCTATTCAAAAAAGTATTTAAAATTGAATATAAATTTGGCTACTTTGTAAAAGCATCGCTAAATATCGATTGTTGTTAAAAAATATGCACATCAATAAAAAAATATATGGATTTTTGAATATATATGAATTTCGATTAAACTATTAAATTATTAAGCTATAGAATGCCTGTTCCTATTTTGTCTAACATTTTCATACATTTTCTCAACGTTTTTTATAATATTTAGCATTCGTAGAATTGATATACCCGTAGCATACCCAAAAATTTTGATTCATCTACCTTTTCACTCAACATTTTCTCAGCATTTTCCCAATATTTTCAAACACTTTTCATCATAAGCATTCACTTGAAGTCTATAAATAATAATATGTTGCCCAAAATGTGTTTCCATTTGCTCGCATCTTATTGTCATTAAAGGGCAGAAATTACACGAACACATTTTTGGGGCATTCATACACGCAATATGCCAGTGGCAGCAATATATGAAGATGCCACAATCTGCGGCGCAACTCAATCTGTGCGGCACTGTTGGGGCTAACGTGCCGCCAGCAATTTGCATACCAATTGCAGCTGCATACGTCAAAAAATGTGAAGTTTAATATAGAAAATGCTCAAACTGTGGCTGCAGCAGGCTCAAAGGCTCGCAGGGATCAGGAACGGGAACGGGAACGGGCAACAGGATGTGCCACTGTGGTAGTGGCAGTGGCAGTGGCAACCATTGACTGACAAGGACAAGTCGTGTGCGACAGTTGACAGCTGCTGCTGCTGCTGCCTGCCTCCGTTTGATGGGCACAGATTGGGTTGGGCGGCGGGGCAGACAGACTGACACCACGGGGTTGCGCCACACAGCAGCGCACAGTAGCCAATGGGTGGCCGATGTGGCAAGCGGAGGCGCCACTGGACAAATGACAGTAAATGTTGCAGCTGCAATTGATGAATTTATGCGGTGGCGCACGTCGAGAAATGCATTTTTCATAACTAATTGAAATGAATGAAGCCAGCGAACAGCAACTACAACAACAGATAAAAGTGCAAATATTTGCCTTTTTTCAATTAATATGCATTTACGAGAATATTTTCAATAATTGTATCGTTTTTTAATTTTATATTTGTTCGTAGCGTATCTCCAGCAAAAGGGGCGGTGGGGGCCGTTGTCTCAGCAACAAACTGTCAGACATTTTTATCAGCAATTAATCGTGTTAATCAAATGCGTTGTCAGCATCATTTTACGCACAGCAAAGATCCAAAAAATGAGCTTACGAAATGCGTTACAAGCGCAACACGACGACTTGTTACACACATTTTGTATACCCTGCGAATATACAAAAGTCTGTGTCAGGTAGTATATGTCTGCTTAAATTTGTATGCAGCACATAATGTGAATTTTTTGAAGCCTCCAATCGAATGGACAGACGCAAATCTATCTGTAAGAACTTAGAGATAAGATGTACTATTGAAGAAATATTTGATAATGGAATATATTCTACCACCTCATCGATAAATGTTCTTCATGGATATAAATAATACATTGAGTCTACCTTTTAAGCTTTCTTTGACGGACACAATGCTTATGTTTTCTATATCCTGGACCTATTTAAAATGGGTAAAAGCTTCTTCTAATCAATTAAAATTGATTTTTATTATATTTTCATTCCTTAGAGCACGCTACAGGGTATCTGTGCTTGTGCATCCCTTGGCTAGCCGGTATATCTACTTGACACGAGAGTGAAAAGCTCTTGTTTTTTTTTTTTATAGAGATTTTTACAAGCCAATCAATCAATGACAAAGCCGAAAAAAGCCAGCCGAGGGCTATTTTCATTAGAAATGCATTGCATTTTCATAATACAAATTGTTGAAAATTAAGCGCACGAGTCAAAAGCAACGCGTGAAAACAAGCCAAGCGAGCTGGTGCGGAGAGAGAAGGGGAGGGGGAGCTGGGAGGTCTACGGTCAGGCAGCAGCATGACTTGTTGGGCAATAGACAATAGGTGTAAGTACTTACAGCAAGACGAACAAAAAGGCGCATTAAAAAGGTTTTTCATGCTCGTGCCACATGCTTAGAAAGTTGCATGTGGCATTTGATTGTGGCTGTTGCACGTTGCTGCTGTTGTTGTTGGCGCTTATCTTGGCTGTGCATCTCAAGTTGTCATGTCAACGCTTCTGATTCTAGAAATTTTTTAGGCCGCATTCCACGCATGTCACTTGGCTCTTGGCTAAAAGCAGGGTTCGAGCCAAGATTCGAGACGACTTCAAGCTCTTGCCACAGATTGATGCTGCACAGTTGGATACGGTTGAAAGTTGTAGCTGCTGCCGCTGCTGCTGCTGCTGTCTGGCTTGGCCTCTGACTGATTGTATTGGGCTGCTTGTAGCAGCCGCATCAATGTCAGCATCAGTCGCCCAATATCATCAACAACGTCGCGTTCCGTCAGGTTGATTAATTTGCCTCATCTTGTGGCCAGAAACCGGCGGTTGGTGAAGCGAAGTGCGGGGGAAATAACTGCCAAGGGGCATACACATTTAACTGGGCAAGTTTAGTGTTTGGTTTCGTTTCGACTGCATTTATTAAAAGCGGATTTAGTTAATGAGTTATTTTTGGTGGTACAGTTCGCGCTCTGCGGCTATCAATTATATACAAAATACTTCAGATACTTTATATTATAGCAGAGTGCGGGTTGCTCGTTCGAATCGACACGCAGCGCCTGTCCAAGGTTTAAGTTTTGTTAATATGCAATGATTAAAAGTGTCATTTGTTATTGTTTCACAATTCACAAATCTCGCACACACGAAATGAACAATGAGGAATGCGGAGGTGAACAGATACATTTATAAAGATAACTCAAAACAGATTATATGCCAATGATATGAATACGCATTAAGCTGTTATTAAAAGTATGTTTTGTACACACACAAAAATTGAATTATTATAGTATGTATAATATAAACTAATATACATAGTCAAGTATATAGTAAATAAATTAAAAAACCCAGAGAGGAGTCTAGAAAGAGATTCCCATAGAAAAATCAATTTAAAAGAATGATAATATTATAATAAAACCAGAACCAGGTCTTCACATAAGCTTAATTAGACAACTTCCCTTCACTTTAGCTTCAATTCAAGAGTTGAAACATATATCATTAAAATATTACCTTTACATAAAATTTAATAATTTTCGTATATACTTTCAGATGACATTATTCGCTTTTTAGAAAATCTAGTCCCAACAATTTTCAATTCCTTTAGCTGTGTATTTGCTATGTAAATGAATGTACACACAACAATTTAACAAATGACAAAGTGCAGATCGTTTCAACAGAATCAATCTATACAAATATTTGAATACTCCAATGTTCCACTGTTTTATGTGTTTCCTTTTTTTGGAAATGTTTTCCAAATAAATTAACGCCAAATGACGCAGCGCAAATGCGTTCAATTTGTCGAAAGATGCGACAACGGACAACAAAGCGTTGCAAATTTCATTTATTAAACGGGAAACAACAAAAATCTGCCAAAATAATATTTAAAATTAATGCGTTTTGGCCGGCCAGAGACGGCAGAAACTGAGAAATCGAATGAGAAGCGAGGCTGCACCCACATGCCGATCTTCACACCTGTTTGTTGTGCGTGCGTGGCAAGAGGCAGGGGCGGAGGCAGAGGCAGAGTCATGAGACTAGCGCGGCAAATAATGTCAACATGTGGTCTCCACAGGATCCAGCTGTGCGCCGCTTGAGGCAGTTGCAACGGCCAGGATTGAGCCCAGGACTGTGCGTCTTTGGTTCCAATATTGAAATCGGTTTGATTTTTGTTGTACTTCTCTTTGCTGCGCTTTGTGTGCAAACAAAACGACGCCGCTTTGTCTCCTGTTGTCTGGCAGTGACAGGCCGCAATGCAAACAACACCCAACACACACACACACAACGAACAACAAAGGCAACAATTTTTATGCGCAGCGAATATGCATAAATATTGCCGGGCCATAAGCAAGTCGTGTTTATAGCAGCCCGAGCCGTAGCCCATTTCCCATATCCTTTAAGGATATTTACTTATGGCTTTTGGCTTATTAATGACCTCGTCCTGTTGTTGTTGCTGCTGCCGCATTGTCCGGTCAGACTCAGTCAATTGCTTGGCCCTTTCTGTCCTGCTGGCTCTTTAGTTTGGTTATTTAGCGCTCTCCTGTTGCTTGAAAGCGTTTGTAGTTTGGCCGCTAAATTAGCAGAAATAACGGTAGGCTATCTATGGCCGTTTGCTAACGGTACCCAATTGGCTACTGTGCCAGCGCTCCCACGCGCACCTTTTGGCTTTTAACTTGGAATTTTTATTGTTTCCTGCAGTTTCTCATACGATGCTGAGAGTTGTGCTTCCTCCTGGGTCTCTTGGGCAAAATCTTCTGAATGAAACAAGTTGCGAGTTGGGAAATATGCCGAGAGAGGGAGTAAGAGAGAGGGAGTGAAGAAGAGAGATAGAGAGAGACTTCATAAAGATTCAATTCTTCTTTGTGCGATATCCTTAAATGTGATTTCCTCGTTCTTGTTATTTTTCCTACCATCTGATTTCCTTATGATCAAATATTAACTCTTAGCAAAGCAATGTTACAGATAAACATTAATTGCTGTTCGTGTGCAATATTCGGGAACTTCATTTCCTTGCCCAGTCAAGTGAATTTACAACAATTTATTTTATTTAACAAATAAGCCAATGAATTTTGGTCTCAGCAATTTCCTCTTTGGCAGGCATGGCATCTGATAATTTTATATAACCAAGAAAAGATGATTACCCAAAATAATTGGTTTACATAATTCACATAATCTCCATATTATTATAAGCGCTCATCGGCCTCACGCACTCAACCCTTGAGCACTCACTCATATATGAATGTATTATATATATACATATATGTGTGTGTATGTGTTTGTATAATATCCATCGAGGGCAGACAATTTGAGCACAATTTGGCTACTTCTTTGGCTTGCTGTGGGCCCTTATCACGCTTATCATCTGGAATTGATCAAGGCGAACACCGAACATCGCGTTGCCGAAGAACGTTTGGTGTCAAATTTGGGTGTTGACCACATGAGCGCGTACATGGCAATCAACGCCAAATTATTTCTTTTGGCCAAGTGCCCAAATCGACCCGAAGCGCGTCCAAGACCAGGTTCGCAGGTCGCTTCCTTCCGCAGCTGCTGCGCGTAGCTGGCGTCGTGGTTGGCAATTATTTCAGGTAGCCGCCCCGGGAGTGCGACCTATCTATGGCTATATACATATATAATTTTCGGGTTGGCCCGGCCAGTGGAATACCCTCGGCACGACAACACCTTGCGTAGATTACTACTGTAAATAATATTAAGCGCAGATTACGATCGCCGGCGCGTTGGAACCGTTCATTAAATTAATTTTCTTTTTTTTTTTTGGTTTCTTTAGCAATATCAGATTTCGTGTGGCCCGAAAAAATAAAACCCAACCAAAAGTTGCGCATGCGCAGCGCCGGCGCCGACGTCGACGTCGACGTCGCTGTTCGCTGCCTGCTGCTCGCTCAAAGGTCGCCATTTTGTTTTGATAGCATTTGACGGGCAATTGACAAGCTCTGTCCCGTGGGGGCCTTGCCACATTTATGCGGCATTTAAACCAACTAATTGCGCACAATTTCCCGCCACGTGAAAACTTTTTTGTGTCATGTTTAATTATTTCCACATTTATGTAAATGGTTTTTTTTTTCGGGGTACACCTATGCGCGCAATTAGGCCCCAAAATTGTTGCGTGTGTTTAGGTGCGCATGAAAAAAACAAAAAAAAAAAAAAATAGAGACAATAAAAATCGGTTAAACAAAACTCTCGCCATGGAAAGTTTTTCCGCCCCGATTCGAGTCAAATTCGTAAATTATTCAACAAACTGTCACGCAATATTCATCGGCAACTACCGAAAATCAGTTGAAATCAAAGCGAAAACGTTTATTTTATGTCCAGCCAATTGATTGGTACCCGACTACCCCCTTTCCTCTCTGGCGCCCTACACCCCCCTTTTATGTGGACAGAGATAATTCTACACGCACATGTAAAATGTTCAACAATTTTTGACAATTAGCGGCACTTTTCATGTGTATTGGCTGGGACCTGGCCCAGAGGGGGTCGTTGCGTTGGTAGAACAATTGAGGGGAGGTGGAGGGGTCAGCTGCTGCTGTTGGCCAGTGTCATATCGACAATTTGGGCGCAAATTTGATTGAACATTTCAATGCCGTCGCTTAGTTGAGAACCCAAAGAGAAAAGCTAATTCCGGTATTCTGTGTATACAATGTGTGTATTATTCCAGTATCCAAATAGGTGTGTGTATTTTATCTATTTTTGTGTAATAACGTTTTTACTAAATCCAAATGAGACGACTATTTGACATTTAAATGATATGTGAATTTAAGTCAGCAAGTATTTTGTTACTTGGCTATAGAGCCGAAGGCATATTTAGCAAGAGAAAAAAGAGAATATAGTTTCTTCAATTTGTTGAAGATTTCGGAAAAATAAATATAGCTTTAAAAAAGAAAATTGGGACTTACCCATAGGGATGGTTAAGTATTAGAATTCAACGATCTGCATTCGGTAATTTCCTAGAAATAAATGTAGTTTAATAAGTTAAGTGCATTTTATAATATATTTTTTATTATTTTTTAGAACCATTTAATAAGGTTTATTTGTTATATATTATTTTAAATATATTTATATTTTCACCCTGAGCTGACTTTTAAATTGCATATTTACTGTAATTCCTTAGCATAGAAATTATTAAAAACCCGCATATAAATGTAGCTACTTTTTGTGCATTTCCAAACGATTTGTACTTACGCCATAATCTCTTTCGTAAGCACTTATCATGGCTCTGTCTCAATTGCGGAAGAATAACACATCAATTTTAATATTCAAAATGGAAAAGTACTCAAAAGTATTCACAAATTGCATAGTGCTAGCCACTGACGCATTCAAATGACTCAGAAATCGCCTGTTGAGTGAAACAACAAGAAAAACAACAAAAAGCCAAAAGCCACATCCATAAGGGAGAAGTCGTAAAATCAAAAGTCGTAAAAAGTTTACGCAAATTTTTGCCATTGAAAATCGAAAAAGAAAAAACCAATAAAAAAAGCACAGATATAGTATATATGAAAATGAAACAAAAAAGCGAGCAACATTTTATCAATTTCTTTTGAAATTTACTGGCAAAATGCTTAAACATGGCGTCGATTTGCTTAAAGAAATTCCAATGCGGGGTCGTCGCACATGAAAAGATCACAGATCAAAGAGAAGCCAAAACGCGGCAGGGAAACGATTCAGCGGGGCGGCCGATTGTTGACTGGGGTGGGACGTTTTGGGTATAATTTTCAATTTTCCACAATTACCGCGAACAACGACGGACGACGGGAGAGGGGCGAGGACGCACAAGTACAATGTTGTGCTGTGGTTCGAAGCGGCGGGGGGGCAAGAAGGCCTGGGCGGTGAGGCGGTTGCATAAAGTGCAGATAAAATTAATTAAAATTTAATTCAATTCAATTCAATTCACTTGCGCCGGCGCGCGGAAACACAAAGAGATTTATCGCTGATAAACGCGTTGAGAATGGCCAATGGCCAAAAACTCGTTGGCTCGGTCGAAGAGATCAATGGATTCGAACTAGCTTCCTCCAGCCCCGCCCGCTAGACATCAGTCTTCACTTTTTGCTGTACTTCAAATTGTGGATGGATCAAGCTTGTTGATTAATACGCTATAGTTGTTGTTGTGGTTGTTGTTGTAGCTGTTGCTGTTGTGGGTTTGGGCCATTAAAATGCCATAAAATTATTAATTAAGCCAAAGTGCAAGCCAAAATGCCGCCACTTGCCAGATTTATGGCGCAGCTACTGAAGAGACGATAAAATGCCTTTTGGCCAGCTAAAAAACTCAAGTAAAACTGAAGCAAAATGCCAGGCGCTGATATGAACAGCCTGGCCAAAACAATAGGCACACCTCACCACCCCCTAGCAATGCCCCCGCAACCCAACCGCAGCCCCCCTGCGCCCGACCAGTGCGCCTCTGAGTGGCCTCGCGGCCGCTCACATGGGGCCAAGCATTATGGATTTTTAACGAGTTTTCAATTTATTTGCGCGCCACCAGCCTGGGTTAAATGTTTCGAGTGCTTTTCATAAAGACACTTGACTATCAAGTGCTTTATTTTCCTTTATATTCCTCAGTTTCTTTTACTTTGGTTTTTCCATCTATGACGTGGCCAGTGGCTGTGGACTAGTCAGCGAAAAGACAGCGGAAAAGCAACAGATGCCAAATTCAGCGCAATACGACAAAAATACACCGCTCTACAAGAGAGATGAAATCTTTAGTGTTTAAAATTGCACGACTGTAGATCCTCTTCTTTTTCCTTTTACTAAATAGATCAAACCTCTGGAGAGAAAAAGACCTATTATATACAAGAAAAATCCTTAGTTCATTGATGAGCTTATTCCTTTCTAAAATTTAATATTTCCATTTACGATAGAGAAACTTTTCTATTTTGGTTAAAAAAGTGAGAATTAGTAAATAGGCTAAAACGGATATAACGTAAATTTAATTTTCAACACGGATACATTTTTCCATTCAAAAAGCTTTTACTGAATATGTAAAATACATATTATTATAATTATGGATATCCTTATTAATTTCGAAAAATCGACTTAGAAGAAGGATTATATGCTTTTATATAGGTACCTATTGAAGTGAATACTAAATTAAATGTAAGCAAATTACTAACTCAACAAAAAAGTAATTTAAATTGATATTTTAAATCATTCCGTTCCTTGACTGCTCTCAACTGTCCAAACGATTATGCGACTGGTTTACTGCAATAATATTATTATTATTCGTGGCTGATTATCAGGCTCTAATTACTGTACACAGCGCCTAGTTGAGAGTTATTCGAGCTTCATTCCAAAATGTTTGCCTTTGGCAACGGCACCAATTAAAAGGCACAACATTAGCTGCCAGGCGCATATCTGGCGCACATCATCACAGCGAATCTGGCACCAGGCTCGTCCCACTTAGCTATTTCACACCTTATTTATTGGCCAAGTTCTGAGTTGTTCTTGCCGTTCGTATTACCATTTGTTGGGGGCAGCTTTCGTGCGCTTTCGGCATTTGTGTCAAAAACATGCCGAAAAAAATATAAGGAAAAAAAGCGACTTGTAAGATGCGCCGTTTGCGATAATTTCTCAGTGGGCTGGCAACTCTGGCAATGGCACTGCAGCTGAAGCTGAAGCTGGAGTAGGAGCTGGAGCTTGCGGAAGCAGGCGGCAACCTGGCCGCACTCGCAAGCGTTAATGTGAATTATTAATAAGACAAAAGGCAGCGGCAAAGGCGGCTCACTTTGATCCCAAGCACTGGCCAAAAACGATGCAACACGATGCGGCAGCCAGAGACCCGATCCCGGCCAGAGCGTCTCCCAGAGTCTGCCAGAGACCAACAATGCCTAATCAAGATGGCGCACAATTGCGCCCGAAAAGCAAACTAATCAGGCGGTGAGATTTAAAAATTAACGTAGCCCCCAGCAAGTTGTTCGTCCGTCCGCGACTCGAGTCGATTCAAGTCGTGGATGGTATTGGAGCATTCGAGTATTGGTTGGCATCGAGCATTGGCTGTCGGTACATATATATAAATATATATATATATATGTATTTATATGGCCAGTGAAAGTGGGTTGATTTAGGCGCATTGCCGATAAGCAACAGCAACACATTAAAAATGCATAAATCAATGCGATAAACATGATTTGCCGCATGTTTTATTGACTATTGTTGCAACTTGCAACGACGGCCTGTTGCTTGCCGCGCTTTGTTGTTGTTGTTGTTGTTTTCTCTTTGGCATTGACTTGACTTGGTTTATTAGCAGACACGATTGTTGGCCCTAAGGTCACCCAAGAAATTAATGTACCTATTCTTTGAGTGTCTTCTTCTATTTGTTCGACTCTCGGAGGAGGACAGCATAGTTTCTAGACCTTTTAAGTAAGCTCATTAGTTCAGTTATATATATACATATTCTTGATCTGCATCGAGAGGTGACTTTTTGTAGCTCTACTTGCTTTGGCCTTAGCCTAAACTACATCTTTATCTAACTCCTAGCGAAGTATTAAAACTTATGACCTTCATGTGCAGATGTTTTATTCATTAAAGTAATTTATATTCAGTTTGATTTATATTCTTTATGCCCATCAACTGTTATCGGTTCAAACATGCGCTTTATTTAGCTATTAGATGCTCGATCCTCGCCACAAATTTCAACTTTTAATGCCGAAAGTCTGTCACATTTGCACGCCGTTCTCTTTCATGTGTATTTGCATAGTTTCATAATTGCGGCAGACCTACAAAAGGATTATGACCTCATTTGCATAGGTAAACAACAGCAGAAGTTGGAACTCCCTGACTGCTGTCCTGTTTGAATTATGAACAGGAATCAATGTTCTCTTCTGCTGCCGTCGCATGTGTCAAAAAGTAAACAACTCGCATAATTTGCATAGGCAAATTAAAATGGCTTAAAATGTTGAGCAAACAGTTTCCGATGGAGCATTAACTGGCATTAGCAAAAGGCAAAATGTAGCATACTTTAGAGTGTTCCACAGAGAGAGAAAGAGAGGGGGGTTGGGGGCGAGATGGGATTAGAACGTGCCGCAGCCTGCACAGACAGGAGTTGGAATTGAAGGCGCAGTTTTTATGTCCACTTTCGGATGCCGCCTAATTGCCAGCGGAGGCAAGTAATCAAAGACTCGAGTCCAGGACAACGTGAGTTTTGATTAGCAAAAGGGTTTTCCCGGCCACGCAGCAGGCAAATGGGCCCGAATGCATTTTGTATGAGATTTGGTCGTAAATCTAAAGGCAGCTTGCCGCAGCAAATTAATAGGAGAGCTGGCGAGGGTGTCAGAGTGGGGGAACTTCCATTCATTGTGGTCATGTAGCATCTTAGTCGCCATATCCCTTAAATGATGTATACAAAAAAATTGGAAGCGTAACGAGAAAAAGACAAAAAAAAAAAGAAGAAATGGAAGCAGAAGCTGTGGCAGGAAAAGGCCAAACGATGTGGCCATAAATGGATCAACTCGACCGCGTGCACACCTGAGGCCATGCCGGATAAACAGCAGAGTCCACGCTGCTGGGCAATAATAGCCAGGACAGTGGAGCGTTTTTATGGCCCAAACATGCGATGGCAAATACGCAGGGTGGCTGGCTTTCAGGGTGGCTTTGAGGGTTTCGTTTCTGGTTCGGGGTCGGGTTCGGTTTCAGCTGCAACAAATCAGTGCAAGGATTTTTTTACGATTAACTGCGTAATTGAGTCGTTTCGCAGTAGCTGAGGCTCTGCCTGAGCAAGACGCACGCAAGGGCACAAAATTTAATTAAACTGTAATAAAGCAAATCCTGCTCCCGCCCTTCCCACTCACACACACAGCAGCCCCGCCTACGCTACGTAATGAGAGCTAAATCAAGCTTAAGCCACTCCACAACTAACCGCCCACAGGAACAGAAACAGGAACAACAAATTGACATGAAACTTGCCTTTGATGAAGTTGCGGGCAGGGGCGGAGGGTTGTGCTTAAATAATGCAAGTGCGACCACGCCCCTACGCTCACGATATGGCAAATTGAGGCAGATTTATCATCGCCGTCGCCGTCGCCGCAGCAGCAACAGCAGCAGCAGAGTGGGTGCCATAAAAAAGTTTATGCTGCGGCCAGGTGAATCCAGGTGGGAGCTCTAGGAAATTGCGGATAAGCGCCCCCAAAAGATGTGCCGCAAAAGAATGCAAAGCAGTTCCGCGAGCTCCTCCTGCCTGGGTTGGGTGCTACGCTCTGAACCGCAAAATGGCTGCTAAACTGACAAGCGAACTTTATTATTTGTATCTTTTTTTCAACTCCCCCCCCTGCGTAGAAAACTTTTTGCCCCAACCCCCATGGAGGGGGGTTGCGCGTTGCTTTTAGACAGGCACAGCTTATGGCGCTTCAATGTGTTGTTGTGTCTTTGGCCGTGTGGATGATGTGGCATGTTGCAGATGGCAGTTGCCACTTGCGAGAGCCGCAGCTGTTTTGATTAAATTGCCCTGAACCAAAGACAGCGCAGTTTCCGTTCAATTTGCTGCGAGAAAAAATGGCAAATGTGTTTATGCGCAAAGATGTGAGGGGAGAGGCAAAAACTGAGGGGAATGGACCGCATGTGGCAGCAACAAAAATATTGTCAACTTATTAGTCAAAGTCTTTCTCAATCAAATTACTTCTACTCTCTCAACACTTTACGCTGTCAAGAGATGTTTTGCAAATCTGCTTTGTGCTGTATTCGCAAACGTTCTACTAATGTTATGTCACAGTATTTAAAAACAGCTGAGCAGAGAAGAATGTATTGGTTAACGTTCTCTCTCTCTCTCTCTCTCTCTCTCTCTCTCTCTCTCTCTCTCTCTCTCTACCTTGCTTCGCATCCGCAAGCGTCGATCACTTTTTGCTTTGCGTTCTCTGGAGATTATTTGAATTTTGTTACTTCCTTTTGTGCTGCATTTGTAAGTATTATATATTCACCAATTTTTACTCTCTTCGGGTGTGGCTTAAAATTTCCCTTTGCATTGACCTCCTTAACGTTTTAGTGCAATACGAGGAAAGAAATTTCCGGCTAGCGTGCGTTAGCTATAAGCTCTATCATATAAATCTATTCATTGCCTGTCATAAAAAAGCGATTAGAGAAAGCATTAATAATATGTCTTGCATTTGTTTCACTTTTAATTGCATTTCGAGGCTGCCAATTTTCGCATCAGCTTCAATTAAAAAACCAAAAACAAAAATAAAATAAAACTTGCAAGCTGTAATTTCAGCACTTGGCTCTTTATTACGCGCCGGCAATTATTCATGAATACCGAGTGTTGCATTCGTGTGAATTCATTTTACCATTGCAAATACAAAAGTGCATTTTTCAACACTCAAATGGCGTCAATTGTTCAAGTGAATGCAACAAAAATAGAAATAAAAAATCAACAATAAAAGAGCAGGCAACGAGTGCAAGAAATTTCCGCTGTCATATATTGTACAGAGATGCCGTTGGGTATTCAGAGTGTGTGGAGTGCCATTTGTGAAAACCTGTTAATTATTAACAATTTTTACCGGGCTCTGCGTGTCTATAATTAGCTGCATTTCCATTGAAAAGCTGCTGCAATTAAAATATAAAAAAAAGGAGACCAAAACACGCATCGGCCAAATGTGAAAACGGCAAAACACCAAAGTGTTCAGTGTGCAAAGTGTTGCCAACTTAGCGTACAAAATTATGACACAGAAATCAGCGGACCAACTGAAAGAGCGGGAGAGAGAGGGCAGGCGAGTGAGAGAGGAGGAATAAGTGAGTAGAGCGACTTAGAGTCATATAAAGCACATAAAAAGAACTAATGGACCACGCTTCAGCGGCTCGGCTCAAGGCATTCGCTTTGAGGAAGTTGCCAATGTGGTGCAATTTGCAAATAAATGAACCTACGAAGAGCGCAGAGTTGCCACCTGTTGTGTCAGTGCAAAAGCCATGCAATTAAAGCGGCAATTGTAATGAAAAGTCAACTAATTGTGGGCTACTTTAATAGTCTTGAAGATGAGCGCGAGCTAACAGTGCAAAATGCATGTGTTAAACCGCATTTGAGAATCGCATAGAAGACGCATAAACAACTTCATTAGATATAAGTTAGCTGGACGTAAGTTAGAGACTGTTGAATGCCCTAACATAAAGAACTATAAAGTGAGAAGGATTGAGAGCTCAATGTGACCTCAAGATATAAGCTAGCTAATAATAAACTAGCATAACAGCTATAAATCAAAAACTAAAGAAATATATGGTATTTATGGCTGACACCCTAGCCTTTAATGCTCTATAAAACGTTTAAACTGTGCTCACATTTACACACCCATATCGATAGCCATGAGAATATAAATGTAAGGCCCACACACTTAAATGCTGGTCCAAAAACAGATACCATAACTAAAACATTTTGCCACACATAAATTATGAAAAAATAAACAAAAACAAACTGAAATGGAGAAACGTTTAGTGCCACAAATTAATTGGACAACATTAATTTACAAGCAAACAGATAAAAAACTCCAAAAAGCCATATTAATAATCGAAAATTGTTGAATCGAAGGTTAAAACTCCAAATCATAGCTGTTAAATGCAAGCTTAGAATTTGATGGCAACTCCATGACCAGCATGTCAGCAACATTTATCAGTCAGCTACGTGGCAGCAACACATTCCATGTGGCAATATGCAACCGCCGCCAACTTCATTTACAACTTCATTTGGCGCCATCAACGGGTTGCGGCGTGTCGAGACTTGTGCCCCTCGCTGAACACTTTCCGCTCCTGCTATAATTATGGCAAATTAAATGCAAAATGTGTTTAATCTTAAACGTAGCCGTAGTTCCCCCTAGGCCCCCAAACAACCTCCAGAGCTATACACAACTTTTCATTCCAGCTGCAGTGGCTCTTGCTGCACTTTGATTGCCCTGTAAATATATTGCCAGCGCCGAGCTGGCCTTTGCTTGCTATACCCTATTTATTTATATATCAGTTTAGCCATATTTAAATGCTTAGTAGGAATGGCAAGGCATAGGGAAATGTTTTAAAATTGGCAGTTGAAGATATTTTAAGGCAAATTGGACGCTTTTAAATTGTTTAACAAAAAATAAGCAAATGTGCTTTATCTAAAAGTTTATCGGGGGAATTCTAGATTAATTATATCTGCAGTATGTGTCATATATAACTTAATTTACTTATGCACACATAATATTTTCGACAATATTTGCAAAAAGTAGAGCATACAAGCTTCGACTATCTTAAAGCAATTTGTCAGAATGATAACTTTTTATGTGGCTGACGCCATTTTCTTGTTGAGAAGTCAGCTTTTCAAATATCTAAAATCAAAAAGATATTTATTTTAACTTTTTTGGCTTAAGATATACTCGATTATCTGAAGCCATAGTTTTCTAGAGATCTCTCCTTCTCATTACCTAACCCCTAAAATAGAGTATAAGAACTTCGACTAGCTGAGAGGGTAACTTGATCGCTTCGCAGCTATAATTATAGCGGTTCAGCACGCTAATCAGCGTAATGTGCGATGTATATAACTATAGGCAAAAGTCAACGCATAAATAATTGGGTTAGAGGCGGACAGAGTTGCCAAGCATTCCGTGGAGCACGAGAGGCGGAGTTGCTGGTCAAGATGCTACGGCTTACGCTTATTGAAAAGCAGCCGCTCGAGAGGAGTCAACCCCAGAGGCGCTGCAACAAGCTGATCAGAGACAAAACCGAGCCGAGCTCTGTGACAGGACAATACAAAAAAATATGCCAGGTTAATTAAAGCAGATGCTGGATGGATGCATTTAGGTAGAGAGGGGAGAGAGAAGGATGGCGGGCTGCAAGTTGTATATATAATTTATGGGCAACTTTACAAATCAAGCGAGAACATTTGGTAAATGAGAGCACAAGAGTGTATGTGTATGAGTGTAAGCTAGAGGGAAGATAGCAACCTACTGCCTAACTACCCTCTCCCTTCCTCTGGGCCAGAAGGCCGCTTGCTGTGTGTGTTGGCATTTCGTGTGGTTGGGCAACAATTGAAACTGAACAATTGCAATGCTCGTGTTGCCTTTTGTGCGGCTCGACTCGATTTTATTACATTTGCTCATTAGTGTAAATAGAAGGCTCTTCCATTGCACGGGGCTAGATTCCCTAAACCGTCTGCCTCTTTGCCATTTCACGTGAAACTTGTTTGCGGGTTTTGTTTTGTTTTGTTTTCTATTGACACAGCTTGCCAAATGTGTCAAATGCCTTGCCATAAAATTGCCCAAGAAAAAAGGTGTTAAACTGGCAAAAAGTCAGTCCTGTTCGAAGCGTCAGCTGAATTCGCTGAAAAGCTGAAAATCATTTGACCAGCCTCCGTTTTGTGTTCGTCCGCAACAATGGGATCTGGTACTTCAGCAAACAAACTGCCCCCCGCCCCGTTAAAAGGCTCATCATTTATCATACAACCATGTGAGAAAGACAATTGATGGCCTTTGGCACGAACTAGGCAAGTTCGTATAGGAGTGCGTCGCAAAGCGATTTCTTAATGATCAGGGCGATTGCAGGACCCCTAACTTGGGATTTCATGCGCAATTCGAAGGTAGAATGCTGCGAGCAGAAACCCTATTTACATAAATGTCTAGCAACTGGGATTCAAGATGATATAATGTAGAAAAAAATTGAATGTTATAAAGGAATATATACGAAATTTTGAAGAAATTTAATATTTTCCTTTGTTAGCGAAAAAATGTCCGCGCTTAAAGTACAATAAGCTGCGTGTACTTTCTAAACATTCTCTATTTACTAAATTTCAAGGCATAGAATATCTATGAATAATCAAAAACAAACCATGATCTAAGAGCTAAACCTATTGAAAATCGGATAAGATTTGACCGATATATGGGGGTGGGAAATTTTGACCCATGGATATTTCGATATATAAAATAAAATAAAATAAATTTATATTTTGAGTAGATTTGTAAACAAACGACTGTGAAGCACCAGATTTCCTGATATTAAATAATTGCTTAAGCCAAGCGAATGAAACACGAGCCCAAAACCAAATTTGAGCTCAAACCCCATATTAAACGGTAGCTCATAAGCTATTTGTGTGTGTGTGCCTGTGTGTCTGTGTGTGGGCTGCACCTTTTGTATTAAGTAAATGAGAAACGCTTTGAATTCAGTTACAGCTTCGGCTGCGCGGCACTAGCCCCTGACCCTTGGGCTGCCCTAAACGATCTTTATCGCATTGTCCTGCCCAGTTGGCGTTTGTTTTGACCAATAAATGAGGCTAATTTGTCAGAAGTTGCCTTCATTCAAGCTGAATATAGTATAATGTATATTTCTGGCATTTCTTACCCATGAAATTTTCATTTGACAGGCCTGAAGATGCGTAGGCCTCGACACTGGATATTAATAAGCCAAGTTAGTTTACTTTTTTTTGGAGGGGCATACAATATCCTGAACTGTGCCTGTCAACTTAGGCAACGCGAGTTGTCGGGTAACAGCAGGCAGGCTCAGGCTCCGAATCGGGCTCGGGAATACCGTTGTTGGACAGTGATTAAGCGAGAATTAAATGTCTGGAATGTTTTTTTTTTTATTTGGATATGTTAAGGTATAAGTCGCCAGTCTCTCTCAGAGCTGCAGCCAATTGGCCAAGCGTGAAAAGTGGTAGAAGTCGAAGGCAAGAGTCAACCAACTGTTGTTCTGCCCCGTCAATTGAGTGCGTCGTGTTGAGGGAATATTACATATATATATATATGCTATATGGCAGATATATGCAAGATGTATTCATAAATGCGAGACGTCAATCAACGCAGCATCAGCTTCCAGCTGCCAACTGGCTGCCAAGCGTTAACAAAAGGCACCGAGCAAAAAGCCAAATATGAAATGATTAAAAAAAGATTATAAAATCGCCAGACAGACCAATATGGTCATATATATACATATATATATGGCTGGCATTTTTTTTTTTTATATGGCAATGTCAGCATCGTCGTTCACTCAACTCAAATCTTGGACTTGCGGCTCATTAAGCAGCCATGACGAATCCAAATGAAACTGATATATGAATATATGCCCCGTTTCTGGCCAAGACACCGCACTCCACAGACCTCACAAGTCCACAGACAGCAGTTGGCCTGTCGTGTGGCTTTATATGGCAGCTTGTTGGCTTAACAGCCAGAGCTAAAGCCGAAGTCGAACTCAAAGCTGAAGCTGAAGCTGCAGCCAGACAGACAGACAGAGTCAGCTCCTCGGCTGGCCAATTCATTTGGGTGGTCTCTTGCTGATTTTAAGGTGACTTGGCGTGAATTTGTTAACTTTTGCTGCGAGCTCTTCTGGCGCTTCTGATGCAGACAGAAAAAGCAGCAGCACCAGCAGCAGCAGCCAATCAGTTCGAGTGCCATAAATAAGCAGAAGCCAAATGTGAAACGAGCCAAGGCAAACTCTTACTAACGTTTATGCGTGAGCTTATTCATGAATTTGGATACACTTTTATGGAACTGGACTTAAGTCAACGAATGTGATTTGTCATGATGTTTTGCTTCTCAGCGGCGGTTGCTGCGTGTGCATATAATGAAATTTGTTATCTTACACATAGTTAACAAATGTTAAGAATTTCACGAATCTAGAAATATTGTGACCCATGCCGGATTAGGTCAAAGGCTAAAGGGTAGTCAGGGTTACTTAAATGTAGAGTTGACAGTTAAGAAAATGTATCCCATAATAAAACTCATCCTGTTATTTCATAATATTTTTTTCTTTAGTAAAATGTTCAACATTTTATATATTAAACATTTAAAAAATCTATCTGCTGAGAGTTTATACATACATACATACATT
Organism: Drosophila virilis; assembly: GCF_030788295.1. Classification (NCBI taxonomy): domain Eukaryota; kingdom Metazoa; phylum Arthropoda; class Insecta; order Diptera; family Drosophilidae; genus Drosophila; species Drosophila virilis. The sequence goes on from NC_091546.1 coordinate 3,028,140, forward strand.
TAACCAAATGAAAATACTTGTTTTTTTACCATTAAGTCCATTTTGTATCTCGCTAATAACACGAAACGGATTTCACGAACCGAGCATCTGCATAAACATTGCTGAAGTCAGTTGTCAAGTCGCAAAAACTGCCAATTTCCAAGTGAAATTAGCTCGAAGAAGAAAAAAAAAACAAACAAGCTGCAGCATTTGAGTAAAACTTTCCCTGCCGAGCTGGGCTAAGAAAGCAGGACAGCCGCAATGACTCTGTCTACTAATGCGCATAAGCAGCCTCCTAATGGACGATTCAACGGCGTGTGCCGAAATTTAATCAAATCAGGTAAATTTCACATAAAGCAAAACACACACAAAAAATGCAGAAGACAAACGAATAAAAAAAAAGGGAGAGAAAACTAATTTTGAAATGGATTTCGTACGCAGTTTTGAGCACAAATTGCCAGCCTCAAACTTGGACTCGAACTTGGACTTGGGTGCTTTATGCTGCCCTCCCTCTCGCTCTCGCTCTCACTCTCACTCTCGCTCCCTCTCTGACTCTCCTTCTCCCTCTGTCGCCTTGCAAATTATGCGAAACCATTTCGAAATTGAACGCATGACAGGATGTCCCAGCAAATGCTACGGCCAGGTCCAACTGCCACCTACCAGCTATTTATCCATTATGACATTGGTCAGCACAAAACTTGCAAGTCATGGAAATGTCCTGCTGCTGTCTGCCCTCCACCCCCACTCCTCTCCTCACGCCACAAGCTCTAATAATAAAGCAGGCAAGACATTTGCCAGCATGAAAAACTAATAAAACAAAACTTTCTTATTTGCTTTCTTTTTCTGTATTCCATATTTATTTCTACTTCTTTTTTTTTTACCTTTTTATGAGCATGCATGGGCTGGGGCTGGGGCTGGGGCTGGGTTGTCCATAACACATGTGTCCCCATGTCAGGACCAATAAGCAGCCGCAGGACTGTTCGAAACTTGCGCAAAAAACCAAGAAGAAGCAGAACTGGCCACTCCAACCTGTTGTTGTTGTTGTTTGTTGCTTGGGTTCGTGATTTGCTAAACTTATGAAATTACTTTACGTGTATCTCAGATTCACGTTCTGTAAGTACCCTTCCGTCCCCCGAGCCCGCCCGTTGGTTGGTTTTTTCTGTAACCTGCTGTTGTCCTGCGCCGGCCATTTGGTCAATTCCTGCGGCTGTCATTGTGCTATTCCGACGCCTTATCTCTTCAGGATTTACATACCATGTGGCCGGTTGGAGCTGGGCAAAACTTTTACGCAACTTCATATATGCTGGATTAGTTGTCCTGTTGTGCGAGCAGGCGGGGCTCGGGGCAATTCCTTCACTAAAAAATATCCCATAAATAGCAAATCACATTAAGTTTCGGTAAACTCTGTCGCTGTCCGTTTCCTTTTGCATATCCACATATATATAACCACATGGCTTGCCAGATAAGCATTGCCAGAGTTTTCAGTTTACGAGCGCCACGTTTTGTATCCAGGCAGAACGAACACAAAAAAAAAACTTTCATTTTTCTTTGCGTATTGTTTTTATAGACCATGCACTAAGCCAAATTGTACAGCAAATCATACTGATTAAGATTTAAATATGTCGCAATTTATTTTGTTGGCCGTGCATTTTGCATTTGATCTTTAAATAAGCTGCCGGCATTTACATCGATTTATCGCTCAGATTATACTCGGATTGTAATATTTATTATTGTGTTTTTTACTGCTTCTTTCAATGTCAATCGTTGTAAATTTGTTAAAAAAGGTATTTAATTTATACCGAGTTTTTCATTTTTGTTTTATAAGACTCCAGTGGGTTTTTGCTTTTGAATCTAATAAACTTTGAAAAATTGGAATTGTAATTTATGTTATTTTTTACTCTCAATCATTTAACTTTCAATTTGAATTAAGTTATCCTTAAAACTTCTCTGCTCGAGCGCCAGCTTTAAATTTAATTCCTTTAGCTCTTGTTTCACAATCTTCCGATTTTTAACTTAAGTTGCGTAATCTACTTTTTCATTTGTTATCAACACTTGCAAAGATAAAAGGAAAACCGATCAATTTTTGCAGCACTTATTCCTTTTTTTTTGCCATTTGACAACACTGGCACGCTTCTTTATGCTTCGCCCACTGCAATTTACGAATTGACAATCTAATATTTTGCTACGCAAACAACTTGCGATGGGCTTAATAAAAGCCCAGCGAAGCGTTAAGAAAAAGCAGTTAGCAGTCCAATTGCCAGTGCGAGCGGACAGTGATTGGAAATAGGCTGAAAAAAAAACCAAACAGGATAAAGGGATATCGATAGAGAAGTGGGCAGAGATGTGGCGAGGCGGGCAGAGTCTGGCGGGAGAAACTCTTAATTTAAACAAATATTTTGCCAGCGTGTAATATTGACTACAAATGCAAGTGCAAATGTTGCCACGGTCTGAAAGCATATGCGACAGGATCAAGGATCAAGGGGTGGGAGGGCGTGGCACAAAACCAAAGCAATTTAAGCCAAGAGAAAAAAAAGGGTGTCACATGTGCCAAATGACTTTTGCGTGTGGAAATGACAATGATTTCTGTGTGCTATGGAGACAATAACGAAATGCAAACAAACAAAGGCGAGACATGTCACACAGAGTGAGAAAGAGAGGGGACTGAGAGAGAGGCGGGGGAAGGGGATTGCGGACATGTGGCAACTTCATCGAAAGCCCTGACATTTGCATTTGCCTGCCATATTTGTAAATGAAATTGCCAAAAGCTCCACAAGAGCTGCCCGAACTTCAAATTAGTTTGCGCCAAAAAGCAGTTTCGACCCCAGCAAAAGGATAAGGATTAAGCTATAGGTGGGAATTCTCCCGTGCGACATGTGTTGTCCTCATAAAACTGTCTCCAAAATGACTTTACAGCTTAATGTGGCAGCAACTGGGGAGCTGTAGCAGTTGCAGCGACATCAATCACATTGCAACTGCCACAAAATATAAACACGTCAAACAAAGCCGCACACCGTGCAACATGCAATGTGCCCCACAGCGCGGCGAGGACGGGACAGCTCCTTCAATGCCGCCCAGACAGCAGAGCGAACGATGCGCGTCCCATTAGGCAGACCCGGGGCATTAGTTTTGGCCGCAAAGTGAAAAGTTTTTGCCACCAAAATTGGCATTGGCAGCTGTCTAAACGTCTCGCGCACTTTTCGCGACAGGCTTCACGGCTTCATTCCCCGAAAATCGAAGCCCGAAGAAGACCTCAAAACGGACTGGCCAATACGTTGCAAATGTCCACTTACGAGTGGCGCGACAGCCATGTGGCACGTAGCTGTGGCAATGTCTAGGCTAATTTGATATACTTCAGTGAGCCGGAGTCACATTTTGATGGCTAGAGTTCTGAAGAGAAGTGAAGGGGAAAAGCTAACAAGTCACAAAATTATTTCTATTCCCATTGGAATATTAAATAAGTGTGTTTTTTCATTAGCTCAATATTCAGTTGCGTATTTATTTAAAGTTTTTCTAAAGGCTTCTAGGCTGCGTCTTGTTTAAAATGAAAAAAATAACTATATTTATTTCCATATTTAAATTATCTATTCCATCGATTCATATTGAATCAATCTTTTTAATGCAATTATTATGTCGATTACAATATAATAAATATATAAGCTCAATAACGTAATGCACATACAAAAATCCACTTTATCAATCTGTGCTGAGAAATCTACCATTATATTTATTCAACTAAATAAGCAATGCCTATCCATCGAATATATTTATATAAAATATGCGATAGTTAATAAAATCAATGTTACGATAATACAAATATATCATATATCGGATTATTATACCGGTAATAATCTATGATTATATGAAATTACGAGCTAACAAGACTAATCCACGGATTTTCTGAAAGCCCCTCTCTTACTTTCTATTCTAATCTTAAACAATCTCATATTAATTTGAGGCAACATAGCGAATATAATAATACAGCGATCATATGTATTAAAATAGAAAATAAACTGTAAAATCTTATGTAAGGTCCGCAGTTTTTTTTAACATTTTTATATACCTATTTTAGCATGCGATAATCCATTCGCTCAGACCAACAACTCAAAATTCAGTCTCTCAACGCAGTCCGTAATATCGATTTTGTATTTACAATTCCAACATTGATAGATACTGTGTTTTACGGTCTTTGCATAAACAAAATGAATCTATCCATAAGACAATGACGGATTCCACAAACCGAGATATCGAGTGAAAACTAGTTAAATTGCTCTATCTTATTTTACCTTAAAAAAAAATTATGTTAATCAAAATATCAATCTTTAAAGGGAACACCTGACCTGTTGTTAATGAAATACAACTTCTCGAATAATTTAAGCGGATTTTGGACCCAATTCAGATAAAGAATCTTAATTAAATCTTCAGCAGTCGCCGCAAACAATTATTACTAAAAAGCCTGTATTCTAGCTATTTATATACGTTCTATTCAATTCAGTTGTCAGCTTCTCAATTAGCCGGGGCCAACAAAGCGGCAACTAACAAATTCCACTAATAAGACATCAAAGGTATCTCATTCAAATATTAGATGCAACAGGGTATTATGGGCATTTTTAATGACAGTTTCATATCGCACATTTACACTGCCCCATTGCATGACAGCTGCAGATATAACAACAATAAAAATTGCTATTTTAGCTCCACGCAGGGTAGTCCCTATGTAATTAAATAAGAAGAAAAAAAAATAAATCAAAATTATCAAAATGCAAACACTTTGCGCTCTAATTACACAGGCTGCAAAAACAACAAACACGACGACAACAAAAGCAACAACAATTTCCAGCAGAGTTAATAAAATTGGCGACATTTTCACTTGGTGGGCGTTTCGAGTTTTCAGTGGTTGCCATTGCGATGCACGTAATGCCCTCAAATACATATAATTGCCACAACAACAGCTCAGATCTGATATGTACACACACACACATATATATTTCTGATATATTTATATTTATGTCTGGTATATAGTCGCGTCTGGCCTATAGAGAAATAGCTCGCGTGAATTTGCCAAAGTTTAGAGCTTCATTGCGCGGCGTTTTTTGCCATAGTTGATGAAAATGTCGCGACACGAACTTGGCCAGCGGCTAATTGCAGCTAGCAGCGAGAACTGCAACTGCACCTGCTGGCGGGCGTGGCAACGCCTCCCAATTGAGCTATTCGAATGGCTGCAATCGCGTAGGTTGCACTTTTGTATACCCCTTAAGTGTTGCGATGTGAAAGGGCGTGCGAATAGAATAGATGGCGAAAACAAGGCAATGTCAGTTGTGTTTCATTAAGATAAAGACTTGAACCTTCATAAATTTAATAATAATAAATTGATATATATATTGATATTGATCCAATAGTCTAACACGTATGATACATGCACAAAGGATGAATAAGAAAATAAAGAAGAATTGAACAAATATTCTAAACACTTCTCTTAGTTGTTTGAATTATGATTGTGCCTAGTTTAAGGGTAGCTCATAAAGCAGCGCAAATCAATGCAAACAGTAATTTCATGAGAGATGAATGAAGAATAGACTAACTTTTAAAGCAATGATACATCTGCGAGTGCAAAATGCTCTAGGAAAACTAGTTTCAATTTCCTCGGCATTTCTCTTTGTAATTTCATCACCTGTTGGGCAACTTTAGTAAATCTTTTTAGCTCACGAGCTATTTACAGGGTATTCATATAGCTAAACAACATAGTCGGCTGTTGTTTGATTGCATCTTTTGTCGCATGTGGCAGTTGCCGGCGGCACCACCCAGGCCATGTAATTTGCCATTGACAGGTTTTTGGTTGCCATTCAACGTGATGGCGTCCAGGGCATTCGGTGCCCATATCCGGATCGCGTGCTGCATGTCAACGCGTGTGTTCGCCCGGCCTCTGCCATGCAATTGTCGAAGTTTTCCATTCTGTGAGTGTGGCCAGAGTAAAGCTAAAGATGGCGTTTCTTCAATATTCGAGGAGCGTGCAGTGTGGCCATCAAATGCCGGCAACGCCTTATGATTAATTGCAATGCATGGCAACCGCATGGCAAGTGCATGGCAAATGGTCGGCAATGATTGGTTCCTGGTAAAGAACGGCGCACGGACATGACATGCCTGGAAGCTGGCAACTGGACCTGGGTGCGCTTCCAGGAAGCGCACCTGAAGCTGCCAGACAAATCAGCGTCGCAGCAGCCCCATTGATTTCATTATTATCTTATATTTTATTTATTATTATATTTTTTTATTCAATTTTTTTTTTTGCTGATAGCATCAAGCACGTTGCACACAGCGCGTTTTTTCTTACACCTTTGACTGAGCCTCCGCTGCCAGCTTGTCTATTGTTTTGGCCTTTTTATTTTCATTTTGTGTCAACTTGTTGTCCTTTCTCAAAATGCTCTTCGATATAAATCGCATTAATCACAGGCAGCCAATACAATGGGCCCTGGTCGCAAGGTGTGAGCCTGAGGTTTTGACAGCAACAATGACAGAAGGTTTTATTTTAGATTTGATTGCAACCTGTTTTTGGTTGCTAGTTCAAAGGAACCTCCCCTCCTCTCTCCTCTCTTTGCCATCTCTCTTCCGACATTGTGTCTGGGCCTCTATTGTTTGCCACTTTCCCAGCGTTGACTTTCAGCACAAAAATGCTCAATCAGAGTGGGTGGCGCGAGTTCTGAGTGTCACAAATATTGTATTTAATTTAATTGAATGAATTTATATTTAAGATTAGTTTTTTGCAATACTTTTCTTTGTAGCTAAAAGAGTTTCTTACTTGATATATATAATTTTTTATTTCATTCATTTTGCAGCTGGTCCTGTTTCTGATGCCGGTTCAGATTCTTTGAACTAGCCGTTTGGCCGTTTTGTTTAGCTTGTTAATTGCCGCATTTGCCGCTAGTTTGAGCTCATAAATTTTGACAGCAAACGGTTTGAATCACATTGGATTCAGCCACAGGATGCGGCATCGTTAATCTTGACGTTGCATTTCATGTGGCAATTACCGAGTCTCCGTCGCCTCCTCCAACGCCTGGCCGGAAACTGTCAGCCTCGAGCCACCCCAGCGTTCTGGTACCTTAAAAACAAATGTATCTCAGCATCTGCAAAATGCAGCTCCATCTTCTACTTCAACTCCAATTGCAACTCCGTCTCCATTTGCATCTCTATCTGAGCAGCCGCAACACCTGTGGGCGTGCATCATCAGCAATTTTAGCATATTATCAACGCATCTGTGAGCCGACAAAGTGTTTTCAACGCTTTCAGTAGTGCTCCTTTGCTGATGCTGCTTCTTCTTTCCAGACTAGTTGCTGCCCCGCATTGGGCGTTGCCCAGCTGGAAGCTGGAAGATGCCGCACACACAAGCCGCAGTCGCAGCCGCAATCGCAGCCGCAGCCGTAGCTAAAGTTCGATATGTACACTGCGCAAAATTAAGGTTCAGCAACATTTGGCTCAAAATAGATTTCGTTTCCTTAAGTGTATATATATACATATATAGAAACCATACAATCCGTATGGTTCATGTTCATTCATCTATACACATCATGTACATATATATATATATATATATATATATAAAATGTACGAATATATATTTTAAAACATATCAAGACAGTATAATTTATTTCAATAATCTACTATCTTTTAGATATTGTATAGATCTATTTGTAGCTACGACCGAAAAACGGCTCAAAATGTAGTTCTAAATAAAGTGTTAAATCTTTATGAAATCTTCTTCAGTTCCGTGCTCTGCACAATTATTAACATAACTATGACTTCCCATCAATATCAATCTATAAATCATATGAGTTTCTTCAACTCTTTGCTCTCCCGCTTTTCTCTCAGTGTAGCTGATGCGCTCGCGATTTCGCTTCGATTAATTTTCGCATTAAGCCCGGCCACAGCTCCGCCCTGTTTTCTTTCATATAAATATATATATATATATATACTTTTTGATTTAGTTGTGGGCGCGGTAATGAAATCAAATTAGGCAAGTGTGCGGCATGCCACAAGTGCCGCAAGTGCAACGAGTTGCAACGAAAAGCTTGCGTTCAGTTCCAGTTCCAGTTCAAGTTCGGAGCAGCTGTTAATTGATTTGGCATGGAATGCAGAGCGCACGCCGGGCTCAAGGATAATTGGGTACGAGGCTGTGGCCCGGCCAGATGGGCTGACTTTTGAGGGCGTATTGTCCTTGACTGTAGAGACACAACAACAACAACACACATACACACACACACTCGCACACACACCTGCAAGCTCAAGGCTAATCATAAAACTCAATTGTTTGCAATTATGTGAAGTTTTTCTTCAGTTTATTTTTTTGTTTTTCTTTCTGCGCAAAGGATTAGAGCATGGAATGAAAAACAATTTGCCATGCATATGAAGGGCCTGCTGGGGGGCAATGGCAGGGTGCCGGGAGGGAGTTCTGGTATACGCACATGTTGCTACTTTTCTGTGCAGCAATAAAATTGATATATCTAGTCTATGCAATATGTTTGCCACACGGCGCACACACACACACATGCGTACGTATCCTTTTGCGGCTTAGTTGCCGCATATTTTCCGAATTTTCCTTTGGCTGTTGCTGTTGTTTTTCCGACGCGCTTATTGGCCATTTAGCGCACGTAAGCGGAAAAAAAAATAGTTCAATTTTGTAATATATAAAAACTAATGGCACAAAATAACAACAACAACAACCAGGACAACAACAAATTGAGTCCAATCTGCGGCCTGCGACTTTGGCCATAATCCTGTCAAAGCGTAAACAAAAATTTCAGCTATTGAACAATTTCAGCCTTCTTCTTCTGTTTTTTTCTGGGGATTGGCTGTTGGGATTGAATTGCGAGAGTGTCCAATTGGATGTATACCTATCCTGCGAGCCGCAGCTTGTGCCACACATGCGATTGCAACAGATTGCGGCATGCGTTGCCAATGTAAACAGATTTTGATTTTAGCGCAAAAACAAAATACCAAAATATATCAATGCGATTTGTTAGTTACATGCATATGCAAACAGATATAAGTTGGCATTAATACAAATTGCTTAACCAAAAAGTTCAGACTAAGCCGGAAACTTTACTTGAGGAGAGAGCTGAAGAGAGGAGCTCGAACCCCCTTGAAGACAATATCTATATATCTATTTTCTTTTAATTGTAATTATAAACTTTTATATTAATATCTTTGTTATCCAATCAAATTGTTGAATATCTTATTAGCTTAAAAGCTTTTAGTACCTCTTTGTTTTTATTTTATTTTAGTTTCTTTTTGTTTTTCTTCGCCCAAAAAAACTAAAATACGTGAATTAATCTAAAACCGCGCCCATTTGAACGTGATTAAATGAAACAAGTTCAATTTTTCAAATAGCCAGCAAACAGAAAATGCTCTTAAAAAAAGGCGCAGGAGTTGCGTTTTGGTAAGGGTATCGGGAACGGGAAATGGGAAATGGGCATGGCCACGAAATATGGTGGCCTATGCAAATGAGTTGTCGGTCGTCAGGAAACAAATCATTGAAAAATTGTCACCGAACTTGCGACTCGCAATGCAAACAAAAACAAACAAACCAATGGAGGGAGCTGCCCTGCCCTACCCGATTGCCTACCCTCGCCCCAGCCCCAGCCCCTGCTGCTGCTGCTGCTACTGCTGTTGCCCGGCGACACCTACCCCCTGGCAAGGCCTGGGTCTGGGCCAGGTCCTGTCTCCGAGTCCTGCGGCCATTAGTCGCAACCACGAATCGCATGCAAATGAAACCGCAGCCGCTAAAGGAGACAAAACGAACAAGCGGGCGGGGGTAGGGGTTTACAGAGAGAAAAAATATGTTACTCCTACTTTAGAAATATCACTTTTTTTTTAAATAAGGAGAGAAAGGAGCAGACAGACCAGATCACACTCAGAGAAAGACGTTTCTCCCAGTTTAGTGATTCGATTTTTTTTTAAATTATATGTTTTAGAAAATATTCGAATTATCAATTAGTTAACTAAAAGGTTAAAATAATATTAGTTTTAGGAATTTTCATTTTAAATTGAGAAAAAAACATTAATTTTAAAGATTATCGTAAACAATAGATATAATAAATTTTTTTGATATTCTTAGGTACAAAACTATCTTAATTTTTCCAAAAATATTGAATTTTAGAAGAGAAAAACATATTTCTAAAAGGCTTAATTCATGACCAATGAAAGAGAATTTCTTCTTGTCTAGGCGAAACAGGGCTCATTTTTTTCTGAGTGTACATTTGGGGTAGGGCGCCGCGCATCCTGTGCCCAGGACAAGCGTCGGGGCGCAGCTGACGAATTGTGAAAAAAAAACAAAAGTATATATATATATATATATGCGTATATAAAGATGGCTGTGTCCTCGGGCAGCCTGGGATCGACTTCTGCTATAATTTTCTGCTGCGTTCACACGCCATCGTCGCATTTTTTTTTCTTTCACTCTGCGTATTTTCATTTTGTTGTTGTTGTTGCTTCTTTTGAGTAAACATTTAAATTAAAAACATTTAAATATGCAGGGTGTGTGTGCTGTGTGTGTGTGTGCGTGTGTGGGTTGCGCTGATATTCAATTATGATATTATTCAATTGAAGGGCGCGACAGTTTTTCAGATAAACGTCGTGAGTTGTGGAATTGCCTTTTTTTAGGTGTCTGAACCCAAAAATGTTGCAAGAACATTTTATTAAAAGTCGAGATGTTTATGGTTAAGTTTACAATAAATAGAATACTAAAACTTATTAAAAATATACACAAAACTTTAATAAGTGGATATCTCATTCATGACTCAAAATTAAATTATGTAAGTCTGAGACTTTTCGAGATTCTGAGAAAGAAAACGTTAATATACATATGAATGGAAATGGAACCTTACCTTAATTAAAAACATATATATAAAGTCTTGAAAATTATTAATTCTTTAAAATTCTTCCTGACAATCTTTCCACATGATAAACAGCTCATTTTTCCTGCACTTTCCACTCAACGCGCAGATAGACTCAACTCAAATCAACTCCGCACAAAACTCACTCAAAGCGTGGAACGTGGTGGGCAACAAGTGAAACAGCGCGCAACGCGTGGCAATGGAACAAGGCAAACAAAAAATCACTCATGCACTCAGGGCAGAAAAAAATATTTGTAAATAGCCGACGAAATGTACAAAACACACCCCCTCCCAGCACACACACAAACACTCAGGGGCACACACACACGCGCACAAAAGCAACAACAACTAAACAGACCAACTGTCAACAGCCGAAAAAACAAAATGACGAATTTATGAACTTGTTTGCGCTCGCCAGAGTGAGACGAAACGAGTCGCACTCTGCCACGCGCTCAATTGCCCTGGCCACTCCGAACGCGCTCAGCGCTAGCAGCCATCTCGCTTGCACGCATGTCTGAGCGTTAGACTGACGCGCGCGCGCCTCAGCTGAGAGTGTATGGGAATTTTGTGTTCGTATTGGAAAACTGAAAATGAGCATGAGCTATGTGTCGACGACGTCGCTGTTCGCTGCCGCTGCATTGGAATGCTGCACATGCAGGCATATTGCCGACTCGCTCGCACGCCCATTGCTCGGAGAAGTTGTTTTTGTTGCTGCTGCGCTGCCTGCCTGTCCGTCTCTTGCGGTTAACCGCTTTACGTTGCGTGTGAAGCTTACGTGAGCGCTTTCCCACAAAACTTTTTGGCGCTTTTGCGCGAGCTGCGTAAAATTGCGGCGCCCAGTGCTGTCAGGTATTTTGCGCTAGCCGCGCAGAGCCGGACAACTAGACAGCAGCAACAATAGTAACAGCAACAACAGCAACAGCAAGTGCCTTAGACTCAGCCGCTCACACGTTAGTTCGTTAAGTTGTTTGTCGTAACGCTTCACGTAAGGGCGTTACGTGGTGTTGAAAACTTTTCGCCGTAAGAGATCGTCAGCTGTCCGTGCTGTGGCAGGGGCAGGGGCAGGGCGCAGGGGCTCGCACTCGCACTCGCACTTCGGCTTGTTGCGAATGCGTTTACATGGCAAAAAGCAAATCGCAGCCGCCACAAATTCATTCAATGGTCAGCTGTGCGACTGTAAAGCGGTTTTCACGGCAAAACGCAAAAAATCCGAAAACGCCAAAAAAAATAATAACAAAAAATATATCGCGTAACGCGCGCTTCAATCAAACAACAAATTTAACGTAACTTTGACGCAGTATTGCGCTGGTGTGAAATGTGTTAATTACAAGTTTTTCAATTTATACAACAAGGAAAATTTAGTTGAAAAATTAGAAACAAATAAAAATGCTTTTAAGCAATCAGCCGGCAAATGCCAAGCCACAGCCACAGCCGCCGTCGCCAACAGCGCCGCAAAGTTTCAAAGCCAAGTTGCAGCAACAAATCGCAACAGCAGCAGCTGCAGCTGCCGCAGCGGCAGCAGCAACAACTATTGTCAATGGCCACAGCAACAACAACAACAACAACAACAATCATCATCAACAGCAACTTCATCATCACCATCATCTGAACAATCATCATCAGCATAATATTTCCTTTGCCACGGATTTCTCAATTGCCGCGATTATGGCGCGCGGCGGAAACGCCTCGAGCAGCCGCGAGCCATCCGAAAGGAGTCTGAGTGAGTAGCAAAAGTAATTGAGACCTGCCAACTAGAGACTCCACAGACTCTAGCTGCATCTATATATAATCAAAGATATATATATATATATATCTGCTTATTACAAGTTCTAAAACAGACAGAACTTAATGCGCAAGAGACCTGCTCTGTGTTCTCTTGACATTGCCAAGAGATCGAAGCGAATATTAGAGACTACATTTGAATGAACCATAGGAAAACGCCGGTTCAAATTCCAGTCAGAGGGCATGCCAGGCGTAGAGTAGGCTATTTATGAGTCAGGCTCTTTGCTTTTATTAAAAAAATAATTAATTATATTATCAAATATATAAAGGGATATTGAAAGACATTTCTGAATAAAGAAAATGCTGGTTCAAATTCCAGTCAGAAGGTTGACATACACCATACACATACACCATTTGAGTCTTAATATTATCAAATATTATTAATATCTTAGGCGTAGATATCTTGATAGATATCTATGAGAGATTAGATAATTATCAATAAAGAAAATGCTGGTTCAACTCCCAGTTAACAAGATGGCAAGGCGTAGACTAGATCTATTCATAGGTTGGTTAATTTATTTAACTTAAAAAGTATTATTGTTCATAATATTATCAAAAAAATACAAAGATATGTAATTACGGGGATTGTTTCTAAAACAAAGTCCTACTTTCAGGGCATAAATATGCAACTCGTAGAGGACAGCTATTTATAAATTAGTTTATTTTAGTTTCAAAATGGAAGTTCAAGATTTCAGAAGAAAGTGAATCTCAGCATTAACTTATTCACAAATTCCTAAAAAAATCCCTTATTATATTACATCCTAATTGAATTTGTGGCAGTTGCTGAAGACTCTCAAATTGTCATAAATTGTCGTTCTAGACTCTAGTATATTAAGAATCAGAACTTAGTTCTTTAAAATTGATAATACATTTGCTCTAGAAGTGATTCTTAAAAAATAACAAATCAATTAAATTAAATTAAAAATATATAAAACTTGCTGGAATTGGATAGCAAATACTTAAAATAATCGTAAGACAAATTTTCTTAATGAAAAAATGTTCTTAAAAAAAAAATTTACTCGATTAAAAGCTTGCTTAGAAAATTTTAATCTTGGATGAGAGTATAGAATTATTTGTCCTTAATTAGAGTAGAGCAGAACGCTTACTTAGCATTTTAATAAGTAATTTTTAAGACAGATTTTATAATAATACAACCCATAGAAGTTCGTAAGACAAAAAATACAAAACTTAATTACGTTAAGCAAAAAATTCCAATCGAAAATCCGGTAAAACTAATTTTTTAGCTGCTTCATAACTGATTTCTTTTTATTGCCATTTCAACGATTTCGAAGGTGTGAAAAGACTTTTCGGAAATTAAATTTATGTAGCCGTTTTTTATGAGACTTTTGTTGAAGTCAAAAGCTGCATAAAATAAATATTTAAATGATTATGAACATTTGCAAAAGAACAATTTACGGCTTAGAGAAGATATATAATTTCGAAAAATTAATCTTGAATACTATTTGGCATGCGATAAATGCCGTTATCTATAATCAAATTAATTCAGTTAATAAAAAATCAACAACTGTCTGTCTACAGAGAAAGAGCTTGTATTGAAACTCTATTTTATATTAAAATTTGTTATAAGATGGTTAAGTTTTGTAAGAGCTAACAATATAAAGTGAAAAATGTTGTAAAATAGTCAAATAGTCAAAAGGAAAAGAGTTCGCTTCAGCTTTGGGCAAACGCCTATGTCATTTATTATTACTGTTTTTTGTTTATTGAATAACAAATTCAATAATCACATATAACAATATGAATTTGAATCAGAATTTGAAACAAGAAGCTCAGCCACGCAGTAGACTTCAGCTTCGCTAAGCACACTTTAGTGATTTTTTATACAAGCTTTGAGCTGGAATTGTTTTAAAATCCAGCTTAGATAAAAATTGTAGCTTTTCCGCTTTTAGGGATTTGGTTATTCGTTAAAAGCCAGTCAGTCAGTCTGTCAGTATAAATTATTTTATATACATAAAGTTAATTAAAGAACTAAATATATATATTTTAATTAAATATGGCTAAGGAGATTGTTGGCGTTAAAATGTCACCATAATTGTTATTAAGATATAAATAGTTATTTTTTTATATATAATACTCAGAATTTGGCTTCAGATATACTTGGCCAATATTCAAGAAAAATTATGAGGAGCATATTTCACAAAGGGATTTACCTAATTAATATACTCAAAAAAGACTCAATACAAAATAGACAACACTTAAATAACTTAATTGAAGTATCGAGATTATGTATTTCAATATAAAAGTTAATATAAAGAATAGAGACTATTATTTAACTATGGAATAATTGTCGATTAGTAAAGAGAAAAATATATGGAATATATATATGAAAATACATACATTTCATTAAAAATATGTATGTAAATTGATATTAAATATTTTACCATTATAATAACTATATTAAACTTTATTCATTATACGCTTATACGTAAAATACCTGTCATGTTATTGCCAAAACTGTTAGCCAAATAAAATATTAAAAAAACTAATAATAGCAATAATTATATTATTAGCTAATGATTATATTTATATATTAGTTAGTGCTAATAGTGGTAGCCTATAAATTAGTTAATGATTATGTTTAAAGCTATCCGAGACTGAGGATTTCTTTAGTTGAGTTTAGCTACTGTTACTACGCCCTCTGACTCCCACTTGGCCGTGCTTGCAGCTAAATGTTACACACTTGCACATTAAAGTATTGTCTGTGTGTGTGTGTGTGTGGTGTATTTTTTTCATCCCATAAATTGCATATTAATGACAATGCAACGTTGATGACTTGATAATTGCGGCAAATGCGCGGGCAATAAAATAATCAAAGCCTATTTGAATGCAAGCTGGCAATAGCGGGCTGGGGTTGGGGGGTGGCCAGTTGACAGAGATGGGGCGTGGCAGTGTGTGCTGCATGACATGACGAGCACGCACACTCAAACACACACACTGACACACACACACGTAAATGTGTATGTAGATATTTATCGATTTATATGCATGCGCAAAACTATTTAGATGCCATAATTGGCCCCCGCCTACCGACCGCTCTGCCAACATTTGTTGAAACAATGAGAAAATCCGTGCAACAACAAAAACAATAAAAGCGGACAGCACAAATTAACATATGAAATTGCATTTGGGAGCGCTGAAAATAATTGAATTTTTGTTCGGCTATCTGCAAATTGCATCTGTGCGTCAGCATTTGTGTTGCATGCAACATGTTGTTGCCGCCTGCCAACTTGACAACTCTCTTTAAATGGCCTGTCTTTCTCTCTCTCGCTCTCTCGCGCTCTCTGTCAGGTCCCTTGTCTGTGGAGCGCTACTCGACGCAGGATGCGGACGATGATGTTGACGTTGACGTTGACGTGGTTGACTGCAGCGACAGCGAAACGCCAACGGCAGCAGCAGCAGCTGCTGCAGCAGCGGCGGCGGCGGCGACGGCAGCGGCGACAGCAGCAGCAGCAGCAGCCGCTCAGCAGCATGCGCGTCATGCATTGCGTGTTGCACAACAACAGCAGCAGCAACAACAACAACAACAGCAGCAGCAGCAGCAGCAGCAGCAGCGACAGCAGCCGCATGCAACAGCCAACAAGCAGCGGCAACAACACAACAACAACAACAACAATCACAGCAAATCGAGCAGCCATCGAGGGCGTGCCACGGCCACACCAAGTGCCGCCGCTGTGGCAGGCAGCACGCCCTCGCCCCCGCCCCCGTCTCGCGGCGCGCACAGCCCCAGCGAAGATGAGCGCCTGTCGCCGGAGGAGCCCGCGCAGGTACGAACCAAACGCCACAAAGTTAGCACAAAACCAATTCGCGACGCACCTATGAAAAATGCATTTCCAACTAACACCCCTCCACCACCCCCCTACAATTCCGCTCTCCTCTCTTTGCCACACAGCTGCCGACGCCGAAAATTCTTGGCACATGCAACTGCGATGATCTCATGCCCGTGCAATGCCATCTGGAGACTAAGGAGCTGTGGGATAAATTTCACGAGCTCGGCACCGAAATGATCATCACCAAAACGGGCAGGTGAGCATATCTAAGGGGTAAAACCCCATAAAGACTGTCACACATAACCAGGCAGGTGTCTGGGAGAGAAAGCCATTAGAAGCTGGGTTTTAAAAGAAGTTTTTAGCTTGTGCTAAACTTATCATAGAAACTTGTTCGCCTTCTGGGAGTATAAAACGACATATTGTCTGATCTGTTAGCAACAACTTTTTCTTCATTTTTAACTCATAGCTATTAAGAAACTCCAATTTGATGTTGTAATATTAAGAATTCATACACCAATCTTTATCTGTCTATCTTACTCTCTGCCTCTGTATCTTACCCTTCTTCATCTCTTTCTTTTTCTGTCTGCATTTTATCTCTTATCATATCTCTATCTCTCTCGCATTCTAATCATATCTATCTTTCTGCTATTTTCTCACACACTTAATGTTTCATTCAGCAGAACATATTAGATTTTCATTCCCTTTTGACCCCAATCCGTAAAAGTTTCTCAGACTCTTCAGTGTCATTAAGAATATTCATTCCTGCATTTATTAATGTGCGTCTCTTTCTTTCACTGCTTATTTTCCTTAATTTTTCTTTTCGCTTCGTGCCACATTCGCAAACGTTTCACTGGCTGCAGCACCGTTTAGCCTACAATTCGCAATCAACTCAGCTACTCGTCTTTGTGTCATTCTCTGTCTTTAGCTAATCTCTCATTTCGTTTAAGTTTCCAATTAGCTGCCTTCAGGCACATGTCGCCAGTGGCATAAAAACAATTCCAGCCCATCAATCGACGCTAATCAGACACTCGAAAGCGCCGTCACAAAAAAAAAACGAGAAGAAATAACAAAAACTCATCCTGAACTCAAACGCAAAACTTGAACAATCAATAAACTCGCAAACGCCTTTCACTCACTGGCCAGGGGGCGTGTCGGGGCGATGTATAAAACACAAGTGTTCACATTTACATTCACATTCCCATTTACATTCACGACATTCGAGCGGCTCGTTTGAGAGTTAACTGCAAAATATCAGCAGCTTTTTGGTTAGTTTCTCATTACAAATGCCGCCACCTCCTCCTACCACACCTACCTGACCCCCCTCCCCCTTGTACACTTCAGCCTGTTCCTGCCCCTAAAATTGATTGACAAGGCATCGAAATAATGTGCCGTCGATTTTCGATTTTCGATTAGCAAAAGGCCAAGCCCAAAAAAAAGAGAAGGAAAAAGACGGACAAGAAATAAAGAAAAAGGAGAAGTCAAAAGCAGAGGCAGCCAAACTGGCGGCCGTTTCTTGTCAGCTGTTTTGCAGCTAAAACTCACACACAGGCACACACACACTCACACAGGCACACACACACACACACAGTTGGCGTTTGCTTAAACGACTTTTCATTCGCAACTCAACAAAGTCGACTTCAAAAATTATTGCTTGACGATATTCGTGCGAATGTCGTATAAAATGCGAAATTCGAATGAATAGCATTAGCAGCAGGTAAATGCTCGACTACAGCATACCCTTTATGTTTACTTTACAATAAGAGCATGTCTTTAAATTACTTTTAGCTTCTTTAAATAAATTTCCATATTTCTCGATTGTTTAATTTGCGAATGATCAGTAATAGCACGACGTTGATCGAATGAACATACCCTGTATTGTTACTTTGTAAATAAAAGCTTATCCTTAAAATTGCCAAAATTTCCAAAAATATAATTGAATATTGCCAGATTAGTCAGAATGCGAATGAATTAGAGCAACAAACAGTTGATCGACTACTGCATACCCTGTATTAATGCTTAAAATCAACTCAATGCAAGTCTATTCCAACTTTCTTGATAAATTTCAAAGTAGATAAGAAAAGCAGCACGAGTCAAACATACCCTGTACTGTTAATGTTTATTGAATTTTTCAATATAATTAAAAATCGAAGGCCAGTTGAATAAATGAAAATAATATTGAGTAATATTGAGTAATATAAAGACTTACCTGCATAATTATATAAGTTCAAGCGAACTTATCGAAATATGTCGGATGAAGCTGTAAGAAGAAAGCAATTGTTTTGGATAGTTTAGTTTCATATTACGATTCATGGATATAGACGAGTTAAGGAAAGAACTGAACAACTATTTTTACGTTCTGCATGATTATGGTTCTCATTAAGTATGCACAATTGTATTATGCAAATTGTTGGCCATTTTCAATGTGCATAGGGTATACATAGGTCAAAGGAGAGTTGTGCAACAGTCTAGCATGCGGAAGTAGTTGTTTTAGAAAATAAATCTATAATTATAACATACTGCAATGGGATGTGAAATACTAAAACAGATACGTGTATATACCCCTCTGCTGAAATTTGATTTACAGGGTATGCATGTATGTAACATACATTTCAGCCGCGTTGCGTTTGTTGCTTTTCGAGGCTCAGTTCTTATGCTGATGACATGCGAAATGCGCATTAGTCGCTAGCTGGTAGTTAGGAGCTGAATATGCTTTCTTCTTTTGCTTTTTCTTCTCGTTTTTTTCAGTATTTTTTCCGGCTTTCAGTTTGCGTGTATGTGTATTGTGCTTGGCAACTTTTGTTTGTTTGGGATTGTTGTGGTGTTAACCCCTTTTCACCGTGCTGGTACCTGGCAGAGGACATCCGCCCCCTGTCGCCCTGACCACCTGCCCAAACTCTGTGCGCATTTGCGACACATTAACAAATTTACTCCTTTCGCTGGTTTGCCATTCGTCCTGACTGGCAGTCAGAGCTCCTGACAGCGCCACAAAGTATAAATTGCAATGTAATAGCTGCCGATTGTCGCGCTAACAACACATTTGCATGTCCTTTGGCTTTACGAATTGTGTTTTGTTTTGTTTTTTGTATTTTTTTGTATTCGACTGCGACTCCTGTCGCCGTCTATAGCTGCTCTGCCCTGTAATTAGCACAAAAGGACCCCAATGCCGCTTTGTTTATTTACATTTGTGCGGGCTGGCCAAAGCGCCAAGGCATTACCCCTTGCCTGATATGCATCTATGTCAGCACATCGTTTAGCTGCCAGCAGCCGCTGCGAAATACCCTTCACAATTGCAGGCTCTGTTTTGTTTGAGTGATATCTTTTAAATTGCTTAAATATATGCCAAATCGAGTTGGATATATCGTGACACGAAACCAACAGCAGCAGCAGCAGCAGCTGTTTTTTGAATGCTTTCAAGCTGTGTTAATTACGGAAGCTAATAATATATTTTAGAGAAAAATATTTAATGTGCCCTGCCCTGTAAGTTTTGTCAGCGGGTTCTATATTTAACATGAAGATAGCGTGGCGTTTTTGCGTGTGCCATAAATCTTTATATATTAATTCGTGGCACAAAAAGACTTTATTTGGTTTTTATCAAAATGTCTTTGTAAGCTGCTGATAAAATTTACAAGCCACGTTCAATGCATTAGAATAATACGCAATTTTTTTTTCATAAAGAACTTAATTTAGTTTTATTCGTATTTTAACCGGCCGTCACTCAACAACTGCTCCTAAACCCAAACAACTCGCAAGTATTGCCAAAACATGTAAATGCGCAGGGCACATCAAAAGTGAGCAGCAATATGAAGCACAACGCAACCAAAGTCGAAAAGTGTCTGGCAAAATGATTTATGATTTATGAGCAGGACCAAGAAAGAAAAAGGATCGAACTGGCCTTTATAGAGACTTTTACCTGTTGCCAGGGATCGGGCGAATTGTTCGAGCTCTTGTTGCGGTCATTGAGTTAAAATGTCACGTGGTTTTTGTGGATTTTGTCACGCTGTCAGCGGTTAACAAACACCAGCGGCAATTGGCGGTTGCAATGAGAGAGAGAAAAACTAGCAGGCGGCCTAATTGTCTCGGCCAAGCAGCGGGCGGCAGACCCAAAGGCCCAGAGTTAGATCAGATGAGCGGAGTACGAGAGGTACGAGAGGTACGGCCGGCAGCGGGTATTCAAGAAATGTTTGTCAATATTTTAGCGACAACTCTTCACGCCTGTTAGGTAATTGTTTTTATTCTCCGCAGTTTTGGTTCCGCACAGTTCAAGCCGTGCGGACAGTAGCCCCTCGGCCAAGGCGCGTAGCAATTGCAATTTTCATGCTATTCTGCAGCGTACACACACCAAAAATGTGGCTACAAACTCACCTTAAGCTAACCTGGGCGCTCGACAATTTATTAATTTTAAACAATTCTCGTACCACTTCATTAATATTTTATTGTCTGTGGCGGCCTGGCAGCTGAGCTATGTGAGGAAACATTTATCATTCGGCCGAGGACAATAATGAAACAAGTTAATCCCCTACAGAAAGGTGCAGGATCTGTGGCTATTTAGAGTACTCCACACATTTGGATCGGGGGCAGTTTATAGCTTAATATACATTGTGAGAAATTTATAATAATTATAATTGATTAAAATTATAATTATTATATAAGTATAGTATAACAGGTGATTGTTATACGGTTATGCTGTTATACTCTTATACTGTATTAAGTTATGAAGTTATACTGTTGTATTATTCAGATGTTATACTGTCATCATATTATTTCTCTCTATTAGATTGAAAGGAAATTAAAAGTGAATTTAGTTAAGGATTTATTATGATAACTATGAATTTTAAATGTTTTTGAAAAGTTTTCAAAGGTTTTACGCTCAAATTTCTAAGGAAAATTCTAGAATGAAAATAAAAATTGATTATTTTCATATATATGCACATTGATATTCTCATTTTTTAAAGCATTGATGTAAGAACTTATCAAACTCAAACATATATTTTTTTTCATTTATAAAATATACTCACATACAAATTCATTTCTCAGTGTAAAATTGTCAAGTGTTTGTAACTACCAAATTATGAATTAATTAAATAATAAAAGTGAGTGAAAGAGAAATAAATAAGAGGGAGTAAGAGAGATCGAGAGGGACAGAGCTACAAAGAGAGCGCTGTAAATAAGCTGCGCTTCATATATTTTTACAAGCAGCGATAAAGATCGCTCAGTTTTGGTCAGGTTAGCTGCAACTGGGGGTTGCTTTGAGCGCTTGGGAAGAACGGCCAACTAAATTAGCATTTAGTTGCATTTATTAACTCAAAGCTGGCGGCTTAATTTGCTGGAACTAAGGTGTTGATAATTAATTCGTATAGTTCCCGGGGCGGAAGTGCGGATAAGTTGCGGCTCATATGGCCCCAGGCGGTTAGAGAAGAGCCCTCTAATTGGGCGTGAGTGCGAGAGAGAGGGAGAGCGAGAGAAGTGAAGGAGGGGGAGGGGGGGGGGCTACCTTGGCCAAGCCAGCTAATTGAAAGTCTGGACCCCAACGTGTAGGGTATCGCAGCTAACCCTCTATGGCAAATGGTGTGTAAACTTCATAATTGTAACCTTTGGCACCTAAAGCCAACCAGTCTGGGAAATGAGTGAAAGCCATTTCCCTAATTTTCCCATAAACAAATACATAAAATCCACACTTGGACGCATAGAGCAAAATAATAATAATGCAGGGCAAGAGCAAAAAATAATAATAATAAAAAAAAACAAGAACAACAACAAGCAAATACGTGTGTATATAAAACGGTGCCACGCCCACCACACCACAACGTCCGTACAGTGGACGTGGCGTTTTGGGCAGAGCCCGCAGGCGGCAGCAGTTGCCGCTGAGTTGGCTCATAAAAATGTATGTAAATGTTGGGAATATGATTTACGACATTTCCGCTAGTAAAAGAAGGACGGCTGCCGCGGGGGTGAAAATAGGGGGAAAATAGAAAGGAGTGGGCGGCTTTGGGCTTGTATTAGCTGCTGCTGCTGGGCGTGGCAGCGTTGCGTTTGGCATTTTCACACATTTATGGACACATTAGCAAGCTATCAAAAGTGTTTGAAACTCTTCTCAACACTGGCTGTTGATTTCTGCTCGCAATTAGATTTGTGGCCAGAGTTGCCAGCACGTCAGGCTCGAGTGCAGTTGGCAGTAGCAAAGATGGCAACTCCGCGATAAGCTGCCCCCTACAATGGTGCTAATTGTGGCTTGCAACCGGCAACTGCAACTGGCAACTGCCACTGCAATGACAGTTATTAATTGGGCAAATCTACACGTGTGCGTTGGCAACCCTGGCCACAACATGCGTCCAGCATGGCGGCCAAGTGCACCAGACACGCCCACACGCCCACACGCCCACCCGTTACGCGGGCGCAACCAAATGAATCCATCTACAGACATACATATCTGTGTCTATCTGTATCTGCATCTATGTATGTATCTGTATGTAGTCGGCGGGATTTATGGTTGACATTATAACAGAAAATTATTAACAATTAGACGACGTACTGCACGATTTTTATTGGCATAGACAGCTGACGAACGGCTCGGGCTGTGATTTATTGCTTTTATTTGTAATGTGTATTATCTATTTATTTAAGTATAGTTTAATACCAAGCCCTACTCACAGCTAGCATAGCCAAGCCCACCTTAATGCCATAGCTGGCGCTTCATACCAGAAACTTGTTTGTTGCGTTTTCGCTTTCTTGCTTTAAATTAACTCTCAATCACTTGAGCGTGGTTTGATATTACTTTTCATGTCTAATTTAAAAAGACTAAGACTTGTACAATAATATATCCAAACATTAGCTGGGAATTAGAACCCGAATTTTCGTTGTGCAGACTAAAGACTATACCCGAGGTCTACTATTTTCATACTCTCGTAGAGGGCGGAAAACTTTTTTATAAGAGTAGGAATCTTATCGAAACTTGAGATATATGAGTTTTACGATGCTCCTTATATATGAGGAATATATTAATGTATTATTTATTTAGTATTCATGAAGTTAAGCCTAAGACTCAATATTTTCTCCTAAGGCTTTACAAGTTCTGATTGCAATATAGTTCTCCTTGTAACGCACCCAAATATCATTTTTGTAGTTAACCAAAAATTATATTTGTATTTCTATTGTTAATTAGTGGATTATTATGACAAATGTTGCAACATTCATTTACAACTCAACTAAAAGCCACAACCTGCACACACACACGCACACACACACATTCAGATAGGCATAAAAAAACAACAGGGCAACCAGAAGACAAATGACAAAAGAACTGGGCTGGGTCATTAGCGTCATTTACACTTAGCTGGCCACAACTGCGAGTCGAGTCGACTCGAGTTGAGTCGAGTTGAGTTGTTGTGGTTTGTCAGGGTGTTGGGGGTAGGGGATCTTGGGGGTGGCTACTTCGTCGCGGAAATGTGTCAAAAACGTGCTAAAAGTCATAAAATTAAATATGCGTCTTATTTACATACAACCACCGCCGGGCACAATGGCGGGCAATAAAAAAAGGAGCTGGAACAGAAACAGGACACATAAAACTGTAGCGCACTTTTCCACATTTTCTTGGGGCATGCAACATTCTGGTTCTCGTTCATTTGTAGATTTAATTTTCAGCATTTGGCTTTTTGGTCTACTTTTAGGCGCATGTTCCCCACGGTGCGTGTGAGTTTCTCGGGCCCGCTGCGTCAAATCCAACCGCCGGATCGCTATGCCGTCCTGCTGGACATTGTGCCGCTGGACTCGAGACGGTATCGGTATGCGTATCATCGCAGCTCCTGGCTGGTAGCCGGCAAGGCGGATCCGCCGCCTCCGGCACGCATCTATGCGCATCCTGACAGCCCCTTGAGTCCGGAGGCGTTGCGCAAACAAGTCGTCTCCTTTGAGAAGGTGAAGCTGACAAATAACGAAATGGATAAGAGCGGACAGGTAAGCACTACTGCGAGTGTATCAGTGTGGGTCAAAGGTTGACTGCAAAGAACGTCGACGTCAGCAGAGAGAGAGCGAGTGATAAGACAGAGAGAGAGCATTGACACAATGTAAAGCGACAGCTCTACAAATCGATGGTTCACAATAAAAGTTGTGAACATGTTTAAATAGAGGGTGGAATTCCAGAGCGCTGACAAAAGTTAGAGCTCAAAGAAAAGCCAGTCCTGTCACATTATGTATTAGTAGAAAATATAGAAAAAAAGTCTTACATGATTCCTGAGGTTATCGGAAGAGCAAAGATGCTTATTCCTATTCTTTCTTTTTTTTTTAGTTCTATATTTCTAAGGAAGAAAATGCCAATAACAGAAACCTACAGAAATTGAAGAAAGAAGACTGAGATTGAAATCCTCTTTTTGAAAAACGATCTAAAGCGATTCTTCCTATTTTTTTTTAGAAGAAAGCGTCCAATTTGCACAAAACCCGGCAATAATTTTTCTATAGCAAAGAAGTACATCTTGTCGCAGACAACTTATTCGAATTGTTTATTTTGCTGAACACTAAAAATAGTATAGTATGCCTACATTTTAAAGGCAAAGCAAAGAAGCCGCGAAAATTCGTAGCTATTATCAGGCAGCAGTTCCTTAACAATCCTGGCCAAGAAAACATATATGAATAATTTAGGCAAGACAAAATACATAAAAAGCGCGGCGACTGGGCTGCCATTGTTTGCAGGGTTCAGAGAGAGAGAGAGAGAGAGAGAGAGAGAGAGAGAGAGTGCGAGAGAGACAGCGAACGAACCTGTCTTACAGCCGGTATATGCAAATTCCAAAAAATGAATGAAAATTGTTGGCAATTTGGTGGCAAATGCAAAAGCCGCGTCCAAGGCAAGCTTCCCCTATGCCTGCTCCTATAAACCCATACACATATATATGTATATATATATATAGCTATATACCTGCTACTGGCCCTATATCATATATGCCTTGCCATATAACACGGCAAGTGGCGACGCTCTGTTTACGAGGCAGATACTTCTCTTCCTCTTTTTTATCGCCGCCATAAAGGATGCTGGCCCGGAAAAGCGTCAAAACAAACGCCGACTACTTTTTATAGTTGTAAATTTTTTATAAGAACCCGCCGAGGAGTAAAAACCTGAGAAAATATTTGTTTTTTTTTTTTGCAGGTCGTGCTGAATTCAATGCATCGATATCAGCCACGCATCCATTTGGTGCGTCTGAGCCATGGCCAAAGCATACCCGGCAATCCCAAGGAGCTGCAGGATATGGATCATAAAACCTTCGTGTTCCCGGAGACTGTATTCACGGCCGTGACGGCCTATCAGAATCAATTGATTACAAAATTGAAAATCGATTCGAATCCGTTCGCCAAAGGATTTCGCGATTCGTCGCGTCTGACTGATTTTGATAGGTAAGCAAAAAAAAAAAAACAAACAGAACTATTTACAAGATTGCGCGCGGGGGCGGCGTGTTTTGAGTGCTCGTTACGCAACTGCAAATAGTTGTTGACCCCCAGCAATTTTATGAGGCTCGTTTGCTGATTTATGACCTCATTTACGATGAACCTCTGTCGCTTCGGTTAGCCGGAAAAATCGTACAGTAGCCCGAGCAACAGCCGCTGATTAGCGAAAATGTGTGAAAGTCTGCAGCAAATGCAATAGAAAATCTTGGCAACAAAGTCAATTTCAATTAGCGACTGTTTAAAGTGGAGCAGCGGGCATTTGCGGCACAAGATTAAAGAACATTTCCGACAAAATTAAAAACAAAATACATTTGTTACTTGATTACGTTGCAGACATCAAAATTGTAGCCAAGTAGCATACATCTCTTCCTTGGAAGGACTTCCGAAAGAGCCCAGCCTTTTTGGTAGATTAACATTTTTTAAGGAATTTTTATATTTCGCAATTTTTGCTAAAATATTTGTTTATGTTTTTATTTATTTATTCATTTTACTCCTTTTAAAAAGTAGGTATTATAATTTTGTCATGAAATGTGTTACGAAGAGAAGGAGAGCCCATAAAGTAGATAGATTCCAGATCAACATCAACAGGCGAGTTGATGGATCGGATCCGATCAGCAAATTTAATTTTTTTGTAATTTATTTTATTTTATTTTCTGAAAAGCCTTTTGACAAGTCTTTTAACAGATCTAAAATATTTGTTCCTTAAATCCTCTGTTACCCTTTCTTTTAGAATATTTCAATGGTAGGAACTTTGAAAAACTTCACGCTTAGATTTTCTTTTGTAAAATAATTGTTTAACAGTTTTTCAACATTAAATGTCCACTTGCAACTTCAGCCAGCAGCAACATGTTGCATGCAACAAGCGCACAGGTTGCACAGGACTCCCGACAGCCCGCTGCAAAGGGAGCTGCCCTTTTAAAATATAATTTTTTTTTTTGTTTTCGACAGCGACTTTAAATGTGTTGCAAGGCGGCGGCTACGTGTGCTATTAAGACAGCAAACGCAGACCAGCAGCCAGCAGCAGCAGCAACATGGGCAGCAGCACCAGCAACAACAGTAACAACAACAACAACAACAACAATAAGAACAACATTCAATGTTTTTAGCCGGCACGGCGGCGTCTTAAGTGGCGTAAATTACAGATCGGCGCTTTTAACTTTGAAGCTGATTCGTACATGAAATGAAAACACGAAAATAATGAGTGAATGTTGTTGTTGTAGCCGCTGTTGTTGTTGTTGCTGGCGTTGTTTAGTGTCGGCAATTGGCAGTTACTTTCAACGTAATTATGTTATTGCTCTTTGGCGTTGCCTCCGTGTTGCACCAGCAACAAGTTACCCATCTCTCCCTCACTCTCTCTTTCTCGCGCACTCTGCCAACCTGCTCTTTCGCTCTTCTTGTTTCTTTTAGAGATCCGATGGACTCGTTCTTTTTCGATCAGCACATGCGCGCCGCACCTCTGCGCTTTTTTCCGGATCCGCTGATGGCGCAACTGACGCCGCAGGAGGCGGACGCCGCCTCGTTGGCGCTGCTAGAGAAGGCGCGCCAGCATTTGCAGATGTTTGGCCGTTCGCCGTATACGGAAATGTTGCTGCCGCATTTGTATCAGCGTGCCGCGCCACCCGCACCGCCGCCGCCACCCACATCGCTGGGCGCCTTTCAGCTGGGCATGTGGCAGCAACAGTGGCCGCAGCTGACCGCCGGCTTTCTGGCCAGCGCCAATCAGCAGGCGGCATTTGCGGCTGCCGCAGCCGCGGCAGCTGGGGCCAGTCGTACGCCGCCGCCGCCGCAGTCGCAGTCGCAGTCGTTGCTGCATGCACCGCCAGCGCCTGCGACGCCCACATCATCATGCGGCTCAGCGTCGCCGGATTTGCGGATCAAGACGCAGCTGGGCCACTATCCGCAGCGCTTCAGTCCGTATCAAGTGCCGCAGCAGCAGCAGCAGCAGCCTCAAGCCGCCTCCTCGCCGGCGCCCTCGATGCGCGCAGAGAGTCCCTAAGTGCCCCCGCGCGGCCCTCGCCGAGGGGCACAAGTGCGAGCCCGAACGCAAGGAATATAATAATCAAATAAACTACACGAAATGTATGTGCAATGATCGAAAAATGTTTGTAAATAACCCCCCATCCCTGCCCACACAATCCAACACTCAAAGCTGTGTAGCTAAACATGTTGTAGCAACATGTGGCAGACACTCAACTTAGCAGCTCGTTTATGACACGCAGCTGAGACGTGTTTAGAAATTTATTGGAATTTAATTGAAATTATCAGATCTTGCAAATATTTACGAGAAATTAAATAACATTTTTTTTTGAAGAAATCTTGTTGAGCAACTGAATGAAAAAGTGAATGAAAATAACTAAATAATGTTGAAATATCAAAAATTCGAGTTTCAAGCATTATATGAAATTTGTATGAAATTATATAATAGCGATATTTTAAATGTCAAGCATTCCACTGCCAAACAACATTTGTTCAATCATTTTATCCTGATAAAAGTGTGCAATACTTAAATGAAATTTTAAAATAGAATTTATTGTAGAAGAAACAAGGAAATAAATAAATAATCAAACTGCTTAAATTAAAATAATAAATAAGAAACCATTTCGGTATGAGTTAAAATAATAAAAATAAAAAATTTATTCGGCTTCAATCACAAAGAATTAAAAAATAAATAAAATACAGTTTAAATAAACAAATATATTAAAAATAAATAATAATATTAAATAACCAAGCTATCTACGGCAACTGAACTCAATAAAATATCAACTTATTTCTTTAAATTAAATTCAGCTACACTCAAAAACAAAAGATTTGTATTTTTTTTTCATTTGAGTGTAGCGCAATTAATATACAAATATATACAAATGCAGCTGATGGAATTATGCAAAGCCAAAAAACAAACAACCAAATTTTAAACATGAATAAAATTATTTTTTTTTCAGTAAAAGAAAACAAAGCAAGAAAAACAAGCTGAAATATAACTATGCAATAATTCCAAAAAATATTGTCAAAACAATTTATTTTTAATACTTTCGAAAATCTTGAAAATTCCAATAAATTTCTAAACTCATTGCAGCTGCTGCTCGTTAAGCTGAGATAAATATAGTATTTATTTAAATGTATATGTACTTAAAGTAGTTCGTAGTTTTAGCCGTGTAACAGTATTAGTTAATTTAATTAGGCTTAGATTAGTGCAAAAATGTCGCTTGTGTTTCAAAATTTAACTCAAATTTTTTTGTTTGTTTGTCTAAATGTTCCTAACTGCAAAAAAATATATTGTAAAAAGTGAAAAGCTAATGTACACTTTTGGACACGCCCCCCTCCCACAGCCCCTAATGAAAACTGAAAATCAAAAACAAAAAAAAAGCGAAACAAAAAGCAAAACTATTTAAATTATGTGCAAAAATAATAATAAACAATTTATAACACAATGGAGAAGATGAAAAAAGTGTTGTTCGTGGCGAGTTCAACATCTATCTCTAAACAATTAATAAATGATCATCATGATGATGATGTTGATGTTGTTAATGATGATGATGATGATGTGCAGTCGGCAAAGAAACTGCAGCCGCACGTGATGCGCAGTCGCGCGTGGCAGAGCTACGTTTGCAGCAGAGGCAGCATTGGCAACGGGGGCAACAGAGGCAGCAGGGTTGCCACTGACATTTATGCCGCGCCAAATGGAATATAATTTATAGAATTTTGTGCTCTTTATGAAAGTCTAATTAATTACAAGTCCGTGTTTTATACTCCTATCATATCATTTCCACTTTTCAAGTCATTTGTAGCCGCGCGGGGTGAGTGTGGAGGGGGGTTAGTCAATATAGTTAAAGGGTTGCCAGTTCGTTGTGCAGCGCATGCAATCAACGATGGAGATGCCAGAAACGGAGACAGAGAGACAGACTGAGAGAGAGAGAGAGAGACAGTCATGCTATGCAGCAGTGGCGGCAGCGGAAGGGGTAAGTAAGTATTCGATGTTGCAGTTGCAGTTGCACGCGACATGCGTCATCAATTTCTAATGATGTATGTCTTCAGCACGGACATTTGTTATGAATTGTTAATTGTTGTAGCTTTTGTGCAGACATTAGTTATTAATATTTTTTAATGCACTTTTTAATTAGTTACTAGCACAGATAAAGCACTAATAAATGCAGAGAAAAGCCACCAAGAAACTGCTCTGAGTAGGGACTATTTACACATTGAATAAAAATCGTTGAAAAAGTAGCAAAATCACTTTGGATACAAACTGAGTATCCAAGCTAAGCCACGCTAAGGTCTCTCGTGTCCCACCTCCCTGTTCAGCCTTTAGCATGGTCAGAAGGTTTTGCAGAAGGTAGCGTTTGACTCAACATTTAATTTAACATTTCGATTTAAAATGTAAATTAATATATAACTTCACATTTGATCTTACAGTTTGCTTCAACATATAGATTTAACAGTTGATTCAACAAAGATTTTCTAGTTTCGACACGATCCCGACCTTAAAAAATACAATTAAAAATAACTTGCATGAAAGAAAATTGTAGTACTTAAATATTTGTACATTGTGTGGATTTCCAAAGTTTTCTTGTATTTGCAAATGTTTCAATTTGTAACAATTAGACATTTACATACATGTTATTGTTGGTTACAGCATATTTAAAACTCGTGCTGTCAATCATGTATAATTACAAGGCCCACACACACTCGCACACACGCGCACAGCGTTGCCAGACAAGCGCAAAAGGCCCTAGCATATGGTATAAGGCCCGTATATGATAATAACTTAATTTTTATGCCCATAGGCCACGAAACAGAGGCGCGCAGCGAGAGAGAGAGAGAGAGAGAGGCGCGGCCTACTTCAAAACTTTTCGACGGCATATTTAAATATGGCTTACATAACAGCGAGTGTTTAGGGCTTACCTGACCTAACCGATAACTAACTAATAATTATACACTCGCAGCTTGCAATTATAAAATCATTTTTAAGCAACTAAACAACTTTCCAAATATCTTAATTAACCCAGCCCCTGCCGACTTTTGCTATTGGAAAAATTGTGAGAAAGTGTCACATTTCTATTAAGTATTCATGAGCAGTGTGTAAATTGGGTTCTTAACATATTAATTATTGCCTGAAAGCATTTTAATTGCTTGGAATTCCGATTGTTCGACTGTCCGAGCAATCATTATGTATTTATTGACATGTTTGGTTTCTATCCAATTACATTATTAATTATTATTCTACCATGGAACTTTATTGGTAAACAGAGCTTGGCTTATGGTCTTTAGAAGTGAGTTGATGGGGTATACTCTATATAATGACACACCCTATACAAATTTAAAGGAATACACAGTCTAGAACTGTACGTAACTTTGGTTATTTAGGGCACAAGAGAGAAGGTCTTAAAAAAGTGTGTACAGACATTGGGTTACATTTTAAAGATGATCTACTTGTCTTTTATCGAGGAGAGTCCACATACAAAATTTACTGACTGCAGCTCTCCTAGACCCTGAATTCGACTGGGTAAAAGAAGATAACTCTGTCTAGCAGCTAAATATCTGTCGACAAATTAAAGAACTGCCGGAATTTAGGCACGCTCAGACATATTTAAGCAAAATCTGATGGAATACACGTAGACCTCACACCCCAAATTGTAGATAAATGTAGATTAGCTGCAATTTTCTCACTCACTGCGACAAAGTCGTACACAAATTATCTCGCCACTAAAAATTTGCCTAATTTCCAACATAAATATGAAGGAGAACTTATCAGAAGCGACCGATCTATGAATACCCCAAGCATATCTATGTAGCTGTCCGGGCAAAACGTCGGCAACCTTTTCTTTAGACTCTCTCATGTTGTTGTTGTTGTTGTTGACTAATTTTTGTGTGTTCTAAGCCTAAGCCTGGACACGGGGCGAGCAGTAGCTGGCGCGAGCTGGTATGAAAAATAACAAAACACCCTCAAAAAAACATGGAAATTGGTAGCCAACCTGCCCAGGCGCTAACAAATTTATGTCTTCTTCAGGCTTAGACAACGCGAAAGGTGCCACTAAATTAGCTGAGCAAGAAAAAAGTATTCTTTTTTTCGAGCGGCAAAGGCAAAGGTAAAGGTGCAGGCAAAGGTAAACGCCGCTCAGCTCATTACACACAATTTGCAGTTAGGTGCGAGCATATAAATTTTGTCTAGTCGGGTCGCCAGCTCGGGGAATATCCTTATCAAAATTATGCACACTTTTATCTAAATTATTATTTTGTATATCTTTTTTCCGCCTTTTTTTTTTGGTGTAGGTGTGTTTGGGGCAGGTACCTTATAAATTGTATAAAGTGAAAGGGATTTCTTTTTTTTTTGGAAAACATTTCAATGTGAGCAAATAATTAATTTTAAAGTTCCGAAATCTGGTTAGTATTTACTAAAGTTGGCATAAGGATATTAATGGGCCATGTACGGCAAATCTATTAAAAGTATTCCATAGATCGTAAGATAAGAAATATATTCCATATATCCATTGAAAAGCTAACAAGGAGGACGCGTCTATATCGAATGAAAATAGTATAATAGTACAAATAAAATAATATTTTTAATGTATCAATTATTAAGAAAACAGTTAGAGTCACATATTATTAAAAACTAATAGAAAATACTGGTAATGAAAATGTTTTTCATCATCTACCCACCAAAATACTTAGTTAACAATAAAAACGTTCGGTATTTTATTTGAATACACAATATACCACCCCAGTAAAATACATTCTCAGAGTCAAAAATACTACAAATTTCATATAAAATACTAACATTAACTATCTACATAATCATAAAAAATGACTTTAATAAATTAAAGAACAGACTAAAAAATATGACATTAAAATACCAGGCCACAGCCAGAAATTCTATAACCTAGTACAGGTACTTTTAACAAGCCGTTTCACCTAACGAGCCCAACTGTGGACATTCTAATTGCCTCGCTTTGGTTCTTGTTTGTTTTTTCATTTTTTTAACTTCATTTTTTTGTGGGCGTGGCATTCGCATTAGGCATGAACATGAGTTAATTATACCATAAAAATGTTTATTCAATTTATCAAAGCAACATGAAAACCAACAAGCGTCAGCTTGTCAAATAACAAGATACATCTACATTGAACCAGCGACTGCACTTCACTCTCTGCTGTGTATGCCCCCTCCACCAACCCGCAGGAGGGCTCACTTTACGTTGTTTTTCCTCCCCGACGTAATGCTACCATGATTTGGCAATTTTCTTGTTTATGGGTCTCGCTTTTGATATGCTGTGGGTACAAGTATTTGGCGTGTGTTATGGAACCCCTAGAGATGGCAGCTGGGCGAGATATAAAAGTATCTTCTGTACGGCAAAAGAAACTAAATTATCTTAGAGATACAAATTATTATAAGAATATGTTTAAGATCAAAGAAATATTTATGAATTTTCTTAAACTTTGATGTAATGTATTTATAGACAACTGCTTTATGTTAGAAAAAGTATCTTTTAGATCGAAAAGTATCTTGAGGAAACTAGGTGAATCATTAATTTCTCGATTTTGTGCTGTAAATGGCAAAAATTGAGATAGAACAGTATCTTAGTCTGCGGAGAGTATCTTAAAGATGGGAAAATGGCAAAAATGTAGACAGGAAAGTATCTGGGGCAATAAAAACTATCTTAAAGATAGACAAAATTTATGCAAGAAAAATTTTGAAAAATATGTTAAATATTGTAAAGCCTCATTAAGTTCATTTTATATATTGTCGTTTATTATAGTTCTTTATTGTGTTAAATAGTAATGAATCCTTAATTATTCTTTACGACGAAGTATTTTGTAGAGTACAGTCCTCTACAAAATACCTCGTCGGCCATCTCTAAAAGGTATACAAATATCGCAAGCTTGTGGGCACAAAGCACAAAAACGCCTCAATGCCCGACTTTATGGTAATTATGGTTATTTTAATTATATATGCAAACTATGTATGAATATACAAATATATACTTTGTAGTAAAAGTCAAAGACTTGTAACAAGCGCTCTGAAAATTGCCATGAAATTAATTTCCCCAACTTTCAGGGTATGTAGGGGCCGGAGGCAGGGGGGGGGGGGGGGTCGGCGAGTGCGCGTCATGTGAATCGAGAATTATGCCAAAGGCCTCCGTCGCGAGGCGTCGTGTCCAGGGCACAAACAAGCGATGCCTACATCACACTTCAACACAATCCGGCAATTTCATCGAATGCCAGGACGCAGACAAAGTAGCAGCAAGCGGAGTACGAAAAGGGGGGGAATGGAGGGGGGAAGCAGTCAACCCCTTTTCGAGTAACCCAAATGCATTTCACGTTACGTCAGTTGAGAATTTTCTCCTGTGCAGGCATGCATGTACACAGTTTATCTCCCTCTCGCACACGCGCTTACTCTCCTCCTCTCTTTCTGTCCCTCTTTCACGTCTGCCTTTGTCTGCATATTGAAAATTTGCATGTTTAAGCATATCCTTGCCAACACTTTCCATGCCGGCCATACTTGCTTGCCCATATATGTATCGGCACAGAGGCGTAGACAGGGGGGCTGTCTTTTATATATTAAATAATATATGAATTCAAATGTTTTTGTGTTAACACTAAAAAGTCAAAACAATCAAGGCGTCCTTTAAAGTTAATTCTTCAAAACAAACATTTATAAACTATAAATATTTTCATAAAGTAATATAAACATTTAAAATAGATGTAACCCCCCCTGCCCACTGAAAAATATCTTAACTACGCCCCTGCTGCTGGAAATCAAGCCCTGTGAGGGCAAAGGGAGCTGCAACATGCCGGAAGTGCGCGCAGTTTAAAGCTTATCGCTGCAATTTAAATTGCCCAAGGATATGCGCTCCTTATTGAAGGCAAATCGGGACGTGTGAAGGTGGGGCAGGGACGGGCGCAAAAGGTTTCTTTTGGGGGCTGAACACTGTGCATATATCAAATAAATAAAATATAATTTCCGTGCAAATTAGTTGCAATTTTGTGCACGGACGACGACGTTCAATGAACTCTGAAGAAGGAACTCAGCTTTTGGATACGCATCTTTCGTGTGCGGTTCATTAACTTTTCGACACAACTGTCAAGATGCAAAATGTTGATAGCAAATAGATATATATATAGTATATGGGCTAACTGTTGATTGATCAGTCGAGTGTTTTGTATCTTTAAGATGACAAAAATGCTCATCATTAGGCTGGCAACTTGCTAATGACCATTAATAAATGACAACTGCGTGTATGTGTGTGTGAGTGTGTGTGTGTGTGTGTGCATTAACTAAATGTAATGCTGCCTGCAATGAAAAATGATTATTTCATGGCCAAAAGTATCTGACAGATACGCACACAGCCATGCCATGCCAGGCGTGCAAGCGGAGGGCAGGCGGGCGGGCGGAGGGGCAGTCGGACAGACTATTGCTTAGTTTGGTGTTGACACTTGAGAAATTTGTAGCTCATCTTTTGCACGCATATCTCGATGCTAGCAAAAAGGCCACAGACCAAAAACTGCAGACGACAAAACAAGCCAAGTGGTAAGAGGGTAGGGGAGGGAGGAAAGGGGGGGAAAGGGATGACTGCACACAGCTTTGCCACTAATTACAAATACACACACACACACACACACATATGCACACACACATTTGGCACACATGCGAGCCACACAACAGAGTGGAAATGTATCTTACAGATACAAAGCGCTCGCAGCTGGGCAGCTGCCGCTTGGCTTTGCCGGCCATTGTGGGCGTTGTTGCAGTCAACTTAATGGCTCTGCTTAAAATATATATTATTATTATTTCTGTTTTTTCTGTTTTGGCACTGCTTGTAATAAGATGTCAACGCTGTTTAAATCACTTTCAGATATATGCAAATTTACAGCAATTGATAATGTATCTTGCGCAGCTTTGCTGTCATCTTAATATACTGGACTATTTATATTTATGGAGCCAAATTGATATACATAATACAAATACATGCAAATAAAGGATATAAGACATAAGGCATATAATTAAATTAATATACCTATTTTATTTTATTATATATCCTATATCCCATATTAATTAAAAATAAATAAATAATAGTATTAAATGAAATATTTATATCTAAATTGTGTATGGAATATTTCTAAAAATAATTGATAATATGAATAATAATAATAATTTATTATATAATGAATCGTAAATAACAAATAATAAAAAAAATATATAGATACAAAAATAATAATTTCGAACAATTTTCCTATCACAAATTTCTATTTCTTATTTTTTGGTATACCCAAATATATTTATGCACGCATTTATCAACAGAGTAAAATATGTTCTGTA
Organism: Drosophila virilis; assembly: GCF_030788295.1. Lineage (NCBI taxonomy): Eukaryota > Metazoa > Arthropoda > Insecta > Diptera > Drosophilidae > Drosophila > Drosophila virilis. The sequence continues at coordinate 3,064,307 of NC_091546.1, forward strand.
CGGCACTTCGTTAATATGATTTCGAACCTAATTTCCCATATTTCTTATTCCGTGACATATTAATAAATATTTATCTTTTAGCATCTATGCGTATAAACGCGCGCTTCGATGAGCTGTCAAGTGATTTTAATGGCAACAGGTATGAAAAAATCAAGCACACTTTTTATTTTCTTCAGAAGTAAACATTTTAAAAATAAATATTTTCGCTCTATTTTTCACTGGCCCGAACATTTTTTATGGTCTGTGAATTATGTGTGCGTGTGTGTGTGCGAGGCGTGGCATTTCAAAAATAATAATGTGCGCGAAATACGAATAAAACTTAATGTTAATCAGGTGCGAAATATACGCGAACGGACATCAAAGTGAAAACGTGGGCGGCAAATAGAAAACAGACGAGAGAGCGCACGCGTCCGCTCCTCTCCACCCCCTTAAGATGGATCAGGCAGTTGCGGCGAATATGGAATACGAAAAGCAACAACAACTATGAGAGCGAATAAAAAGTCGAGCGACTAGTTTTGAGTGAGTTTGTAAAAGGCGGCCATTTTGGGCGGCTCAAGCTCAGCCGCAATGGGAGAGCACGAATGGAAGAGACAGAGAGAGAAAGAGAGAGAGAAAGAGGGAGAGAGTGAGCGAGAGCGGCATTCCAGTGAGCTTTCCAGGCGACAGGCGCAAAAAAATACGTGAAGGGGAAATTGTGAGCGAAAATTGCGCGTGTGCGTGCGTGTGTGTATGTGTGTGCTTTGCTAAACAGCCGGATGATTGAGGGCGTTGCTTGGCAAAAATGGCAGACAATGTTGAAAGCTTTAACTACAGGCAGCAAGAGAGTGAGTGAGAGAGAGAGAGAGGCACAGGAGTTGGAAGGTGAGACACAAAACGAAGATGGTAGTGTTAAGGCAAGAGGAAAAGAAGGGATACGCTGAGTGGGCAGACAAGTTGCAACTTGTCCGTAGCTTGTTAACAATTGCAGCACTCAAATAAATGAGAGAGAGCCATGGATTTCAGAGTGTGTGTGTGTGCATGTGTGCATGTGTGTTTGTGTGAGTCAGAGAAATTAGTTTTGCCAAGGCACAGAAGAAGCTGGAGCAGGGGGAGGGGTGTCGGCTGCAGCCCTTGTAACAGTTGCCTGGCTGCAGGCAATAAACTTAATTAAAAGTCGCACGAGACAAAAAGCCACACAAAATGTGATTAAAAACAAGCAACAGAGTAATTTCTTCTTCTTCTTTTTTAAGTATATAGGTGTCTGTGTGTTTGTGTGTATATATAGCAGGCAGCGGCTGCTGTGGCAACAAAAACTACAACAACAACAACAAGAACAGCAGCTCCTGCAATTCCAATGCCAATTCCTCCCCAGCCGCCTCTCACTCGCAATTGTTTGTCACTCAACAGCGTTGTCTTGTCTGCGCCGCTCCGCCTTCTGACACACGCGAGGGGCAGGCGGGGTGGGGGGTTTTTACACATTTCACTTGCCACATCAAAGTCGTGTTGTTGCTGTTGCTGCCGCTGTTGTCGCTGCTGATTATTCACATCGATTGGCATTTGTGAAATTTCACGAATTGGCACTTTTTACCACTTGGGTGGTTCGCGCTTTTCGCGCGTTTCTCTCACACTCTCACTCTCTCTCTCTCTCTCTCTCTCTCTCTCTCTCTCTCTCTCTCTCTCTCTCTCTCTCTCTCTCTCTCTCTCTCTCTATCTGCGCTAAATTTGTACACACTTTTTTGTTGCTATTAATCGTATATGTTGTTGTTGTTGTTGCTGCTGCTGTTGCCACATTCCCCAAATTGCATTGCAACCAATTGACAATTCGTTTCACACATCAAAGCTGCCTTTTTGTGTGGTCGCTGACAGCGCAAAAACGAACTACAAAAATAAGCTAAGTTAAAGGCTACACTGAGCAAAATAATGTTTAGCTTACATATCAAAGAGTCTTACTCATATGACTGCAAATACAACAAAGTTTTTCAGTTCAATAATAATTTTATTAACAAATGAAATAAAATAATGTTTCTAACCCACTTTTTTGGTTCGCGCTTAATTTACCTGCGCTTGCTACAGCTAAATCTGCCCATACTATCATGTATATATATATATCAAGGATGACAAACAATAAAGTATTAAACATATAATTATGTATATTTATATATATTAATACATACGCCATATAGGATAAACGCTACATTAGCCATAAACCATATTGCCAAGAAATTATAGTTTTACTTATGGAGAACATTTCCTATGTCAACCTGCAGCAGATCCTCTGTTGCTCCTTTAAATGCACCCCAGTACAGAGCGGAAAAAGAACTGTCTCAGTTTGTGATGACTTTACAAGTCGTCGGCTGCCCACAGCACCTGCCCCTGACCGCAAGCTGAACCGCTGACCCTCAACCCTCTGGCAGGGGGCTCCACGGGGCACCTCCTGCAGTTTTTCCAGCTAAAATGCAAAAGGCGAAGGGCGAAGACTGCTGCAGGTCAGTGTTTAAATGACGATCGATATGGAGCGCAGATAGATCAAGCGGAGGGCAGTTGGGTATTAAAAATACAAAATATTATAGTTCGGTTTTTACGTTTAATTAATTACAAATATTTGTTTAGAACGGGCGCACGCGTGCGCGGTGCAAAAAGACAAATTGATTAATTGTGAAATGAATGCAGCTCGGAAAATTTATGTGCATTTTGAGAACTCAAGAAATGAATGTCGAAATGGAAGACGAAATAAAAATATGCACCTGTTTCAGGCAAGGTGAACATGTGCTACGACCATGGAATGATGTAGAGGATGAAGAAGAACTATAAATAGTGACACACACACATGCACACACACACACACTCGCATGTTGATTAATCGCTCAAAATTAGACGCAAAACTTTAAATTTGACAAAATAAATTATTATTTATGTGGAAAAGCGACAACTGACAAGCGACATACACAAAAATATATCAAATTTCGTTTTTCAAATGCGCACATTTTAATTATACAAAAAATATCTTTTGTTTTTAGCCCCAATTTAGTTAGCTGACGTCACAAGTTTTGCGCACGGGCAACTCTAGAGAATCTCAACAATCTTTAGAGTCTGGCTGAGAGGAAGGCCACACACAGTGGCTGCCGCATTAAATGCACTGTAAGCAGCGCGTAGCGCACAACAAATTCAGTTGCAACAATGAATAAATTATACTTAGTGCGCCGAAGCTTAAATACCCTTGTAAAAATTAGAAACATATCTTAAACTTATTTTATTCATATTTTTATAACTATGTATATATTTTTTATACCCACTTATACCTATTTTATTGAGCTAGTTCTTTTATGCTTATTTTATCCAGCTTTTAAACCTCTTTCTTTTATATTTTACCTTTTTTAAACATCATATCATTATTATACCATCTTTCTATTCATCTATTTATTTATTTTTCCAGTCTTTCGCTCGCTGTTTTTTCTCCAGATTTATTAAAGTCTTGTAGCAAATTTTTATTATTCTTATACCAGTTTTATTCCACTTTTATTCCAGCTGCATATCACTTGTATACTAGTTTGATGCTGCATCCCGAACGTGTTCGCTTTAGTTTTGCCCCACTCATTTTCTTCAACTTTAAACTGTTCCACCTTCAAGCTATAGCTGATAATGCCCTGTTTGCACTGCAGCAGGATTTATATGCAGTTGCAACGCTAATGAGCGTAACGAAATTTATGACATTCCAGCAACAACAACAACAACAGCAACAACATTTGTCTGCTGTAGGTTGTTCTTGCTGCTGCTGTTGGCTGCTGCATTGGATCGCATAATTCTCACACTTCGACAGGCCACAAACGAAAAACAAATATAAATTGAATGCCGCCAAAGTTGCCACGTTTGAACGTGCCCAATTTTCATAGCCCCTCTGGCCCCTGCCCCATCCCTCACACACACACAACACATTGAAATGTCAAATTTAGTTGACAATTCATAAATTATGCGACTGGGCGCTTAAATGGCGCCACATCGTACGAGGGCCGAGACGCAGGCGGGGACGTGCGCGGCGGACAGTGCACACACACATTTTCATATTGTCATTAATTTTAAATAATTATGAGGCAAGTCAGCCGCAAATCACAACAATGCCCCAGCTGGGTGGGCCATGTGTGGCACCAAGGAGCTGCGGCAGGGAGCTGCTCGCGTACACTCAGAGAAAATAGCTATGAATTTGTGTTCGCTTGAAATAAAAATGTTGTTGGGGTCATATGTAGCCTAAACACGAAAATCCTATTTTGAGGAGTTTCTTTTTTAAGCTTAATTTCTTTTAGGCTCAGATACTCAATCTAAGAAATGTTGTGCTTCATTTGAGCAAGTTTTACGCCTATTCTGAGCATGCAAATTCTTATTAAAAATATTGTATACTTAGTCCAAGTCGTTTTAATAGGTTTTTTGTGTAAATTCCGAAATACTTTTATACTAGTTTTTTGCAAATTTCCATCACGTCAATTCTTGTAAAATATTATGTTCTTAATCTGAGTTCTATGGGAAGAAGTTTTTTTTTATTAACAATGTTTTTTCTCAGAGTGTAGCTGTTGTTTAGTCGCGACTCTTAATTAACTGCCTGCACATATCCTGCGCTACAAATTGTTCACACTTCAACGTTTTTGATGCCCGCCCACCCCGCCAAGCACCCAGCCTCCTTACCCACTTCCTGGCCACGTGTGTTGCGCTTAATTCTTAAAAAATGTGCTCCTCTTAGCTACTGTTCGCTGCAAGTTTGGGCATCTAATTGACATGTTCATGACACATGTTGCTCGAAACAGCTCCTGGGCAGACAGGAGAGACAGGCAGGGAGACAGACATGAGAAAGAGAAAGAGAGAGTCGCTGGGACCTCACACACGCGCCGCCTCCAGCGCAAATGTCAGCGATATGCGAGTCGATGATATATGATTAGGAAGTCTCGGTTCGTTAGCGGGAATATATGTCTATACACATATAACTACACATACATATATATATATATATATATATGGACATGTTTTGACATTGCCAGAGCAGGCCGAAATGTAGACGGTGTCAGGTTCTACAGCTGAGAATTGTGAGAAAAAACATCAAAGTTTCTTATAAATGAACTTCACATCATTAGCAACGTTTATCATTGTCCCCCCATATTTAGTTTTTTTTTTTATAAAAATAAAATCAGAATTTCAATAGTATTTGAATCGTTCTCCATGTTCACTTAAATTTTTAATTTATTATTCCTTATTCCTTATTATTGCTGATGATGAAAATATGCATCAAATGTATTTATATAAATTAATAACAAATTAACTATCATTAATTTCAATATCTATTAAGCTCTGTTTTATTGTTTATAGTTTTTTTTTTTTATACTAGTCTCCTCCATGGTTAATCTAGAAGTCATAAGCTTACAATTAGCAACGTTGGCCAACACTAGCCACATAGATATTTTACTATAATGTCCATTAAAGCTAAATATTCTTTGTAAACTTCGAATTTGTACTTTTATACTCGTTTAATTTCGAATTGGTAAATTTATACATATTTCCTTCATGTTCACTTTCGCAGTCATTTCATTTCAATCTGGAATGTTATCCAACACTGCTTCCACACAAGAGAATAAGCTAAGCCTCACTCGGTCGCTCTTCAGCGCCTAATGCATAAAATCTCCGCTTTTCATAGGCCATTAAAATTAACTAGCACGATTTTGTGTGCTGAGAGTAGCAGGGGGAGATTTTGGCTCGTTTTTCAATTGAATCCGCATTGTATACGCACAATGCACAAATCCGATTCGAATTTTTAAGGCAGCAGCAACAACAAGGCCAAAGCCAAAGCCAAATCCGGGCCATGGCGATAATCGCCATTGGGCCCAAGCAACAACAACAACGACAACAATAGGAACAACAAAATTAGCTAACTACAAAAACGACACCCCGCCCGCCCATGCGACACACGCCCATTCACTTACACACACACACAGACACACGTGTCAAGCGGCTGTCTGTCTCGATGTCTCTCTCACTGACAGCTACAAATTGCGCTACAAGGCTGAGCTTGCCGAGTGGACAGAGGCGGCGTAGTGGGGGGCTTACCAGCCAAACCCCCTACACACACATACACGCACATCCCCCCTTGCCCAAATCTAGCCAGTCAAAAAGTAAGCGTCGACGTTCGTGTAACTTTCAGCATAATGACCCAGACACGTGGCTGTCTAATGTGACCAGCCGCCGCCAAAGCCGCATAGAAAGTGTCGAGAGTGGCCAAAGTGGCGTACGCTGCGGAAGGTGGCAGGTACGAATCCCCTTTGTTTTTAGCCAGCCTTTTTATGTTAAATTCGTGCATTGAGCAGGAGATTTTATGCGCCCAACTCTGGACTCGATTTTAATACTCTTTATTGCAGTTTGGGATTTGGACGCGTTTTCAACGCAATTAAATGCGCGCCAAATTGTTGGGACTAATTGAAATTGTACTTGATGTTTAATTAAATTAAGTACATTACCAGATTTTCCTACATTTGCTTTTCAACTCAATGATTGCCGAAAGGGACGTCAATGTATGCGTTTCGATAACCAAAAAAGCAATGTGTGATTTGAGGGGCTCGAATCCCCAGATTCAGCTGTGGGTGTTGCCATATGCAGGTGGCAAGTTGTCGCGAGAGCTAGTGATAAATTGTATGCAATACAAAATCTGATCATAAAATTAAATAGTTCGAGCCAAACACCAAGCTGTCATTGCAAATATGTTAACTTCTTTCTTCTGCCCCTATGAATGGGTAAGACATGCTTGACTAAGTACGGTATTTATAAACCGATCTTTATGAAAATTTTACAGCTAAAATATGGGATGACAAAAGTGCCAAAGAACAAGGCTTCAACTTAAAACATACGGTTTTTTATGCATTTTTGGGGAGTAAAGCGAGTTATTTTAAAAATGGAATATTATTTCTTTTAATGAACTTAAAAGTCACCAGCGCACTAAATTTGGTGAATCTAGCTCTTATAATTCTCAAGTTATGCGTAATTAAACAAATCTCAAAAACGATTTATTTTGATATTATGAAAACGTAGCGCTTATACTAACTATAACATCAATTGCTGCTCAACTCAACTAACTCCCACAGCTGCCCAGAACAGCTTTATTAGTAGGTCTAAACTTGATCAGTTGTCAGGTGATATGATATGGTAGAGACAAGCAGGGGGGGGGGGGGAAGACATGTAGAGCAATCCATCAATCAAATGTTAGCATATGATGTCAAGTCAAGGGACTAGCAGCTAGATGCCAATCGTTTTTGGGACTGGCCAAAAAAAAAAAAAGGTTAATTTATTTATAATTGCCCAACACGCTGGCCCAATACACTACAGCGAGCTGGGTCAGTTGAGTGTGTAATGACTTGTAATTCTGTTGTTCTGCTAATGAGCAGTGGCAGCAGAGGCTCATAGAATATCGCCGACGCGTTACGCCAGTGCGATAAGAACGCGGGCATTTCAATTAGCTGCAGCATGCCTCCAGACGGGATCCAGAACTCATCCTGTCGATATTAACGCGCAATAAATTAGCACAAGCTGTGCTCCCCCTGGCCAGTGTCTAGCTGTTGGATAACTTGTCGATCGGCGGAACATTAACATGCAGAACCAGATCCGTTGTGATGCGTTGCGTTCCGTTGCGTTGCGCATAATCTTTTACCCCAACTCTCTTTCGACGGTTAATTTCAGTTTGAGATAATTATAGAGCGGCTGCCACCAAAGGAGGCCCAGTTCAGTGGTTCGCAATGTGCCTGGGACACGGGCAAAAGGGGGGTAGCTTGCACGCGCTCGAATTTATTATTAGGCCTCAAGAACCCACCCGGCCGGCCCTCTCACTCCGTGATCTCTGCACAATCAAGTTGATGCTTCTGCAACGGCGGCTGCTGCGCATCGGAACAGGGCGTTGAGTGTAGTAAGTGATAGTGAGCAGCGGCAGCGGCAGCCAGTCGAAGGTAAAAGCGGCAGCCAATGCTTTGACCAGTGCATAATTATACGCTGCATTTGGGTAGGGCATATGGCAATACTTATGTAGTTGGTAAACAAGTTTAAAATCACTGAGTGGGGTATAGGCCATACTAAAGTAGTCGTATATTAAAGCTTAGGTATACTCAGTAGTCGATAATAGAATCCAATAATCTCTAAGTCGTTTACCGTGACCTCAAACTCCTTTACTTCTCAACTTCTCAGCTTATTGTATCAATCAGTTCTTTTATGCTGCCTTATCTACGCTTAGTTTTGTAGGGTATATTGAGGCCATACTTTAGTAGTCCCAAAATCGTTTGTTAAGCTCAGCTGATATAACCTTCACTTGACCTAACCTCAAAGTTCATTGTATTAATCAGCTTTTGTCTTTTCTTGTCACGAGATACACTCCATTTTATCATCTATCAAATCGATAAATATCGATTGCCAAAGCTAGAAATGCCAAATAACTGTACTTAAAGCAAATCAATAAAAATATCAGTACAAAGACCTTTCATCGTTCGAGCTAAAATCATACAAAATTAAGAGCTATAGCATTTAATTTTCTTAGAGCATTCCTGCGTGCCATTTAACCTGCTCGGGAGCTGACGTATTCTTTCATAATTTTAATAGTTATATTATTTTCAGCATTCCGTGCGATGCAGCGAGTGGATGTGCCGCAAACCAAAGCGAAATGCCGACAAATATCAAAGTCATATGCAGCCACGCCCACCAATGGCATGTTGATCTTCATCAAGATCGCAGCAAGAAGAGACCCGCCAGGGGAAAGGGGAAAGAGGAGCTGCTGCTGCGGCTGTCTGTTCTGGGTCTGGGGGCTGCCCTCCATGGAAGCTAATCAACAATTTTCTCACCTCTTTTTCGTGAGCAGAAAAAGCAAAAAAAATATATATAACGCCTGAACGAAAAGAAGAAAATGAAAAAAAAATGTTTGCGGTAGGCGTTTGTCGGTTTGAATGTTCTGTCGGCAGAGCTCGACGCAGCCCGCCCTCTGCCGCCGTGGCAGCCTTTGTTTTAAGCCGCGTATATTTTTTGATAATAAGACACCGTGAGGCAAGAGTATCGAAAATTCCCTCAACCTGTTGCATGTCCGCACAAATCGGGTTAATCGATTTTAAATCGTTTTGAAGAATGTTTTCATTCTTTTAATTTCTTTTGGTAGGTTCCAAGATTAATCTGCTGTTAACTATTAGAAGTTCGTTAGAGCTGGGCGCACTTAAAAATAAAAAACTCGAACCGCTTGCTTTTTGTCTGGCAATCGCGTGAATTATGGCGCTCGTATGATTGCGGTTGCCGGACATATGTATGTCCATTTAAATCAATTCGAATATATGGCATCGTTAATGGAAATTTATACGCGCAGTTACTTGCCACACCAACACCGCCCGAGAGAGAGGGCGAGAGAGAGAGAGGGAAAGACCACACAGCAGACCTTGCAACATACACAACATTCGCAACGTGCAACGTTTGGCTACCAAATAAAACTTGCTGAATATTCGCACAGCCAGTTGCAAATTGATGGACAACCCACCGCGCAGAGACACCCGTCGAATCGAGCACCACACGCCCTTCCCCTCTTGCCTTGCTTCCCTTTCACATACTCTTCCACACGCCTGTAGGCACAATGTATGCTGCTGTATTTATTTATAGCATCCGCTCGCTGTGCTGATTTTTCAAATACTCCACTAACTGACAAACGCCTCGAGCTTAGCCACCGGCCCCCCGTTTGGCTGGCAGGGGGCGTAGTGGTGGTGTAAGGCGAGCGGGCGGATCTGGAGCCCAGTCACAAGTTGGCAGCAGCAGCAGCCTTTTGAGCCATACACCACACACATGTAAAGCTTAAAAAATTACGTTTTCTCAATAAGTTTTGATAAAAATCAACATCATTTGTGGTCGACGGGCACAGTTGGGGGGAATTCCAATATGGTAGCACAAATGGCAACAGAAACAGCAGCTGTCTTTGAGTTAGGAGATGGATTCGATTCGAACTGAATGCAAGATGAGCTACATACGAAGAGCTACAAAAAGAAAATAAAATAACTGAAGTGAAGAAAGCTCAATGAAACGAGAATCTTTACCTTAAAGGGAATTGAAAATGGATTCTATTCGTAAAACATCCTAACGGATGTATTTTCAAAAATTCAACATCTTCCAACACTGAAGATACAAGATAGTCTTGAAATTCATTATTATTTTATTTTTATAGAGCTCTCTCAATCACATTATTTGGTAACAAAAAAATTCATATTTTCCACTATACATCAACAGCCCAGCCGCAGTTCATATTCTTGTATGCTCCTTAGTACATAATCCTCTAATGTGAAGCTTTTCCCATTATGTCTAATTTATATTTTGTTTAGAAGATTGTCGACTTTCCAACACTGCACATATGCCAATCCCCAGCCCACACATATATGCCACACGTGCGCCCATGTAGCGTATCGAATTCAGGGGACCGTTTGCTCATTAGGCTACTCGAACGCCCCTCATGAGATTTAAAAAAAAACCAGTTAAAAACAGCTCATGAGCAGCTCCTCCTCACATTGTTGCTTCCTCCTTAGCTTCTCGCCTCCGCCGCCGCCGCCGCTGCCTCCTGTTGTCAGCTTAAAGCTAAGCCAAGACGCCAAAGAGAAGTTCCCTGACTAACCGACTGACTGACTGACTGACGGACTGACTACCAGCACAAGCTCAACCGGTGCTGATCCCGGGTTTGCACCTCATCCTCCCATCCTCTCAGCCGCATGCACAGCTCTCAGCTCAACTCAGATCTCATGCTCATGTCTTACGCTCGTCATTTGCGCGATTTTTAAGCTGATGATCAGCGACAAACGATCTTTCACTCGCCTTATGATGGATTCATACCACCAACAAATTTGCCACTGATGAATGGATTTCTGTCTGGGTATCTTTCACAGTGCCCGTCATTCTCTCTCTCTTTTGCTCTCTTGCTCTCGGTCTCGGTCTGCCTTTCTGGCCATGTCATTCACAGCAGTTGCGCAGTCAGCCGATAAACGCCAACATGGTGTAGAGATTTTGTTCAGCTTCTGGAATGCGTAGCAAGTTGTGGCAGACACGACAGTCGCCGTCGCCGTTGCCTTCTCTTAAATCAGACAATCTCCTCCACGAGTCTAGTTGAGTGTAGTGTGTGTAACAGTTTGTAACAAATTGAAATGGCATTTGTAGCGACAGCCACAAGAGCTGTCATTGTAGAGCACTTGGGATAAGGCTAAAGATTAGGATGGTTTCTGGCCAAACAGAAAGAAAGTCATTGCACGTAATGTGAGGCTAAGCTGAGCTGACAATCTTTCGTAATACTGAAGAGATATAAGGGTGAGGTTAGGCTGGGTGAACCGAGTTCTTTAAGTCAGTATTCCCTTTGCTTCTTTTAATTTTCCAGATACTTTAGTTGTATATCTACCTTAGTTTAAGGAACTCTATGAATGGAGGGGAAGAAGAATTCTTCTTTCTACCTGTTACTATTAAAATGACATAGATTTAGACTTTAACAATTATTGGGGTGTTCGAACCCAGAACTTAGTCAAGATGCCTGAGCCTAAGCTAACACAGAATGCTGACTTTATTTGCGCTACATAAAATCTCTGTGGTTCAACTTTTTTCAAGGCACATTATTCCACATACAAATCAATAAAGGTAATTTAAGCAAGGGCTATTTTACGACCACCCACAGCTCACAATGGTCATCAATTGGTGCCAGCACTTTGACACTTTCTACGGACATTTCTTTGATATGCAAAGTGACCAAAAGCTGCACAAAGCAAATGCCGCCGACAATTGTCAGTTGATATGCCCAGCCGTCTGCTGTCTGTCACAATCACTCGATATTCAAATAGCTAAATTACCAGGCACAAAATACAATACACTTATACATATATATTTAGAAAAGAGAGACAGAAACACAAAGAAATAATATTGCCACAGGCTAATGTCGAACATCAGACGAGAAGACCGACCGAGTGAGCGCGTTTAATCGCCACTTTTGTCAAACGCGTCAATCAAAATTTTGATGTCTGGCTGAAGTCACCACGCCCCCTCAGAGCTATTTCCAATATCGAATGCTTATGGATCTTTTATCAATGCGCACAGTGGTTCAATGGTATTTAAATAGAACAGAAATAATTTATGGTTGTGATAAGCTATAAATCAGTTATTGGCAGCTTGTTAAAAGCTGCCACATATCGAAGGTCTGAAGCCCAGCAAAAGTAACTATCTGATTTTTTTCAAATGTATTCGAATTTTTAAATATGTTATACTTATGCTTAAGAAGTCTTCTATTTTCATTATTTGTATATTAAAATAAAAATGTAGCAGGAGCAATTTTATTGATTAAAAGAAAATATATTGAAATTTGCCAGATGGAGTATTGAGTTCTATATCCAAATATATTTCCATACATTCAATGTTTATTCTATTTTATTTCAATCTATTCTTTTCTATTGTCTTCTATTACATTCTATTGCATACATTGATATATATACATTCCAGTTGAATCGACTCCTTTTCGAAACTATAACTTGTTGAGAATTAAAACGAAACATTCAAATAGGGCATACCAGAGGAATACCTATTACCCATTTAGCAGCAGAAATTGTCTAGCTTATTTGTACAGATTCTTATAGATTGGACTTGAACTCCCTCCTCTGTATTCATTTCGACGGGGTTCAAAGCACAAGAGCTTAGTGCAACTATAAGCTAGTCAAGGACTCAAACCTTTAACCTCCTCAATGTACTTTCTAACCAGTGTGCTCTGCTGGGTGTCACAAGACAAAAGCAGAGCTAGAAAAAAATTAGTAACGTTTCAAATTACAAAAGCAGTGCGGTCAGAGTGTGTGTATGTGTGTGTGTGGAGAGTGTGTGTAGGGTGTTTGTGTATGTGTGTGTGTGTGTGTTGGCGTGTAAAAAGCGCCGCGCGTTGACGTGTCAGAATTTTCATATGCATGTCAAGTGTCAAATGCTGAAAATCGCTCCATAAATGGCACCAGCCACAACCACAACAACTACACTAGCCCGTGTTCCCCTCTAGCCCCGCTGAGCGAGCGACCCCCGCACGCACCTATCAGCCGCTGATTATGGCAACTCTTGTTGATTTCGTTTGATACGTCGCTTGTCTCATGTCAGTTTTGACAGTTGGTTAGCCCGACAAAACAAAAAAAAAAATAGGAAAAACTATGGACTCGTTCTCGAGGCTGACGGCTGATGCTGGTCGGGATGGGGTGGGGTCGGCTGCTGCTGCTGGTCGTGAAACTCTGGCATTCGTTATGCTTAACTTCAATTAGAGGAATTGAGATTTTTTTCCTGCTCAGACATCTGCGACAGCAGCAGCAGGGCGTAGGGCCTAGAGGCTGGGTCTGGGTCTAGGGGGCCGGCGTTATGGCCACATAATTGCCATTAGATTAGCTGTCATGTTTTGGCGCGCTTTTGTTTTCTTTTCTCATACTTTGATGACAATGACACATTTTTACTCATATATATCTCTCTCTCTCTCCCTCTTTCTCTCTCTCTATCAGTCGCAGATTTGATTTGACATTGATGTGTCAGCCCGTTAAATGAGCAAATATGACAAGAGGTCTTGTTATTGTGGTTTTACTCTCTGGCACCCCTCTAAATTTTAGGGTGGTTCTGATTGCGCATTGTGTTGCCTGTGTGGCTTACTGACTTTCTCAGGATTTGTCAGTTGTTGAGCTTGATTTGATTTGATTTTGATTTGGATGTTGATGCTAACCTTCAGAGTCTAGTTAATTGCAGAGCATTGCCAAATCTTGTCTTAAACAATGCCCAAAGAAAATTAGCTGACTTTGTTGAACCTTCAATTGAGGTTAGCATGGCTCTGGGTAGCTAACGATCCATGATGCTGCTTTTTTGCATCAGTAGGTCAACTAGAAATTGTTTACGATTGTGAAGTTTGAGATACTCACAAATAGTAGAGGTCGCATATGACACATATACTTTTATCCCTAGCTCTTGTTTAGTTTTAAGAGGGTTTCTTTCTTGTTTGTTGCATTTCTACTTTTTTCTATGATTATGGGAAAATAGCAAGCAGACTTCGACTGTTCCTGTTTAACTTCAAAAGTCTTTACTAGTTTCTCAAAAATACTTGCTAACTATTTTATATAATTTCTGAATAAATATATAAGCTTATTTAAGATTTTAATATTATTATGATTTAATTTTCCCATACACATATCATCTTATAATAACAACTAAAAGATTCATCCTTATTTTCCTTCATTCTCTTCACTTATTTTCTCTTCCGTGAAACCTTGAATTCTTGAAATTTTCGCTCCCACTCAAAGCTACGTCTTGCTCTCTCTATTTATTAAGCATCAAATAAACATAATCTCTCTTTCCCTTGACAAATAAAGAATCTTCTATAAACAGAGAAGATAGTTATGCCGAAGTCCATTAAGTGATTCAATAGATTTCTATGTTTCCGTGAGGGTCTGGTCTATATTTTGTATAAAGGCTAATATTTACTCTCTATATATTTAAAAGGCATCAACCTTTGATAGCAAGAAAATAAATCAATTTTCTCGAAATTCTTTGAAAATAATTCGATAGTCTGCTCCACTTAGTTTTCTAGAAAGCCTTGAATCTGTAAATTCTCTTAATTTATTCGGTTTTCCTATTTACTCAGCTATTTGTTAAGTATAACGTTATTATTTCTTTTCCTAACTGCCTCCATAAAACTCCCAAAACGTCCGTTTAGATCCGCCTGCTTCATTCTCAGCCGAGCCTAAAAACTAAATCCAGCCTAAATCAATAATTCAGCTACTCGTTAAGCTGCCGCAATGCAATTGCCCAGCTGGGGATGGGGTCACATTTAAAGCATATTAGATAACTTGTGCCCGAGACATGGAAAATAAAGCGTAAAATTTCGATTTCATGGCGATAATCATGAATCGTGATTTATTTAGCGGAACAATTTGTCAGTGCGGTGGCGTTTGGTGTCGCTGCCCGGCCCGTTCCCTCGGCCACGTTCTGATTTTCAGATAGCCACCGGCCACAACCCACCAAAAAAAAAGGGAAAGCGAAAGGGAAAGGGGAGAGGATAGCAAAGGGGTGGTTACAGCCAAACACATTCGTATTCGCCTGCCTGGCTGTCTGCCTGCTGTTGACTTGTGAGTGCTTTGCACCAGGGCACGGTCACGGATGCGGATGCGGATTCGGATATAGCGAATGATACTCGACAGTCGTTTTCGCTCTGCGCGCAAATTCGTGCAACTATTTTGTCGGGAAATTCGGCAACATAAAATGTTGTTATCTATGGTCTCATTATCATCAACGCTGAACGCTGCGAGGGTGCAGCCAGTCCACCCTTCACCACCCTTCACCCTCCCCCCTCGCCCACTGTCTCACATTGTATGCAGTCAAGTTGAAAATTAATTTTGTCACAGTTGCGCATCGTCAGATAGTGTCATTATGATATCGATGATAACCGAGTGAGAGAGACCACGAGGATGATGATGATGATGCTGCCGAGGATGATAATGATTATGATGATAATGATTATGATGATCCGCCGTCTGGCGTTGCCAATTGCTAAGCATACGCCGCCTGGTAATGTTTCCTGTCTACCCGCTCGGACGCCGCCGCTTGATAATTTTGTCCCTGCCGCTAAATTGAAAAGTTGCGTTGCGTAGGTCGCGTGATTTCAATTTTTTCGGGATTCGCTTCTCTTTAGCTTTTTTTTTTTTTAAAGCAATTAGTTGCGCTCGCAATTCGCTAGGACGGCTTTTTAGTTAGTTGGGCGTACGTGGGAATTTGTAAATTAATTTAAATGAAATTTAGATTTTATTAGCTGTGCAAATTGGCGCACACTTTGTTGAAATGCGAGGGCATGAAAGCGAGCTTAGAGGCGTGAGAAACTGATTTACAGTGAACTAAAACATGGAAAGGTGGTGTGAAAAAGCTTGAAAAAGATTCAGACTCTTTAAATGTAAGCCGTACAATCAAATAAGTCTTATTTTGCGCTAAAAAACGCCCAAAGGAAGCATTAATGTTAAGGAACTAAGGATCCTAACTATGTGGAACTTATCAAGAGAATTTTACTAGAACAAACAGAATTTAGAGAAGCTTTAACCCTTTATCTGTAACCTTTTTATATCATCATATTATTGGGCTGCCTTTATCGACTAGAGTCCCTCTTTATAGACCGCCAGATGAGATAAACATCTCATGGAAACCTGTCCTTACACCTGTTCTATCAGCTGCCTAGGCTAGCCTAATCAAGTCTAGATAAGAATTTCGTTGGGAATTAAAGAGAATATATATAGCTAAAGCTCCTTTTTTAGTTTCTCAAAAGATGGATTTCCTATCAATATTACCTAGCTCCATCAGAGTCAAACGTCTATGCTGTACATTTTCCAATATACAACTCACATTAAAGTGAATTTAAAACAAGTGCCCATCAACCCGAAAATTCCACACTCAAACAGCCAAAAATGTCGGCATCTTTAGAAGGCGCGAGAGAGCTAAGAACTACTTGACACTTTGAACTAATCGCATCTAATTTGACAGATTTACATAGGGATTAGGCAAGACAAAGGCGAGTATGAGAGACGAGTCGAGGTCGTGGTCGAGTGGCCCCGGTCAGGGCTAAGAGGCATTGCACTAAGTACATATTGATGACTTGACACTGACTGACTGACTGTCAAATGTCAGTCTTCAGACCGGGCGAGAAAAATCGACGGTCATATGCGATACGAAAGTGAAGGATTAACGAGACGCGAAGCAAATTTGGTAAGACGAGCCGACGGCAAAAATACACTCAAACTGACTGCGTTGACAGTGGGTGGGTGGATCAGGCGCCCTAGGTTAAGGGAAGCGCAGAGTGGGGGGTATTTATTGTGTAGAGGGACCCAGCACAAGTGGGCGTTCAAGCTCAAGCGTAATTCACACTTTTGTCACGGGCAGTTGGTCAGAACTCTATTGAGAATCGCACACAGAGAGTGGAAGAGTGGGAGAGAGTGACTGAGAGCTGAATGGAACGGATATTGATGACACAATGTTGCACATTAAGTCATTCAATTCGAAACGTTGCACAGCTGTAACGATTTTTAGCACCCATCAGCAGCAGCAGCAGCAACAGCAGCAACAACAACGACGACAGCAACAACAAATCAACGACACATCAAGCGCGAAAAAAGGGGTTTGGTTCGATGTGTTACGGTCTTCTGTGCCTTAGAGATGGCCAAAAAATCGTTTGTCCTTAGACTTTTTAGAAATAGCTAATATTAAGAATATAAAGAATAAAATTGTTTATATGGTGTGTAAAATCCAAATCTAAAACCCAACAATTTTTGTTATAAATAGATTTCTTGCCGATAAGATCTCAGGGCTATGTTGCTGTTTGAGTAAAGTTTCCAAAAAGGTTTATATTTTATGTTATTTAAGCTATTTGTTTTTATATTATATGTTACTATTTAACTTTTGTATCTTTAATTTCTATTTTCATGCTATATTTGTGTAAACAAAGGACAATATTATATTTGGTTTAATGTACACTCTCTGCCTGTATTCTCTTTTAAACCCTTACAATACTTTAAGCTAGCTTTAAGCTAAAAACGTGAATTTTTTTTATTCTTAAAACGAATTTTCGTGCCTTTTGTGTGCCTTATAAATCATGCCCGGCTCATCTCTAACTAGTTGACTGGCGCTGGGGCGACTTCATTACTCTGCGTCATTAGGCACTCAAATTGTTCTTGTCCATAGAGTTCCAACTCTTTTTATCGTATTTTTTTATTTGTGACTTCGTTGTATTACCAGCTCGGGGTAAAAAAGTTATTGAAACGGTTGCGCTTCAATGCTAAACGGAAGTGCTCGTCTCCAGTTTCCACACTGAAAGTCCGCTGTCCAGAGTCCGGCTGTCTGGGCATAAGGTGCGTCAATATAGAGTGACAAAAGGTTGCGCTTGGTCTGACTTCTCGCCGAGTGGCTCAATCGAACAAACCCAATCGACAAACCATTCGAACACTGCGCTAATATTGTCGAGTTAACTGGCGCTGTTGTAGTTATCTTTCCTACGGCTGTTGTTATTATTATTATTACGATTCTAGCTACGTAATTTGCTTTTAATTTTTATGACTCTTGCACCCTTTTTTTTTGCTCAGCTGTCGATGCGTTGCCATCAACGCTCGCGGGGCGCAGCAAATTAACAGCGTTAATGATCGATTTTATAGCAATCGATAAATATGTGCGCGATATTTGTGTGCAATTATGTATTTGACATTCGTCAGTTGGTCAGTTTTCAATGGGTGTGTATTTTGGCTATTGACATTTATGGACTTTCTCTATATATGAGTTATCGATACAGATGTTGAGATAGGGTTATGAATAAGATATGTTAGGAAACTGCTTTCCCCCTTATAAGCCGACTTTCCCGTTTTCCAGCCAGAGTTACCAAGCTAAGTAAATACTATTTGAAATCCGCTCTTCACCAGCCTTGCGGCAGAAATTATTCAAAATTCTTGTCTATGTGTCACAGTACATAAGACAATTAATGTGAAAAATGTGAAATTAATTTATAATTAAAAATTGTTTAAAGAGTTCAGGTTGTGGCTTCTTGATCAATCATTTAGTTGGACTGTCAATCAAGTCAAGGCAATCATTCGAATATATTTTTATACATATAGATATATAGATATATATAATTAAACATATATAGATACAAAGAAATTTATTTAAATAAAGTCAAACATACCACATAGCATTTTATTTAAATTGGAAAAGCCGGCACACAAAGGAATTTTACGATGAAATGCTAAAAAGAGGGCAGAGTAAAAAAACATATAATTATTAAATGAAGAAATATATATATATTTAAAAAAAAAACAACAAAGTTCTTGCGCAAAGTCGAAAAAAGGTATTAAAGATACATTCAATCCCCTTATATTCTATAAGACAATAAATAATTGAAGTTTACTTCTTAAAAGAGGACCTACAATAATTCACAATTAGTTCTGCCGCACATGTACTTTTCTCCCAATGTGGCTAATTTATTCTACAATATTTTTAAGGCGTATTCATCGTAGATGCCTAATTGATGAGCTGTTAAAGCATTTGAATTATAAATTCAATAATTCATATAATTTATTATACACTTGCAGCGCACTTGGGTAAAGTAACAATTAGCATTAGCGCAAAATAAATCATTTATCAGTGGCATCGTTATTTAAAAACAGTATAATTAACACAGGTTCCATCTACACAGCGTGATTTATGCCTGTACTTATTGAATTTTCTGCTTAATTATCATTTCTGAAGAATCAAGAGCATGCGAAATGCACCGAAATTGGACGTTATTATTATTTGACCTACATTTCTGCGACACGACATCCAACAAATTACCATGATAAAGTTATTAATGCCACTTCGATGCGAGCCATTCTTCTATTTCTTTTTCTATACTATCTGGAAATTGCAATCATTTGGCGAACTAGTTCGGTTTGCATATATGCGAGAACTGGATTTTGCTGCGGCTGTCTCGTTCCCGTAAGCCGTTCCATTAGCCTTAAAGACTTCCGCAGCTTCTGTTTTGTTGCTGTGTGGCAACCGGCTCCAAGGAAAAAACCAAACAAGTGAAACTGACAGGGAGTGATAGACTTTAAGATATCCTTTACAATAAAATGAGGTTACGAATTGGGCGTTTCGTTAGGAACTTACGATGCTTTAAGTGATTATTGAAGTGATCAACTTTCATACTTCGGTTAACAAATTTCAGCTTATTCGCCTTGAAGATAGCCTGTAATTTGGCTTATTAGTCGACTACTATAAAATGTTCAGCATAATTTAATTACATACTCATATAAGACGTTAAGATACTCTTCAATCAGACTTATCAGCCAATAATCATTTAACTCGGTATTTTTCGACAGCATTCTTTAAGATACCCTAAACAGACTTTTTAGCCGATCGTATTTAAACTCTTAGAATATTTCGAACACGCACACCACTATTAGGGTTTTGTGTGACTGTTATCAAATTATATTAACATACCCTCTCTGGTCGCATCTCGTATGCTTACAGGGTATGCGCTGTTCGTGTCACAAACATCAATTAAAGGCCATTGAAATTCTAGAAACTTTTCAGCAACTAACAAACGCGTTGCACGATAGTCTAATTTGCAAAGACACGTACCACCAAAAAAGAGAAAAAATAAGAAAAATGAACAACAGCCTCCGCAGTGAAACCAAGTCCAAGTTCGAGTTCGAGCACGAGTCGGGGCTCTGTGGTCGGTGGGGTTGCCATCATTTGCATTTTGTGTGAAGGAGCCAGCTGACAACTTTATTTGGTTGACCAAAATGGCTTCAAATTACAGGCAAACGAGGACAGAGAGTTGGCTTAGAGAGAACTGGCTTGAAGTGCTGTTGCCTGGTTCTGGTTTTCTGTTTTTGTTGTTGTTGTTGCTGTCTGTTGCAGTGTTTGGGGCGCAGGCGCATAAATAAAGTTAGCGCCCAATTTATCATATTTGCGATATCTTTTTGTTGCCAACCAACTCTGGCGCCGCTCTGGCACAGACGACAGGACCCGACTGCTGCTCGTCTCGCTTGTTGAAATCATGTGCATACGCTTGTCTGGGCCTTCACAAAACGTTTGTGCAGCTCAGTTTGGATGGAGTCTGTGCTCTGAGCTCTGAGCTGCCCCACACAATGGGTGGTGCTGGGCCCATTGTGTATGCCACTTAATTACACGGAAGTTTGCCTCAGCTGCAAGCTGGTAGCTGCCAAGTCGATTTAATGGTTCCCTCTTTCGCTTTGTGGCGAGTTGGCGGTTCAAGGTTGAGCGTGGTAAACTGATATCCAGCATACGAATCACTCGCTGGGTGGTGATGCAAAAACTAATTGCAACAAGCTTGCAACGTGCTGCAAGCCGGCTAACACGCATATGACGTGCCAAGTGCCAAGTGCCAGCAACAGCAACAACAGCAACAAAATGTATCTCAGCCAATAAATCAGCAAATATTTCAGCAATAATTCAGTTTGCGCCGATCCTGGGGCTCAGGTGCTAGCCTGTTGACGCTGGTATTCACGCCTAAAGCACGCGTCTGCCCACAGATCTGCTTGCTAGCTGCACATACTAGGTAATTAACGGGGGGTCGGGTAACCAGCTAAGGGAGCGGGGTCTACACCGAGAACAACAACTGTATGCAAAATCCAAGAATTTTATTAGGTTATATTAAGACCAAGTGGTCATAAAATAAATAATAAGCATGTTCTTGTTGGGCAAATGTCTGCTTTTAAAAACAATAATTTTTTACTTCAAAATTATTTCTGAGTACTGCTTGCTAATTATTTACACTGTATTCGTGCATCGCATGCGACAACTGCTAGGACATGCAGCGAAACCCTTTTCACAATTCGCTTCTCGCGCCATTTGCGATTAATCAAGCGAGCCCCAAACAGAAAGAAACAGAGAGTCCAGTTCGAGAGCTGCAACTCTCCAGCTGTGCCTTTGACACTGGCTTAAAATGTAATGATTTAGTTGCAGATTCATAATTAACGTGTTCGGCGGGACAAGCGCATGAGTCATGGCTACACATGGAGCTGGAGCACATGGTCTGTCTGTGACCGGGGGCACGTCGCAGTCGTCGTCTCATTAACTCTCAACTTGCTGCAAGTTTGTGGGGCATTAGGCGGCTTTTTGTTTTGTTTTTTTGTTACTTTTTGACCAGCCTAATTGAATGTCGGCATCATTTCAAATGCCAGCGCATCATTCAGAGGTGGAGCTTTTGGCCTAATAGCCGCCGCACAAAACCTGAAAGCCTCGTACGAGTACGCGTACGAGTAATTCCGGTGTTAATTTGTGCGCAAGATGCCCATCAATCACATTTAGGTAGCTGGCGGTGCTCGAGGGAGACCCGGCCATCTACTTCCCTACCGCAAAAAGTGAACGCATTTTTGTGGGCGTTGGCGCGGCACAAATCTTTTGTTTTCTGTTATTGTTGTTGTTGTTGCGGATTTCGGCAAAAGGAGTAGCCCAGACAGACGACTAGGCAGCCCCCACAGCCAATTGTGAAGCGGCGTGAGAAAATGAGCCTCAAACGGAGAGGCTCAGAAGTGAACTTAACTTGAATATACAAATTTTAAAGCAACAGGGTGGTCAAGTGTTTATATGTATATGTACATGAGGTATCGATTAAGATATATATGTATATATTTTGTAATTAAATTGATAATGAAATTGGGCTTGATTATTAAATATTTAAAAAAGCTGTTTGTTGTGGAACTACGCTTTTTATGTAGATTCTGTTCTTGGTTTTATATACTCCTTTTACATACTCATTTATTTAGAATATACTCCTTGAAATATGCTTTCAAATATTTGATAAGCTATTGCGTGTGAAAGTACGCCCAAGTCCGTTAAGTTTCCATTTTTGGTTTTTGCGTTCTAATAAAATTATAGACGGACACTGAGTTTCATACAATTTGAACTTGCACTCATAGAATAAGCTCTATGTTTAGCCAGGTTTAGCCAGAAACTCTTCTCGTAAAAATATCAAATATATTTGCAAGTTAAAAAAACTATTTAAAAATAAATATGAAGCAAGTTTCACCATAGAAGACGCACAAAAAAAAAGAGCTTCCGACGTAGTTCCAAGTAATCAAAGTGTGTTAAATGTCACAACAGCGACCACTTACAGCAGCTGGGATCGTGTCAATGATGTGCGACACACGCACACACACAAACACACATTCAGGCACAACAAGCGAACAAGACACGAGACACGCAACCAAAATAGGCGCAACAAACATGAATGGAATTGTCATATATATGAATAAATTTGTGTACTCTGTGGGCCAAGACTAACAATCAAAGCCAAATAATTAAACGACTGTCAGAAGAACATGCGGTGTCAGACAGCCAAACAAGCCAAGGGAATCAGAGGGTATCCAAATAAGAAGAAGCACTCCAAACACTGTGGCCCACACAGACAGACACCAGAGTTGACACAATGCGGCGATAAATTTGCTCATCATTCACTCATTCAGTCTGTAAGTCATTCACGATCGCGCTCGCCCAGCCTCAGAATCAGCCCAGTTGGCCCGCCTCTCGTTATTGCCGTTGACTATAAATAAAGCGGGCCTCATCAGTCAAGTTTTTTCACCCCGCCCAAAACCTAATGTGGCACCAAAACTGAACTGAACCGAGGTGCCAATGATAGTGGCAGGGCGACATTTCCTCATTCCACTTGGCTGCTGTTGCTGTTGCTGTTGCTGTTGCTGCATCCAATTTGCGGTGATCATTCATGTAATGTAACAAGATCATTTGATTCCCTTCGTGGCGCTGTGTGTGGCAGCAACGAGTAAAAGTGTCAACATTTACAATGTACCAAATGTCAGCTCTACCGAGTCTGACAGTTCGGCCCCAAAACGAAAACACAGCAGCAAGATCTACTTATTGCCAATTGGGCAGCAGCAACTGTTGCTGCTGTGCACGCGACCAACTTCATGGAAATTGGTACATCAAATTTTTACCTTTTAATTGCATTTTACACATTTTACAGCCATATGCTGCACCCACTTGGCAAGTCTTCATCAGCATTTACTGTTCTTTTTCATACCCTTTAAAAAGAATATTATAAGTTCTTCGAGAACTTGGTAACAGTTCTTAAAGAGCGATGTCTAATGCTATATATGTACTATATTGTAATATATTACTCACAAGAATGTGTTTAAAAACAAAATTAGGTGTAAGTCCCATATGAAAATATCTAGTAAGCTATGCTATGGCTGCTTATTTTCAGAATAACTATGACCTATGTCGGAACCAAGCCAATCGCTACACTAAGCAACGAGAAATAAATTTTATTATTAAAAAAAAATCAATTTTGTATTATTATTTATTTGTTGCTAGTATTCGGTTCAGAATCGCATTTCTCATATGTTAGAAGGGCATTCAATCTTCAGCAGCTGCATGCTAAGCTGCACCTCCTTGTATTTTATATCTTATGTTTTGCTTATTTTGCATTTCGATTGGGTTAATTGTTTTTGTGCCCGGGGTGCCACTGACTGGGGTATGTCAAACAACTGTCAGTTAGTTCGTCATCATCAGCAGCAGCAACAACAATGGGAACAACACCAAGAGCAGCAGCAGCCGGGTCTGAGAGATCGTGATCCAAGGCATGTGATTAATTTGCAGACGTTTTAGGCAGACGATCGACTGGCAATGTTTCATTGTTTAAAGAAAATATTGACTCATAAGTTTGTTGATTAATTAAGCTCACCAATAAATCAAAAGGTTGCCAGAGACAGAGAAAAAGAGAGCGCGAAAGATATAGAGGGGGGGGTCAGTGACAAAGAGAGAGAGAGAGAGGGGGCAGAAACAGCTCAGCTGATGAGCATCAACACCGCTGGCAGTGTTGAAATATTGACACCACAGGTGATTTTATATGGAAGTCAATAATTTGTTTTTGTTTGTTTGTTTCTCTGCTTTTTTGTTTGTGCCTTGTTACACAAATTAGGCACACAGACAACACCTCAGCCCGGACTTGTTGTTATTCTTTTGTTTCTCTCAGACAGACAAAGGTAGCTCAGGTGAATAAACCGCGTCAATATGCTGCGCAGTGGCAAGAACCAAGCGCCATGCGGGCTTGACCCCAGGGTTAAGGGTCAATTAAATATCAAAAATCAGCATGTTGTATGCATATCGGAAATACGCCAAATGTAGCTCATTAATTTACTGTCTCTTCGGACTAATCGTTGAATATTTTATGGTAATGTCTACGCATCATATGAAATTTTCAATTTATTGATTTTTAATAAGACATTTCCTTCCAATTATAACACAAAGAAATACCCTTTGTTCGTCTCAAATATATGTTAAGCAGTTGAATAGATACTATGTTGAGGCTATTTAGTATTGTAATTTATAATTTATTAAAGCATTTCGAATTTCTTGGTATTCTATGAAGGAAAATAAATGAATGAGTTTATATATTTAGTTAAATATATTCGGCATTTAAATAAATGCATCTAATATCATTCAGTGTTTTGAGAAATCTAAATATATAAATGAGTTTGATATTTGAGGGTACCATTTTGACCAAGAATAATGTACCCAATTTTAGATGCCAAATTGATCTAGAGGTCAAACCATGAACAAAAAGCCAAACCTAATGAAAATCTGTTGAGATTTCGCCGAGCTATAGGGGTGGTGGGAAATTTTAATGTCTATATGGGATATTTGAAGGTACCATTTTCACATGAATTTCGACCCAAAACAGTGTTTCCAGATTTTTATGCCAAATTGATCTAGAGGTCAAGCCATGAACAAAAAGCCAAACTTTATTAAAATCGGTTGAGTTTTGACCAAATTATGGGGGTGGAAATTTTGAACTATGTCTATAGGATAATATGTAACATGTAACTTCAGTGAGAATTCAAGCTTCCTAGCTCTTACGGTTTGGGCTGTGCGTCGTTCAGCAATCAGTCCTTCAGTCAATCAGTCAGTCAGGACAAACAGTTTCATATACAGAGATGAATAGACACAACACATCATATTCTACATCCCCAATAGATATACCTATGCAATTTTGTATACCTTCCAACACATATTTAAAATCCAATACAAAAAGCTTCTTTTTTATACGAAATAAATTACCCTCGGCCAATTTTCTGTCAGCTGTTGCCATTAAATTTTGTTCTCAGCTCAAAATAAGCGCCAATTTTCCAAGTTATTTGAATTGAATTTGAAAGTCGTTTCGCGGCAAGTGGTAAAAACTTTGGTACATTTTCTGCTGTACCTAAACTAAAATTACGGACAACCGGCAGCTAATTATGTCGCCATTTTAAATAGGAAATTATTGTATAAATAATTCAGTTGGCAAATTAGCCGCTGGTTGTATGAATGTTCTGCACTAGTGACAGTCGTGACAGACGCTATAAAATGCACATGACAGTGTGACAAATTTCACATAAAACAATTGCCAGCAACAACAACAATAACAACAGGAACAGCAACGAGAGCAACAACAACTGTCGCTAAATAACAAACGACAGGCAGTCAACGAAAAGGAGAAGCAAAATATTTAATTGAATTAAATTGTTTGCTGCTGTTACCAATCGCAATTGGCCAATTTAGGCAAACAGCTAGACAAAACGCAAAGTACAAAATTGTTAGCCAAATGAAAGGCGCCCCCTCAACAAAAAAAATAGAGAGAGTGCGAAAGAGAGAGAGAGGGAGAGAGGGCAGTTGGGGCCACGTCAAAGGTGGAAAGTGGCGTCGAGTGTCGCTTTTATTGTTTACTTTCAATCACTTTTCGTCACGAAGTAACAACAACAAAAAAAAAGCGAACGGCATATATACATGAAAAGAAAGAGCAGCCAAGTTCGGCTGCCGAAGTTTTAATACGCTTCAAGATCTATGGCAGCCTATAACTGACATAATTACTATTCAATCTATATATACATATAGCGTCATTTGAATTCCATTAAAATAAATAAAGATTTATAGACAATGAAACATCTTGAGCAGGCAATTGCTCTCAAACCATGTTGAATCAGGCCTCACCTATATATAACATATATAACTATTTAGTAAACTGGAGTCGCCAAAAGTTACTCGAAGTTCGCTGTCCGCTCGAGGGATTATTCACTGTGCATGCTTTATAGAGGATTGCATATGACTTATTCAATGCGATGCATAGCTAACGACAAAATCATACTACCCTCTGGTAGGGTAAGTCACATACATGATGGCAATAGCAGGGTGGTTGTCTAAATGTCCGCTAAGCCGGGGGCGTGTCTGGTGTGTGTGAGTGTGTGTGGGGTGTGCGGCAAACGGTAGTTGGAGGCGGTACAGCATTTGCATAGCGCAAATCACAGCAACACACACATGCACTCACACACCCACAGCACACCCGCACTCACACGCTTGAGTGAATTTGTGGACATTGTTGACAAATTGCACATAATGACATCAAATTGAAAATGATTGTGTGCAATTGTTGTTTTGTTTTATTTTTATTTTATTTTATTTATTTTTTTTTTGATTTGCCTTTTTCAATTGCTGCCATCTTGCTCACTCCCTGCAACAAAATACCTCTTACAAATTAAAATTAATGGGCAACGCAGTGGCGCGTAAAAAGCCCAAACACGATACATCACAGACACAGACACTAACACGCACAACAACAACAACAACAACAGCAGCAACAAACACACCCACAACAACAACAACAGCAATAACACGTGCATTATAAACAGAAGCTGCACTTGAGATCCAAATGGGATGTACTACCCAACCTTCTGCTTCTTTCCTCTTCTCTTTTTCTCCACTTACACAAAAATCATTTCACTTTGCCTAATGTGCAATTAGAAAACGCATTTTCATTAGTTTTATCGCAACAATTTAGTTTCAGCTGTGTTTTCACAAGAACAACAACAACAACAGGAAAAGTAAATAAATAAAAATCGAAGAAATATCCAAAGTGTACCACGAGGTCTTATGTAAATGGACCCGATAAGCTTTCAATGGGCAGCAGCAGCCATCGCAAGGTATTGTTTGAAAATACGCTTAATTTGCTTATCGCTACGGAATGGAGCAGCAGTAGGTTCAGTTGAAAGAGCCAAAATAAACAAGAAAACCAGATGACTAAAAGCATTTGGCGTCTATAATGAGGAGCATTATAATTTTGATGGGGGCGGCAGAATGGACGAGCTCTGGAGTGATTGGCAAATTGTGGAGAAGAGAGAAACGAGACAGAGAAAAGCAAGTATCTAGAAAACATCTAGGAGGATAACTGATAAAAATTTCAAATTTCAACTTAAATATTTTTAACTAATAATCGTTTAAGTAAAGTATTTAATTTAATTCTTTCAGATTGTTTAAAGTTAGTCTTTAAATCTTAATAAATATAAGCCGCGAGACATTCGAACTATGGCCTTATTTGACAGTCTTACAGACAAACCGGGAGAGGAAAGTGGCTATATCAATTCGGCTATTGATGCTAATCTAGAATATATATAATTTATTGGGTCGGAGATGTCTTCAAGGGAGATGTCAAAAGGGTTTTACACTCCAAATATATGTTTATGCTCAAAGTGTTTGCTAGAGCTTGCAAAGAATATTTTAACAAAAAGCG
This sequence comes from Drosophila virilis, assembly GCF_030788295.1. Classification (NCBI taxonomy): domain Eukaryota; kingdom Metazoa; phylum Arthropoda; class Insecta; order Diptera; family Drosophilidae; genus Drosophila; species Drosophila virilis. Next base: position 3,092,379 of record NC_091546.1, read on the forward strand.
AACCGCTCCGGCATTATTTCTATCAAACTATCCACGCCTATTAAAATGGTCTAGTTCATAAAGTGCCCTTGTCTATAATAATTGATTTTTTTGCATAGAGAAAAAATGTAATCTAATTGTTTTGGCTTGTTTACTTGTGTATTCGCGTATAATTTCCACATTTATTTAATTATAGTGATCTATGCGTTTGCCATTTCCATTTCCATTTCAATTTCTATGGCCCAGCAGAGAGTTCAATGTCTTTGCTGGAGTTGCTCTCACTTGACTCGCAAAACAGCCAAACAGGCAAACACAGCTTTCGCCACAAACTCGGCTCAAAGCAGTTGGCAAATTAGCAGCAACAACAGCAGCAACAGCAACAATCACAGCAGCAATTACAGTGCAAACAGCAGTAACAACAATAAATACTTATGAATACGTATTTACGTTTGTTCAAATCATGGAATCGTGTGAAATGATTTTGATCATTGGCCATCTATCAATATATCAATATACTGAAACAGCAAATGTTGTTGCTGCCAACGTTTAATTAACGTGATAAATCGTTTGTAAATTTCTTAATTATTACGTAGCCGTCGTGTGGTCAGTCAGTCGATCGATCGATCGATCGGTCAGTCCGTGAGGCTGTGGCAATTTAACATTCAATTCTCTCTCTCTCTCTCTCTCTCTCTCTACTAATTTGTTGCCATTCACCTTAGCACTTGCACGCGTATTTATTTTATAATAATTTGCCAGCGCCAACTATAATTAATTTCATGTGCATTTGCAGCAACAATTTTGAATTAGCTGCCGAGTGTCGCAAATTGTTTATGAAGTGCACAACAACAACAACAATTACAATTACAACAACAGCAACGAGAACAAGCTGCGCACAATTATTTTATAATTTTGCTATTGGGAAACTGTTAACAAGTTAATTAAAAGTTAACAAAAAAAAACATAAATAAATGATATATAAATATAAAACAGGTAAGAATATTGAACGAATGCTCAACTGGTAGATTACCCTGGCCTACAATTGACTATCGAAATTATCGATATGTGGAAGTTATCGACACTACCAATAATACCAGATTTTAATTATCGACAGCACTAGGAACTATCGCAGCTAATATCCATTGATTGGCCTGTTATCGATTTTATTAATCCATATATTGGCAAAATATCGAATACAAAACTTGCACATTCTGTCAGCTACCGACTATAGAAACTTCTTTGAAGAATATTTACATATCTGAAGACCCCTCGACTTATAACTACAGGGTATATTGAATAAATATGCAATTTTAGCTGTGCTGTGTGTTGAGTACCGGCTCACGTAAATGCCATAAATGGATCTGGTCATTAAGCCAGAATTATATAAGAGCCAAGCATTTTATCTAACTGCTGCTAAATGTACAGTTCAAGATGCTTTAACTGCTGCTAAGTGTATCTATTAGCTGTGCTTTACAGTTATTAAATGCCAAGTGCTCTTTGGAACGCGTAAATTAGCTATGAAATTGCCAGAAAGATCATGGTGTAAGGAATGGTATAAAATCAAGATAATTCCCAATTTTAGTATAATTATTTGAGATAAACTGGATTTTAATCTAAGTTTTGGCAATTGAAGCACACTTTAAATCGGTTAACATTTCGTTTACGTCAATTATTTTGTTGAAAATGTGCATCAAACTCTAATTTTATAAAACTTTGAAGACTTTCACAAAATGGCTTAAAATGTTTTTACTGCATTCACAAAGTTGCCAGCAATTTATTCGATTTTGGCCGAATTCCAAGACGTTCAATAAATGCAGCTGCCAAAAAGTTATATATTTTCTGGGCAAAAGGACTAAAACTGAGCTGCGAGCGAGAAGCACTAATTAATTAAAAGCAAAACTGAAACTGGCAGCAGCAGCAGGAACAGCAGCTACTCGACTGGCTGCCAAAGGTTGGTTGGGACAGACCCACCCACAGACTGGCTGAGTAAACTGCCTTACTAAGCGCCTTGTGATCCTTTCTTAATTGAAAAATGTCGTCACAAGCAGCTGGCGGCAGGAGTAAGCATTTACCAGGCAGCATTCATTCAGTCAGCCCAAACAAACAAAATCCTTGTTAATCCTGCACTGAAATTGGAAAAACCTGCAGCACCAGAAACAGAGAATGTCTTACCAGTCGCCCTCCCTCTCTCCATCTCTCTAGTGGCTCCCCATTCGCCGACTTGGCTCGTAAAATCAGCTCTTGAGCCGCACACGCAGCCCCCATTAAAATTTGTACAAAATTATGTAATAAATGCAACATAAAATTTGGCTTTGGCCACACTAATTGGAATGCAATGCAGCAACAATTTGTTAAATAGAAACATTACAAGACCCCCTTCCAGCTCTATATATAATCCTTTGCTCACAATATAAAGTGTCACAATATTACACTTTCACAACAAAAACTCGTCTGGAAATACAAATCGTTTTTGTATTCTGAGTCACAGCACACACACCAAAAAACAAAAATAAATAAAAAAAAACCAAAGAGATTTTCTAGACAAAACGCTGCAGACTTTATGTCTTCTAAAGACCTGGACGAGGGGATCTATCCGCCCGGCTTTCATTCATAAATTGCTCAACGATATTGCCCCGTAGCTGCTGGAACAAAAGAGGTCGTCACACCTATTTCTCTTTTTTCTTCAATTTTTTTTAGTTTGTTTGGAAATCAATATCTAAACAATGCAAGCAGCAGCGGCGGCCCTCAACAAATTTTCTGGCAGCCTAATAAAAAGACGAGCAAGTATGGTCAAGCGAAGAGTTCACGACTAGGAGATACCTTAGTTAGTTTATCGAGTTCGGGGCAAATGGGGTTCGCTTAATTTGAATAAGACATAAACGAATAAATATACCAAATTTTGTAACTGGAGTTCTTAATGTCGCTCAGATCGGATGGACTAGAAGGAAATTAAACCAGTATATATGGATATTTGAAAGTGAACTAAATTCAAATTTACCCAGACATAATTTATATACCAACTCTGGAAACTCAAGATATTATAGTCGCTGGATTAATAAGACACGAAACCTTGCTTCGATTCGTCAAGAATATGCGTGCACAGTAAATATTAAAGAATTTTATGCTTATGCACATTTCCATAACGCAATCTTGCCTCCCTTTAACTGATTTTATAACTACAGGGTATACAAAATTTCTTTCACCAACAACAAGCAGAAGTTTTGACACTTTATGGCCACGAAAACTTTTGTGCGTGTATTACGAGCATTATAAACTTAGGAGGCAGCTCCGACAAATGAGCCCGCCTGTGTGGCACAGCTCGCCGGAGTGCGGGTGCGGGGCAGATCTTGGACCGCCGCGTCGCATTGTCTATGGATGCTGGTCATCTGTCTGAGAGCGAGAGCATAGCCAATGGTTCGATTTGATACGATTGGAATCCCATTTCGAGCGACTCATTTGCATGAAAATTTGTTGCAAACACATTTAACTGAAATCGAATTCTTTTGAAAATACGTTGAAACGGTAATTTGTTGGCCAGTTTAGATGTGTTATTAGCAGCGTTTATATGCGAGTTACGCCCAAAACGCGACAGAGAAAAAATAATAATAATAATATTAATAATAATAAACACGATACGATATCCAGATAGTTCAGCTAGATTTGGTTTCTTTCAGTTTGGTTATTTTGTGCTCTAATTTATGCATTCCCAATTGGGTTGGCGTATACTATTCAACGGCAGTGTAATGTCTGTATTCGTGCCTGTTTAAAGTGCAATAACCGTGGCTAAGACTGATCTATGGGCCAAGATATTCGGTCAGAGATTGACATTTGAATTTACATAGATGTTACGACAATCTTTTTTTCTATTACTGGATAAGGCTTGAAGTCTGTAGTCTGATATCGTAATTTATTGTAGCTGATCAATCAGAAGCGAATTGGAGCTGACTTTGGGAACAGTTAAAAGACTTTAGTCTATCAAATGGCAATAAAATGGCTAGATAGTTATATAACATTCCAGGAAAATATAATTTAAAGCAGTCAAATGTTTAAAGATATTGTAAAAACCTGAGCCGCTGTAAAATTGGAGTATTGAAAGTGGGTACAGCTTATAAAAAGCGCGTTCTTTTAACTTTTACAAATATTGCATAAATTATACTAATAGAAACTATATGAAAATTAAAACTAGATATATTTAAACGCCTACAAATTGTAGACTAATAAACAAACATTTTCTGCCATTCATAATCTATTCCTGACTTGGCTTCAGAATTTTTTTATTTGTGAACAACCTTGTTTCTTATATGTTTTAGCAATGCTTTCCTGTAACTTTATCCTTGAGTATTTTAAAGCTTTTTTAAATATTTCTATTTTGAATAATACATACATTTCTGCACCCACATTTTTACAAGTTCTGTAGCGTGTTGCCCTCAAGAATCGACTTATATAAACCCCCACAGCGCATGCGATATTTTCAGCCCCGACCTGTTTCCTTGTGCTAAACTCTGTGATATACGTAGGAAACGTTCGTGTTGAAAAATGTGATGTTTAATTTCGCACATTAAAATCAGAAAATTATCAGACACGAAAAGTCATAAACCGCACACCGAATGCTGTCATAAAGGTAACAACAAAAATTTAAAAAAACAAAACGAGTCTAAGCGACTATCGAATGCCCTGCAAAAAGTTGGCCAAAAATTAAATAGGGTATTATAAATTAAGCAATTACTCACATAATATAATTTTCATATATATAATAATAATATAAAAATAAACTACGATATATATTAATTATAATTAATAAAATAATTGTTAATAAATAAAATTAGTGTACAATAAATAATTTAAAATCAAATACAATAAATTGATTATATATATATTATTGTATATTTAAGATAAAATAATTGAAACTAAAATACAATAATAATCTTTAAATAAAATAAATAAGAAATATATAAATATACAATAATATATAATGAAGTATATATACAACTGAAACTACTCTCGACCTAGGGTATACTGAAACCTATCTAGGCATGCCCGAGAACGAGAGGGTGGGGAGAGGAGACAGTCCGCTCCGAAGACTGCGGATTCTGCAGACTAGGCTGCTGCTGCAAAAAAAAGTGCAGTGAGCAAGATTAAAATCTTCTGAGAATTGTGTACAAAAGCGAAACGGGCAAAAAGGTAAGTAACATAAATGAGTGTGGGGCAAGGCGAAACAGAGTCAAATCGATATGGGCCCCAAAAGGTAAACAGCAAGAAGCGCACGAATCAAAACTGGAAAAATGCACCGTGGCAGAGATCAAGGAGCTGTAGCTGGAGGACGGAGGATGGAGGACAGAGGATAGCAGAGGAGGCAATGCGAATGTCATGTAAACAAATCGATTTGTTTCATTGATGACATTCTTGCCGAGATTTTTGCGCAAAATGTCATAAAGTTTATGACTTAAGTCTTTTGTTTGACGCTGACGGCGACTGCGACGCAGACTGCGACGGCAACGGCGACGGCGAAGGCGACTGGCTGCTCGGGCACAAAAATATCATTATTAAATGTGATCGAACCGCAAAACGAACCGGTTTGAAAGCAACAACCACAACAACAACTGCAAGCACCATGCTTAACTTTATATGAAGATTTGCCAAGACTTTTTGCATTCACACCTACAAAAGTGTCATCCGCTTGGCATTTGCTGCCATTCGAGTCGGTTCCCCGACTCTGGACAGTGTGTTCGTTTATTTTTTTTTTTTTTCTTAACCACAAATTTAACGATTAAGACGTGTTAAATTGTTAACAAGCCACTTGCAGTTATTGCCAATAAGCTGCAAATTTACGAGTCTTGGCTCAGCCACAGCCCAGCTTTGGCTACGTATTCATTTCTGGCTTTGCTGTTTGACTTCTTGTTGCTGTTGCTGTTGTTATTTTTGTTGCTGTTGTTGTTGTCTAGGCCCAACGTCATTTGCATGTGAAAGCTTTGTGTGTGCAACTGGCAAATGGGCTGAGGGGGTGGCGGCTGGGTGCAGCATGGAGACCTGGCTTTTGTGAACTGCTCGAAATGCTCATCGAGCCATCGTCTTCGTTGCTGGTGGTGCGTGCATTTCAAATGTCTGATCCCCTTTTCATGGCCTGATTTATAAATCAATACACTTTATTGTTAGCTTTAGTTAGGCTTTTAACGGCTTACGCATAATTTAACAAGAGTTTTGAATACTAAAACAGAAAAGATAACAGAATAAAACAGATTTCAAAACGTTTGCGAATGCGCGACAAATATGAACTCAGCAATAAACTGCTGTGGGCTCAAAAATATTGCTTCAGCGTTTAAGAAGGCATCACAAAGAGGAATTAATGGATAAGATGAGGTTGGGAGGTTGCAAGACAGTTAAAGCTATAAATATATATGTGCAAATACATACATGCAAGGCAAAAATTTACGGAAGGATTACAATGGAAAATCAAGTCAAGCTAAGTATAAAGTAATTGATAATGTTCTATTAGGAATAATTGACCAGATATTCGTGTTCTGAGACACACATTAACAAAGAGAAAACTTATATTTAAATTGAGAAAATAAGGGCATAGGCATAGCTGCCAGTCAAATTGTTAGCTTCTGGGCTTGTGCTTATTATTAATTAATTATAGCTTTTCACAAAAGACACCCAAATACCTTTTCTTCTTTTCTTTTTTTAGATAACAATCAAGACTTTGCAATCTATTAATAAGATGCCCAAACAAGAATCAACTTAACTGATTTATGAAACCAGTTTCATAATTTAGCCATCAATTCAAAAGCGATTTACATATTCTCCACGGTCAAAATAACCCCTAATGGTTAAAGGAAAAACAATATTTGGTGCCATTGGCAATTGTGAACATATGTAAAATGGTAAAGAGCAGCAAAGAACTGCCAAACGAGCTGAAATTAATTTTGAAAGACCAAAATAAATAGAGACAGTCACAAATTATGCCCAAATTAGCAAAACAACAGCAATAGCAACCACTTGGCCATGACAAAATGCCCTAAAGCCAATTTCTGGCGAGAGAGGGTGGGGTAAGGGGCAGAGAGCGATATTGGGCTGGAGTGACAAAACGCACAAGTGTCGACTTGCCAGTCCGTGACAGGCAATGCGTATGCGTATCTATGAGATACGTGTTACATGTGTTGCATAATGCCAACACAAACACAATTACGAGAATTGTTAGAGGGGGAGTTTGGTTGGGTGGGGTTTCGGCTTGTTACAAGCAATAAATACAAACCGCATAAAGGCGACGCGGCGGTCGCTTAATCCCGGCAGCAGCAGCAGCAGCAATAGCAGCAGGCCGAAGTCACCCCACAGCGTTATTTATACACACACCCACCCAACACCTCTACACGCGACTAACCCAACATCAACCCCAGCCAAGCACCTTACCCACACCAAGCAGAACAAACTGAGCACCAATTACTCAACATGATTTCAATGAAATTACCGCACACAAAACAAAGCCAAAGCTGTTGGGAATGCGAGAGACAGAGACAGAGACAGGCTAGTATACAGGATACAATGTACAGTAAATACAGGATATGAGTTACAGTTGCACTTAGAGAAAACCTATTACGCAAAGCAAGAAACTCTCTTTCTCTTTTTTCGCAACATTCAGAACTTAATCTAAGAACTAATGTAATTTTGCAAGGAATGTTTTTGCTTACTTCAAGTATGTGTATGCTTAAAATAAGTATTACGATTTTCGTATTTTTTAAATATTAATGAACATTGACACTAATTAATTAAAGCATGAATCGTCCTTAACTTACGCGCAAATCTGACTTCAAATTTTAGCCTGGTTAACTAGAATTTATGGGGCTTTTCTTTGAGTGTACAGGAGCACTTGCAGTTTAAGCAACAACAACAATAACAACAACATCAATCTCAATAACAATTCATAATTCATGTTTAACATGCGCTACCCGTGCACTGCCGCTGAGCAATTTTGGCAAGCAAAACCACCTCCACCACCCCTTCCTTCTGAGCACACCCCCCACACACAAACAGAGGGTAAACAAGGCCCTTTGGGCCACCCCTTTTCAAGTACAACCGCCCACCCCGACCCCGGCCTGCTGTGCATAAATTGTTGATTGTTTGTCTATGCTCGGGCGTATTTATGACACGAGTTGAAGTCAACTTTTTTGTTGGCTCAATAACAAATGACAACAACTGGGGGTGGCCCGACGACAACAACCTCCTCCCCCCTTTCCAACCACCAACTGGCTGCTGCTGCTGCTGTTGCTGATGATCATCCCTAATTGGTGTTGAATGGAGTTTTTTTTTGCGCACGTTGCCAAGGGTGAAAGGTGGCAACCTGCAGCGGGTGGGTGAGTGGTTGGCCAAAAAATAAGGAAGCTGCGTGTCACATGGCAAGTGTACTTTTTTATTGCCTGCCGGTGTGTGTGTGTGTGTGTATGTGTGTGTGTGTGTGGGCTGTGGTGTGGGGTTTGCATTAGCCAAATGTTGCGGACGGGCGTGAATCTGATTAACATAATTGAGCTGTTTGTTTGCTTTGTGCCCAGCGACTGCTGCAGTTGGCCATATTTTCTGCTGGGGTGACAATCAATTTGTGCGACAACCGGATATTCCTTAAGATATAGGCAACTGCCTGTCCTGCAGAATGAAAGATCTGTATATGCTCTTCTATTCTGCCTGTTAAAGGTCAACAACTAATTGAGCAGTTTATTGAAATTCGGAAGTTTGCCAATACTTGATTTGATAATCAATCTTCTCTAGGATTCTACCAGTTTTCCGCTTGTGACAGTGAGTTTTTAGCATATTACTTAATATCTTTAAAACCACTTATTAAATAAGATAAGCTCCTAATTAAGCTCTTGAGAGTTAACATTGAAAAGGTCGCAAATACTTGAGTTTATTTTGGAATATTTTTCAGGCCTTAAGAGGATTAACCAAAACAGAAATACCTTTCAAAATTGCCTAAATAATGCGCTGAAAAATAAAGAAACGCACTGAAAGCCCATTGAAAATATGCAGATTTGCAATGCGCTGAAGTTTGCCAACTTTAAATGCAGACTTTTTTTACGTGCGACATTTATGAGTTGAGTTGTAATTTTTCAAGAATTTATTAGCGATTTGGCTTACGCACAAAGGAATATGCCAATGCCCGACGAAAGACAAGCAAGAAATACAAAAAAAAAAAACACCAGAAATGATATAGGCCGCAAAGAAATCGACGGAAATCGACAGAAATTGTAATAAGAATGCGACAAACGCCGCGGGGGAGATTTAACACGTGCGTGTGTGTGTTTGTGTGTGTTAAGGAAATTAGCATACGCTTATGTTATAATTTAATTATAATTTATTGATTTTAAATGTCTCTTTTATTTATACTTTTGTATCGTTCGCAACTTTTTGCGGCGGCGTTGAAGTCGCTTTGTTTACGATCTGTAAAAATGGGAATTTTATGGCGCATTTAATTTGCCAAACTTATCGCAGAAAAACCGGAGAGCGTAGCACTAAAACTGAATTATGAATGAGTGGGACCCAAAATTAAATATCCACACATATATTTATAAAACGAGACAGTGTGACCATGCGTGTGTGTCGGCCAGTGCTGCCAACTTGCTAGAAAATATATAAAGTGCCAACCGCTGCCACCCAATTACCGAATGACATGACAAAACCGCTTAAAGGCGTCTAAACAAAATTGCAAATTAGAAACGAGGCACAAAGAAGACAAAAACAACAAAATAAAAGAACATAAAACTTACAAAAAGAAAAAACAGGAGAAAGATTTCAAAGGCAGGCAGATAGCTGCCATAAGGCAAAAATTGGGTAGAGTTGGGTCTAAAAACAATATATATATATATATATATACAAACAAATAACATAAAACGCTGGCAATAAAAAGAAAACAGCGGAAAAACCATGAAAATGTAGCAGCAAGCAAAAACGAGCGAGAACAATTTGAAGAAAAGTGAAACTCGGCAGGCCGAATATTAAATACTCTTTGCGGAATTCATGGTTCACGGTTAGTGAGAAGAACAGTAAAACTCGTCGCTTGGAAAACAGAATACTTGTCATCCTATCGAAATATTTATCCGATGTGATATAGTTATGACATTTGACATTTAAAACTTACTTTTCAACCAAAAAATATATTGGTTCGATGTTGATAAGATGTTGCGAATACACCGCATAAACGGCGAGTTATAGTGAGATGTCTTGATAAAGAAACAAGTTTTTACTTTTCGACCGATTGTTCCCCCTAAAGCTGTATGATATGGTGTAGTCAGATCCGGATGATCTCGACATATGTAATGCCGGTAACAGCTTTATAGCTTTACTAGTTCTACTATATTGAGATCTTGCCGATCTTGAATATATATATACTTTATACAGTCGGAGATATCGCCTTCTGCGCGTCACACATTTTCTGTCAACATTAAAATACCCTATACTATAAAACAAAATAAAAAAACTTTCCGCAGCTTTTTTTTAACGTTTATTTTATTTTGTTTTTTTTTTTTTTGTGTGCTTATCTTTAACTGCCATCAACAAGATGGCAACTTCCGTTCGCGCGCCATAATGTTTTCTCTACATAGAAACAAACACACAGACAGACAAAAACACACACAAGCTCAAGCACACACACACACACACACAAGCAAGTCACGCACACTGAGCCGCATACAGATGCCAGCGCTGCATAAGGGCAAGAAAAAGCTTAGGGTAGGAGAGTTGCTGGGGCAGAGTTAAGGCTAGGGGATTGGGGGCCAGTCGCAGCACAAATGGTCACCAGGGCGTGTAATTGAGTGCTACAGGACCCTTTTAACATTTTTATTTGCACATTAGCGAGGGTGGAAATGGCGAAATTTGCGCCCAAAAGTGACAGCGCGTTGAATATGGGTGGCGCACAGACCAAGATCTGTAGAGGCAGACAGGGGTGAGGGCGGGGGTGGGGGCGTTGGCGTTTCGGGGTAGCTTTGGATTGCATGGGGGTATATTTTATATCATGTCCGCGTATTGACTTTCAGTTGAGATGTCAATATGCTTGGCAGTTACTTTTTGTGCGTTCATCTCGAAAGTCGTAGACAAATTTGTCTGCGGTCCAATATGCGACAGTTGTGAAGCGGAGAGGGTAGTGAGAAGTGGGGGAAAGTGTCTGAGTAGGGGTAGCAATTGGCCCTCAAGCTGAAGTGTGGGTTTTGGCTGTTTACTCAGACATATGCTGAAGAGGACATAAGCGAAACAAGGCATGATTGGGAGCAAGGCAGCCGAGTTCTTTGAAGGATGTTAAAGAAGAATACAAATAAATTTAAATGTATCAGAATATCATTTATAATCGATGGATGAAGGATGATTTTTAATTGAATTTAAGTGTTTTTCTCTAAACTGATTTCTTCTTTATTTATTTATTTTTATTATTTATTTATTTCTTCTTCTTTGAGTAAAAACATATATATGAATATTTATTACAGTTAATATATTTTTATTATTTTATATGTTTTGTGTTTGATTAATATAAAATGTTGTATCAATATACTTTTATAAGTATTATTTATAAATAATATATCTTTGCAATTTGTATTTATATTTGCTAGAAAAGAACTTTTATTATATGATGAGAACCCTCCAGTCAAATAGTAGCAAGCCATGCTTTTCGAAAGGTCTTGCACTATTTAGCTGACATCGGGGCGTGCCAAAAAACCCTTTTAGCTTATAAATCAAATTTACTCTTCGCACCACATTCGACCGCAACAAATTGAACCAAAGCACAATATGATAAAAGCCGCAAAACCCGCGCACAGTGGGGACAACCAACAAAAAAAGTAAAGCAGTCCCAGTCTCATAATTCAAAGGCAGATAGTGAAGGGTGGGTGAGTGGGGGGGGCTTCAAATAAAACCCTTTTCATACGCGTCGTATGAGTAACATGTTCATGAATAATTCGTAGCCGCAGCTGATGATAAAACATGAAAATGGGCAAACATAAATCTAGAAGCAAGAGATAGGCCATAAACAAGCTGAAGAGGAGGGGCCAGGGAGTAGAGGGGTTTTTGGAACTACTTAAATATTGGCCAAATGCAGCAACTGTTTATTAAAGTTTTCCACTTGCGGCAAATCCAGTTGCCAGTAGGCAACCACAAAACCTGCGCGCCCTTACGAGTCCCTCTGCCCAGCGCCAGTTTGCTTGCGTCCATGGAGGCAAAGTCAACTTTCGTTTAGCTTGTAAATAGCTCGTTTTCGCAGACTCAGTAACTCGACGCCATGTTAATATATAACAATTAATCTTGACTAAAAGTATCTGCAGCCGCCCACAGGACAGAAAACAGGAGCAGCCGTAGCAGCAGCTACACTCAGCGAAAAGGGGACAGCAAGAATGTTGTGATTAAAATGCAGACGGGTTGGAAACTGCTTTATTTTAAGATATGCATATTCTTATTTAAAGATATAGCACTTAATTTAAGCACTATTGTGTGGACTCTAAACTTATTTTAAGTACGAAAATTATTTTATTAAGTATCAATCTAAGCCATTTCGTAAGCACTTTTTATTAAGTATTTGATGCTTTAGCCAAAGCTTTCCGCAAGCTTGACGCTTGCAATTCTCAACAAGCTGAAATTGAAATTTTGAAAATAAATACCGAGTTATGCTGTAATTTCTCTCAGTGTACTGCTTCTGGTTCTGGCTAACAGCTTTCAGCTCTCAGCTTCCCTTTTCGCACAGTTCTTGCTCTTTATGCATGGCAATGACTTGGACGCCCATGTTGCCGCCATGTTGTTTTCAGTCTCGCACACACACACACATACGCACACATACTCGCACACACACACACACATGCACACAGTTGGCACATTACAGTGTTAATGTGCCTCACTGCCGCATGTAAAAACCCAAGTAATTTGAGCAAAACTGCCAGCGACAGAGCGAAAGAGAGAGAAGGCTTGCAAAATGGGCCAAAGGCAAGCTCAACAGAGAGATAGAGAGAGAGGGAGAGAAGGTGAGGGCAGGCGAGTGACAGAACGCAGGCTTACCCCACGCCTTTCACTAACGCTCCCCACTACTCGCCCCTCGCACGCTCACACCCCCTTTTTTTATTGTGGGTGTGCGTGTTAATGATTTTTTGCACACAGCTTCACAACTTGACGCGTTGGTTCAGTCTCTGCCTCTGCTTCTGGCTCCTGGCTCCTGGCTCCCGGATCAGGCTTGTGGGTGCTTTATGTGCATGGCGCATATAGTATATATGTATATATATACATATATATGCATGTACGCAGTGGTAGATATAAAATTATATGGGCTGGCAGGTGTAGTCAACGCTTTTGGTTCTGTCTACACGTGAGTTAGCTTCATGGCCAGCCACACCTGATTAACAGTTGCTACATGCGAGGGTTAAGCGGCGGGTTGAGAGAGTGAAGACAATGTTTATGCGTTAAATAGAAAATAAATTTAATGAAAATGAAAATGAAGACCTAAGACCCAATGGCTAAGCTAGTGACATTTAGTAGAAATATTTGGCATCTACTTTATTTGCATTTTTTTTATATTCAATGGAAGGTTTTCTCTTAGATTTATATAAAACTGAAAAGTTGATTAAATTTGTATGAGACTCAAATTATCTTTGGAATAACATAAGCTTGCCTTCATAATCATTAATTTAAACTGATTTGATTTGATTTAACAAGGAAAATTGTGTAAAATAAAATAAGAAAATAGAAAGAAGTAGTTGAGTTCAAGAGAGTTATCATGGAGGACACGAAAGTGTCCTCTGTGAATCAGGGAAGTACGTTGATAAAAAGTTGTATTTGCACGTTTAGAAATTTTTCAATAATAAAACGCAAGCCATAGCCAATTTTTATATAGAGAGCACGCAAAATATTAATTTTGAGTGTATTCTTTCATTGCCTTTTGATGAATAAAAGTAAATGAGTAAGATCAACGTCTATGGAAACCACTGAAATGAAAATTTGTCAAGCTGCTCATGAAGAAGAACAACAGAAATTAAAACCCAACTATTTAAAGCAACATAACAATGCATATCTTGGACTTTTCATCTGATAATTTGCTCTATTCCGATCCTGTTACGCAGCAAAGCTGAAACCGCTATTTCCACCAGATAAAAATTTATCACAATATTTTCATCTGACAAAACCCTAAAGAATTATATATAAATGGCTCGTTAAGTAAGCAACAGAGTCATTTAACGGTGCTCAAGTCGATGTCAGCTGGCGATTACAGGGTCCCAAATAAAAAAGTACGCTACGCTACACGTAACTGCAAATAATAAAGAAAGAAAAACCAACCCGAGGAAATGTCAAGTGTCAATCAAATGCGCTGCTGGAGCTCCGATTTGGACTTCAGCTCAGAGCCGCGGCCCATTGCAAGAAATCCTTGGACAGACGATCAAATCGGGTCAGCGGTGAGTCAGCGCTCGGGCGGTTGGGAGGAGCGGAGAGGTCGTAGAGTTGGCAGACAGCACAAAAAACTGTTTATCATTTAAAGTCAAAGTTGAGTTTAGTTGGCTAATAGAGGCGTTACAGGCGCCGGACAGCTACAGCTGGACAGCGCTGGGTTATTAATTACTCTATTTTTTTGTTCGAAATAAAAAAAATGGAAGAGGAAAACCTCAAGTGCCGCCCATTGTTTTTTTTTTGTTTGGTAAGTAACCCCCTGTTTATTACAATTTAATTGTTTTACAATTTCGGTTGGTGGCGCCTATTAGCATTTTTTTTGGTTGGCGGTGCTCGCACCACACGTGGTGCAATTCCCAAAAAGAAAAGGAAAATAAAAACAAAAACTGCGCTTGGCTGACTCCAATAACAATTATGAATATGCAGTACAGTGAGTACTGCGAGTGAGAGAAAACACTTGAAACCCGTTGCGTCTGATTTTTACCATAAATTATGCAGATAAGCGCAAAGTGGGGGGAGTTTTCGTATATTTTCTTTTATTTTTATTTTTTTTTTTTTTGTTTAATTGTTTTTTTCGTGGTCTGCAGGCGAGGGGCAACCATTTTTTTTCCTGAACAGTTTTTTTTTTTTTTTTTGCTGGCGCAGGAGGTGGTGAGTGGGCGGGGTTAGGCAAGCGAGGAGGCGTGTAATTGTCAGTTGAGCTATGCCCAGGCGAATGCAGAGCTGTGTAAATGTGCCGGGCTATTCTTATGGTGAGCTTACGATATACCCTACAATATGCCCTAGCTGCCTGGAAACAGTCGGTGTGGGTGAGGTTTTACAATAAGCGTATCTATTTATTTGAAATTGTTGAGAAAGAAATTGTTGAAAGAGAGAGAGCAAGAAAGGGACAGAAAAGCGATATACAGAAAGAGTCAGAAAGCGCAAGAGATAGCTCAGAAGGGAGAGAGAGAGAAAAGGATAGAGGGAGAGAGAGAGCGAGAGAGACAGAGAGGGAGAAAGAGAGGTATATATAACTCTTATACGCTTTTACACAATATTTAATATAAATTGTTCTAATTTTTCCCAATTCGCACATTGCTTACCACTTAACCAATATACCCACCCTTTCGTCTCTTATCAAAGGGTATCTGTGAGCTATGCCCTTATGTAAGCCACTCGGCGCTCGCATTTAAAATTCACAGCACATTTTCTCTGCGCTGCGCTGCAAGTAACAATATTGACAAAAACACACGCACACACACAGATGGAATGGAAGTCGAGAGGACGAAAAGGAGTTGCTGCTTAAAATTCTGTGAGCATCGTTTCACAACTTTCCAACTTGCCAAAAAATCGAAAACGGCAAAAAGAAGAAGAGCAAAAAATAAAAAAGAAATGGAAATGGAAAGAGGGATATAAGGAAAAAGCAGGCGAAGCACATAAATTTCACGTTCCGGCAAAGGACTAGCCAGGCGAGTGGGTGTGGCAAACGGAAAGAGACAAAACAAGATGGGGACAGAAACGGAGACGAAGAGCGACGAGTGAACTGGAGCCAAAATGTGCGGAAAATAAATGAAAATGCTCAAAGCTCGTTCACAACGGTGCTTACGGCGTCCGCAAGGAGCTGTTGAAGTGGCAAATTTGCGCAAGCGACACCCGAGGCGAATGCCAAAGGAGGCGCTCCAGCTGCAGTGGGTGGCCGAAGAAGGCGTGGCAGGCAGGCAGGACAACGACTCTGCTGCTGCCATCGTTACTTACAACAACTACATGCCAGTGTCAACACATACTTGGCCATTTAAGTGGGCAACGGCACAGCTGGAAAAACACACACACACAGATAAACAGACAGACAGTCGGACAGCCAGCCAGTGGAAACAGCCGCGGCCATATTTGTTTCAGACTGGACCCCAAGACCGCCACTTTTTATGGCTTTGGCATAAAAACCAAATGCAGACGCGCAGAAATGACAATTATATGTAGCTGCATCTCGCTCTAACACATTGCCTATATAATTAACCCCTTTTCATGATTTTTCTTTGAATACCCTATCTCTTGGCCTAAGCAGGCATATAAATGCTGTGTGATTGCAATGAGAAATTTGTATATTTTTAAAAACAAAAACATACAAAATATGTTGGATAATGTTTGCCATTCAGGAAAAAACATCGCCAGGCAGATAAATTTATGGAAATAATAATACAATTTGATTACCTAGGTTGTTGATGCCAAACTATTTGCCTGGCGATTTCAATATTGCATTTTAGGGCAGCTTAGATCTTGCTACAAGCTATTCCCCAGTCAAGCACTCCCAAGCAAAGTCTGACTCGAGCTGATTTATAAGTATCGCCAAACTATCTGTCTGGCGAAGAGATCTTTAAAAAAAGAGTATTGAAGCAACTTAGACCTTTTTAGAGGGCAACCTCGACTCAATCACTTTAAATCAATCTAACTAAGAGTATCGCCTAACTGACGATAAAGACTCGTCAATCAAATGACACCTCGGACCTTTTCGCAGGGTATTCCTTAGTCAATGACTCACAAGAAGCATTTAATTGCTTTCTTTTTTTTAGGGTTCGCGTACTTGTGAGACAATAAACTTTCGACTGAGAAAAGCCTTTGAATGCCTTTGGCGACAAAGTTTTGCAATTTTTTCGCAATTTGCCGCCACAACAATTTGCGTTTAATTAACTAAAAGTTTCCATTGTGCCAAAGACGCTTAGGAAAGCTAATGAACTTGCCAAATTGTTGTTGTTGAAAGTTTTTGGCTGGCAATAAAATTAATTTTGATGACAACATTTATTGCTGCTGTTGTCGTTGATGTTGTTGTTGTTGTTGTTGTTGTCCCAGTTGTAGCACCAAAAAAAATAATTGACAAACAGCGCATCAACACAGACCGAAATTCAAATGGCAAATGCCAAAACGGCTAATGACGACCCAAACTTTTGCCGGAAAGTTGTGGAAACTGCGTCAAGGCAATCATTTTTAGTAGCACATTTAATAGACTATCATTTGAGTGCCCCAAAAACGGGCCCAAATAAAGGTGCTTAGCTTAAACTAAAGCGATATAAAGCTGAAAATCAGTTCATCAAAATGTATTAAGGCTTACAAGATTGGGCTTCATACTTAGTTGTTATAATATTTTCTACCATATATTAAACTCCTTTTATATTAGATATTGCAAAACCTGATTAATAACAAAATATTTGATAACGGAGTTAAGTCCTCCAACCTATCCAGTTACAAGTTGGGTGCCAAAAATTAAACAAATAAATTTATCAAAAAAATATTCTAGAGCACAAGTTATGATATTTCGAAGTCTAGATTTGTACCACTTGAGATTTAAATCTCAATTATCTATTATTCGTTTGGCGTAATTCTCAACAACAAAAATGCAACAACTATAAAGCTTGAGGGATTTGAGAATAAGTAATTTCGACACGCACAATTCATAAAAACAAAATTTATAAAAAAAAAAGTACGATTTTAAAATTAAAAAAAATAAAAAATTTGACTAGAGAACTAAAGTGTTATCAATCTTCAAAGTGTTCTGGAAAAGTTATAAAAATGTCACAAATCTACTAAATTATTAGATATATTTTCAAAAAGGAAAATCCCTTAAGCCAAACCAACCTGCAGTCAAAATTGCACTTAAAAATTGAGCCGCAAAATGGATGGTAAATCAAATTAAAGTATAAAACTTGAGCAGGGCAGCCACAAAAACCAACAAGAAACATAGGCGAGGGGACGAGGGATACGGTCGGAAAATAGTGGAAACTAAACATACACACACAAATATATTGGGGTAGCGGCAGATCAACTTTAATCTGAAAATGCGGCGTGTAAATGATGCCATCATAATATTTTGATTTGTAAACGTACAACGCACAGCGTCAACTTCTGCGGCACATCATCAGTTAAGGGGTTAATAAAGCGCATAAAATGCTCGCAAACAGATTTTCCAAAGGGGTGCGGTCGGATGGATGGTTGGGGGGAGGGAGGGGGTGCGCGTAGGGGTTAGGCAGCTCAGCTGATTCGTTTCTCTAATCACATCCGACTTGGCGGCAGCATAAGGTGCGCATTACTCATAATGCGACCGTGTGATATGAAGAAGAACAAGAAGAAGAAGAAATCAGGATGCCAAATATTTTGTGGCAGGCACTGGCTTTCCGCGTGCACTCAGAGAAAAATGCTATGCCTAACTAAAAGAAACTAAGACATCAAAAGTATAATATATCATAATCTATCTAAATTTAAAGTTTATATATAAAAAAAACTTTAAGAAATGAGAAAATAGCTTAAATAGATTATTAAAACAAGCTACTTATTAATATGTTAAATAAAAGTAGAGAAATTCTTAGGGAATTCCTTGAAATAAGCACTTTTAAGCTGTACTAAATCTCAATCTGGCCTGCATTTCAACAACTTTTTACCAACCCATATTATGTTTTTTTTTTTGAGTGTAGTCATCCCCACACAACCGAAATTCACTCCCCTCAAAGAGAAAACACCAATCAGGCTAATCGTTTTCGTTGCGCCGCACGGCTTAACTTTTGTTGTTGGCCAAAAAGTTTATATTGAGCGACTTTCAACTTGAACAGAATAGAGGAGCAGCATGTGT
The DNA here is from genome assembly GCF_030788295.1 of Drosophila virilis. Classification (NCBI taxonomy): domain Eukaryota; kingdom Metazoa; phylum Arthropoda; class Insecta; order Diptera; family Drosophilidae; genus Drosophila; species Drosophila virilis. The sequence continues at coordinate 3,111,346 of NC_091546.1, forward strand.
GGCACGAGTGCGCGAGTGTTGCATGATAATCAGCCACAGCAGCCACCGCCCCGCCCCATCCTCATCACTATCATCATCAACCCCAGCCCCACACACTTTACCCCCCAAAGGAGTGTGTGTGTCGCCATATTTGTTTTTATTGCTCTTCCTTTTTGTTTATTATGTGATCTTGCTCCATATGTCCCGAGCAATTTGTGTGCGTGAGTTTTCCAGTTAATCGCACAAAATTTTATGTTAATTTTCATAAATTTTATTGCCACCCCACCAAAAACCAGCTCCCCACTTCTAACCCAACCTAAAGCAGCCGAAAGAGAAAAGGTCTTTTTAATTAGTTTGCCTGTGTGGGATTTATTTTATGTGCGTAATAAGTTTTTTATGACAAGGGCAGCTGGTGGGGGCGTCTTGTTTTGTTTTTGTTTTAAGAGTTCTAACCCATAAAGTTGACACTAAACAAAATACTCGTGTTGTCTTTTAGTGCTTTTTAGTATGTTTTTCTTTAAATATTTCTTTTTTTTGTAAGCCGGCATATTTTTGAAGGCACGCAGTCAAGTGTCAAATTATATTTGAAGGCGCTTTGGGAGCTGTTAACATTTAGCCAGGGCTTTAAAATTGTGGCCAATAAAGTTTTAAATAAATAAAAAACTGTGTATAGAATTATTTAAGCTGATAATTATCTATAGACGATCTTATGCAGATGAGTATACGATATAGAATTGAATGGATATACAAAATCAGAGTACAGAGAAGAAAATACGAACTAGAAAACAAACCTCATTCGACCTTTCATTTCCTGAGAGGTAGGTGAGGGTTCCCATAGGTAGGCATGTATTTTCGAATATTTGGAACCAGCTTGTTTCTTAGTAAGCGTTTCGTGACAAACTTAAAATTTCAAGGCTTAATATCTTATATCTATATGACGGTTAATAAATAGATTCCTTTTCAATTTGATACAAAAAAGGAGCTAACAATCCGATGGTTCTCTAGCAGCGGCTTTTGGCGTAAAGTTTACGGATATGAGCTTTTTATTAAGCTTGCAGTACGGTTTGAAATTCGCAAAAAGAGAGAGAGGCTTTGCACTTACTCTCAGTGAAATTCGATCACTCTCTCGCAATAAATAGAAAGAGAGTGAAAAGCGTGTGTGGCCTAGCGAGTGATGAACGTGTCAAAGGTCACACAGCGAGTGCCATCGATCATCGTCAGACTGATTTTTGGCATGTGTGGTAAACAGTGAAATGGATGCGTGAAAGAGGAGCCTCCCTCTTGAATTCAAAACCATATCGATCACTGACGAAACCAGTGCAAATATCAAAAGAAAGCAAACTGAACCAAATGGATATTTGATTTGAATACATGATGAAATTGAAAAACGACACGCATTGTTGTTGACTGTCACAGTTTTTGGCTACATAATGAACAGCTGTTTGCGTGGCTATAGAACTAATCGAAGCCTAAACAGATCTGCCTACCAATATGATAGATGGACGAGCCAATTTGACTGAGTGCGTGGCGAGTTCGAATTATCGGAGCTGCGGCTAATGTAATTACATACGAAAATAACAAAAGAGCGGCAAAAAAGGACAAGCAAGGGCAAAAGCCCAGCGCATCAACTTAATCATTTTAACTAATTGCCAAAAGAGGCAGATAGAGCGGGAGGGAGAGAGGGCGACAGTGAGGCAGGGGCATAAAAAAGCGCTTAAAAAGACAGAAGTGGGCCCAGGGGACAAGGTGAACTGAGCGAACCAATTATGTTGATGGTAAACAAATTGCGCACGTTCCGTTGGCATAAAAATTAGTAACAAAAAAATACAAGAAGAGCAACGAAAATAAATTGATAGCTACTTAATACAGCTCTATGTAGAAAGAGAGAGAGAGAGAGAGAGAGGACACGCCAAGTCGGGGCGCCAGGCGCAAGCTGAAAGATCTAATTACACTAATGACAGCCAGCCAAAAGAAAAGTACACAGTTCAAACCCCGTCTCGCTCGCCCTTTCGACTCGACTGGCTGCAATTAAACCGTTTCAATTGCGCTGCGTGCAACGGCGACATAAGGTCAAAGTCAAAGAGAGTCAGCTGGCAAATGAATTGGCACGGGAATTATTCACTTGCAAGCGATACGAGCAAGTATTCATTTAATATTGAAGCCATTTAAATATACAGCTTCTGTCTCGCAGTGCACACGCAATGCTCAACTTTGCCTCCCGGCTGTCTGCCAGCAAATGGCAAATGAAGCTATATGCCCAGCCTGAATGCCACTGCCTCTACCTCTTGCATTCACTTTTCTCCTTTTTTGGCATCCTTTACTTCCGTCACAGCATTTAAGCGGATTGAGCGCCTGTTGACGCCTCTCAAATTTCCAGAAAGCCGCTTGCCACACATTTCACGACCGCACAGCACGCTCATTAACAATCCACCTACCAAAACGAAACACAAGCAAAGGAAACCTATTCGTATCCTGCGTCTTCTTGCATCATCAGCAAAGGGTAAGCCCCACGGAAACCCTAAACGTGCCCAAGAAATGGGGCGTTGCGTAGACCTCACATTGAGCTCAGTTTAAAGTACAAAAATGGTATATGGCTCTGCCTATAAGGCTGACAACTCTTTTGGTTTTCGTGTGTGTGTGGGTGTGTGAAATAGAATGTATGACATGTGTGTGAGGCTTGACACTTTTGGCTAATACAGTTGTAATTATTTTAAATTGTGGAAGATGTTACACAAACTGGGCTTATAAATTAGAGATAATTTATTTCATTTTAATAAGAGATCTTAATTTTGAAAATGTTAACTATATAGTATTAGTTATATATCAGCAGAAACTTCTCTATAAGTTAAAAGAGGTTTGCGGAAGATGCTTTAGCATAGTGCTTGTGCTTATTCTTCCCCTAACAAAGCTCCTATAATTATCGAGTTATGTGAAGTAATTCTCGAGTTAAATGGAAGAAAAAAGCCCTATATGTAAATATTCAAATTAAATATATAAGTGCATAGAATTGAAATAAATAAATATGTCTCTTAAAGTTATATGAATATGAGAACATACAAAATATCAACTCATTCGAGTAGTACCCAAATGAAGTGTAATATATAAGGCAAAAATCCATAAATTTTTAAGCCACTCTATAAATGTCAAGAAAAAACTCACGCGCAATCCAATCTAGTAAAAATTATAGACACACAATAAGGAATAAAGGACAGCAAACCACACACACAAGAAGTTCTAATTATGATTGATGTGGCAAACAGGGACAACCCCAACAATATCTGGCCACGGCTTCAAGGTGTCCATTGAAAGGGCATCAAATGCGCACAATGCCAAGAGGAATCTCAAGGAACTCGAATGCAAATCGTAAATATGAAATTATTTTAATATTTTGTTGGCACAACACAACAAATTTCAATATAATGTAAACGGGAATAGGGACAACCAACCGCACAGAGAGCGTGGAAAATGATCTATTGCCGTGTCGCAGAAGTTGGGTTGAACAAGGACAAGGTCTGATCTTTGCTCAGGCAGATGCTGCAGCATCCTGCGCTGTTGTCCTTACCCTTCGAAACCCAATTGCAATTTGAATTCAATTTAGAGCAGAGTTTGACTTGTGCCCTGTGACAGGCGAGAGAGGGAAGACAGGGGACAGAAGACAGTCGAAGAAAAGAAGGCATTTGGTTTGTTTGCCTCTCGTTTTGTATCTCGTTTTTTTTCTATTGGGAAATGCATGACAAAAGGACATGTGCAACATCTGAGACTGTGCCCCTTTTCATTTTTTTAAGCGCAGCCATTTTGGCTGCGTCTCAACATTAATCAAAGAGTCCTGCGGAATGCTGCACGTGTGCGCGTGTCCCGGGCGCTAAGAAGTCAATTTATCTATATATATAAATGTATCGAAAAAGTAGGCAGGACTAATCCAAGGAAAAGAAGTGTAGCCTGCAATTAGCTGCGGCCTCTATTATGTTGTGCAATGAATGAAAGTGAGATTGCAGCAAGTGTAGATCATCCGGATCCGCCACATCCCTTAGATCCTTAAGATCCCTTAGATCCTTGCCCTTTCTATTGTTTGCCATTTGTAATTGCGCTACCCACTTTCACACTCTAGCTCTGGGCCTCGACACCTGTGCCAGGACACACAGCTGGTGGGCTGTTGGATTTTGCCTTCTCTCCTGCTCTGGCCTCATGGTAATTGCAGTTCCTGTGCGTGTGCGTACAGGGGGCGTGTCCTGCCCCTGGCTGTGTTGGAGGTGTTGCGCCTTTAGCGGCTTAAGAGTTTAAGGTGTTGGCAAAAAAATAAATAACTTAAACGCTGCCGTAAAACTTCAAAAAAGGAAATAGCAAATAAACTGACTGATGTTCTAATAGACAAGACTGTATTCATCAGCCGGTCAAGTCTTTGATATGCCTCAAGGCAGTAGCCACAATTCGCAGAACCTGAAGAACTACAAAACGCACCGACAACATAAATGGGGATTACTTTACGTCCAAGGCTTCTTCTTCGTTCTCAAATAACTAAGGTGCGTACTTGGTTAACTTTGGTGTTTATATTCTGATCAGTACGAAACATTCAGGTCTTAAATATGTCCTCCAAATATGTGTGCATTCCAAAGCACAAAGCTGTACCCTAAAATATATATTTCTTTTGATTCTATTTGAGGAATAAGCTTAGCTATTTGAAATGTGAAATATGTTGCAAACGTGTATACTATACGAGAGCTCACATACCAAATTTGGTGTCTCCAGCTCGTTTAATCCTTGAGTTATGCAAGTCCGCAAATAGATATCTATCGATTTCGTGTAAAGCTATTGATAAATTTAAGTAGTATTGATCTGAGGTGCTAAGCTTCAAATCTGAAATGTCTTATAGACTCTGACAGACAAAATAATACACTTTCACTCAATCATAACACCCCTTTGTTCCTACTTTTATGTAGAAACTTCATATTTTCAGACATATTTTCTATTTTCGTTCACAAAAACAAAAACTTTACCCTGCCCACAAAAATCCCATTAAATCAAAGATAATACACAGGAAACTAGCCAAATGATAAATCAGAATGGACAAAAGCTCCTCCAGACGCTCGTCAATATGGGCGGTTGGCGGACAGTTCCGCAAATAGTCAACAGGCTGTCATCAAATAATACATATTGCGAGAAATACTTTTTGGAACAGATCGTAAAGGACACATTGGCTGTCGGTGTGAAAGCTGGCATCATTGAGGAATCCACAGAGGGTCTCTACAGGGCGCAGATTAGTTCGCCCTACGTCAAGCTCTTAAAGTCTGGTATTGCCAAATGAAGGTCTTGTTCATTTTAAATTTGAATATTCATAAATGGAATAAATGGAATCGCACCTAATCGCATTAAAATGTGCTTTAAATTTAGCAAAAATTGTACTATTTATCCATATGTGCACTCTATTTTACCGGGTTTGCACCAGCGACTTCTATTATTTCAAGCCCAGCAGCTGATTCTTTTCCTGACTTTTATGTTAATCTAGTGTAAAGGTGCATAAAAGGGGCGTGTCCCTTAGGATTTATTGATGAAGCGTTTTAAATAAAGATTAGAGGCAAGGCAACGAGCCTAGGTTCAAAGATGCAGCTTTCCTTTTTATATATATATTTTTTTCAATTTGATGTGCGTCTCTTGTGATTTTTTAGGGCGTTGCACAACGCCTGTTGCAATGACATAAATTTGAAAATCGCAGGCAACACAACATAAATACATAAATAAATAAATACGAGCGGGCATTTGAGAGAGAGGCCTCAAGTAATTTAACGAAATTACGCATCGTTTAAGTTGTGATTTATGTGGCATAGAAACCAAAACCGAAACCGAAAACCCTTCAGCCTGAGACACAAACCCGCACACATACACACACACTACTTCGTATTGTAAATGAGTCGAATTACACACACAGACACAGAGACATGAGAGAGGGGCAGCTTAAAGGGGGGCACGCAGCGGCTGAGGCTCTGGCTGCTGAGTGGCCGCCGAAAGGTGTGACAATTGTTACACACACACACACACTCAACACGCATATACACATTCAACACACGCACACTGAACACAAAACACACACACACTCGACACACAGATAAGGCCAGGCGCATGACTCTGGCAAGTTGGCAAAGATTTATGCGACTGCCAAAGGAATTCCCAGAAAATGCGAAACAATTCCTTGCGGTCTTGATCCTGGCCAGCCGCAAGACACTCGGCCCGGAGCAGGGGCTGCAGCAGGGGGGAGGACCAGCGCCCTTTTGTCTAGGCAAACGGCTACCGACTGTGTTTAAGGCTTTTTGCATATTGCAAAACACAAACGTTTTAACGGAATTGGCTACCGGCATTTGCGGCGGCGCATAAAAAAGAGAGAGAAAAATAAAAACAACACAAAAAGCGGCTTCGGTAGCCGCCAATTCCCTCGAGCGTTGCTCGGCGGCGGCGGCACAATTTATCAAAGCGGCGGCGGCGGCGGCGGATTTTTTAAAAGAAGAAGAGGATGCACTGCATCCGAAATCCGGCTACGGTACCCGTCGCCCAGTTGCCCAGTTCCCCTGGGGGCACATTCGCTCGGTCCGACTTTTGACCAGCGGAACGCAATGAGTTTCATTAATAAATTCCAACAAAATTTTTCTTTCTTTCCCAAACCAAAAATATGTAAAGAAAAGAGAGTGGAAGATCTGTTTTCTGGGCGTGCACAATGCATAGAATATGTTGAAATTTGTATGGAAAATATTTGCGGACTGTGTCAAAGGTCACAGCACACAATTGTGTGTGTGTGTGTGGCATGTGTGAAAGGCTCAGAGCTCATAATAAAAGATGAGCAAGAAATTTGCCAGACAAAGAGGCTACATTAAGAGGATTTTCTTGTGGGAGATGTTTTTTAGGGAAATATATGGAGTTGAAGGTAATATGAAAATTAACTTTTAGGCACATATATTAAATGTTTAATAATTGATTTAAATTTAAATCGTTAAATTGCCATTTGTAAATTGATTTTTTTTTTTTGTATTTTCACCAATTTTCCATAATGTCGAGTGGAATTTTCCTCAATCTCATTAGAGATAAACTTATAATAATCGTTGTACATCAGTCAGTCAGTTAGTCAATCAATTAATCAGCTCTTACGATTCCTTATACATTCGTCAGTTAATCAATCGATCAGTCAATCAATCTGCTCTGAGTCATATAGCCTATCAATCAGTCAATCAATCAATTAAATAATTAGTCAATCAATCAGACATTTTAATCAGTACTTATTTTATATATAGATAAATTTATGCATACCTCATTTAGCATTGCGCCTCTTTCATCCATAATTTATTTAAAAAACTCTGAAAATAAAATAATAAAATAAAATAATAATAAAGTACCCAGAAATAGTTAAAAACAAATACAGATATATAAATATTTAAATCTTTATTCGTACTTATTAAACGCGCTTCCTTAACGAAAATGAGAAAATTAATATAAAATCGGAAACAAATTTGAATTGTGTGTTATAAATAAATTTCTAACCGTTTCCGGCAAAACAGATTGTGGCAAGTGGCAAGTGGCATAAAGTGCTGCCGGATGAACACGTGCCTCCTCCGAGTGCCTGCATCGATTCAAAGGGGAAAGTCAAGTATTCGAATGCAACGATAAAGTCGAGCATTTCAAATCGTAGCGGAAGTGCCGCAGGAATGGGATATGCATATGGGATTGAGCTTAAGAAATGCCCGATTCAAGATGCGCCCAATCTTTAATGGTTTCTGGCGTCATACAGAGATGCTTTGAATGCATTTAACCATTAGACATTAGTTAAGAAGAAGCAAATGCACTCATCATCAATCACAAATGCCGGCCACGTTGGTGGCCCCGACTTGAAACTGAAGTAGAAGCGAAAATTGTTTATGAATGACCCAAAGATGTCGCATTGTTTTTACACACGCACTCACTGGACCAGGACGAATGCTCGAGATCCTGGCGGCATTTGCACAAAGTGAAAGTGTTCAATTTCGCCAGCTCAAAGAGAGAGAGAGAGAGAGAGAGGGAGAAACACAACGAGAGCTCGTTAAAATATTAATGAGCAATTGGGCGGCAAGAAAAAAAGAAACACTTGAGGGGGCTTACAACAGGGAGAAAGTCCCAGCGACAGTTTACAACACTAATTAACAAGCGAAATTTTTTTTTTTTTTTGTTGCTTTTCTGTTTATTTTGTTTATTGTTACAAGTGCGCCAAGTGGCACTTGGCCGGGTTCTTGAACTGGTTCGAAAATCTCGTAGCTGCAACTATAAATTAGGCGGCTGCTGCTTTTGTTTTCACAACTTGTGTTTTTCTTTGCCCGAGAGCCCGAGAGCCCGACTGACATTTTGGTGACACACGCGTTTGCCACCGCTGTGAGGCACACACACAAACACACACACAGCCACGAAATCTGTGGCACATCCTGGGCAAAGAAAGCTAGCAAAGCGCGAACACACACGACGTTTGCCATTTGACGTTTGCCCTGGTGAAAGTGTCACATTGACAGCCTGACATGCCCACTTTGCAGCGTGCAGCCTCTGCCCATATGCGCCGCGCCTTTCTCACGCCCTCAGACTAGATCGCCATATGCGAGGGCTGTTTTTGTAGTATACATTAAGTTTTTGTATCCTTCCCATTTCATGATTATCGATAATATCTATGTGTTACAGTTGCACAGTAAAAAATGTATATTGATTTATACCATTTCCAGGATATAGATAAACCTCGACTTTTCTCATACTTCTACATGATCGATATTAATATCGATGTTCTCCCATATCCAAATTATCAACATTTCCCACATATTCAAAATATCGATAGTTCTCGATTACGCTATTTTCAGAATACTAATAAACATCGACATCTCTCCCGTGTAAAGCATATGGATAAATATTGAAACGAAAGTTAGGTTCATTTATACTTCAACTCGCAGCCGAGTTCAGGGTATCTGCCAGTCGAGCACACCTAACTCAAGTGCTCCTGCCCGTTTCTTTACAACTATTAGTTCTATTTCCCATATATGCCTGTGACAACCCTCGTCTGCCTACCGAATGTTAAATCTCTGGTGAGTGTTTTGTTAGCGCATAAAAGTGTCAAATTACAAAAATCACACGAGAGAAAAGCAGGAGAAGACAAGAAAGAAGAAGTCGATGAAGAGGGGGTCTGGGCATAAGCGGGATTAGAGCGCTTGTTAGTCGCGGCAGACTTTTAGCAGCGACTGTAACCGCTGCTAATTGGCATTGCCGCGCCTGGACAAATTCGAATGAAAACTGACGAACTGTCAAGAGCTAAGAATACGACTTTTTTCGCGCTTGCATTTCCTTTTTTTTTCTAACACCTCAAGCTAGGTTAATTGGCAATGACAAAGGTCTTGACTTGTTTCTTGACTCGCGAGCCGTGCACTTTTACATGCAATTTGCTGACATTGCGAACTATACTCGAGGGGTATTCCGCTTAATAAAAAACTAAGAAACCGCGTTGCGTAATTATACAAAATGACAGACGTTTTGCCAACGAATTGGGCGTTACTCTAATATTTGCATGTGTTTCATATCCGCTTCGGTTGGGTTAGTTGACTTTTTTTTTTTGCTCTCTTGTTCAGGTGGTTGCTTATGTTTTTTTGCAGCCATATTCAAAGTACACTCCATATTTACCCATAACCGTGCATTATTTGTTTTGCAATACCTGAAAACACAGCAATTGTTAATGTGCCGCAATCAGCATTTAGCTAAAAAAAAAAACAAAAAAGCTTGTAATTAGAGGCAAAGGGAAAAACGACACATTTCCATTGAAATGCGCCAGTTTTGTAAGGTTTTGTAATAGTTATTTTCAAATTTTTTGCATATAATCATGCTTATTATATGCTCTATGAAAAAACATTCAAATAATAGCACGTATTTTGAAGGGTTGAGTCTGGGCAGGCATTTTATACTTTCCAGAAATAAATTATGGATTGTTATTATTGATTTCTAGGCAAATATTTGAAGACTTCACAAAGTCTTTGCCATCTAAATATTTCATTGGATTTTACTTGAAAACTGTTTAACTCTAAAATAAAATAATATTATTAAATAAAAACATTATTATTTTAAGAAAGTAATTTAAGCTACAGAGATTCATCAAAGAATAATTTTTATTAATTTTTTATTTTTTTTATTATTATTATTATTTAAATATAAGCTGGTGACCAAAAACCCATCAAGTTATATTAACAGAAAACTTATACACAAGATCCAAGTATGAATGTTAAAAATAAAGAAAATTAAAACTTTAAGTAATATATAAGCATATTCAATATATTTTTTTATAAAGCAAGAAAATCATTAACAGAATCCCAATAACTAAGACTTCTATTTGACGAATATTTAAGGGATATCAAGAAAAATTCTTGCTAACTGCTCAATTTTGATTTCAAATCGCAAATGTTCAATAATAAAGTAACCGAATATGCATATGATTATTATTTATATTATTATACGTATTATGATATTTATTAATATATAAATATCTAATTACATCCAGTTAAACACAACTGTTGAAGCAAAAAAAAATATTTAATTATATGAACAAAATATAAATATTTTTAAAGGATTTCAACAAGTTGCATAAAACACATAACCTTGAAAAAGAAGCTCCTTGGCGCGTGCGAATGCAACTGTTGCTAATTAGCCAAAACAGGCGCCCAAAGGCATAAAAAACAAGCGAATATGTGAGCATAAGGCAAAAAAACAACAGAGCAGAAACGAGAAGAAAAAAAAACTCACTCAACAGCGCAGCGGAACGTGTTGGAATTGTGTGAAACGCAAAGGCGCTCAACGGCAGCGACAACAGCCTGGCAGAGAGATAACAAGAGACAACGGCGAAAAGTTGTCTAAAATCCAAAAAATAACAAAAAGAAAAACAACAGCAACAACAACAAGGGAAACATGAAAAACCGCAAGCAAAACGTTTACACTTCATAAATGCCAGAGCATGTGCCAGAGCGAGAGCGAGCGATAAAGCGCCGACATTTTTAATTGTAAATGAGTTATGACGACGACGACTACGACGTCGACGTCGCAGCAGCAAACGTCTCTCTGCTCATCGCTGCGGCCGCTGAGTGGCCGTCAACACGCAGCGCACTCCCACTCAGGCACTCAGTTAACGGCAGCGCATGCGTGCGAGTGGAATGACAGGCGGCATGCAATACACACGCCTAATGGCTGTCACGCTCTTGCGCACACACCACAAGCCCCCTGCCTAAGCTCAGCACTGTTGTTCCCAATTGCAAATATGAGTTGAAATATGTTTTTGGTCTTCCAGCTGAATTCGCTGCGTCTGCTGTTGCTGCTCGCACTTGTGCGCATTATGTGGCCGTGCTGGGTATGTGCTAGCTCGCTCGCACTGCATGCCGGCTAGTTGGAAAACTGGTTTCCCGCTGCCATTCGTCGCTGCTGCTGCTGCTGGCTGCCTGACTGACTGCTGCTGCTGCTGTTAAAGCCACAACACGTTCCCTCACAATTTCCAACACACAATTCAGTTCGTCGTCGCCTGTCTTACGTAGCGCACACACTCAATTCGCGTTGCGCTGCATTTTCCATACACAAACACACACACACAACTCGCGTGAATTGCCCTAAGTGAGTGCCCGCTTCAGGTGTGCGTGTGTCAGTCTTAATGCGTGCGTGTGTTGCATTTACAGTTACCGTTACATTTACACACATGTAAATCAAATACAAAGTGCCACAAAAATGCTGCAAAATTGACAAGTGCAAACAAGTGAAGAATTATAAGAAACATACAATATCCAACAGATACAATATCTGAGATACACTCAAACACTCTCAAAAGCTAATTGCTCTGCCAAAAAATGCTTGTCGGCTCGCATCCGTATCTATGCAATGGCGTTCTGCCGCCCGTTGTTGCCACAAACACCAACAACATAAACAATGGAGCCACGGCAACGGCAACAACAACAACAACCACAGCGGGCAGCAAAAGTGCCGCCGGCTCCGCAACGGATTTCTCAATAGCCGCAATTATGGCACGCGAAGAAACCTCCAGTCGCGAATCCTCGGTGCGCAGTGCAAGTAAGTTCCAGCAGAAGAAGAAGAAGCAGGCATATATACATATATATATTAATTAGAGAGTTGGCGATTAGCAGCATGCATATCTGTTAATTTTCAAGCTATTTCTCTCCACTTAAAGCTAAATTTTGGCAAGTTTAAAGCTTCCCAGATAGAATATTTTTGTTTTTATATAAAAATTAGACGCTTTTGGGGTTCGAGCACACTTAAAGCCAAAAAGCGTGAGCGTAGGCATAGAAAGATTCATATATACATTAACATTCTTGGCTCACATTCTTGAAGCTTTAACTTGATTGAAACTCATTTTGAGCTGCATATATATGCTTAAAGTTCCTTAATTACTCATTAAAGGCAACATTTTTAGCAGTTTAAAGTTTGTAAAATTGTAATAGCGCAAATCTGTCAAATTTTGCATATCTTTGCAGCATTGTTGAAGCAGCTTTTGCCTTCGATACAAACTCTTTATATGTTGAAATTTATTCCACTTTGAACTAGCCTATGAGAATATTTCTCCACAAATTGAAGAGCCTTAAGCTCAACTCAGTGCATTTCAGACTAAGATCAAACGACTTTTGCTTAAACTAAGCTAGACAAACTAAAAAGTTTAGAAGGATTTAAAATAAAGCCAAGCATATATTTAAGCAACTTTTGCTTAAAGTAAGAGAGCATATAAAGTGCACGCCCAAGCAAACAAACAAAAAATTTCGTAAGTTTAACCGATTAGCAAGGCTAAAGCTGCTTAAAAGATTGTCAAAAGAAGCTTTTATAATGAGCTTTAAAGCTTACAAGTTTAGCTTTCACTGTAGCCTAAAAAGTTGCTTTAAATAAATCAAGAAAGTCTCTATTAAAAAAAATATTAAAGCAAAATAAGCTGCACAAATATTTTCTGAATCAAATGAAAGCTTAGACTGACTCCACTCAAATCAATTAACAAATTATTGCAAAAGCCCGACGGCGCAAGAAATTGTTACTGTCGCATTTAGTTTAAACTCTTGATTTGCAAATGCCGCTAAAAAAAACACTTGAAAGAGCTTAAAGCATGCAGAAGCTTAGAAAATTGTGTTGAAATCAATGTGTAACAAAGTAAAATAATAAAAGAAAAGCGACAAAAGACTAAGCAAATAAAAACAAGATATTTAATTACTCTAGACAATTAACGCGGACCGTCAACGCTAGCAAAAAACAAAGAGAAAAACTTGTTTCCCGGCCAACCGACGGCAATTAAAACTAAGTCAGGGGCAAACACACGAGAGCGGACAGTTAATCGAACTATAATCAAAAGTCGCGCAGGCAACAATTAAGCAAAAAACTTAAAACAAGCAAAAAATCGAAAATTTTCAACAAACAGCAAATTATGTTAATTAGCCAGAAATTTGTATTAATTTAACGAGGCGCAAAACTCAGCGACGGCAAAGTCAAATATTTATTAAACAAAAATGTGCATACATAATAATATGCAGAAATAAAAGCAACAAAAACAAAAACAGAAAAAAAAACAAATGAAATTTTTTTTGCTGATTTTGCGCTTGCACAAGCCAACAGCTGGGCAGAGGCGGTGGTGGCTAAGGTGGTATAAGGGTGGAGAGAGGGGGGGTAAAGACATTTGCTTGTAGAGCATGAGCGGAGCTTATTAGCTAGAGCAGCTGTTTTATGCACTCTTTTTTGTTGCCTTGAGTCTTGCATTTGGCTTGTTTTGTGTGCAATAAAAAATGAATTAATCAAAACAAAAAACAAAAGTGCAACTGGCAGCGACTTTGTTAACTTGTTTTAATAGCCAATTTACGAAACGCAGCGGAAATTGTGACGACGGCGTGTCTGCCACAGCCAGCTAAGGAGAATGAGCGAAAGAGAGAGAGGGGAAGCGAGAGGGAGACAGACTTGTTGCTAATTACAATACTTTCATTCAATTTCCACATTCGGTTGATTTTCAATTTTACCAAACCAATTGCATTTCCCAGGTCCCATTTCGGTTGAGGATGAGGTCGATGTGGATGTTGTTGACTGCAGCGATGCTGAGGAGCCGCCAGCCAAGGCGCGACGCCTCAACCACCATCATCATCATCATCATCATCATCACCAACATCATCAGCAGCAGCAGCACAGTCACCACAATAACAACAACAACAACAACAACAACAACAACAGCGTGTCACACAAGAGTCGCAATGGAGCTGGCGCCGTCGCCGCTGCCGAATCCCAGCTAAACACAAGCTCCACAAGCAGCCAAGGACGCTGCTCAACGCCGCCACAATCGCCGGGCACGGAGGACAGCGAGGAGCGTTTGACGCCCGAACCGGTGCAGAAGGCACCCAAAATTGTCGGCTCGTGCAATTGCGATGATCTGAAGCCGGTGCAATGCCATTTGGAGACCAAAGAGCTCTGGGATCGCTTTCACGAGCTGGGCACCGAAATGATCATCACCAAAACGGGCAGGTAAGCATCAAGCATCCAGCATCAAGCTGAAATAATCATTAGTTTGCCAGCTTGTTGGCAGTTGGCAAGGGCAGCGCCAGCTATACTTAAGTGCAAGTTGAGGATTTCAATTGTAATTGATTTTATGGAGCGCACTTCCCCGCATTTTCATATAATTAAAGGTTTATTAGTGCCTAGCAAAGGTAACGAGTGGAAAATAAGTTAAAATAAAAAGGTACAAAATGGGACACATTTTATACACAAATGTCTTTCGTATACCTTGACCCTGCTCGGTTGACTTTTTCCTTAGAATATGTTGACTTCCTGATGCTAGCGCTTAAAAGCAGTATTTCCATCATACATTTACTCTCAGATGCAGATACAGTTTCATTTCACCTCATATTCCAATGAATTTCATTCCATTTCATTCAAAATGAATTCCACATTATTAAGTTTCTGCTCCAATTTCTAACCTTTGCATGTTTCCACACACATTTCTCCTGACACACTCGCACACTTCTTCAACTTGTTGTCCCAAACTGGTTGCGAGCATGTCAAATTTTTGCAATGTCAACACAAATTTCATGCAGTTGCTCGCACAAAAGCCGAGCAAAGGACATCCATTAAGCCGTGTGCGGTCCCCTGGCAACAATTGCAAAAGATTTTGCTCGATCTACCTGTGCACGGCACACAAAAACGCGCCAAGTCCAAAGTCAACCGCATTTTTCTTCCTATTTTTTTCTGGGCGTTCCTCTTGTCAGCAGGCACGACAGAAGGGGCAGAATGGAATCAGAAATCAAGGCTACAATGACCACGGGTTGTCCACACCTAGGCTCCCACACAGCTGACCACACAGACTGAGCTAGTTAAGGGCCCCGGGAGAGGAGAGGACACACACACGCACACAACTCTGTTTAATGATATTGTAAAAATCACACCTTAGAATGCACAGACAGACAGTCAGACAATCAGGGCGGTCCTCCGGTTATGTCACACGCAGGCTTAGAACGCATTAAAGCCACAGGATGCCAGCCCTAAAGAGTTTGCCTTTTGTGCGCACTTGTCAAAGCAGCTCGAAGAGAGAAAGAAGGGCGTAGAAAAAAAAATGGATAATAATAATATTTTCCCCCTAAACCAGAGCTAGGGTTATAAATTAGAGCATTACTAGAGTTGCCAGCTCGTAATTAATACTACAAAAAAAAAATGGTTTGAAATTCCTTAAATAAAAATCTCTTCCTTTTTCATTCTCCTCTTACAGACGCATGTTCCCCACGGTGCGCGTCTCATTCTCTGGGCCATTGCGTCAGATCCAACCTGCCGATCGTTATGCGGTGCTGCTGGATATAATACCGATGGACTCGAAGCGCTATCGTTATGCATATCATCGGTCCGCTTGGCTGGTGGCTGGCAAGGCAGATCCAGCTCCGCCCGCCCGCCTCTATTCCCATCCGGATAGCCCATTCAGCTGCGAGGCGCTGCGCAAACAAGTTATCTCCTTCGAGAAGGTCAAGCTGACTAATAACGAAATGGATAAGAACGGACAGGTGAGTTGCGAGCTGTGCCCACAGTTTGGGCGAGGGGCGAGCGGTGGGGAGATCTCTTCGACTTGCTGGAGATTGTGGGCGCGATAGACGCGTGTTAAATGATTGATAATTGTGTCAGGTTCAGAATGTTTGCTTGGCCACATACAAAAGAAGAGGATAGTCGGGTCTGCCGTAAAGCTAAGCACAGTTGCATAAATAATTTTAACATAATTTTTTTGGTTATGAATTTCGTGGATTTCTTAGCGATTTTTAGTTTTTAAATTGCATAAAATATATAGGAACACATTTTTAAATATATTTTCGAGTTATTTGCGGCATTCCTCATTTAAAAACATCTGCTCAAACGTTCATTTTGTCCCTCAAAATATTGGAGGTATTTCTAAGAATATTTTAAGCTGCATTAAGACTTTTCAACTATATCATATTTGAAAAATCAGCGCAATAAGAGCTTTAAATATCGTTGAATATATTGAATATATTCAACAGATTAGTATTATTATATGAACCACCCTTTATCTTTCTACATAACCTTCAAACACATCCAACTAACGTTTGCACAACTCTGTCCCATTTTTTTCGCCCCTCCCTCTAGATTGTGCTCAACTCGATGCATCGCTATCAGCCGCGCATTCACCTGGTGCGCTTGTCGCACGGCCAGAGCATACCCAGCAATCCGAAGGAGCTGCAGGATCTCGACCACAAGACCTATGTGTTCCCGGAGACGGTGTTTACGGCGGTGACCGCGTATCAGAATCAGCTGATAACCAAATTGAAAATCGATTCGAATCCGTTCGCCAAGGGCTTTCGCGACTCGTCCCGCCTGACGGACTTCGACCGGGATCCGATGGAGGCGCTGCTGCTGGAGCAGCAGCTACGCTCACCGTTGCGCCTCTTTCCCGATCCGTTGATGCAACAGTTTGCGGCACAGCAGGGCGCCGCCGATCCTGCCTCAATGGCGCTCTTCGAGAAGGCGCGCCAGCATCTGCAAATGTTCGGTGGCAACTCCCCATACGCGCAGCTGATGATGCCCCAAATGTATCAGGCGGCAGCGGCGGCGCCGCCACCACCCGGCCTGGGCGCCTTTCACATGTTCCAGCAGCAATGGCCGCAGCTGACCGCCGGCTTTTTGGCCAGCGCCAATCAGCAGGCAGCCGCTGCTCAGGCCGCCGCCCAGGCGCAGGCGCAAGCGCAGGCCGCGGCCGCTGCAGCAATGGCCGCCAATCGCACACCCCCGCCGCCGCCAACAGCGTCAACACCCTCATCCACGTCGTCGGGATCACCGTCGCCCGATATGCGACCGCGTCAATATCAGCGCTTTAGCCCGTATCAGCTGACCGCGCAGCAAGCAGCGCAGCCGCCGCCGCCGGCGTCGCACTCGGCAGCAGCGGGCTCGCCGTCGGCGTCCGCCTCTCGCAGCCCCGCCCACTAAGCGGACGGTGGACCCAAGAAAAACCAGTATTAATCCAAAAAAGCAAAACGAAAAGAAAACCAACTAAGTAAATGTTGTAAATTATTTGTTATACATTAGATCGCTCTCTCTCGCTCTCCCTTTCGCTCTCACTCGCTCTCTTGCATTTTTGTTGTACAAAATTTCCAAAATTTCGACCCGTGTACAGTTTACAAATGTTTAGAAAATTTTGTACATTAGCTTAGAAATTATTGTAAAAAGTGTTTAAATGTTGTTCGAAAACTCATCTCAGTGTAAAGTTTAAACAAAATTCTCAACAAAAGCAAAACTATTAAAAATTATTAATAATTAAAGAAATAATTAAAAGCTGCTTCACCTATGTAAACACTAAATGTTAGTTATGCTATACAAAAACCCTATATATATAAATAAATATATAATAATAATATATTCCTAGTATTAACATAAATTCATAGACGCTTCAGTTAGTTTTATTTATATGAACATTTTAATTTAAGTTTCAACAAAAAATTTTGGAAAACAACAATCAAAAAAAAAATTCTAATAATATATGTTTATTCAGTGTGAACAAACAAAAAAATATTTAAAGAAAATTTATTAAACAAAATAAAAATATTAAAAAGTAATAATGTGAACCAAAATAAAAGCGTTTTCTTATTATTTGAACTTTTAATAAAAAAAAATATCTATAAAATATGAGACAAATAAAAAGAACAAATAACAAAAAAAAATTAGCTTTTGCTATTATTTGAACAAATGACAACTATTAGGGATATTTATATTTGATATTTACTTAACAAAACTGAGAAAAAAAAAAAAACAAAAATAAAGTTTTGTTGTGGAAAGAAAAAATTAAAAATAAAGAATATCAATTTATAAATATAGTTAATTATTTGTTTAACAAAAAGTTGAAGTAAAAGGTAGATAATATATAAATAATAGAAATAACTCGGCGTTGCCCAGCTTGGCAACCAAACCCCACACGCACAAGCTATTCACACTATTGCCCCAATCGCAAAGGTCAACTTCACCGAATATGCAATGACCAAATCTTACTCTGAAGGAAATTTCTTCATAATCAAGTCTAGGTAATTGTTTTTACGGAGCTGCGAGCATTGAGCTTTGTGTCTACTAGTATATCGATGCACAGCCTACTGAGCTAAGCAAGCAGCTGTTGCCGACAGGCACAACGAATTTCAATTAGGACTGGATGTTTGCTAGATTTACCAATTGCAACTCTCTACTAAGAGTCAATTACACAAAAACTTCACACATTTCCAGTTCTAAAAAAATCCTTTTAATTTTTCATCTGTATATTTTCAACATGCCGCTTTAAATACATTTAAAAAAAAACACTTGACTGCAACTAGGCAAATATCCTGTGTGCGCACAAAGTGGGTATTTCTGACGCGTCTGCACTTGCTTCGTCACACCGCACACTCAGTACATCCTGCCAATGCGTGCGGCAGGATCCTTGCCCCAGGACTAGGCCTAGGCATAGGCGTGATTCCTCAGTTGGCAGCGAGGCGTTGCGGCAGAACAAATTGAAAGCAAGGCAAGAGACGAAGATGTAGCCGAGCAGGGGGAAAACTGTTTAACGAATGCATTTTCATGGTCACTCAAAGTGAAATTGCTCCTCTATTTCTTTAGAGAAAATTCGTTGACTAGAGAATACGATTGATACGCAGACTGCTGACGGCGACTGTGCCAAACGCTCAGAGTTGGATGGTGTTGTCTCTGCGGGTTCTTGTCTTGTTACTGGGGCTAAGCGTAGCCAAATGTTATTGAAAGTTTGTTTGGCCCAACAAAATAATATTCCAATTAAATCTTGAGCATGAGCTACGTCAAATTACGGCCACTTTAGCAAAATAAATGACATGCTGCACATTTGATAACTATATCTATTTATATATCAAAGACAACCATCGGCAGGAAAACCTTTAACAATTATAAAGAAATTAACTTTTAATGTGCACCAGGATAAAGATCTCAACCGAAAAAAACAAAACACTTTCCATAATTAGCTGAGGCAGCTATTGAAAAAAGGCCAAATTATATGTATATGTTAAAATTAGCCAAAGGTGCTATCGACATTTGTCTATCTGGCACCTAGCGTGAACCTCGAATTTAGTTACATTTAAGTGCCCGCCCCGCCCCTATCAGCTAATGTCGATCTGTGGCTTGTCTCTCGACTAATTACAAACTAATCACAAAAAGGAACTAAACAAACATTAGGCTATCAGCTAGCCAACGATCTTTACAGGAGCTAACCAAACAGAAAAACAGGGTATAACAACGAGAAAGTGAGAATATCTACAGCTAGCCGAAGAGTGAATACCCTTGCAGGCATTTGCCTTCTGCAGATATGTGAACATGAATGTATCTTCAAAAAGGGAATATTTTGGCAGATATGCAACTACTAATCGATCTTGATCTTTCTTATTGCATCTATATTATATAGTGATCCGTTGTTGATAAGATTTTTCCTCTGACAGCTATATAATGTTCGATCCAGGACGATGAACTTTCGAGACGAAGTGAGAGACTAGTTTTCATATAAACCGAGCAAGACAAACATGGCTATATCAACTAGTCTGTTGTTTGTGATCCATAATAAATATGCCTTTTGGGGTTGGAGAAGTCTACTTCTATGCGTTACACATTGCATGAAAAAGTATGATACCCTCTACAAGAGTATGCAAATAATAGGCACATAATACTCTATGCGCACATGTCAAAATGTCGTAGCTAATTTATAAGCAAGGCCGCCAAAGATCCATGTAGTAGCTCTCCAGTGTCAAAACAAACAAAACTCATTTGAAGAGGGACAAAGAGGAGGGAGAGAGGGATGAAGAAGAGGGGGAGGGGAGTGCTACTCCCTTGGCATAAATTGTGTGTGTGTCTTTCCTTTTGGCGTTTTCATTTTAATTTGAATGTAAATGAATGCTGCGACATTGGCCCCTCGCAGATCATGGGGAGCAGCTGTGAATGTCTCTGAAAGTTCTCTCCCCCCTCACAAACACACACACACACAGACACCCAACCTACTCTCCCCGCCCCACACATCCACAAATCAGCGCTGGCAGACGACAAGACAGTTTTGGGGCGCGGGTAGCGCTTGTCTTGAGGTTAAATGTCAGAAGGCGCTACAAAACAGCGACAAAATATTTAATTTTTGGGGCGTTTGTAAATATTTGTGGCACTTAATTGGGGGTTGCTTCGTTTTGTCCATTGATTTATGAACTCGAGCGGTAAACGGTCGTAAGCGGAAACTTAAGCTATGGCAGATAGAGCTGAAGGCTTAGATCAGCCTCAGAGGTCGCTCATGTAAGTGATTCAAAAAAAGTAGTTCCGGCTTAGTTTATTTATGAATTTGTGATAAATCTTGTTTAAAACTTTGATGTAAGTATACAAGAATTTACTCAAACTAAATCAAGTTTGTTTAAGAGTCTTAATAAAGAGTTTTAGGCTGACATTTTCACTTAAGCTTTAAGCTTTATGTCTAACCAAATTATCTCGCAGCCAACTATTTTCATCATATCCAAGAAGTTCCCTACAGTTCAATAAAAAAATACTTTGATTAGTGCAAATGACTTTTTCCAAGAGTTCAGCTGCTTGAAATACAATGTGCTCAATCAAATTAACAATAGCAAAAGCTCAAGCTCAATACTTGATTTTATTTTATGTAGAAATATCAGGAATTTAAGCGAATTTTGTAGTGTCAAAATTCTATTGAGGAAATTAAGGCACTTTTTCCAAAGATTTATTTTTCAATTCTATATCTGTGGGCGTATTCTGATTTCGATATAAATGACTTTCATATGTTCTAAAGCTCTATTGTGCCAAAATTTTCAAACTCTTCCTTGGGCCTCATCCCTTTAAAACGCGATGTTCTACGAGGAATTACAATTATCCGACTTTAGTCCAGTCGCTTCTTCCTTTCAACTTGCCGTGTTCTTTGTTTTTGGTGTTTGCCTTTGGCACACTTTGTGCTGCTGGGGATGACATTTACAAACTGAACTGAGCAATCAACGCGCCGCTGCCACGCCCCAATCATTAACCCGAACATGACCAGGCAAAGAGTGTTTTGGCCCCTAACGGTAAATGGGCAAACACTGGCAACACTGGCAACACTTGCAACATTATGCGGCACGTGCTGCAGCAATTGCCACGTGTGTGTCGGCGTGTTTGTGGAGCCCATTGGGCAATGAATGAGTCTCTGCGGCCTGAACCTGTGCCATGACGTTGCCAATCGAACCCCCCACCGCCCTGCCTCCTGCCCCATTCCCCTTGCCCAGCCACGGCTGCCACACAGCCTGCTTTGGCGCCTGCCGAGTGAAAATTTGTAGAAATTAACTTTTTTTCATTTGCCTCTTTTTTTGTAATTAAATGAAATTGCAGAAAAATCAATAAATTAAAAAGCCAACATTGTCATTGTTGTGCGGCTAGAGATCTATAGGGTTTTTGTGGAATCTATTAGATTATTTCAGGTAAGGGTCGCGGGTCTCAACTGCCACCTGGTAATGACTTTATAAACACTCACACACACACACACGCATATACATCAGAGTAACATGTCAAATGGCAGCAAACAAACCTCAGCTTGTCCCATGCAACTGTCAAGCAGGCGAGTCTAGAAAATCAATTAGATGGCACTGGACTTGGGCCTGGATTTGTGTTTGATTGGAAAAACTCATATATCATTAACAATTTTCATGTCATATTGCATTTACGTGCGACGTCTTGAGGCGCCCCTCCTCATCCCTATTATCTCTTTCGTATTTAAATGCCCAACTTGCACATTCATCAAATATTCAAAATACAACATTTTACACGACACGAAATCAATTTTCTAGAGGGGCAAGCACAAAATTGGGCAAATTGTCAATGTCTAGCCACGCCCCCGTGACAAACGCCTCCATATATAATTACATATGTCCAGGCAGCAAGACAAGCAGAAAAATTGATTTTTATATTACAAGTTTTGAGGCGTTTTATTGGCTTTAGACGACGTGTCGTGTGAGGCCGTTGAGGTCAGCTTTGGGCTAGCTGCACGGGCTGAGGCCAACAAAAGGGTTTTACCCATTCCAGAGAATTGAGTTCCAAGTAAAGCCCATTCTGTCCCTTTGCTGAGCACTTAATGCTGCTCTAAATGAGAAACTTTTTGCTCCAAATCCTTGTGGTCAACGTCTGACGAAAATAACACTCGTTTAATACATAAATGTGCCTCTTTGCTAGTGGGCGAATACCCTGTATTCACGAAATTAGGATGATATAGTAGAACAAATATTGTGTAACAGTCAGCAGCAGGCAGAGTGGCATTTCATAAAAGCAATAATAAAAGTACATTAGGCTATAAATATTAAGAGGGCATCTACAAGTGAAACACCTCATTTACTGTTCGCGCCGTAGATTAAAATTGTTTGGGTTCTGTTTGGCTTTGTTGCCAGCACAGGGTATCTATATGTCTAGCACTGTCAGCTAGTGTGCCTCTAAGTCTTGCCGCTGGCATTCGTTGTTGTTTTTGGCAATTGATTAAAAGGCTTAACATTCGAGACAATTGGCTACTTTTGGGGGCTTGGCCAGAGTCCACACACACACAGCTTGTGTGGAATTAGTGGCAAATTAGTATCTGGCACATGGGTATCTGGTTAAATGTTGGATGCATAATGTGTGAGTTTATGGCCGAAACCGAAAAATGTACATTTTGTGTGCAACGGCAAAACTAGAAAAGAGGATTTGTGCCAACAATGTGGAAATTTCGACCAAAGAAACAAATGTGCAACGTGCAAATACAACAATTATATTGAAAAGCAGCAGCAAAAAAAGCTAAATTTCAAAGTATTTTGAGTTGGAAGCAAGAATTAAAATGGGCATTCAATTTATTTATACAATATTTCATTTAATTTTGTTACCAATTCATGAAAATTATTAAAAAAATGTTAGTAGGCTTCAGTCGGGCGTGCTCGACTTGTGCATACTCTGAACATTTATCAACCAGCACAAAATGTAGCTCGTATTTATTATGCCTTTCTTATCCATTTTCAATGGTTTCAACGTGTAAAAAATCACCTTTAAAATTATTATAATGTGGTATTTTAATTTGCCCATGCTGGCTTGTGGCAGCGCATAAATTCTGTGATATATGACGCTAGGTATAGCCAAAAGGAAGAAGAGTTTGTGTATGTGTTAGCATTAAAAAATTGTTATCCAATTCGTTTGTATATTTTTGCATTGGCCAAGCTGAAATTTATTAATTTCTATGATATACGTTGACATTTTGATGAAACGTTGCCATTGAATGCAGATAAGCATAAGATATGTGATATGCCAGACATGACAACAACAACAACAACAACAACAAGAACAAACAGCAGCAACAAAATGTTAAAAACGTTGAACACAATTTGTAAAACAAGCAAATGAAGAAGCAACAAAAAATATATTCATAAATAAAAACGTGTTGTGAGCACATTTAAATATTGAGATTTGTAAATATATATATATATATGTACATGTTCCTTTCAAATCGGCTCAAATTACGTTCGAGCAGAGGAAGTTGGGGAACTACATAACAACAACCACGACAACAACAACAAAATCGCATTAATATGCATAATAAAAATGCAGCAACAATAATAATACTTAAAGATACAACACTTCATTAGCAGCAGACGACACAGCAATGAAATTTGTGGAAAATGAGCAAGAAAAATAAAACACAAATATATATATAAAAAAGAATGTTCAAGATAAAAATGAAAAGAATGAAAAAAAAAACTAAAAACAATAAGGTAAGTAGTAAAAATCTGCGGGTTCGACACGAATCTTGAAAATGTTTAATTTTTAAGATATGCAAAAATCGTAAAAAACTCAGCAGCAGCAGCAACAACAACAAAAGCTGAAGTCATAACAAAAGCTTAAGAGCCAAATGATTTATGTGTGTGTGAGTGTGCGTGTGTGTGTGTGAAGCCAGGCCAAGAGCGACATTCAATGGGCTTGGCCAGAATATCGATTCGGTATCGAAACTCCAAAACGGGGCACAAAAACAAAACATAAAAACCTTTTGTTAATAATGTCTTAATAGAAAAATAGTTGCAAAAATAAATATAGAAATAAGCTGAAGAGCCGGAGGCAAGCGCAAGCAGAAGAGTTTGTAGGGCGTACACGACCAACAGATGCCCTGGAGGCCTACTGAAAGCATGTTGAGATATTTATAATATACGATTAGCATATCAGAATAATAAACACATTTGGCATTAAAAAGTATGAGAATAACATAATAAATCGCTAGGTACAGACTTGCAGCTATTTTGGCCACTTAAAATAGGTTTGAGTCTAGGTCTAGGTGAATGCCCCGTATATACAAATACCCTGTAAATGAATCTGAAAATCTCGCAAATGCAAACTTAGTTTGAACTTTGTTATCTGAAACATAAAGACTATATGAAAAGGTTTATTAATGCCAGAAATATACAAATCTGTATACCTTATAGGCTCGCATCGCCTGTACGTTCATTCACACAATGTATAGTTCATAGGGTATATAAAAAGATACAATAACAAATAAACGCAGACAGCGTCATTAAACTTTTTGCAATGTCTACGACTGCGAAGTCTTCGCCACCAAAAACATTGGGCAGGGCCATGCCCAACGAAAAGCTACCAAAAACTTGAACTTGTCTTCACATTGACTTTTCTCTGGTGCTTGATTTTATTATTGTTTTATTTTAGTTCTACCCACGCCCTCAGAGACGAAATATGCCATTTAAACAATTTTTTGTTGAATGTGTTCAGTTTGCATTTCGGATTCAAGTTTGACGAAGAATTTTTTTCACATGGTCAACTCCAACAGATTGCTTTTATGAGAAGGTGATGGGAAATAAATATGAACTCTAGAAATATGTATTATATTCAGAAAGATTTGGTCTTTATATACAGATTCTATGATTTACATTATGGATTAAACTATATAGCTGAGGAATTATATGTTATATGTAAACAAGCAAATAAAAGGGTATTTACGCTACCTTCTGTTTGAATTTCAAAAAGATTTCCAAATCGAATATTAGCTGGAAAATGTACGAAAAAGCCCTCAATTTTAGAAGCGACACAAAATAGTTGTTCTTGCCTGCATCAAAAGTCCGACAACCATTAAAAATTATTGCTTGTGAGGATATCCGCATAGCTCGTGACAAAATATGAGCATATGCCATGTGTGTGCGTGTGTGTGTGTGTGTGTGCATGGAGGTGTGTAGACATCGTTAAGCATTCCCAGGCATTGCTCTTCGCAACCACCCAAAAAAAAAATTACACATATATAAAATATATATATCTAGATATAGCTGTCGGAGTGGGTGCATGAAATTTTGATGGGAAAAATGTTGTGTGTCTGCGAGTTGTTTTTTTTTTTCAGCTCTGCCTCTCATTGAAATTATTGACAACAAATGACAATTTTTGCAAGTATGTTGCACTTGTCTCATTATTGCCACATGTGTGTACGTGCCACAGAGCGGGGTGGTGCGTTGCGGTGGTGCTGGTGGTGGTGCACACTTCTGTAGCTGCTGCTACTTTGATGTCTGCCTGAGTTTGGCACTTGTCAGTTTTATGGCTCAACATTTTTCCGATATGAGCAAACGTGTGGGAAAATAATGGTCGAACGTTTTTCTGGGTGTCGATATGTAATTGCTAATTTTCAAGTGTGCCGCTGTGTGTGTGTGTGTGTGTTAGTGAGTGTATTTTGGTGTGTGGTTATGTGATATGTTTGGGAACGTTTAAGTGTTCCGAAGTGCAGGCACACTCAGAGAAACCCTACCAAAGGCAGCATTTTGTATTAGCCCAGCTCAGATCGTATTTTCCTAAACTAAGCACGAATTTTCTATTTTAAGATATATTTTCAATATTTAAATTCAATCTCATAAATCTTTACTAAAATTGAAAACCTTTCAGTAAGTATGCCAATTCTTGCAATAAGTATTCTTGTCCTTAAGCAAAGCCTCATGTTCTTCTTAAAGTTAGAAAAATTTCCAATATAGAAATCAAGTTAGGTTTATATGCTTCTCCAAAGAATAATGTAAGATTATTGTAAGAAGTTAACTTCTTGATTTTAGTATTTTATACTTTTTAGTATTTCGAATTTTTCTCTAAGTGTAGCATGTTTCAAGTGCAGGATATACTTGTAGCGCGGCAATCCTGAACGGGGTAATTCACTGCTACAATGTTCGACCCGGAGCCGTGCAGCCAAGCTGTCTGGTCTGGTCTGGTCTGAGAGCAGGGCAGGGATCGTCGATACATGTAAAGCTAGAGATCGGGCATGGTGTTCTCTCTGTTGTGGTCTCTTTGGACTCTTTGGTACTTTGAAGTTGTGTTTGCCACAGAGAAATGTGCCGTGCACATGTGGAATGTTTTGCGACTGTTTATTAACTACTAAAAATAATGGAAACAAGTAGTAAAAAGTATAAATTTACTATGTAAACAACAATGAGCGCTGAATTATGAATGAAGATGCGAACAAGACAGGCACCTATACAAATATATATATATGCATAGATATTATATATATATAGGCAAGTCGTATATGATGGGCATAGGAAATCATTAAGTAGATGTTTATGTGCATTTTGCCGGGTTTGAGTCGCTTTCATGTGGTCGTCGTCACATTTGTTGCGCCCCCCTTTGATGACAGAGCATTACTTGTTGGGGAACGGGGATGCGGCGGTATTCAATCGAAGGGGCATGGCCGGGTAGGCGTCTCTGATGTGACAGCAAATTGCAGCAGAAGGTAATTATCTGTGCGGCCATAAAATATGAAACCATTCTGGGGGGTGGTCCATAAAATAGACCATATATATAGATATATATATATACATATAATCCTTGTATATATATATATATACGTATATATTTATTTAGAAAGTATATTTTTATGGAAGCTATGCTACAATTGCGATCATTAGACGCATAATCAAGTTATTAGCAATTTGTTACGCGTCAACAACTAAAACAAACAAAACAGCAGACAAAACTTACGAATAACAGACTAGGCAATACTCTATACTTTCTCCCAACTGCTTTATTCATTTGTCGATCTCAACATAACTCACAGAGCTACTTAATAATATGATTTATATGCTTGTAGATGAAGTCTGAAGTGCATGCCTTTTATTTAGCCTGAAATTTATATTTGAAAAAGAAAAATAAAATATATAAAACCCCCAAAATGTTCCCCAGAGTCCACAAATTGACTTGAAACACAACCTCAGTTATATATTTATATATATTTTTACTCTATAGCTCTACAGGGTATTTAACGTGCTTCAATAGTGCCTGTTTTGCCCCATGAGGTTCCCGTGAGGGTTTCGCTTTGCGTGTTTACGCAACAACGACAAAATCAAATAAAATATGTGCAAATAATTTGCTATGCGTAATTTGTGCAAATAATATGCGTAATTGCCTGACGAGTTGAGCCTTAAAAAAAAAGAGAGAAACAAAAAGAAATGACAGACTAACCGACGAGGACAGGGTGCCGAGGGGGCGGGACTAGGAAGTTGGTTAAAGTCTTTGACGACGGCACAACATCAAAGTGCATACAATATGGTTGCACTCACACACACACACACACACACACATACATCCAGGCACACACATCGGCACACGCTATTTTCTTTAAACAAAACACTGAAAATTTACGTTTCACTTTTATGAGACTTTGAGACAATAAAATTTAAGGCCGCAGGCGACAAAGTAAACACAATAATAAACAAATTAATTGCAATAGAAACAAGACGAAGCATTAAATACACTAACTTTATTAAGGAAATAGCAGAAAATATAGAAAACTTATGTAGATAAACCAAGAAGACACTAAATAGAAATAAAAAGATAACGTAATTAAATTATTATCATTTAAGAATATATATAATAAAATGTATATTTACATTTATTTATTTGTTTTTTTATTTTCTGTTGCAATTTTATTGAATTTTCATTTGTGAATTAATTTGAAGTTTGCTGTTAAAGTTGCACCAGCATCTTTCCGCTTGATAGTCCAGAGCTCGTAACACTATGACTGAGCTCTTTTGAATATTTATTCCCCACTTTTTATTCTTTTGTTTCTTTGTGAATAAGAAATATATAGAAATCTTGACAATTGCTACTGAAGCTGAACCAGCGTGTTTCCGCACACTTGAGGGCGAATTTTCTAGAGATTTTCGAAGAAGCTTTCAGTCCCTCAGCCAGAACAAACGATACAATATAAGCAAATATTCATCAGATTTCTTATTTGAGTACAACACCAAATGCACACACCCCGCCCTGAGAAAGTGTATAGACCTAGTGCCGAAACCACATCAAAAATCAGTGAATAAGCAACTGATTGATGTACTGACTGACTCACTGACGGGAAGTGCCGACCAGGTCGTGGGCGGCAACTGGAACGGAAGTAGTTAACAGAAAAAGCAAAAGGAAGAGGGCAAATAATAAATAAATACATTAGAAGGGGCCGATTAAATAACTCAATTGGCCCAGCGCGACAATCAGTTAAGCACTCAAGGCGGGAGAGCATAGGGATAACCGATCCTGTTGGGCTGACCTTGGGCATGTCAAGGCTGTGGCCATAGCCATTAACTGCGTGTGGCAGCTCTCATTATGCACATTTTGGTCAAACAATGTCGCATTGATGGGCAACGGCAAATGGGTTTATGGCCTATTTATGACAGCGAACAAACAAAACAACATGTCCTTCAAGTTGCCCGGTAATGAAGAGCCTGCAAGCCCATTCAGCCTTGATTTTTTCTTCTTTTTTGGGTACTTATATGACATTTGACACGCGCATTTACAAAATTAATAATGGTATCTGTTTTTGGACTGTGAAACGCGTGTTGCCCGGCATTTCTTGGTAACTGGAACTGGACTTTGACTTTTGCCTTGTGCCTTGTGCCAGAGGGTCGAGAATCGCACTATGGGCAATAGCATCCGCGGGTGTCGCAGCGCTTGTAAAATTTTATTGATTTCCTTTTTGTCTTTTGATTTTGATTTTGCGCTTTTGTTCTCGCATGGCTGTTTAAGTAGTCGTCGTGCTGTTGCAGTCGGAGGACACGCGACAGGAGCTGGTGACAAGTTTTGTCCCTTTGTCACACACAGAACACTGGGAAAGTTCGACAGTCGTTTTGTGCAGACGCCTCAAGGTCGCCGGGAGAACTAGCTAACAGTTCGGGGCGCAGCGCGGGTGGTGCTGGAGATGCACAATATATATATATATATATAAATATATATATATATATATATATATGTGACCTTAGCCAGGAGCCCGACACGAAAGTCCTTGAGACTTTAAGTCAAGGGGTGCACTTTATCTGTACACTCAGAAAAGACGGATGGACAGACTTGGCTATATACACGGCTTTTAATGCTGATATAGAATATACATATAAACTTTGTGGGGTGGCAGACTCCATAAGGGTATACAAATATATTTACTTAAATTAACCACCAAAAATTCCCAAAAAGTATTATGTATTAAGCAAAATCCTTTTGTGCATATTAAGCAAATAGAAATTAAAAGAATTCCCAGACAAGATATATTGAAGAATTAACAAAGAAAACATATTTTTTATAAAATTCGTAAATAAAAAGTGCTTAAATATTTAATATTTAAATTTTTGTATAAAATTCCCAGACAAGTCCTTTCGCTTGCTGTTCCAGGAACAAGGGAAAAAACACGGGAAGATCACATAATCTGCAACTGTCAAGAACTTTATGTTACATGTGTATATAGATAAGTGCCTGGCCCATATATCATTCAATCAAATGAATTTTCAAATTGAATGCTACCTGCTTTGATTGCGCCCTAAAAATAAAAAATAAAGTGCGACGCCTCAAACATTGATCAGAGGCACAAACACACAGACAATCATTAAGAGTTGTTCAACCCACGTTGACGACGACCACGACGACGAAGACTACTCCGTAAGTTGTGTGTGATTAATGATTTCCAGCAAATAGAGGCACAAATCTGTGGCCCGAACCACAACAATAGGGAGCCAGAAGGCACACCTATTAACACCAAAGTCGAGGTTGGCCTAGCACCTACATTGAAATGCCCAACTAGAGACTGGCGAGTGGAGAGACTGGCTTCCACGAAACATTTCTAGCAACAATTGCAGCAGCTACAGCAGCAAACAGCATTATTAATTACATGCATTAATATCTGGCACAAATCGTATAGAGGGCAACAGGAGCGGGAGGGACGATGGCAAGTGTTGCAGAACCCCGATCAGGTTTTAGGCGCCACTGTTGATGGATTCGTGGCAACCAGGGTCTGAGCCGATGTGATGAACAGCCGTCTAAATTATGAAAACGCGCCTGTCTGTCACCCGCTGCGTGTGTCTGTGTGAGAGAGCTCGACAAGTCAAAGCTAGACCCCACAGGCAGACCTGGCCATGTTGTTGATTTCATGTGAAAGAAACCTGTACATTTTAATGGTTATACATAGCTAGTATATCATCTGCACACACACACACACACACACACTAGCAGTGCAGCCGCCATATCGTTAATTTAATTTGTGCAATTTTGTGGCCAAATATTTTCCACACGGCCAAAACTGCCAATAAAGCCCACGCAAGCGCAAACCTGGCAACTTGGTTGGCCAGTTAACCACCAACTACCAAATCTCAATTGCGACAAGACTGCACACACACACACAAACACATATATATAAATATATAAACATATATATAATATAAAAATATATATATACATATATATATCTATATAGAGCACACCATCTCTTTCTGGCATAAGTTTTGCTATAGTCGCTGAAACAAGTTTTTCCAGTTTTTCGGCCAATTTTCTTTGTGCGCGCGCAATTTTTCATAATTATACCCTATAAAAGTTGCAAAGGAGTATGCTACAAATATCTAAGCCAGCCTAGACTTATTTGGCAATTATGATTATATCTTTTAACTTTTTAGAAATAAACAAGAGCAATAAACATATCATATACTCATTTATTATTTTATTATATATTTTTTAATTATACTTTGTATATCACAAAATCTATGAAGTTACGAATTTCTTGCAGAAATTCAAAACCCTCTCCCAGTTAACTCTAATTCCAGGGCATTTGTTAGTATAGCAGCTTGCGCTCAAGCGTTTGGCTACTTGTTTTTTTATTCTGCTTTTCAAAAAGACACTTTGACGCTTCCTGTTGGCAGCGCGCAGGCAGCACTTGAAGTTGCATTCGCTGCAATTTAGTTGCATTGTTTTTGTTGGGCGCAACGCGCACGCTGCACGCTTCCATAACAGAAAAGAAACACAAACAAATTATATATATATATATATATATATGTGTGTGCATATCCGATATAGATATATATATATATTTAATTCACAAAAAGCTTTTGGGCTTGTAATTACTGTTGATAAGGCAAATGTGTTGTCTGTGTGAAAATTGTTGATCGAATTCCTGGAATTAAACGCAGCAGAACGGAAGCGTTTTGGCAACGTCGTCAGTAAAAGACGTTGTTGTTGTTGTTCTGTTTGTTGCATTTGAATTCGAGTAACTGCTGCCTGACCCAATTTGTCAGCGCTTTGCGGCGGATAATATTGTGTTATAAAATCAAAAAATAATATATTGCATGAAAATGTACAACAAAAAATCAAATAATA
Organism: Drosophila virilis; assembly: GCF_030788295.1. NCBI lineage: Eukaryota > Metazoa > Arthropoda > Insecta > Diptera > Drosophilidae > Drosophila > Drosophila virilis. The sequence goes on from NC_091546.1 coordinate 3,143,455, forward strand.
CGAGACGCTTTTGAGTTTGACGCGTGCCCGTGGCAAGAGCATGACGCGACAAGCTTTGTACAAGATTTGTTTTAGCTGTTTGTTTTCCTTTTGTTGCACATCATTGTTGCAACATCAGCGGCAGCGGCAGCGGCGCGTGTTGCATACTGCCCTCAAGTGCTCGATCGCGTCAGAGTCGATTCGAGTGCTAATAAAAACCCACCGACTGACTGACAGTCTCAACAACAATCGTGAGTTATTGAGAGGCAGCTAATCTGGGGCTGGGCTCGAGGTTCGAGCAGATCCTAAGCCTGTGTTAGACAGACAGGCGGCCGTGCATGAATTGTTGTTGTGCGTGAGTGAGTGTGAGTATGTGTGCATGTGTGTGTGTGTGTGTGTGTGTGTGGGGTGCATAACAAACAAGCTATTTAACACCGCAACACAAAATGCTGAGCAATCGCTGCAATGAGACAGCAAAAAACAAGCACAGGAGGCTTAAGGCTAAAGACGATCTAGTTTGATCGCCTAATACCCTGTAAATTGCCTTTAAGTAAATGCCAGCTTAAGTTGCAAGAAGATTTTCTTTTGGGCCCAAATTATATAAAATATATTCTGATTATTTTATATTTGTTAAACAATTTCCAGCTCTTAAATATTTCATAATTTGAAAAAGGAAAATAGAGAGAAATATTTTCAATCAATGAATACTATAAGAAAAGCTAAGCATCATTTAAGATCTATTCAGCTCTTTATCTAAATATGCCGAGTAAAAAGAAAGGGAATTAGGAATGAAAAGCGATATTTATTGAACTTCAAGTGGGGAATTGTCGTCAGTACTTAGCTTCTTCTGTCAATTTGATGCCTCTTTAATTTATGGGGTGACATCTGCCCCGATCTCTGTCTGTTACCTGTCTTGCCACCCAACAAATATACCCCACTTTACAATGCATACAGGGCATAAAGAAAAAAAGCTGCAGAACACAGATCTGAGATCTCTCTATAGAGATTCACAGCTTCAGAGTCTTCGCACAGTTCCACAAAAAGTGTCGAAGATCAAAATCAGCAGCGTTTGCTGACGAGGCATGCAGAAGGAGGAAAGGGGGTGGGGGGACGAATTGATCGCGTCGATTAATTTGTCTTGCACACCGTAAGAGAGATAGAGATACGGGTAGTGACCAGTGTCTGGCAGCATGAGTCTGCAACATGTTGCCTGTGTAGCAAATGGAATGCACTTAATCACGATTAGCTGTAATCGATAAGCACAGCGAACAGTTCAGCAGCAGATCGCGACTTAGAAACAACAAAAACAACAACAACAAAAAAAACTTTTAAAAATCATGTGAGAGTATTTTCCATTCGGGGTGGTCCACTATTTAAGACATTTGCATATGAAAAGCTCTACACGGTTCGCCTTAAATGGCTGCTCAATGATTTCAACATAATATTGTAAGGCTTTGTTAAGCCTGACTCCTCCAAGCCCCCCTGTCTAAATGCTGCCCCTTCTCAACGCATCGTCAATGATAAATGGCGCAATTTATTAAAATCAACAAGCCCACATTCCAGCTCCCCGCCTCACCCTGCTGCTCTCTTGACCAACTCAATTCGATGCTACTAATAATTTTGAATTTATCAACATTTGTTAGCCGCGATTATGAATGACGTGTGAGGCCAGATCCCGGCCAGAGTCGGGCTCTGGCCAGGTAGCCAAATGGTCGCCAGACCGAGTCCAACTCAAAAATGTCTTGTATTCATTCATAAAATGTTTCGCCGCGGGTTGCCTTTCGTATAAAAAAGAAGGTAAAAAACATATGCAAAAAATATTTGATTTCAATTATTTGTATGTCTTTCAAAAAATTAAATTCGTGTATTTCCAAAGTGCTTTTTTCGGTTTTCAGGTTTCGATCATTGTCCAAATTGCGTGGAATGCGTTTTACAAAACTTTTGTCAATTGCTTTTAACAATTTGTGAAACGATCATAAGAAAAAAATCAATTGACTTGTGTTAAATATTATTTCAACATTTATTTAATGTTTTTTGTGTTTTCAATTAAAGATAATTGCAAATCAAGTCATTTGATTAATTGCATAAAACTTCATTTGTAAATCGTAAGGATTATATTCAACACTCAAAACTTCCCAACCTCATAACTTGGTCAAAACTCAATCGATTCTCACGAGGTTTGGCTCTAAGGTCATGGTTAGGCCTCAATATTAACTTCGCATTTAAATATGGCAACGTAATTTTTGGTCCAAATTCAAGTAAAAATTGTACTCAGTCTTATTGACATGGGTCCAAATTTCACAATCTGATACTAAACCGATTTTCCCGTGGTCTGAATTTTTGGTCACGGTTGAATTTGGCATTTACGTCTAACTTTCTCCTTTCCCCTTATTTAAAGAAATTAATTTTTTTTTGCAGCTGTAATATACACGTGCATACAGATCAAATAACAGTCGCAAAAATAAAATCTTTCTAGACATAACAACAACATACGAAGTCGTTCCAGACAGCCAAAAACCTCTTCCTTTTACCACCTGACACAGCTCATCAGCCGCAAAAAAAAAAAATAATAATAATAAAAATTCAGGCAAAAAACTACACAAAACAGATTTACAACAATAAAAACAAATCTGACGAGGCCAAGGGCTTAAGAAACGCTCCACTAAATTTCTGGATACAAGCGTCGGCGCCACGTGTGGTCCCTTGTTAAACATGAGGCGAAAACTGCATTAAATCAAAATTTTAAACAAGTGCAAAAATGTCAATAAAAAAGCAGAACGAACGCACCAAAAGCTCCGTCGAGGCTGCAATTTGTGACTGTGACGAGGAGGAGACGAGGCTGCCTTTGCCTCTGCCTCACATGCATACAGCATGCAGCATGCCGCATGCAGCATGCTGTGCATTTAATTTTCAGCTTTTGACATATTTATGATAACTTGGGTCATTTACGTGCAACCTTTGTCTTGTTGAACAACCCGAGTTGCCGTTGTTGCCCCGAACGCCAGGTGGAAGGTGCTGCGCATGCGCAACGCTACGCGTCTCCACCTTGTGGCATTCCACACACACAGCAGAGAGAGAGAGCATGTGGCAAAAGGGCACAGAGAGAGAGACTCGGTCAGGGCAGACAGTCAGTCAGCAGACGACGCGGCAGGACATCGTTTAATTGCGAACAAGTTTTTTAACACGATGTTGTACAACTTTGCCTTGTTTGCATAAGCCAAACACATAAAAAAACGGCAAGCAAAAGGTCTTAAGTCAACCATACTCGACTAAAAGATACCCTGTGGGGTACTAAAGGGGTTACTTAAAAGATAGGAAATCTGTGATAAATAAAAATCAAGCTCACAATAGTCAAAGTCATTAGCTCGAAAAATGTGCCTAAATATCGATATTTATCGATTCGGCGCAATTGAGAAGGTTTTAAATTTCTAAATTAATCGGAATAGCCCAAATTATCAAAATACCAAATGCACGAAATTTAATTTCTATACTGAAGACTACGAAACCTTATAGAAACTGTGTGGGATCGATCGATATCGATAAGCTTAGATACTTGCCTCGACAACTGTTGCATATTTGGCATACACTATAGCCTTCTGTCTCATTGTTACCACACTCATTTTTATTGCGCATTTTAAGAGTACAGGGTATAGTTTTAAAAACACTTTCATGTTGCTTGCAACATGTTGCCAAACTTGCATTGCTGCTCGCATTTTTGAGCTCGTTTATTCTTAGCCACGTTTATGCCAGCTGATTATCCTGCTTGCCTTGCTGGTTGCCCCCTCTCTGTGATAATGAGTCTTAACAGCAATTTTTATTATTTTTTATTGGAATCAGCAGCTGCCCTTGAGCGACCATCGCACACAGATCCTGTACGCTGTTGATCCTGGCGCACTGATAACGCGCTGAAAGCCACACCACAAATTAATTAATTTATGAGGCGAGGCGAGGCGAGGCGAAACGTCGCGACGCTCTGCGCTGCGCTGCGTCTTGGCATTGAGAAATGCGCCACACTGATGAGCATAAAATTGCTCCCATTTCGGAGCGCGTGAACTAACCCACATTCGCATTGTGGCCAGTCATAAATTCCACGGACAACCACAATGAAAATTGTTCATGCTAATGAGCCGCACGCTAACTGTACAAATGTCTAGGAGTTGCAAAAAATAAAAATAAAACATATATACAGAGAGAGAAAAAAAGTGCAACACATGTGTCCCTGCTCCGAGACCATGACTCTGTGTGTGTGGAGGACTATGCCCATAGGCTTTTCGAGGGGCTTAGCAAATGAAGCTTGGCCGCCGCCTTGCCTGTTGTCCTTGCCTGGCATAACTCATAATTTTCCACTTTTTCTTCCGTTTTCTTCTCTGTGTTTTTTTTTTTTGCTCACATTGTCAGGCACAGCCCACACACAAACAGAGCGACGACTAGGTCTATGCGCCCGAGCTTGGACTTAATTTACACTTTTGTGCCGGGGCGCGTGTTTATCGCGCACACAAAATCTCTAAGCTTGTGGACAAGGGGGTCTGTGGCGGGTGCGAAGGCGCTGCCGCTCGGTGCTATATGACTGCATTTTTATAAGCTGCCAACATGCGAAAATGGGCTTTAGCAGTTGTTATGAGTGTTAACACTCTCATACCTGGCTTACCTGGTCGTACGGCCGAGCAGAACGAAACCGAAACCGAAACAGAAAATTCTTGGATAAAGGTTTTTGATACCCTTTCGAAAACTATTCAAGTTATGCCAGGCTCAGATTCAAACTTCTAAAAGCAGCTACGAGTAGAGTCTGCTTTTGGGCAGTCGAGGGATTCAGTTCAACATATATTTCAGCTTATATGGAAATTAAAGTATAAGAACTCAGTTTAAGTGTGAAAAGCGTTTAAATATTTAAAATTTATCTTGACTCGGCTTCAATCCATATTCCAAATTTGGGCTAAAATTGGTTTTATCGACTTCAATATTGAAAACTTTTTATCCTATAAGAACGATTTATATTTTTGCTACAATTTCGAAAAAGAAGTCTTCAGATCTCGTCCCCGGCCTGATAATTTAACGAAAATTAGTTAAAAATAAAGTATTTTATGCAAAATGTTATCTTTCTGTCTATAGTCTATACATATAAAGTAATTTATTTCTGTCTATTGTCCTTAAAGTGTATTAAGTCTTCGTCAATTCGAAGCGAACATTACTTTGTTCTGGTTTATAATTATTTTTGGACTGGTGATATAATAGTTTTAGTGCTATCCGAGCTTAGTTCTATGTGCATGCGACTGCTGTAATTTGCAGTAAATGTTGTAAAATGTCTGACGTGTAATTTAATTAATAACAACAACAACAACCGAGGCAGTAACAAAAAACGAGCAGTGAAAGTTTTGCAGTTATTAGTACATTATAAAAATAGACTTTGATATAAAAGCAACAATGTTGCCAGGCAGCAGTCGGTGTGGCTTTTATTGTCGTGTTAGCAGGCTAGAATTTTTATTATGAGAAATGTCAACCTACCTGGGTGGGTCTCCCTTACAAGAGCACGTGTGGCCCCAGCCCCTCCGCCCACCCTTGTTAATCTTAATTTTTGTTGTTGCCAGTTGCTAATTCAGAAACCATATATCAAGGGGTGCAGCAGCAATTCATAATGTCATGATACGAAGCGACAGTTCTGGGAGGAAGTTTGGTTTTATGGCTTTAATGCCATTTGCATTGGGCCTGTTAATAATAATTTTATTTGATACTAGACGAATTAGTGCTTTCTTGACTCTTTTTAACATTACTTAATAAATTAACACTTATCTAGTTTCTATTTAATAGTTTTACTCGAGTAGACATTACATAGACCTGTGCAATTATTGTGCCATCCTTCAACTCCTGCTGCCTGCTTCTTCTTCAACTTAACAATAAATTTAACCGAAGATAGTTAAGCTTTTAACGTTCAGATTTCGAAAATATAACATCGCAGAGTTGCATTGCAAAAGATGGCAACACCAAAAAGTTCTGCTTCTTGCTATGAGATGAATTTGAATACTTATAGCTCTGTCAGCTTGATAACGTGAACTGAAACTTAGCGTTGTCACCATGGCAATGGGACCATGGCGTTGCCACCAAGCAAGGGCAGCATGACGTTGCCATCATCATCTCTACTGAGAAACTCAAGCAAGAAAACATGTTCCACTTGCTCTGATATTATAATTTTCACATAAAAAAGTCTACAATATTATATCCCTCAATAATAATTTGGATTAATTACAGAAATTGCGACCTGTTCCAAAATAAATCAAGTATTTAAACCTAATTTTTAAATACTGCCCACATGCATGTAAGACAGATCGCATGCTTACATTGTAACCAACCCAAACCAACCAAAATATCTCAAAGCCTGCACCCAAAAATTGTACTTGTAACTCCCTCCATCGGCCCGAGGGGAGGCACTTGCATGTTTTGGGTCTGTTGCATTCCCTGGGTACGTGCAGAAAATAACACGGCGATAATATTAAATTGCTGTCAACAAGAAAATATGTTGGTAAGTTCTTGTTGTTGTTTTTGTTGCAGCTCTTTTTAGCCAGCCCAATTGATTTTCTGTCAGCGAAGGCAAAACACTTTTCCACTTTTCCACGTGTTTCCAAGTGTTGATATGTGTTATATGGTTGTTTCTTATCAACAATGCAGTATATTAGTCTATGCACTGCGTTGGCTGACTGACTGATTGACTGACTGCATGTTTGACTGACTGATGGAATGACGTACGGGCATGAACAGAGGCAAACAAATAATAATCAACGGCACAACATCAAAGGCTAAACAATTTTCCCAAGTTTTTCATATAATTGCCAAACATGCGCATGGGCTATAAACCAAAAGGAAAACCCCTAAACCTGGCCCCAACCCTAGCTATTATTGTGTTCAGGGCGCCAAACTATTAACCGTATAGCAGTAAAAATTTGTTAATGCCTTTGTCTAAACATGTGCGTTGGCAGGTGCCTAAAATTCATAGACCAGAGGCCAGCTGAGCCTCCCGAGAGCAAAGGGGTTAAATGTGTTTATTTGTTTATGGGGCGCCCCCCGTTGCCAGCGAGTGCCTGGGCAAAACTAAGAAACAATAAAGAAAAAGGAGAAAAGGGTTAGGCTATAGTTAGTTGATGCCCCAGTGCGTTTGACAAATGTCTCATTTGCATGCCAAAAGCAGTTAACAAGTTTGAACAGCGCCGCCAAAAATTATGCCTTGTCTTGCTTTTAAACACAACTTAGTGGATAATACACCCCTAGTGTTAAGCCAGCTACCCATCCATTCAGTCAGCCAGCAAGAGAAACAACAACAACAACGACACATTCATTTCCTTCTTGGCGCGCCTCAAGTGTTGTCACCTGTCATAATAAGTGCGGAAGCAGCAAACGGAGCCAAAGGAAGAACATACAAAATGCAATGCAAATAACAAAACAAAATTGGAAATAACCGAAGATTTAATACACTTTCAAAAGTCGTCTTTAGAAAAAATCGGTGGGCTAACATATAAAATTGAATCTAATTACATATTATATATATGTCTGAGAAGAACGTTTAAGAATGTAGGCAGAAAAGGAGTACGAGAAAAGAGAGAGAGAGAGAGAGAGAGACAGAGAGAGAGAGAGAGAGAGAGACAGAGAGAGAGAGACAGAGAGAGAGACAGAGAGAGAGAGAGAGAGAGAGAGAGAGAGGGAAGGAGAGCATAGATAGGGGAAAAGAGAGATATAGGATGTAACACAAAGAAGAATAGAAAACAACGATTTAGGATGAGACATAAAGCAAAAGTGAAGTATAAGTGAAGGAGAGAGAGAGGAGGAGCTCCAGAGAATATGGGAAAGAAGGAGAGGAAAATAAGAATAATGAAAAGGAAAGGAAAGACTGTTAGATATCGCGGTCAAAAAATATAAGTCGAGTCTATTTGGAAGCAGCATATGAAGTAATGTTCATATGCCTCCTCCTCCTCCTCTTTATGCAACAACAAACAAGTAAAAGTGACTGTCTATATTTTATTATTTCGCAGAATACAAATAACTTGTGTCTAATAAGCTACAGATAAGTTATTGAAGAAAGTATTGTACAAACGAGCCAAACAGTCTAACAAAGTCCATATACTTTTCTATATGATATTAAAGAAAAAATATTACTGCATTTGCTTTCAATTTATATTGTGAGCGTCGCAACGTAGCCTGCCGCTAGTTTTCAATTCATTTTCATAATTGCAGCAAATGTAAATTGCAATATATTACTTTTTGCCACTCTCTTGTTGTTTTTGCTGCTGTTGCAGGCATTTCTTTGTGCGGCATATGCGTGTTGCACTTGAATTTGTTGCAGCGACTGTCGCACTTGAGGTGAACCTGAAGAGGAGAACCTGATGCGAACCTGTTTCAAGTGGATTGTTATGGAGTGGTTGAGGAATTGCCCCGGCCGGCGGTGCTGCTACTTGGGGGCCGCTGAAACGGAACCGCAAATTATTTTAATTTGCGTTAAATAATGCAACGAGGTGAGAAAAAATTAAAAGCATTGCTGAATGAATTGAAATGAAATGCAAAAAGAGAAACACAAAGCCGAAAGATATTTAAAAAAAAATAAAAATAAAAGTAATCATCATAACGCTGAGAGAGCAAAAACTCTGGTGTATTATGACATATAGACAAGTCATGCGGGTTTCGTGTTGTTGCTGTCAGAACAGCCCAAAAAGAAAGGAGGCTGAATTTTTGAAAATGATCGTCGAAAAGATACTCAGCTTTATTGGTCAAGCTAAATTGGTTATGGCTAGATCTAAGCCCTAAGAGCCCTAGAAAGCCATATGTGCCCATCTCAGCATATTTTCATGGCTGCAGGGTATATTTTGATTTGAGCATACACATTTCAAGATAATATATTGAGAATTCGATACAGAAACTTTATCTTAAACTAATCAAAAGTTTGCTGAGAGTCTCACAAAGACTCACACATCTGCGTGAGTTGAGATCATAATTTTAACCCCTGTTCAGCTACTCCCCACAATATGCCCGCTAACCAAATTTGAAACGGGGTATTAAGGAACAGCGTTTGTCAGTTGCGCCTGTAACACTCATTAGCTGACAGCAGCCTTGTCGAGGTATCAGTCGGCCCGTCGGTCGTTCGGCAGTACGGCCGTTTGGTTGGTTAGTTGTCTCTGCCCCCTTTCATATCCTGGCACAAAGTTAAATGCGCCGACCTGTAATTTGCCTGCAATACGGCGGCGCAATAAACTCAATTTACGCTGCCAGCGAGCTCTAGAGAGGCGAGTGCCACATGCCCCCAGAATGAAATGCCTGCAACATAGGTGCGACTTCGAGTGCGAGTCGGAGGTGTTTGGGGTTCTCGGCTCGGATAGCTCCTTGTTGTAACGTGTTCATTGGGCCGGCTATATCGTAATGTTTATGTGAAATGGCTGTAGGGTGCTAAAAGCGAACAATGCCACGCAGTTTAGCTCTTGACATGTTGAGCAACATTGTGGCCAAGCCGCAAAAAAAAATAAAAATACCACAATAAAAACGTTGCCAAGCCCTCGCGCATGTTGCCAGAACCGAAAACCCGGCGAAAACTCAAGACTTGGCTAAAATAAACTTGAGTTGTCGCTGTCGCTGTTACTGCTGTTGTTGTTGTGTTATATGATAAGCAGCTGTTGTGCGGTAGCCTCGACATATTCGCCGGCAATTTATGCATGTTTAGATCGATCATAACTCTTAATTAGCGGGCAGGCAAACCTTGTCAACAGTTGATTGACAAGACTTTTAAGGTTTCGGCAATCACCGACACATTTTGCGTAGGCCGCAAGTGAAAGGCAACTTATAAACAAAACTGTTTTTTATTGTTGTGTGTTGAAACATAGAAAGTGTGTAAATGTATAAAGATTAAATGAAATCTAAGAAAACTAAAGTTGAATTGATGATTTGTTCAAATTAAAAGCGAGACAAGACTTTTATGAGCTTCTCGTGCTTCATTTATCAATATCGAAAATTTATTTTAAAATCTTGTAAACATACATAACACTGAAAACTTTTCAGCCTTTAATGTGGACACGCCTTCTAAATTAAGTAAATTAATTTTTTTTGTAATTTTCTGGATAATCATGAAAAATATTAAGAAAAAAATGTTGCGCAAATTTTCTTGCATTCCTTGCATTCTTAAATGTATTTGTTATAAATATTTATTTTAGAAATTTAAAATTGAAATTTTTATATATAATTTTAATCTAGTGAAATTAAAAAAAAAATCTTAAATGCAATGCAAATTAGCCCGAAAGTTTATATTAAGATATTTGCAATAAAAGATCAAAAATAGAGCTATAAAAAGAATATAAATTCCTATTAAAGAAAAATGCCTACACCAAACACGCGCGCGGCATTTATAAACATTTACGATTTGGCTTTTTAAAGGCCAATAAATCGAAATGATATTGTATACGCAAGCCAGATTCTTTCACGAGATCCAGGTGATTTGCTGGCCCGCAGGCTAACCCACACACAGGCCAAGCCAGACACAATGGCTCCGAGTGTGACTCGAAAGCAGCCACCCACATAAGCTATTCTTAAGTACCCGCATGAACATATATATGAGTACCCATAAGTAAAAGCCGCCTTGAATCAAGCTGACAAACGCTGATCGATCGCCGGCGAGGCATAAATCTCACGTGGCAATTATTTTATGATAACTATAAAAAATCACCAAAACATGTTAAAAAAAAAATAATAATAATAGTAAAAAGCAAAACCTGTAAAATATATATAAAAGGTACATAAAAGGACAACTTGTTTCAGTTTTTTGTTGTTGTTTTTGTTTTTTTTTAGCCTTTTTGTGGTACATGAATCATTTTGTGCACATTCAATCGTTCAATCATCAATCATAATTTTCAACGATCAACAGATTTGTAGGCAAACGTTTTCATGTAGTCTTAAATATTTTCACACCTTATAAACAATGTGCAGTCACGATCACGTTCAGTTCAGGTAATGCGCCCATTGTCTGTGTTCTAACAATGGACAAACCTAAGCGACAGTTGAGCGTGGCCCAATAGATCCCCCTCGTAAACTCATACGCTTGTTTCTCAACTATATATTTCTTTCTAGCGAATTATGACGCGCATTTGAATGATCGATGAATGATACGATTTTATAATTGTCTATGGGTTTTTCAAGCCGGGCTTTCACGGACGTCATATGCGTCGATGAGTCAGTAAACGAATTTGAAGATTTGTGTTGAAGTTGTATACCCTGTATACTCAATCTGGGTATATAGGGTATAATGAAGTAGGGTAAATGTGTGTAACAGTGTATGTAGAACACATAGTTTTAATCAATTTCCCATGTATCTATGAAATCAATAAGTATTGATAGTCCTAGCTCGACAGCTATCGATAACACAAATATCGACCGTAATAACTCGATACATATCGATAACATGACTATTGAGATACATTAAGTACTTTTCTCTAAAAATGTTTCCTATACTTTCTTGTTATCTTTGTTAGTAATAAGACGGACGGCTCTAAATACCACGTTTACCTAAAATCTATAAGTATCGATATTTGCGAAATTGGCATATATCGATATCTGACTCAACAAAAATATACCTTTTTACAAGCTTTGCCATTTTTTGGTTACCTTTATATACGCATGCAACTATCCTAAAATACTAGAAAACATTAGATTCTTAAGCAAAAGGTCAACTTTATAAAAAAGTGTCAATTCGCAGCTGAGTACAGGATATCAGCTAGTTGAGCACTTCAGAATAGTGCACTCCAAATTATGCTCTATGTTCTATGCTGGAAAGTTAGGATGCACACAAGAATTGACTGAGCCTTTCACTCTGTCATTTACTTTGGACTATGGACTACGAACTCTGAGCTGCTGACGGCTTCATTAATACTCTTCAATATTGTACATTGCACTCGGTCCGCTGTCATCCACATATGCATAGAAATTAGCCCGTCTCTGAATGATCACGAGTCGATTGCACACAGCTGACAGCGTTGACAAGTGTGTTGGCTTATGATTTTTGACAGGCCACAAGGCGTATACATAACGCGCAATCAGTTAAGCATTCAAATACTTGTACACTAGTTAATAAATTTAAATTATAGTTGATTTTATGCTAATCAACAAGAAATGACAACAAACAACAACAACAACAGCAGCAATAACAACGCATTGAGTCATAATTGTTAAGCAATGCGTCGCCCCATAGAATCGTAAATCAACACAAACATTTGCTTGGGGTTCAATGGCATATAAGAAGTGCGATGAATATGGAGCGATGGGAAAAAGTGCGGGGGGCAAAGAAGAGATGGGACACCTACACCCAGGCGGTAGCTTTTGGGGAACTGGAAGCCAGTGCAGCAACTTAAGCAGCTTCCAAAGTTGTCAGCGCAAAATAAGACAAATGTTTAAAGCGGCGACGCGATGACCAAACGAAAACTTAAAACAAAATTGTTGACTGATGGTCGATCAAGAGATACCCTGTAGAGGATAAATATTAAGAAAATTAAGAATAGTACTTTTAATCATATGGCAGATAATACTTAGCTTAATACCTACGCTAAACTAACAGTTACCCTGTAGGCGGTAAAGAGTTAAAACGTTTATATATAACCAAAAAAATGCCTAACATTATTTATTTTAACATGAGTTAGCTTGCTTTACGGGCTGAGCCGAAAACTGTTGGGATAAAAGCTAACAGATACCCTATGAGCTTTTTAGAAATTAAATTGAAACTTTAAAATGAACAAATAAACCAAAATAATAAGCTCAGTCAATAAAAGGTCAATGCAAGAAAAACCTTTAATAAAAAGGAGGTCTTGTTGATCGACTGCAGATACTCTAAGAAAGAGGTACATCAGAATCTGCTTTCAAGCAGCTCCGAGCTTAAAATTCGACTTGACAGAGACTACCTTTAGCTTCAGCAAGATAAATGTAAAATTCGAATCATTTGCAAAGTCAATACAAACTCCTCTAATTAAACCCCCTAATTTACAGGGTATAGCTGCAATAAGCATCTGCTTTACAGACGTTGTGTGGTCCAATTAAATATGCAAGCGGCTCTGAATACGTTACGGATTCTGTGATCGCGTCTGCCACCAATGTGCGAATGATGCGTGAATTTGGAAACCGAGCAAATCTTGCACCACCAACACCACCAGCAGCAGCAGAAGCAGCCGCAGCAGCAGAAGCGTTGACTGATGAGCGCGAGTGAGGCACATTAATTGGAATTGAGCAAAGGCAAAGGCAAAGACGAAGCCAAACCCCAAACAGCCGAATGCAAGCCAAGCAATTCGGGCTAACGGCTGGGCGACTGGCGCATATTTTATCGCTATTCAAGCGTTTGGCGTTAATTAAGACAAAATCAGGCGAAATTTTTGTCACATTGCCGAGTCAGAATACCCCAAAATGCATGCGAATAGGGGATTCGGTAACCGATTCTCACTCGCTGTGATTAATTGTGTCCCTCGCTGACTGCCAGCCTGCCAACTAAACCAAGTACACGATACCAAGTGCCATTTGCACGAACACAAGAAAATGAAAAATTAGTCGAAGAAAATCTGGCGAAATAAAATGTCGTCGGCGACATTTTGCAAAGAGTCGTCGCTCCAACTATATATATATATACATATATATAAATATATATATATATATATATATGTATATGTATTTGTGCTTTTTATGCTATGCCATTTGCTTTACATGTGTGCGGTCTGTCATTGGGTGTGTATTTGTGGGTGTAGGCGAGCACATTTTGTAGGCTAGCCAAGCAAAGTCTTCCATATATATACATATAAGTTTATATATTCGCTTTAAACTTTAATTGTTGTGCATTAGTCGGTTGGCTGTGTGAGCAAATGACATCAAGGAATCGCATTTGGCAGACTAATTGAATGCACTACAAGCAGCTGTAAAAGAGGTTGAGGGAATTTCATTCCAACCGCAGGTGTAAAAAATTCGCGGAAAGAGAGAAAAATCTTTGTTTAAATTCATAAGATAAATTTCATTTTTTGAAAATTATTTAACAACTCAATTTGCCAATCTTTGAAACAACTAAATAGACTTTAAGGGCCCCAGATATTTTCATAAGCTATTGAATCCAAATACATTACGTCATATGCAATGCACAAAAGTGAATTATAGCATGTAATAATCAACCTCTCATAAAATGCTCCGACAGATTGTAGAGCATCTCTCTGTCTGACTAGCTTTAACATTTTGTATGCAATTTTTCGCAGTAGCTATAGAAAAAATGCTCATTTATTGTTGTTGGATGTATTAAAAAAGATCAAAGCATTCGGATATGATGTGTGGTTGTTGTCGTTGTCACATCAACGCGTCGCCATCGACACACACGCCAAATGAGTGAAACTACAAAGACTGAGGCCAGAAAAAAAGGCGACTAATTAATGTGCTTTTAATTATAAAATATGTGACCGCAGAGAACTGTAAAAATATGCAAAACCGCAAAAGCTTAGCCAAGAAAATGATACGTAACGCAAGGAGAGATGGTGGAGGGGAGAGAAAGGGTGACGGTTGACAACCGCAAAGGTGAGTGACAGCAAATGTCCAAAAAGGGGTTCGTCTCAAACAGCAATTGGACCAATGCGACATGTCAGGCCAATATAACAATAACTGCTCAAGACAGCCCAAAAGTAACACATTCGCATGCAGGACAAAACAGGACACGATTGGGACGAGACAGGTGGCACACTCGAAGAAAATTGCAAGAGTTATGTACTTTAATTAAGCCATGAAATTGAAAAAGATAAAAACATTTCGAAGTGCGAAAAGTTTACAAAAATTACACTTCAATTCCATAACCCACCTAAGAAACCTTCTGCCAGTCGATAAATATATCAAAAAGTTTTCTACTCAAATAAAGCATACAAAAATGAACTAGATGGAAATTTCTTAAGCTTACAGCAAAGTTCATATTTCGAGAAATTTGATTTACCAAAGTACAAGACTCCAATTTTTATAATTTTCAATTGCTCAACTTTAATATTAAGAACCAAGCTCACATATTATATCATATTTCAAAGCGGGTTTTTTTTCTCTCAGTGTACTAAGCCAGTCACATTTACAGAAGGGATACGGACATGGACATGTTGGATATGTTGGCTTGTTAGCACACGACACACGCCGTCGTGTGGTCAGCAAATGAGCCCAACAGCTGACCATACAAAAGCATCAGCCGGCCCCCTTCTCCCCCTCTCTCTTGTGACCTCAGCCTCACCTCTGGTAATTGTCGTGTCAATTTGTGCTGAGGACCTTTGCTTGAAACATTACGACTTGGTCGGTCTTTGGACAGCGTCTCTCGTGTCAAAATTTTAAACATTGATTATCTGGAGACATATTCAGCAATTAGCAAATCAACTCGACTGCGGCTTGCGGCCTAGACGAGTCCTTCCACTTGCCACACTTTGTGCAGAGCTGGATGCTCCATAAATGACAATTACCAAATGTGGAAAAGGCATTTTCTGTGTGTGTGTGTGTGTGTGTGTGTGTGTGTGTGTGTGTGTGTGTATGTACGTGTAAATGTGTTTGCATTTTCTTAAGTTTTAATGCGACAGCAATTAGATTGACACATAAAACATTTTTGATCAGTGCCATATTTAATATTCAATTGTGGCAAGAGATAATCACATATAGATCTAGCTTTTATTTGGTTTTAACTATGGCAAACTATGATAGAAACTTTCTAATACAGATTATTATCTTTGCAATAAAGATTGCATTCCATTGAAAATTTGTTATTCTACATTTACTTTTATTCCTATTTTATTTCTAGCTAGACTTATTCTATTTACTGATTAATATTTCCTGGTTTATATATTTCTTGATTTATTTCTTTTATATCCTATACCTTTCTTTTGCTTTCTTATACCCATCCTTTTTATAACCCATCCTTTATTTAATAATTAATTTTAAGGTATATTTTATTAATATAACTAAGTGTTAGATCGAATGAATTCTGCGCAGCACAGCTGCTTTTTAAGCATTAAGTTATTCTATAACCCTATGCCATTATTCATCTTGAAAAATGACTATAGAAAATATTGTCTCCAACTCAAGCACTCGATTAGTCCTTTGTTTAAGAGCAATAAACAGGCAGCATATGAATCCCGTTCATAGAGCTGGCTAATTTGCATACTCTTGAGTGACGCGAGAACTGAAGTGCATTCACCTAAAAATCGTCGAGCCCATCCCAAGGGACATGTTTAACGGCTTCATTTTACACATCATTTAATGCAAAACAAGTTCCCAGTTAGTATGGCATGTCCTTTTTTCGTTTTCGTTTTCGTTTTTGTCACTCAATTTAAATTTATACAGCAAAAGAAAAACAGGGACACAGAACAGAGAATTCGATTGATTTATGGCACACTCCAAACACCGAGAACCCGACAACCAGAGAACCGGGCAGAATCTTTCACTTGTCGAGTGACTGTTCGCAGTTCAGTGATTTTGCATTGTGCAATTACAAAGTGTTAACTAGAAATTTGTTGAATAGTTGGCTTGGTGGTGTGCGTGCCTATTCGTGTACAACCATAACATATGGCACAACTAGCAGCACAAATTTAAAATTGAAATTGAGAGTGCGTTTTGACGACTGGGCAAGGGCGTGTCTCGGGTTTTTAATTCGTGACACGAGCTCACACGGTTTTAGTCAGTGAGGAAGCAAATCAACAGCAGCTAAGCACATGCAGCACGGACTTTGTAAGTAGAGAGTTATTTAAAGCAAACATTTCTAAATAACAAAAAAAGTACAGTCTGTAAGCAAATATGAAATCGATGAAAGTAATCGATAGCAGTTACTAGCAAGCTAAGAGAGAATTTTCTTCATTATGAAAATTATACAGTTCTCGTAAACAAATTTGGAATCGATAACAGTAATCGATAACATTAATTAGTAAATGCATAACATAAACAAATTGACCAATCGATAAGTATTTCAATATAGTTATATATCTTGAGCCTATTAACCGATCTATTTTTCATATATTGTTGCAATTTTGTCTTTAAAACTTCCGGGTCGTGTCGCCACGCGTTCATCACTAATTGAGCGACGCTTGGCGAACTTTGACACATGGCACAGTTGTCATTTGGTTGCAGTTGCAAAAAGAGAAACGAAAAAAAAAAAACTTTTTCAATAATTTAGTTTTAATGTGTGTGAATGACTGTACGTGTGTGTGTGTCTTTCCCAGTGTGTGGCTCTTCTGCAAATAATACACATACACTCCGGCAAAAATTGACAACACGCAAATGGCTCATTAGCCGCACCTTGAATAGGAGATAGGAGCTTGGTAGATGCCCCTTCCATGCCTGCTGCCTGCCTGCCTGCCTGCCTGACTGGGCTGGCACATTCGCGCTGGCAATTAATAAACTTTACAGCTCATTATTAAGCATTATTGTCTTTCAACGTCCGGCCCGAACTATGCGGCGGCCCAAATTGCAGTTTACTCATTGCCAACTTTTGCAAGTTGTGCGCCTTACGATGGCTCCGTGTTGGTTCTGTGGTGGTTCTCTTGCTTTGGTGGTTCATTTGCTCAGCTCCTGCCTTGGGTAATTGCCGCACAAGCGGCGACTCCATATTAGTTGCAGCAATAATTCATTTTGACTCATCTTCGCGTCAATTAAAAAGTAACATGTCGGCTATCACCTTTCGATCTGTGATGATGAGTAAATTGCATGCATGTTGATAACGCTTCACTTGCCAAGTTGCCAACGAGTCTGCCGCAAACAATGTTGAGCTCCCTAAACCACCTTTGTTGTGTTTGTCTTTCAACATTGTTGTCATTAAGTTCAGACTCTATGCCTCAGTGTCACTGCCACAAGTCACAAGCGACAAAAGACGTCCACTTGTGCAGTCAACTATATTTGCAGTTTTCCGATTTGCTGATTTCACTTTTCTTTCTTTGCTTAAATCTTACAGTAGTTATAGGCGGCTTTAAATTAATTATCTTTTAGCATAGTTAAGCTTTACTATATTGATAAAAAGGTAGCTTAAGAATTCGCTGCTTTTTAAATATTGGAATTGAGTAGCCAACATCTCCTGTGCAACTTTACTATGCTACAGGCAAACCTAACTCTGCTAGAGAACAAATTGTATTGTAGACAAGGCTCCATTTCTACGGGTTGCTTTAAAAAAATTTATGATTTTTTCCGTAAGCCTGCGATCTTACCCCTACCATGCCCAAATTTACGAAGACCCTAAGTTTTGGTATGTTTAGGTATGAGGATATAAAGAAAACTTTAATATAAATTGCAGTTCTCCAGCCTTTAAGGCTTAAGTAAGTAAGAAGAAGGAAAAAGGCTTAAGTAAAAAAGAAAAATTCCAATTCTGAAAATGTAACAACAATCGCTTGGCAAACAGAATGCTTAATAAGTAAATGAATGTCTGGCGGAACACAAATATTTGACTTCCCGATATTTTAGAATGCAAAAAATGATGTTATTAAAAAGGTCACATTCATGGCACATGTTCTCCGATAAAAAAATGCCACGAAACACTATTGCTAAATGTTTTAACACATGTTCAAAGACTTGTATCAACAACTTGGACAGAAGCTCGTACAGCGGATGCAAATCTAATGCCAAATGCTTGAAAGTCACGTTTTTTTTTTGCCGATACAAAATGAAATATGCCCAGGCACGTTAGATAATACTGAGAAATAAAAGTAGGCAAAAAAGAAATACTGTATAATCTACCAAAAATATAGTTTAAAGTTCTTTACTCCAATCAGCGAAAGATGCATAAATTTAAAGGCACTTCCAGTTTGAGTTTTTTTTTTTTTAATTTTTTGTTCTTATTCGCTTTTGTCCCACTGAAACTGATTTCAGACTTGGGTGATTTTGAAGAAGAAGAAGAAGCGAAAAATCAAGTCGAAAATCATTGAGGCATGCATAGCGATTTACCCCGTTAATGAGACCATAGATAACAAGAGGCCCGAACAAAGAGCATAAACTGTCAACTTGGCCCAAACACCGAAACAAAGCAGCCGATAGCTGCCACAACAAAAACAACTACAGCAGCAGCAACAACAAACAGAGTCAAGAGGCGCGCTATGATTAAGTCAACCCTAACAAATAGAGTTGTGTTGGGCAGGCGGAGATAAAAAGTCGAGGCCGCCCCTTGGTTAACCCTCATCGAAAAGGGGTAAAATGTGCGAAATATCACAACTTGGCACTCGGCAAAACTGCGTCACAAGCAGCAGCAGCAGCAGCAGCAAAGCAGCAACAACAACAACAACAACATCAACAACAGCAGCAACAACCACATGAACAAGGCAGCAGTTACGCCGGATTAACAACCCCTTTTGCGTCGGGGTTCAATGCAATGAGCGCAATTTATAAAATTGTTACGCTTAATAAATTAAAATTTCATTTTGAAGTATTGGCCGTGAAATTGAGCTTAGCTAAGAGAGCCACGAGGCACGGGCAGGGGCAGGGGCAGGGTAATGAACGCGGACTCGTTGGGGGAGTTGGTTTGTTATACCAAAACAAATGAGTTCAAATGGTAAGCGTAACATTTAAATCCCAAATTCAATTTTTGCCAAAACTCCTAGATTAATAATCGAGAAAAATAGAATATATCTCGGTTCGTATACCAGACTGGGATATTGTGGAATATTCGTTGTCTAAAAACCAATTTTCATGTCAAGCAAAATGTAACAAATACTGAGGGCGAAAAAGTCATAGCCTTAGTTGACTTGACTTAGTTCTCTAAGCTTTGAACTAGCAAGCATGAGGTCGCCGGTTTAAATTCAACAGCAATTTTCAAAGTTAATGATTCACATGAGAGAAAAAACCTTATTAATTTGAAACAAAGAACTCGAGACACCAAATGCAACATTCTAACTCATTTTTAATACATTTTTGTCCCTAGTTACTTTGGCAGCTGCCCACATTAGATCAAATGTTGTTTGCGGCGACGGCGGCAGCCACAAAAGAACGCAGTAAAAATTAAAAAAAAAAAAAAATAAAATAAAAAATTAAGCCGAAAAATCAAATATCTGATCCGACAGACACACGCAAAGCTCGTGGTTGAGGCCAAAATAATATATATATACATATAATTCTAATCAAACATTTTCTCACCTCAGTCTGAGCTGGGTTTCATTTGTTGTTGTTGTTGTTGTTGTTGTTGTTGTTGCTGCGATTGTTGCTAGCCTTTTGCGTTTATTGTGAGGTGGGCGTGTCCGCTGCTGAACGTTCTGTCGGCGTCATCGGCAGCGGCAACCTTTCTGTGTTCTTTACATGTTTTTTTTTTTTGGTTTCTCTTTAGCTGCAGCCGCTTTTAAGTTGATTTCTTGTTGTTGCTGCTGCTGCCGCAGCTCCGACATGTGAGAATTTGCTGTAAATCAACCTGTTGCATGTTGTTGTTGCTGCTGCTGCCGCACACAGTTTTCGGCGTCTGCCGCCGCCGCAGCAGCAGCAGCAACGGCCACTTGGCTTATGAAGTGCCACAGAGAAACAGGTTAATCGATTTTAAATCGGTTTTGATGTTGTTTTGATCGCTGCCTCTTACAAGAGTGCGAGTGTGTGTGTGTGTGTATTTGTATTTGTGTGTGCTGCTCTAGTTTTCTAGTTTTTGACGTTTGAACTTGATTACAGGTGATTTTAATAATGATGTGCCTGCTGCTGCTGCTACTGCTGCATGCAACAGCAACAGCAACAACTGCAGAAACAGTTCATTAAATGGAAGCCCAAGCCAAGATGCGTCTCTTAAATCCCGGCCATCAGCCTGATATGCCCGTTGGCCAATTAACTAGCTGCTAAATGCGTTGCATATTCATTTGTGCGCCAAATTAATGGTTTCTACACGCTTTGCATATCTAAAATAGCTGCTAAAGATTGCAAAAAAGGAAGAATCATTCAAGTGGGCTGTAACCTCACAGGTGCAGTCGGCCCCAAACAACTCAACTATATAAACCATTGCAGGCTTAAGTGTTGGGTGTAGGTAAATGGGGTTGCTTAAGAAAACGTTTGCGAATATGACACAAGAAGGAATTCAAATCTCTTCTGCTCGAGAGAGCGTAAGAAGTGAGAGAACAAAATAGCACATAGAAGGCTTGCAAGTATAACGTGACATATATTATATAATTAATATTTTATTTATATTATATATATACCATATTATTTATTATATACTATTTCATCTTTTGTTTAAGCTTGAGCCCAGCAAGTCAAAACATAAGCTATTTACAGCTTTCGCTCCCTTTTAACGTGGCGCAATTTTTACATGATTTTTGACCAGAAAACCCGTTACCAGATTTAGATGCCAAATTGATCTAGGAGTCAAATAATGAACATAAAGTCAAACCTTATGAAAATCGGTTGAGTTCCGACCGAGTTATGAAGTTTTGAACCATGTCTATGTCTATTTTAACATGAATTTTGAACACGAGTAATGCTAACCAAAAAAAAAATCGTAGAATCGCACTGGCAACACGTATCTAAAATAATTATCCTTCATCGAACCTCAATAACATTCCCAGCATTGACTTGGTCTACACTTAGCTCTAATATATATAAATCAATTAGTTGAGGATCAGAGTATTCATTTCAGAAGCCAGAACCACTCAATTGCCCACTCAAGTAGTACAACATAATTTTGCGCGACATAAGAAAAATGCCAAAAAGAAAACAAAAGCGTGTGAAGTACAAGAGAGAGAGAAGGAGGTTTGGGGTTGGGGAAAACTTAAGAGAGTTGGGGTTAGCACAAGATGATTTATTTGCGAACTCGTCTGTTTGGTTCCACTCGAATGACAAACGCAACGACAATGATGATCATGATGTTTTCAAATGATGATGATGATGTTTTTGATGACGTTGCGCTGCAGTGAAGTTGGCAATGAAGCACTTAAAAGTGCTGTAATTGCAGTAGCCAAAGCAAAACTAAGAACTGGGACTAGCAGGAAGTATGCGCGCGTCCGCGGATCAGTCAACTCAAAAGGGGTAGGAGTGGGGAGAAGGGGCTGACAGAGCTACCAGATCCGTAGCGAAAAAGAGTGCTGCCAGCGCCGCTCGCGTCCATGTCAAATGATGAATTACAAGCGGAAGAGAGACATTTCGCAGTGGCAAATGAAATTGAGAATCTGTGGCAGGCTCAAGTGTTTTGTTTTTTTTTTTGTTTTTTAGTGTTCACTGACAGGCGCGAGACACAAATACACACACACACAGACGCACACACACAAGGCGTGTGTGTGTTGTGCACACACTAATTACCTAGTTAAACTGTCAAATTGACAGATGACAGTTTTGTCTGCTGCCGCGCAATGCAAGTAACATTTTGCCCCCTGTCAGTTTCTGCAACGCGCCTTTGGCAACCTTTTATTTTGCATATTTGCAACATTTTTATTTGTCATGCGCTTAAATATCGTGCCGTATACTATATGCATACATATATTCTTAATGCAGCCAGCCCCCATTTCAATGCAGTCAAACGACCGAGTCAAGGCAAAAATCATAATTAACAATTTCGACAACAGAAGTGACTTCTGAGAAATGCCGCCACAAGAATTGGCTTTGTTTTACACTCTCTTCTGTTCTTTTTGCATAGGGTAATGCGAATTTTGTAATTTTAAATGCTGCAACTTATTGATGAGCAATACAAACCGTAAAGTGAATGTCATTCTCAATCTGCATCTAAGTTAACTAGTTCCCAAGATTTCATTCGCACTTTCAGGATGATTTTGGCCCGATGCAAGTAAGATCATCAAGCTTTTTGATCAATAGACCTTTTAATGGGTGGCAAAGGAGTTTATGTGGGCTCAAGAGGACCTGGAGAAACACTGCTAATTTTATTTTAGCTGCTTCTTCTTTCCCGTTTTGGGCGATTTCTGCATCCAGGTTGACAGCAACATCATACACGGCTCCGACGCTGTCGCCCAAAAAGGAGATTGCTCAGCGAGTGCTCGGCTCAAGGAGAAGAAACTTCAAGCACACGAATCTACACGCCATTTACAGAAGTCTAATAGCGATTCTATTAATGAGTAAATATATCAGATATCCTAATTTAGTTAATAATATCATGCGAAGAATATTATTTCTCTCTTTCTTTCTGCTAATTCAGAGTAAACTTTTCGTTATGATAAATTTTGCAAATACATTCATTTTAAAGTCTAGCATATCCATATTTGAAACAAAGCAAAGCAAAGAACTTCATTGCTAGCTTTGTTATTCCAGGTATCACTTTGGAAATTCACTTTTCATTTAATATAATCAAACAAGCACTAGATTTTTGTTAAGTTTATACAAGAATACATAATATACTCGGCAGCAAATTGAATGCAGTGTTTGGCAGTGTATTTGCGCTTCGACTTTAGATACATATGACATCTCATATTTGTCGCAAATTTCGTGCCTGCCCATGACACAATATCTATGGGCGCTTCCATCTACGCCCTGTGCCTGCCCCGCCCCTAAACTGAACATGTCTGGGCATTTCGCCGACAAGTGCGCGCTATTTGAGTATTAATTATGCAAACGTGTGAAACATTTTAAATGGGTGCAAAGCAGCAACAGCATCAGCCGCCGTCGTCTAACAAGTTGCCTGCCAATGCAAATTTTCTTTCAATTATATTTCCACATTTTCAGCTTCTATTTTTTTCCTCTTTATTATTTTTTTTTTTCTATTTTTTGCAGCGACCGACATGTAATTGCGCGCTTTCCTAGCCACAATTAAACTGTCATAGACATGACGCAGCATTATGAAGTCGCAATTATAGCTGTCACTTTTGACAGCACACATGCCTCCTCCTTCAGCTCCTCTCCCTCCCACCCTAGAGCATACCATATGCAGTGTTTATGATGAGTTTTCCAAGAGCTCGGTTCATTGATTGCATTTGCCATACTTCTAATCATCAACCAGTTGTTGGGGACCACCCAGCGCAATGCATTGAGTTAATCTTTTCCGAGAGTTCGCGTGTTCAAGAATCTTTAGACTGAAAATGGGCAACATCGCTTTCTTTGAAACAGTTTTGCAACACTTTGAGATATGATAGTACAAAACAAATAATTTCTTCATTCATTTGTGATTTATTTCGCCGAAATTAATTACATAGTGAAAATTGTAAAAATGAGGTTTGTTTGATTTTGTAAAAATTGCAACACAGTCCAACATATTTTTGGGAATTCAGACATTAACATAATTAAATTTTTAACATAATTAAATATTTAACACAACTTTTCACACTAAAAAATGGCAACAATGCATAAATAATGTATATTTCCAAACCCACCAAATACACAAGCTTCACACTCTGCTCTGCATTGCTAGCGAAATTTGGCAACAGTGCATGCAACAGTGTTGCCAGACTTAAAATTAATTTTGACTTGAGCCTGTTGCCTGCATTTGCACTGAGCCGCGATTTATAGCCAAACATTAATAAGCTGTCAACACATGCGTTAGACCCCAAAAAATATGTGGAAACACTAAGAGCCAGAGAACTGCGAGTCGAAGGTCTTTCCCGAGCCTGTTTTCAATTTCACTTAACAAACTGCATACAAGCCGCAACACTAATGATGCCTCATAATTTTTGGCCAACACAAAACAATTTGACAGTTTTATATGCGCTTTTAATGCCAGGAAAAAAAGGAAATAAACATAAAAACTCTTCTTTTTTTTCGGGGCCAAAGGCTCAAGCAGCCAAGTCAAAGTGAGAGCCCTTGGCCCCAGGTATGTGGTAGTCAAATGTGTTTCTTTTTTTCGGGCTTCGAGCCTGGTCATTTGCTTATCCCATACCCTCGTTTATATTTTGATCGATCGTTCGACATGCAAAAAAGGTAGAAAAAAAACAGCTAACTGCAAGTCCCGGTGACCAGTTGCCCGGTGTCGATCCGTGTTTGTCCGTCTCCGCTTTTTATTAATTTTTTGTTTGACTTTTGCTTTATGGCGTGTTCATTGTGGCACCACCAGCCAGTTCTGTGCATGCTTCCCCGATTCTCTGTTGCAGCTATTTAAACTGATTACAGTGCCTTGTGTCCAGGCACAGCAGGTGGTTTTCAATGTGCCTCGTTCGCCTCCAAGTCCAACTCGAAGTCGTAGTCTGAGTCGAAGTCGGAGTCGCTGCGTCTGCCTTCGCCACATGGAAAATATACTTTGTTACCGAGACGAAAAAGCTTAAACGAGGCGACATTCCGCGACTGGCAACACCCACGCAATGTTAAAAGAATCAACAACAACTTTAGCTTCGACAACTTATTTTGATCTTCAGCCTGGCAGTAATTGTGCATGGCTAATTCAGCTAGCCACACCCAATTGCGTTTAATCTTAATAAAAACATCAACGTACGAAATTTACAAGCTGCCCTCGGCCATGCGGCAAGTGTTGCTACCCCTACTCAAAAGGCGAAACAACAACAACAATAATAAAAGTGTTGCTGTCGCTCTTCTTCTAGGCGTTGTAACTGCTTCTTAAATGCAACAATTTTATTTGTAAGTGCAACGCATGCAACCAAACTCAACACAACAGAAGACAATGTGCGTACACTGAGCGAAATATCTAGTTACTTTCAAGAGAAATAATTAATTTAAACATTAAATCACGGCTGAAAGTTCTATAAGGAGTCCCCACGAATGGTTGAACCAGTTGCTGGTTCGCTCTTGTATAAATATGTATATCATACATAACATATCAATATTTTTTGTCAGTGTAATTCGCTGGCTTTGCCAGCTACTGGCTGTCACCCGAGCGTCTCGCCGTCCGTCTGTCTGTCCGTCGGTTTGGCTCTCTGTCTTTCAGTTGGTCTGTCAGAAATTGCCAACATGCCAGAGATTACCAACTGTCAGTTGAATGTCATGCCAATGGAACATGCCGTCAACTGAAGTGTTGAACTAATTTAGCAGCTGTTGAAAAAAGCCAAAGAGAGGGAGCGAGTGAGACAGCGAGAGAGTCAGAGAGAGCGAGAGAGAGAGAGAGAGAGAGAGAGAGAGAGAGAGAGAGATGGAGACAGGCTAGCATGGCGTATGTGTAATAACAAAGAAATTGAAATTTAAACCAAAACTAAAAAAAAAAAAATAACAAAATTATACACAATGCAAAAATGTATGAAAAATTGCGGCTGCAATTAAAATGCTCGCTTTGCCGCATTATACACTGGCCGCATGCGAATGCGAATGATTGCAAGACAATTAGCTGCACATTAAAAACATACGATAATTATGGCGTGCAGGAAAAGCACAAAAAACAACAAAAAGAACCGAGGATCAACACGATGTTGACCAGCGGCGGCAACGGCCCACGCCAACATCAAGACCATCATCATCTCTGGCCTGGCTTGAACAACGTCTGGTAGTCAAATGAAATCAACGCGACGACGTATACGTTGATATATATATATATATATATATTACGATCTATCAGTGCAGCAGTAGAGTGAATGGCAGGGGGGGAGGGGAATCTCTGGCAACGGTGTTGATGGTCGTGTAATTAGAAAATGTTGTGCATAATTGGAATTGTAAATGAGCTGAGCTTAAATGCGCTGCTCAAGACAAAAAACAAAAGCATTGCCAGCAGCAGCAGCAGCAGCAGCCGCTGCTCAGGAAGTCGGCAATCTCGTTGCGCTTTCCAAGAGTTGCGCCCCCCTTCCACCACTCCAACCTACTCCGTCTTGTCCCGCCTTGAATCGCCTTACATTATCCCAAGCCCGCGTCCGAGCCATGTTCGTGTTCGCGTTATTTCAAATGTAAATCGTAAATTGTACTAATATTTTTGATACACTTTACCAGAGAGTATTACAAATTTGAACAGAAATGGATTTATTTGGGATCCTTTAGTATCTAGTCTATATGGTACTCTATATCTATAATTAGCTATATCTCAGTTTAGCAATGTCGTTAAAATTAAGTGTATCTGTCTCTTTTTGCTTGAACATGAACAAATATTGGCTATAAGCAAATTGCATTAGTATACTATGCAGTTACTACAAGAAATATGTAAAATAACTGAATTGTATTAATATATTGATTAACAATCCTTTAATCCTTCTATATTCTCCCTGAACTTTATATATCATTAAAGTTAATTGATTAAGGCAACTAACAGAGTTCGAATAAAAGGATGAGATCTTAGCCAATGAAATTAGTGGTATATCTGCAATATATATTTATAACTAAAGCCCAAAATCATATGAAATTTAGCGTAAAAAACAATTAAAGTTGTTTTAAAAGCGTATTTAAACTTCGACTTAAAACAGTCAACTGAATTTTGTCTTGTTTCACTTTTGTTTCAGTTGCTGATTTTTATCTGCAGTTAAAAGAATTTGTTGTCTGCATTGATGTTTGCTGTATGTAAACGTTGATTTTAATGATGTGCCACGCCACAGCACTATCCAACCCTCCTTCTGCCCTCCTCGGCTCTTGGCTAACAAACAGCTCATAGTATTAGCCAGTGGCTAACATGTGGATAACTCAAGCATTTTATTAGCCGTTGAATGAAATGACCAACTCCGGTTGACTAACTTGGTTAAGTTGATTGTCTGACATGGCTGTGGATAGCTGCCAGATACCAGCTACACGAATGCACAGGCACAGATACAAAAACAGAAACAGATACAGATACATTTATAGTTATAGATAGTCGGTGGGTTAGCCGCTTGGCCAGTTTTGTTTCGAGTTGCCTGCCTTAGCGCATTAATTCGATTTGGAATTAAACCGAACATGATTTTAAATGTTGAATCTTAACGTTTTAATCGTCGCGTTTATATTGCCATAAAAAACAGTCTAAGCTGAGAAAACCCCAGCCCTGAGAAAAGCAGAAAATAAAGAAAACGATTCGTGTTACACGCGCTTGAAAATAGATTTAAAGAGAAATAAAAAGTTCTGCTTGATGTGGGGCGTTGCCTTGACAGAAGGTTGGATAAGTTGATGATGAGCAATAGCCATCACTTCAACTTTATGTTTGGGGTCCATCAAATAAAGCAGGTAAACGAAATGTGGAAATATGAATCAACATTCATAATTTAAATATTTTAGAATTAAGCATGAGCAATTAATTGGGCATCATTTCGTAGGCAGGCTGGATAGGTATTTTAATAAAACTTTTTCTTTCCATTCCTAGTGCAACATTTAAGAAGAACCTTTAAAACGAACTTGACAAATCGAATGACATAGTGAGAGGAAGAGAGAGGGAGAGAGAGAGCGAGAGGGAAGAGGAAGGGTGAAATGGGGAAATGACAAGTAACGATAATGATATATAAAAGGAAAAGGAAAATAAAATAAGCAAGCTTTAACATTAACGAAAGACACTTAAAGCAGACTTGAAAAATCGAATGACAAAGGTAGCATAACTTTTGCAGAAAGTGTGAGAGAGGGAGAAAAAGAGGGAGACACAGAAAAGGGGAGCGGAAGAAAAAACCAAAAGAGTAAAGAGCAGAAAAGACTAGTAGCGATAAGGAAATATGAAAAGAAAAAGATTTGACAAGAAAGCTTGAACGTTTACGAAAGAAGCTCAAAATAAAATTTTAAGAAATAAACGGTGTTGAAAGAGGATAATCTCAAAGCGAGAAAAAGTGCAGAAAACCTTATATACTCAGCACATTAAGCTTCTAACAATTATATTATCTAACATTTTAAAAAATAACTGAGTAAAATTGTATTGTATTTGCCGACCTGTAACCTTTTAATCTGTCATCTTTTAAGCACACCTATCGAGTTGCAAGAATTATGTGCATGAAGAGCTAGGAAAAAAATTGAGTTTTTTACAGCTCATAAATTGAACGGACACCTGTAAAGTGAGTTTAATGTCATGCCAAATACCAAACAATATCAATGCGCGATGGGGGCGGGGTCTGTATGGCTATAAAGCCAAAAGCCGATTTACCATTTACGAAAAGAGGAAAAAAAAAACAGTTACAATCGACACACATGCTAGGAAAATGTTTATTTTTATGGTGCAGCGCGAACGTTTTGTTGAACATATCATTAAAATATCAAAGTTTATCGCCTTGCCACACACACACACGACATATATAGAAGATCTTAAGATCAGGGAAGTCACGCTCACACAAACACACTTACGCGTGCATAGGGAGTCTACACGTCTTTCACAGACGTAGAGTCGACTTAATCCGTTCATTAGGTTTACGGGCATAAGCTCATGTTGTTTAGTAAGGCGTTAGAGGCGCGCACCACAATAGAGCGTATGGCTATGGGTTTCGGTTTAACTCTTGGTCAAATGCATTTGACAATCACATTGACAATGGCCAACGAGAGTTGACAGCGTGACAGCACTTTTCTTTTGTTGTTGTTGTTGTTGTTGTTGGAGTAGGCCGTGCGGCATAATATTTTGACATTTTTATGTGCCGCTTATGAAATGCCAAAGAATTTCAGTTTGATCAAAGTCAAAATTCAAATCAATGCGCATCTATTTTTTTCTTAGACCGTTTTTAGTTTAATTAAATTCGAATTTATTGTAATTTATCGTCGCTTAAAGTGTATTTTCATGTTTGAAAAAATTATGTTAACGCTGCCACGATTTGCCTTTTTATTTGAATACCAATTTTTTATGTGTCTGTTGGATTTTTAAACAAATTAACACTTTATATTGTTTTGGGCAAAAATTATATTGGTCAATTGGCGCGTAAGCGGCTTACAACTTTGAGAGTTTCAAGATTTGTTAAGCTGCTTAAAAAGTCAACTTTTTGACATGTGAACGATCCGGTTGAACAATAGTTATCACAATATTATGACTTGATTATGTGGAAAGACTAATTTTTATGCGCTGAAGAACCTTTCCGTACCAAAATATATAAATATCACCTGCTCTGTATTATGTGTTAAATCGGCACTGAATTGGGCATCAAGGTCATAAGACCTTTCACTTGTCATGGGACTCTGCCAGCTCTGTGCGGCTGATGGGAGCTATTCTGCTTCTTCTTCTGTCCGAACACAACAATGCGAATTGGTGTGATTTTTTTGTGCTGGCTTCGTCGAACGAGACAAAGGCTAGGAAGCTTATAGCCATTGCCAGCGCACATTGTATGTCAACAATCGGAATATAGTTTAATAACTTATTTCAAGAGTTGGCAACTTGAAGCTAAGGTTGACTTAGAGTGTATATTTAAATTGGGTTGTCACAACAAACTTACCTAGGACCCAAATAAAACAAAAAAAAATCCCGCCTTTTTCCGCAACTCCCTTTTGGCACTTTTGTTGTGCTACAGGGTATCAAAACGCAGATAAGCAGCGTACACACTTTTAAAACGATTTGAGGCACTTGCCAGCATAAAAAGACACCCAAACATTTTCAAATTGAGTGCGCAGAAAAGAGAAGAAAAAATGTAGAGTCCCAGACCCAAGCTCGAACGCAAAATGGAAAAACAAATTCAAATCAAAAGCAAGTTGTGGGCCGTGCACACGCTCCCAGAGCCAATTAAACGCGCGTTATCTGCGCCAAATTTTAAAGCGTTGATACATAAATCCTTTCGTTAAGCCCCGCAGCGTTCTTGACAGCCAAGGCACATGCTAACATGCCATTTTCCGCACCCGAAAACCCTCCACGAGTTTTTTTGGGCGAAAACTCACCCCGACTCAGTAACTCTCCCTATAATTTCCCTCTATCACACGCTTGATGTCCCTCTCTCTCTCTCTCACTCCCCTTCTCACTCTTTTGCTCCTTCAAGGACCAACGACCGACGCCTGGTTAAAAAATATACAAGTAAAAGTGCTTGAGTCGGGCGTTCCTGACTCGCAAATATCCTGAACTTAGAGCCCAACGTTATTTTACAAATATTCTAGCTTTGTTTTTAAGAAAAAGTCTACATTTAAAAATATGTTTTTTTTTTCTCATTTTAGGCGGATTCAAGAAGTGACGAGCACCTACATTCAATATTTCATGTATTCAACTTTTAATTCTCGAGTCGTGCCTAAGAAACCATGTCTCAAAATCGATATATATCGATATTATGGATATGAAGGGAAATATCAAAAACATATAAAACTTGTTCTTTGTATAGCATAGTATAGTATAGTATAGTATAGTACATATTTAAATGTTCCCCAGCTCTTCCTCTTAATCAAAAATATGTATATATATATATATATATATATATATATACCTTATGGTGACGCAGATCTTTCCTTCTGCCTGTTACATGCATTTGCGCAAAAACTTGATACCCTTTTTAAGCATTTTTAATGGGCTCAGGGTATAAAAAGTCGCGCGAAACTTTTTCGAAAGAGTTTTTTCTCTTGGGGCGCAAACGACGCGTTCCCTTAAGGATAAGCCAGCAGGACCACGATGCGTAGCAAATCCTTCTATCTCTATCTTTCTCTCTCTTACACCTCCACACACTCTATCTCTCTCTCACTCTCTCTCTCTGTCTCTCTGTGTATTTTAAAATTCAACTGTGGCTTAGCATGCGCATCATAAAATAAATTTTAAGCGCAAGTGGCGCCATTAAGTCTGCTTTTAACTTTTTTGCACCCACTACGCGGCTGAGGCGATTTCATAGAGGATTTCCAAATGGCTTGTTTAGGGGCTGGGCAGCGGGGTTAAGTGCGAGGGGGGCGGGGGGAAGGGATTGCTTGCTGTTGCCATATAATGTGTAAAAAGTTTATCAAAACCCTTTCCACACCCGAAACGCGTAAGCGATTTAATATGTACTACATATATACGACACATGGGTTAGGGTGTCTCAAGCTGGGAAAATGTGTAGATATTGCTCCCTTTACTTTAACCACAGTTAACATTAATTACTTAAAAATTCCATTTTTTTCCAAGAATATTATTGATAAAGAAAAGTATTTAAATAGGCATTAGTATCCTTAATTTTTTATTTCATCCTATGCCATTTTATATCTATCATAAATAAGTAACTTCTGATCTCTATCTCTGATCTCTCTTCAGCATTAACTAAAATAATACAGTGGAACCTCTCCCAAAGGAAACACTTAGCTAATACAACAGCTCTTCCCAAAATTCAAACTCCTTTTAAATTCTTCATAAAACTTGAAGAGTCACCCTACTCTCATGTATGTATGTGTGCTTGTGTGTGTGTAGCTATCCCGTTGAGCCAAACAAAATGGCGGCACAACATAACACAACATCTTTCTCTGCTTTTATTTTTGCCCGGCTCACATAACTTTTTTTTGCGTTGCAAAACTTTTCGACGCGCTCTTTTACAAATTACCAACAACTCTGGAGCGTTGTTTTTACGATCGGATTGTGCGTTGATGTGTGGTTGGCGGGTGGTGGGTGGGTGGTGTTGGCATATGTATGCTTACATTAATATATATGTGTGCAGACACACATACAGAGCTTATATATTAGTTGCTTATTTGATGCTGCAGCTAAATCGCCCGCGGTGCATGCAGCGCGAAAAGCCATAAACAGCGCATAATTGAATTTAACTGCCATTCAAAACCAAATTCAAGTTTTACACAAACAAAAACAGAAAACAATTTTTTAATTAAATTTTCTGCACTAAAATAAAGAGTTAAAAAAAAAACAATGCCGGCAGCAATAGACAAAGTCTTATGGACTATTAAGAGCCAGATTTTGACATTTATATTGACAGGCAATAATAGACAACATTACTAAGCCAAGCATTGGGCAGCCAGTCAAGAGTTAAGAGTTGAGAGTCAAGAGTGGAGCGTCCCGAGTCGAAAGCCGCGAGTCGTGTCGGCGGCCAGTTGCAACTGGTATTAAAATTAAAACCCTTGCGGTGCTGCATTGCAAAAGACGCCGAAACCAAATGAAAGTCAAGCGTACTCGACTAGGAAATGCCATTTGAAGAGCCCTTAACGAAGCAGAACGGCAACAGTCGACACATAATCACAAAGTGTGCTACAGATCGATATTTATCCTTTTGCAGAGGTGCACAAAATAAGTATCTTGGCAAGTACAGCTCGTTAATGAACAACATTTACGATTAAAACCAAAGCACGAGTAATACAAATCGATATTTATCGATTTGTAACTGGCAAAGTTATCATATATATGAAATATCATTGGAATAAATAGGGTCTATGAGCAGCTTTATGTTAACTGTGCTGTCTCTGCCTCTTGTAATCTCCAAATTTGGAGCCCATAACTCAAACAAATTAGTTGGAAAATGAATTTGATCGATTTTTAGAAAAATTGTGACAATTATTAAACTTTTTATGAAAATTTGAGCTGATTAGAATGTACGTAATTTTGAGTAATGGTTAAATTTACCTATCTATTTTACGATATATAGTTAACTTATCAAAAAACTGAAATATCTTTATTTTATTCAAACTGTAACATTTTCATTATCTATCGATTATGCGAGTAGTTAACTTTATAAAAACTGAAATCGATTAATTTACATTAGGTTCCATGCACCAAAATTCCTAACTCTAGCTCTGGCAAGCTTTCAGATCAAGCGAACCTAGACAAAATGGACTTCAAGCAAAGCTTCACAGTTCGTGTCATGCCCCATTATATAACTTATGTGTAGAGGGTATTGAAAGAAAACCAGTAGCCAAAAGATTTGCAAGAGCACCATAAGCCAACCGAGGAGAGGCGAGGCAAAGGCCAGATGTTGCCCGGGCAGGAACAGCGGCAATCTGGAGGAGAACCGCGCATAAATCTTTGCCGGAATATTTTCACCGAGGCAGCGCCAAAATGACAATTGTGTCAGCTACTGTGTGTGGTGTGTGGCATGCCCCATGGCTGTGGATAGGCGGCGCCGCTTAGAAGTGCAACTAGCAAAATATATATGTATATATAAAAATCGAAAAAATAAATTAAATTTATGGAAAGTATAAATTTGGATTTTTTATACATATCTTTCAGTTAGCTAAAATTCGCATTTGCATACTGCAATATTGAACAGCTGGAGGGGGTCATCGAGCGTGGCCTAGGCAATCATAATTAACTAACAAAAGCGTAACAAAAGTGTCTGCAACAACTGGAAGCTGCAGTCCAGAAGCTCCAGCCGACAATTATGAAAGAGAGCGAGAGAGAGAGAGAGAGGGGTAGACAGACAGCGAGACAGGCGAACTGACGGGACGCGCAGACATGTTGACGTACCTTTTGGGCATAAAATTGAAACCCCGGCCAGGATGCCAGCCGCAGCCGCAGCCGCCGCCGCCGCTGTTGTTGTTGTTTTGGCATTAAATTTGCCACTGCTTCGACATGCGGCAGGGCGGGCATACGAAGCTGAGACAGAGGCTGGCAACACGATGGCAACGACAACAGCAACATACAAATTTATATGGCCGCGGGGCATGTTGAAATTATGCCATCAAATTGGTATCAACAGCCAGTGCAGAGACGAGTGGCTGCCGCGGCGGCTGCTGCTGTTGCTAGGAGTTTGGTTCTGGTTTGCTTCTCTTTTCGGACTCCTTTTAAAATGCTAGTGGGCTGCGAAACAACAACAACTGAAACAACAAGAACAGCAGCAGCAGCAGCAGCAGCAGCAACATGAACAACAACAACGAGCGACAATTTGTGTGCGATGTGTAAAGTAAAATGTTGCCTGGGTGTGAACCTAATGCGTGTTGAATGCCGCATGCAGATGATGCTTCAAAAACAACAACAACTACAACAACATTCGAGTAACTTGTAAGCAAATTAGAGCAACTTGCGCAGCAGCTAAAATTATAATTGCTTTGATATAGACGTTAAGAGCATAGATGCTGTTGACCCTGTCAAGTTTAAGAGCAAGAATAACTCATGCTAAACTAAAACTTGACAGAAGCATCAAGAGAAAGTACTTTGTGCGATCCTTAAACTACATGAAGCTTAGAGTTCTAGACCAAAAACTTGTCAGACGATTAAACGAAAACATATAAGGAGCTTTTGAGAAAAATGTATCTTACGTTTGTTCCCTAAACTTGATAAAGATTAAGGATCAAGACCACGTGAAGAGCCAGACATGACTGAAAATTAAACAGAAACAAATTGAGAGGTTAAAGGAGAAAGTATTTTAAAATTGGGTATCAAATCCTTATGAAGACCTTATGAAAACTTGATTAAACAGAAAAAAATTATGAGCTTATATAAAAACGTATTTTCGTTTCGTGTGTTCGATCTACAAACTTAATGAAGCTTAGGCATCATGTCCTTCCTTTTTAAATTTATATTATTTGTTTTCTTTTTTTGTTATTGTTCAAAGAGAATACTTTTCGCGCAACAAATCTAATTGTTGGCAGTTAACATTTTCGACTGATTCAACTATTCAGCTAATTTCCGCGCAACTGAATTTAAGCCTAAGCCCAAGACCAAATGAAGCAAATGACAGTTCGGGAAAAAACAATATGAAAAAGATTTCTTGAAAATTGGAACAACTTTGTATTAAACGGCGCAAAGAATGGAACTCATTTGACTTTTTTTTATTTAAATTTTTTATAGTTTTCAAAACGGTTTTTAAAATCAATTTTCTGCGAACGCCACTTGGCACAGTTCTAAATCAAGCGAAGCGCCTCCAAGTTTGACATGTGTGCAACTTTGTCGTCGCACAGCCAAAAGAATCGGAGAGTCGAAAAATAATACGTACTTATATGGAGGAACAAAAAAGAGAAGGTTGCCAGATGAAAAAACCAAAAAAAAAAAAAAACAAGAATGATTTCATAGCCAGTCATAAATGTCGGCGGCAAAGCTTTTGCTGCTGCTGTTGCATGGCCGCAATTTGCAGCATCTTCATCTTCATTTTCATATACAGCTGCAACTGATGCTGCTGGTGATGCTGATGCTGCTGATGCTGCTGCTGCTGCGTTATTATGATCTTTTAATAGCCCGCAATTTTCTCACCTCGCAAAGTGTGAATATTATGGTGTAATTGCATCAACGCATCAACTCCTACCAATTTCCAGAGCTAAGGGCCTCTAAAACAGGGCCCGCACCAATTGCCAAATCGTCGGGCCGGCCAAGATACCCCAACCCTCTGCCCTCTTCTTGCTGCTGCTGCTGCGGCAATCTCTCTGTCCAACGCCGCCAGCGAAGCCTCATCATAACTTCTGTTGGGGCCGCCGTCGCCGTTCTGGCATTTTGGAGCATCTCGGCCCATTGGCCCGTGGGGCGTTGATTGTGGCGCAACTCCTTCTTTTTTTTTTTTGGTTATTCGGAATCTTTTTGGTCCTCCTCTGTATATTGCCGACAGGTTCATGTTACCTGCTGCCTTTTTGTGGATCGATTTAGCTTCCTTTTTTCATTTATTTTTTTTTTTCAGTTTTTTCATTTTTTGAAATGACTGCAATAGTGCGTAATTATTTTCTGTGCTCTTAATTTTCGCCGGGCTCGACAAAGTGAAGGGGTTTATTTATTGAAATTACGCGTTGCGGGCATAAATTCTGCCGCAGAGTGAAGCCTGGCAGAATGTCGAATATGTGCAATTTACAAGAGCTTCTGGGCAAATTAAAGCGTACTAAATAATATTAATAATTCTTTGCTGCCGTGAAATGATTGAAACTTAATTTAAATTAATTTAATGTTATCGATAAAAATCGATTGAAAATCGTAACTCAATCGATATGCATTTATAATTGGAATTTTATATAATGCAAATTTGATGAGCTTTAATCATTGTGTACAGCTCGAGTATTGCACTTAAGCTCAGTCTAGAGGAAGAAAAATCTTTAGCTGATTAGGGGTATTACCGCAATTGTTTGAGTATAACCATTTTTTTTTTTTGCAAGCTCTTTTTTTTAATAGAAAACAATTCATTTCCGATATCATAAATTATATTTAAAGCAATATAACCCATGAATATAGCTAATCGATAACATTAATCGATAAATGTCGCAGCTATATATCGTCAGCTGTGGTTAATTATAAGCTCACACTATTTCCAGTTCTTGATTATAGCTTAAATACAGCTTTCAGGCAGTTTACATGCTAATAACAACAAGCTAATTCGCAAAGTTATTGCCTTTGCAAAAACCTCCGGTCTGGACGAGTGCAGACCAGTCCGGCCATGACTAGAGAAGGCCACCAAATGAATGGGTAATAGCAATACGAATTCCAGCAACCATTTACGCAATCATTAAGCATGAAACTAATTTGTGCGCCTCGAGAATGGCATGCGTTGTGATAGCTCAAAGACAGCGAGAAAGACTGAGGCTGACTTCAAGTTGAGGCACAGAAGTTGGCATGTTGCACGTGTTGCATGAGCCGACAGCTCGGCTTGTTGATGACTTGAAAGTCGGTACGAAACTCTTCAAGCTCAAATCTACAGCATAGTATATATAAAGCTGTTGAATTATGGCCAATTATCATGACCAGAAAGTAGGTGTGATGATCGCTGTCTCCTTGGGTCTCTACAATAAAATAGCACAGATAATTGAAATGTAATTTTGTGAAAATTGCGTTGAAATTCCAGTTGCAACAGATTGAAGCACTCGCCAGTCACACGCACACACACAAAACTCTTGGCGCCTCGAATTGGCGTAGAGTTCTTTATCAAAATACCATAAATTTCAGAATTTAGTGAAGTTATTTATCAATTGGTGGCCATGTATAAAATGGGATATTGATCGATTCAAGTTGGTTTTAAATTGTATTCGATATTTTCTTCTTTGTCATTAATCTGATTCGTTATGCGTCGCTGTAAGAATTTCCACGAATAACTAAGAGTTTTTTTTTGTAGATCCATAAATCGTTTATTGGATTAGGTAGCGGGCATTCTTAATAATGTGTTGAAGGCAAAGATTCGCCAACTTATCGATTGGTTCTTCTTGATTAACTGTGTAATTTCGATTATGTGTGTTCTTTAAAAAGATTATTATAAAAGGGAATTTGAGGTCAGCATCTTTAACAACAAGACAACAGACGCGTCACAATAATGTGTAATCGATAGTTAGAATGGAGTATTACTGTTGAAGGCGTCCACAAAATGTTTTGATTCCCAAAATGTTCTCCCCTTGCAAATCCACCGAACTGAATATTTAGTTGAGGTTAAAAAATAATCTCGAAAGACCAATTGTTGTGTTCGCTTCGGTATATTCTTTCTAAATATTTTCTACGGCTATATAACAAGCTTCTTACGCTAAGAACGTGATGAATAATTTGGTTCAGCTTTCCGGAGTAGAAGCCAAAGTAAACACTTCTTGTATTAACCGGGGTATTCTGCTAATTTTTAAATAATATGTGAGTTCTATTGATATAAAAGACAATATTGAAAGGACTTTCACAACTTTTGCTAATCGTTGTATATGAAATTTTAATTTCAGCTTAATAAACGCCCTCGAAAATCGATTGTTGTTTTTGTAAATATGAACTATGCAAGGTAAGAGCTCTACTTGGTGTATATGGATAGAAATAGTATGATGTAAAAACGATTTTTTAGTTTTGGTTAAAAAGTATATTATTTATATATATATTATGTTATATATATATTATATTATTTGGTATTCAATTTTCCATCTTTTGAACATCTTGATCTTGAAGATTTTTGTGAAAATCTCTTTTTCATTCCTGTTCTGTATTATGCTTTGGCATCATTTCTAACAAATTGAAATTTTAACGAGTTGCCAGCTTTTATGAGTTTCTATTCACGCAATTCAATTTAAATCTATCTGAAGCGGTTTTATATTCAATATATTTTATTACTTTATAATATAGGCCAAAGTTATGTGATTCCAAATTGGCAAACCAGTTTGCATATTGAGGAGCATAAAAGACTGAGCCATAACACCTATTGTTATTAACAAATAGTCAAACTGCCCATGAGTATAACCTATATTATGCATTTTAATTAATAGATCAATAAAAAGTCAGCGTATTTAATGCAATGCGCATTATATGCATAAATCGACGGATCTGTCACATATGATTTTGCGAACGGCGCACAATAAATTCCGTTCACACAAATTAATAATTTGAATAAAATAAGAGAGATAGAAAAAAACTCGTATACAGCTGGCATAACTTAGATATTTTATGAGCAATTAATTTATGCGTTGACAATTCTAATGACTCTTGATATATATTCTGTTATTGTGTTGAGTTTGAGCCAAGCTGAGATTCAAATATCTATGGAACTGGGGAAGCGTGTGTTGACTGTGTTTCGAATTTCGAACAAAGCGATAATCAAGCTGAATATAAACATATAATATTAATAATCATAAAATTTATTGAAATGAAAGTTAACTAACTGATTTGATTAAAGGTCGCCGTGAATGTGTTACGGATGTGATCGTAATGTGATATTGTGTTAAAAGTGTTTGCCCAGATAAAACGATATCTTGTTTAGTAGCCAGGCATGAGAACGGGTTTGCATCGCAACAACTTCGCGATGCTTTTGCCCAGAATTTAGATTTAAATAAACAGCTTAAATTGGCTAAGACATGTTGCTAAGTAGTAGCTTAAGAGACTTAGTGAGCAAAGGAAGTTTTGATTGAGTCGCTTTTATCAAGTAACTAAATATACTGAAAGATCGATTGTTGTTTCTTGAAAGGACGATAATTTGATATATTCACTATCGATTTTCGATCTTAAATTCCTGAATATCTGAATAACTAGACAGATATTCTGTACTTATCGATAGCGATAACAAGAAAGTACTGAAATATCGATAACGATAACAGGCTTTTAACAGGGAAGCAACATATTCTGATTAGTCCAGTAAAAAAAATCAGCCATACAAAGTTGGTATGCCCTCAGGCAAGGATATTAATAGGAAACGAGCTCAAGACGCCGAACATAACCTATATAATAATAAAAGAAAAGAAAAAGATAGCGTTGCGTGCCTTGACAAACACACGAGATACCAATCAACAGCATGAACATCAGCGATTAAAAGCTGAGAGAAATGCTACAAAATTTTATTAAAAAATTACAATACAACCCCAAATGACCGAAGACCCTTATGATATGATGAACAGTCGATGCGATGTCCAAAAAAAAAAAAAGAAAACCTGTGCCAACTGCACCATTAAATTGTGAGATGCATCAATAAAATTTGCCTGCAGCAAGTTCCCAAAGCCATGTGGATACGAAAGTGTTAACTTCGAAATATGTTGCCGCTCTATAATTATGGATGGTTTTTCGGTATAATTGCGCCGGTTCGCTACCCAAATGCATGCGAGCCAGGCCCAAAGACTCAACATCAAAATACCGACTGCTTCAATCAAAGCGACTGACGAGCTACAGCGGCTGCTGCCGTTGACGAACAGTCTACAGTCTACAGTCAAGCCCCGGCCCCGGCTTGGGTATCGGTATCGGTATTTGTATCTGTGGCATCGTATCTCTCTCTGCGCTGGTAGCTGTCGACGTTGCCTGAAGTAGCGCATATTCATTTATCTAAAAAAAGGAATATATAAAAGAACACCGAAAAGGCACGCCAGCCAATTCTAAGGTGTTGGCCCGCTTGCTTAAAGCCAAAAAAACACGACCGAAAAAATGAATGCGAGAACCAAAAAAAAAAAAACAAAACGGGGGGAAAAAACGACGAACAACATTCGAGTAATTCCGGTAATTTACGAACCCTAAAAAACAAAAAAAGCATACAAAAAAAATAAAATCAAAAAAGCAGCTCGTCGACGCTTATGAATCATAATCACAATTTCTGCAGCTCACTCGCTCGCTTTCTCTCTCTCTCTCTCTCTCCCTCTCTCTTTTTATGCTCGAAGGCTGTCTCGCTCCTCTGCGTCTACATCTGATGATGATCAATGATCTGTAAAGTGTTTTTGACTGAAGTTATGACTCCGAAAGGCTCCACTCTCGCTGCAGGCTAAACGTGCGCTCGCTTTAATTTTCAATATGTCTGGAACCGGGACGACAACGTCGTCGTTGCCGGCCACTGGGTCAATGCTGATGGCTTTTGTTTTTATGGCAGACATGTAGGCACCTTTCAGCTAATTTATAAAAAAAAAAAGAAAAGAAATTTGGAAATCTGTGCGTGTATTGCACTAATAATCCACACAACCTGACACTAGTCGTCGCCGCGCTAAAAAATATTTAATTGAATGTTTCGCAATTTTGGCAAATTTAGCCCAAAAAAAAAAGCACACTTTTGCCGTGCTGCAGCTAAGTGGTTCCTGGTATTGGGCGAAAAGATTATATGCAAATAATGATAGATATATGCATATAAGAGAACTTCTGACCGCCAAAATCTTAGGAGATAGAAAGCTCATGTTTTCTGATGGATCAAACCTGAGCGCTATGTACAGAAAACTTTGCC
The DNA here is from genome assembly GCF_030788295.1 of Drosophila virilis. Lineage (NCBI taxonomy): Eukaryota > Metazoa > Arthropoda > Insecta > Diptera > Drosophilidae > Drosophila > Drosophila virilis. The sequence goes on from NC_091546.1 coordinate 3,184,524, forward strand.
AGGGCAAGAATAAATAAGCTGGCCAGGCTAAAACCAGATCAATTTATAGAAAAAAATAAAATCCATGCATGAGAAAATCTATCAACTGGACCTGTGAGAGAGAGAGAGAGAGAGAGAGAGAGAGAGAGAGAGAGAGAGAGAGAGAACCTAAGGAAATGACAAACTATTAGGCATCTTTGCCTTTTGCATCTTTTAGTTCTGTTGAGGTATTTTATATAGTTTTGGATAGTTTGCTCTCCAAGTTTGTGTGTAAAACTTCGGTTAAGGTGTCTCAGCGGAATGTCGCTGGTTCAAAGCCAAAAATAATTGCATTTGCTTAGTAAATTCAATAAAAGCGTGAAAAATATATATGTATAATATTTCAAGAGATGGAAAGCTGAAACTTTGTTGCGGATCTAAGTCTAAGTTCTAAAGGATCTGAGCGAAAGATCGCCGGTTCAAACACAAATTTAAATCCATTTAGTTTCTTTGTAATTGTGCATAAGAAAATGCATATAGCGGAAGCTCGCTGGTTCGAATCCAAGTGATATATTAAAAATTTTAATTTTTTTGTCTTATTTACTTACAAAAAAAAGGTTATCATATTTTGTTCCTCAATTTGTGATTTTTATCTTTCAGCACATACAAATTTCATTTTTATGTTTTTTCTATGAAATGCATTTTGTATTCTGCACCATTTAAAGCCCTTACATCCCTTCAAAAACGGAGTTTCAATCAAATTCTGTGCCACCAATCACAGAAAAGTAGGAAAAAAGTAATAATGAAATGTTATAATAAATAAATGCATAAATGCGACCACAACAAACTCATTATTTTACATATCACACATATTTTGACATGACCAGCAAATAAATTGCCAACAACCAATCGATTTCGACGTGTTTTCCCCAACCATTTTTTTTTTTTTTTGGTTAGCTTCTGCTCAAATGAGAAGCATTCGATGTGCCCTGTGACCGACCACCACCAGACCCAGACCCAATTCACGGCCATAAATCGCTGCAGCAGCTACAATAATTCAGTGCGGGAAATATTTTGCTGGGTGTTCAAACAAATCAAACCGCACAGCACTGAGAAATATAAAAACAAAAAAACAAAATAAATGCACAACAAACAAACAAACAAACACGAAAACAACGTAAAAATCATTGCTGTACAAATTTATGAGCCGAATAACAACGGGAGATGACAAGAGCCCAGCAGCGGTCACCACCTACAGTTCAATTTGTGCTGCCTGGTTAACTCTTTGTATGTGTGTGTGTGGTAGTTGGTTGTGCGATGCCATCTACCAGGTCATGTTTTGGCCACTTGGTCAATAAGTCAGTTACTGTGGCGCGGTCGTAGAAAAATGCAAAGGAATACACGACTCGGGAATACCACGCCAATACAGTTAACACTCGCAGAACGTAACGAGAGATGATTCGACGACAAATCGATAACATATCGATATATACACTGCACACGATGGATGATTTATCGATGTATATCGAGCTAATATAGATAGCATAATGAGGTGACAGCGACATATCGATAACATATCGATATATTGAAAGCGTTCAATAAATTATTGTTAGTCGATATATACCGAGAAACTCTGAATAGAATAACAATTCAATGCATACGCAATCGGAAATATATTTTATATCGATATATGGAGAGCGATAATTTATCGAAAATCGAATTTGACGAAAATAAAAATGCTTGCTCGCTTCAGAATTTCCCCCACATACCCCTGCCAATATCCATCTGAGCCGCGCAGGGTATTCAAAAAAAAAAGCGCGTGATAAATATTTGTGTTTCATATGCGCTGCGCTTACGGAACGTGTATAAATAATATTCGCACGATATATGTCCCCTTGGCAGGCAGACGACGCCATCGCCATCGCCATCGCCTTCTGCCTTTTGCCTTTTGCCATTGCGAATGCGATGCGCAGGCGCGAAACAGGCGCCTCCGGGCATCAACGGGTTTGGCCTACGTGGGCGCCGTCGCACTTTATGTGCGGAATTCCATTTCAAAAGTATATACATTCATATATATATAAAAAAAAAAAAAAACAAAAATGAAGCAGAAAACAAAAAAAACTCAAGTTGCCGTCGCCCAACTTGATATATGCGCTGCATGCTCATAAAAATGTCAAAAATTGTGTTGCACCTCAGTCCAAATGCTGGCGACTGTCTCTGTGTGTGTGTGTGCGTGTGTGTGTGTGCGACGCTTTGTCTGCCCTGGGTCCTGGACATGGACTACCACAGCTTGGAGTTGGGCTGCTGAGCGCATGCGCGCATATTTCGCATTAATTGGCAAACGCAGCCACCAACAGAACCAGGCACCGGAGCACCACCGGGGCACCGCCAACGATGACGCTAAATGTGCATAGCACACGCATAGGTGGGCCTCCAAGTGCCAGTTACACTACTCTGCACAGGTACAGTAAAAGCTCGCTCGAGTGGTCACCTATGATGCCCAATTTAATGGTTCTCCTGAGAATAACACTGGAGCACAGTCAAGAGCAAGAAGCTCTAGTTGGGAGTACCCGACTCGGTTAATACCCGAACCCTCTTCTACCAACACCAAATGATATAGCTATAAAGCGAAAGATACTACTATTATGTCGAATTTGATTAAGCATATATCTAACTTTATGGCATCTATTATATACATCTGCGCAAATACATACTAACAAATAATAAAAAGCTTTGTTCAAATTAAGAAGAAAAATAACGTAAACATGTCTTCACGGGCGTTCGATCTTTTATATGTTTATGCTTTGCAGCCTTGTTCTAATCAGTAAAAAAAAAAAACACAAAAATTTAGTCTGTATGGGAACTAGATGCCTGAACATTTAGCTTACCACGCTACCTAAAAAGATAAGCACTCAAAATATTGGCTGCTGTCCACGAGTCGAACTTTCACTGTATACACACACACACATGCACACGCACACACAGAGAGATCCGCAACCACACCGCGCCCAGTTGGCTTAGCCAGAGTCTGTCTTGGACGCGTTTGTTTAGCGCTTTAAGCGCATTTAATGTGACACAGAACGAAAAGGATAACGACGACAGCGGCTGCAGCAGCAGCAGTCGGAGCAGCAGCACGTGACACAATGGGCAATGCCCAGCGAGAGCTGCACGGAGAGAGGCGACGCATGCGTGCCAAAAGCAAATTTCACGCAAATCAAAATGTCATAAATTCGTGGCTTATGCGCCCAACGCAAGAGCCTCGGGGGGATCTGTGGCTATATTTATAATGAAAATGATATGTCTGAGCGTCGACGTCGTCTTCCAGGCAAAAAACAAAAAATAAAATAAAACCAAAAAACATCAACACAAAAAGCAAAGAGAGAAGCAAAAAAGCAAACGCACAAAACGGGAACCAAATGACAAGTGTTAAATTGGCGCGCGAATTTCAACATGTCGTCGCTCGGCCTCTAACAAAGAAGAGGAGAGGCAAAACTACAACAAAAAAAAAACAACAGCAGCAACTAAACGGCGCATACAAATGGGAGAGCGAGCGCGAGTCCGAGAGCGAGTATGAGTTGCCACTTGCAAAAAAAAAAATGATTTGGCAAAAGTAATAGAGTACCATTCAAATATTAAACAGCAATAGGTGTCAAGTTTTTATGCAAATCAACGCCAAATATTTGTGATCATATCTAATTATAAATAAAATAAAATAATAAACATTCATTATATACACTTGTAATTACACGCATATGTATATGCAATGTACCATTTAGCTAATAAATGTACCAAATTTTCTACAAATCAAATATCACATATGGCAACCTCGCGTGCGAGTAGAAACAGAAGCAGAGGCAATGTAAGAAAACAGATTAAGAATTTTGTGTGACATACCAACAACAACAGCTGCCTCCGAAAACAGATCGTCCGTCTGCATGTATGCATGTGTGTGTGTGTGTGCCCAGAGAGCGCGTGCGTGCATTTGTGTACGAATTATTTGCATGGCGCCCGTGGCAGCGGCCTCTCTCACTCTAGCACACAAGCCCGCCAAAAACTGAACGAAACATACGCGCCGGCCACTAAACTTTACACTTAATTTTCACTTATATTTACATATTGCACCGCTGAAATAACTAATGCACTTTATTATATAAACACTTCACTTCACTTTGCAACTCAGCGCAGCTGAGTAAACGCACATTTAATAACATAAAAAAAACAAAGAAAAAAAACACAAACACGAGCACTTATTAAGCCGGCGACCCGTCGAACGTCCAATTAGCCACTGAGCCTATCGATGATTATCGATAAGTTGGCAGCTTGTCAACTGCTAGAGCTGAAATGAAAAATGCGATATATGTATAATTGAAATGCGATTAATTGTATAAAACTTTTGAATAGAAAGAAAATAGTGTTTTATGCGTTTCAAAGTCACAGTTTTGCAAGCAGCCTTAAACTGGATAGGTTTTTTTTATTTGCAGCAAGCAAACATTTATTTCGATTTCAGACTGCATACAACGTTTATAATGGCCGTTAAGGCTTACCGAAGGCACTGCCAGCTACGATATGTGTGTACGTTGAATGCGTATAATGGACGCCGTGCTCTTAATCGCTTCGACAACAACAACAAGAACAACAACAACAAGAACAAGCATAACACAGCTGTAACTGTAACAACAGTAACGGCAACAAGGGCCACTAGCCATGATCTGTGGGGCAGGGCAGGGGGGGCGGCTTGCTGTGGGGGGTCGCTACGTTAGTCCTTGCGACTGCGACATTCATAGTCTGACCAACGAACAGCAATTAAAACGGATTAAAAAGGCAACAAACTGATTTATGAGCCAAGAAACTCAAATAACGGCAAATACGAGCCAAGTGGTTGGGGTTTTGTGGGCTTTGTGGAGATGGCAATATAACGATATCTGCTGCTCATCCAAAATTGAAATAATTGCGCAGTGAAGCAATTTAGAAGAATCACATTCACATGCGTTCCCAGTCGCAGTTCTTGTCGTTGTTGTTGTTGTTGTACTAATTGAAAAATATTAGAAGAGCAAACGAGGAAAATGGCAATGCGACCGAAACTGAAAAGGAAAACTTTGCTGCTGCTGCTGCTGCTGCTGCTGTTGATGCTGCTGCAATTTGGCGCATAGATCTGGGCAAGCCATTCATGTATTCGGAATTTATAACCGCATATAGCGCACATAAATCCAGTTGCAGCAGCAACAGCAGCAACAACAAATCGAACTTTATGTGTTGCAATGCCAATGGCTGCCATATGCTGCCACGCCCCCCCCCCTCCCAGCCCCTAGCAGGCACTGTCGCCAAAGCTATTGCCACCGTTAGAAATGGCTGACGACGGGTGCCGGGCGAAGTTCTCCCTTTGTGTGTATGTGTGTGTGTGTGTGTGTGTGTGAGGGGGCGTGGCATGATGCTGCTTGACGCTGTGTACAACGCTTATAATTGCCCTGTTGTTGTGCACGCATCCGGGCTAACCTCTCCCGGCCCACTCGCTGGCCGATTGTAAAATGTAAAATTCCAAATAAATGGCCAAGAGCCGCCGACGCCGACGCCGATGCTGACGCCGCCGCCGCCGCCGACGCCGACGCGGACACTGGGCATGTGTTATGGCCTAAAGTAAATCTTCATTAGATTTGCCAGAGTGACCCAAAAGGCTGCTGCATGGCCATAAAAAGCAGCGGCACTGTCCAACGGTATTTATGGCCACTTTTGTTGTCATTTTAATTGATTTCAATTTTTGCAATTGCATTGAGTAACCCGCCCCCTCTCTCCTATCTCCACCTCCACCCTCAGATAAGGATGAGTAGTTGTTGCAAGACGAGCTTCTCTCAAATTTGTTCTATTCAATTTGCTTTTGCTCAACAATTTACGATCTAACGTTTTATTTGATGGTGCATGCAGATTTTTAGTTTAGCATAAGAAAATCGAATCTTAATGAATTGCCCATATAAAAAACTTGGTTGCAGTTGTGAAATATAGTCAATCTTGCGATTGAAGAAAACTTTTTAAATAGTGAAGGCCTGTAAAACGTAAGCGCAGTCTTAAGCATCCAATGAATTATCGATATATTCATATTTTTGGGGAAAAGTTAGGTTAGGTCTTGTTAGGTTAGGTTATGTAAGGTCAGGTTAGGTTGGATTGGGTAAGGTTAAGATAAATTAGGTTGGGTTGGGTTTAGTAAGGTTATGTAGGTGGCACGACCCAAGGGTCCGCCTTAGACGGAAGATTATTCAGTTGCTTAATTTTTTAAGGCTCCAAAGTTCTCTAAAATTAAGCCCATGAACTCTTAAAAAAAAGGTACTAAATGGCTCAGAAATTCTTCAAAAAACTGATATTAAAACAGCAGGTTAGCCTCATCTACAAAACCACAGATATGACAAAAGACAGGGTAAAGAAACTCCATATTTGACAGTTAAGTTTAGAGATACATTGAGTCTCCCTGCGATCGCCATATTTTCCGATGTTAATCGATACGCAATAATCGAACAGAAGGAGACTATAAGCACCCGATAGTGTTGTTCTAATTGGAAAATGAAAATCCAATAGGAATTACTACGAATAGCAGCCACTAGTTCACTACGGAACGATCTAGATTGATTCTCATTGTCGTTTAGTCAACCTTTTAAGCTCAAAAAGGGGTTCAATCGAACCAAAGCTACAAAAACCCAGTTAAAAGAAAACCAAAAATCTCTGCATACTTTAACCTCACAACGTCTTAAAGTTTATTTATTTATTAAAACAACTTCGAATTTTCACTTGCTCGTTTGTAACACATTTTAGCTTTGAAAATTGATATCAATTACAAATGAAATAAAATGTGACTCAAGTGGCAAACAGTTCAACGGAGTTCAACAGACAATCGAGTGGTCCCCAGCTGAAGTATATAAATGACAACAGCTGGTCTCAGTCTCTTGTTGGCCTCTTTAGACCCTGGACTCGAACCTCAAAACGCTCCACTCATTAGCAATTGATGAAGCGCATTGGGGGCAGGGATAAAAACCCAACACAAAAAAAACTTTATGAAATTTTGTGGTTGCTACCGTTTTGCCCAAAATATCTCTAAGGAATGTTGTTGCTGTTGTTGTTGTTCCCTCCTCCATAAAAAGCCCAACCGCATGGCCAACCCCTAATTGTTGCGGCCTGTAGTATATAATGCAAAACCGACTCGTACATAACAGTAAACTTGTGAAAGAGCAATAAAGATGATTAAAATGTAATTATGCTTAATTTTCTGACAAGACCAGGGTAGGAAACAAAAAAAAAAAAAAAAAACTTTCAGTCCGTGTACATTTAAATTGATGAGCTACGACGGGGTTGAAGTTTTTCAACTTTTCGGTTTTCTGGATTGGTTGGGGTCTGGTGGGGTTGGCTTGGGCTTTCGAACTCAACTTGAGTGCGAATTAATTTGTTTTCTGAAAATTTGGCAAAAGTTTTTTTTTCTTATTTTGTGTGTGTGTGTGAACTTTTTTCCCATAACGATGAGAAAATATGAGGGCAAAAAAAAAAGGTAAAGTGAAAAACAAATATAGAAATCAAGTCGAGGGGTTGGCTTCTTGCGGTTGATTAGCTTTAGATGATATTGTGGCCATTAAATTGGCACTTGTTACGGCAATCATTGAAATTTGTCGTCCGGTTCCGCCGGGACCAGGACATAGGGCATACGTGGAGTGTGCCACACCAAGGGGGTTGCATTCGGGGGTTGTACGCGTATTAATCACATATAGACATAAAATTAATGTCGTGTGTGTAAGTGTGGTAAATTGATATATCCAGCGAGATATCAATTGCGTTCTCTTCTACAGAGTGTGGGTGGGAATATTTTCTAGATCAGTTTGGGGGTGTGCTACTGTGGCAGGTTCTCGATTTACGAAAATTATCACAATTCATGGGAATACTCTGCGATTCTTTAGATAGAAACAGGTGAAACACATGAAAAATTATTCAAAAACTATTAAACCGTTTTTCAAAATTAATTCCATACTCTTGATTGTTTGCAAAGCGTGGAATCGTTCAATAGCGGGTGAATCCATGATTTCATGGACTCTGTTCTTGTTCATATTATACATACGTGTACGAGTATGTGTGCATACCAGAACCAAAAATGAGTATTTGTTGTAAATATTTTAATGCCTCCTCTGCGATTCTCATAAACTTAAGTAAGCCTTGCTGATTTTCGTGCGTTGATTGTGTAATATTAAAAATTTGTGTTGGCAATTTTTTTGTTGTTTTTATATGTGTGTATGAATGTATATGTGTATGTAGATATGTATGTATGTATGTAGGTATATATGTATGTCTGTATGTATGTATATCTGTATGTATGGAAGAATGTATGTCTGTATTTTCGAGTGTATGCCTTTTTGGGATGAATGTCAGAATGTTTCATTCTACCATTCCGTGAGGTAAAAACTCTGAAGTTAGAACTGTTTAGCCAATTAGAATTTTTTCGGATATTCAATTATATATATTTTTTTACAAGCTAAACAACTTCTTGCTGTCTGTCTTAAGCTGCTTACAATTCTTGGCGATTGGTTTAAGAAATTGCCTCATTAACAATTTAACAGACTCCATTTGAGGCAGCTGCTTCTGTGTGTGTATCAAAGTGTGTGTGTGTGTGTGTGTTTATAATGGCGTCGTGTTGCCAACATGCCAATTGCACATTAACGACATAACACCGTTATAAACAGAGGCAAGCAACCCTTCTTGCCACTGTCCTTGGCGCATACCTGTGCACACGCGCTTCAGCCCACATTTAATCAGGGCATGGCTGATTACACCGATTACGCATATTGATCAGCCATGACACGTAGCGACCATCATTCATAGCGGCCCCAAAACTCGGCAGAAGCGGCAACAACCGCCTCCCCAGCCAAGCCCTGAGCCGGCAATTAGCGTGAAATTACCTGGCAGGTCTCTTGTAACTGTGTAGGAGTAGGCAGAGATGCAGGAGAGAAGGGGGGGGGGAGCAATTGCAGTTTGAGCACATGACGCATATGCTATGCTCTAGCTAATTGGCCAGACAAGCTGGAGCTGCAGCTGTAGACGGAGTTGGAGCTTGTCTGCTGGTTGGCTCCTCGGGCAGTTCCGCATTTCAAATTAAATTGAAGACATTTTTTGGACAGCGCACAAAATCATAAATATTTCGGCGCCCATAAATGCTAATGAGGCGCCCATTGAACAATAATTGTTATTTCAGATGCACTCACAGCGGATGGGGTATTATGATTTTGTGAGACAATTGGTGAGATTACAAATTTTTGAATTATTTTTAGTTTAATTCAAAGTAGTTGCTCAGTTTTGAGGCATGATAGTTTCTCTTTAGAGCCAAGCGGCAGGCAGTTCTTCTCGCAAGGGTATTCAATATTAATTGAAATGTTGACGTATATTGTATTATAATAAATAATTTAAATCTTGTAAGCACTGTTGAAAGATTTGTTAAGCCAATTTGCAGCAATATCAATATTTATTTCCGCAAGGGTATTTAATATTCGTTGCAAACAGTCAGCTTTATGCTCTGGCATTTGGAATGTTGCTGTGTGCTGCTCACAGATTGCCATACTCGAACATATCCTGTAGTTTGGCGGCGCAGCGGGTGTTGCCAACTCTTGACTTGGCTGTGGGCGCGCGGGCAAGCCGAAATTCTTGCCGAGAGAATGGGGAAGGAGGGGCGGTATGGGGGCGCCACAACAATGCCGTTTTAATTTCGTGCTGCCTAAGGACACATGCCGACTTTTTTATTTTAACAGCTCATTTGTGAGTGGCCAGCCGGCCATACAAAGAATGCCACTTAAAAAATATGTGAAGAGAGAGAGAGAGACTCATAAACTACACAACATGAAAATATCGAAATTGTGGCTCAGTTTATGGCGGAGTTTAACGTTCGATACTTGAAATATTTGAGTTATTTGATACTTTTCTTCACACATTTCATTTTCCGGCTCTAATCGGGCCCTCGCCTCGATCGGGTGTATTAAACAAATTTCTTAGTTTTATGCTCCGCTGAACGCCAACTGTTTTAAGTATCTTTCGATCAGCGAGGCGCACATTTTTTCTCTTATCTTTTATTTATTTAAAAGAGTTTTGTTGTGTGCCGAGCAAATTGCTGCATGATTTTTTTATGATTTCTCAATGTATATATATATTTTTTTGTCAATTTTCGGAGCGCTCTTAATGTTTTCCACACTTGGCGCTTTTATGGTAGTTATTATGAATTCATTGATTAGATTTTACGATTTTGCAGCGGCATTGTTTGTCGCCAAGCGGGGTTTCAGATATTAAAATTAAAAACATGTCTTGGCTTTGAGTCTTGCTGGCATAAGAGATGCCCTCTACTCGGCACTAAAGTGCCTAACTTAGTATCGATTCTTATGCTATCTATATATAAATAATTTATAGGGAGGGAAAGAAAGCCAGGCGGACGAGGGAGATAGTCTAAAACTATTTTTGAAGAATATAAAAAAGATGCCAGAGAACTTTTAAAAAAAAATGTGCTCAAAAGATTAAAGAGTTTATTATGTTATATGAAACAATAAAAGCTGAAAATTCTAAATGCAAGCAAAAACTTCACTGAATTTCTTTTTCAAGAAAATCACCGATTGAAATCTTCAGGTTCCCAGCAATTACTTTATAAACTTACAAATGTCAACTTCTGTTCGATATTCCTAGCACAACTTTGAGATACACCCTTTTAAACGTTTGATGCTTACAGAGTATAAAAGTGTTCACATTGTCTTTGTTATTAAATAAACAAAAGCTTGGCTAGTATACAACTTCTTTGTTGAAACTCACTGGCTCTTCGTTTAAGATCTTCAAATTGTTTTTGAAATATGTACAAAATTAGAAATAATATTTTCCATCGATCGATGCGCCGCCTCCTCCGCCTGCCCGCTTGCCTGCCTTTATATAAATGCCACTAATTGTGGCCGCAACGCCCAATATTTAATTTTTTCCACCGAATAATTTTCACGCAATTGCCAGCCGCATGAAAACCGCAGGCATGCAATATATCCTTTACTCGCATCCTAAATGAATATCCTTCAGTGAATGCTTAAAAACTTTAATTGCAGTTAAACTACCAAACAAAAAAAAAAAATGAAACATTTCGGTGGCAGTAAACGCCCCGCAAAAGAACAACTGCAACGGAGGAGCCGCAGTCTGTTACAAAAGGTGAGAAAAGTATTACACAAAAAAAAAAAAATGGAATTAAAAAAAGGGCGGCACGGCACAACAAACCGCAAATTACATGCACATGTTTAAAGTCCGTTTAAAAAAATTAAAATAAGAAATAAAAAAAAAAAACAGAAAAGGTTTTCCGTTCTAATTCCTGCTGACCAGAGCAACGTGTGCGGCCATTTCAGTTGTCCTCCACTTATCATTTTGGCTGCAGGGCCCCCTAGCTGCCATTTTGGGAGCAAAGCGTTGCGGATCTGTCAGGCTTCAACTTGAACAGGTGTGCGCCGAGGGAGGCGCGAAAAACAACAAACAAACCGACAGACAGACAGGCAGACAGACAGAGAGTGGAAAAAACTGAAAACAGAAACCAAACAAATGTCTAACAAATGCGGATAACAAACTGTCAAAGTTTTGCGCTTATTACCCAAACAGCATAAAAAAAATAACAAAAAACAGACCAGTAAAAAAATTGGAAACTACACTTGTACATATTTGTATTTGCATGACAGGGTGTCCGGTACTGGACCCAGCCCCCTCCAGCCTCCCCATTCAGCTCCTTCCAGCCCCCATCTCCCGAACATGGACAGTTGTCGTCTGTGCCGTGTGCCCAGCGGGACGCGTTGGCGCTTTGTGCACTTCGCGTACTTGTTATACCCTGCACCAATTGCAAATGATTCGGGGTGGGCATATTGGTTTTGTGTAAGTATTTGTAACATGCAGAATTTATACCCTTCTGCCTGACTGTCACGTCGAACTTAGTTATTGTCTCTAAGCTAGAGTATTTCAATTCGCAACGTAGTTCCTGCAATTGCATTGTTTCCACGAAATCGATAAATATCGATATCTCCCTTAGAGTTTTTTAAACATATTCACATATTGAAACATCGTAATTTGAAATGTATATGCCCGTATATATGGATACCTCCATCTAGAGACTTTTTGTTTCGCACTTAGGACCTTCTCTTGCATTGTTTGCTCGCAATCGATAAGTATCGATTTTTCGTTTATGCGTTTTGAGCATTTTCGCAGTTTGAAGCGTATGTTTCTGTATATTTGGATATCTCCCTCTAGAGTCTTTAAATTTAGACTTGGTTATTTTCAGTTATCGTTTTTTAAGCATAACTCAAAACTTATAGAAGTACACGAAACTTTTTGAAAACCTAACTCCGCAAACTAAAAGTAGGGACAATTATAGCCTTGTCTTTACGATACCTTTACAGGATATCTGCAAGTCGAGCTCCCTAGAGGTCACTTGTTTCCCTACAGTTGTTTTCCGCTTTCATTTCCTTTCTTTTTTTTGAAGTTGTCTGCCAACTGCGCAGATTTTTCATAGCGCATCTGACTGCCAGTTGTCATTGGTAAGCATTTTCTTTTTATTTTCGGGCTTTCCATTTGATATGCATTGAAAATGTTGAAAGTATTTTGGAATGCCTTATTATTTATGGATGCAACAGTTAAGATATTACTGAAACTTAGCTAGTTTAAAATGTCAATCAGACAGACTACACATACATTTTTATCATGGAACTAAATATAAAGAATTGCTATGGTATATAAAAAGAAGTAATTGATATCTTGGCAAGCAAATGTGAAAAGTACATAAGATAAAGAAGCCAACTCTATAGTAATCCACATAAAAATCATATGAGCTTAAGCTGAGTTAAGAAAGTTAGAAGTCGGAAGATTGGGAAGAATCGTATAAGGGAATTCAAAAGTAAAAATTATATTTTTGACTTAATTTTTAACCAAAATCAAATCAGATTTCAAATAATCGAAAGGGAATGCTTGCCAATCGATAAATATTGAAACACGTATTTCAAATCGATATTTATGCCCTTAATATTTATTTTCAATTGCCCATCTATATAATATATATACTATGTAAATATATACTTTGTATATGAAAACCTTACTGAGTAAAAATTTGTAGGCTAAAAAACCAGACCAGGATCTTTTCTAATATTGATGCTGGAATGATTTATGAAGAAAGAAGCCAAAAATCCAAAAATGTGAAATGCCTAAACAATAAAGAATTCCAATCATGTATTAAATGGAATTTGTGAATACTTTCGGTTCGGTTTTAGCTGGTTTCTAGTGGAGAAAATCCGTGTCACTTGCGGAGCTCAGCTCCTAAATAGCCATTAAACTTGGCATCAACACATCTTGGCCAAGCACCAAGAATGCGGCATCATATGGCTGCGAACCCCTTTTTGCGTTCATATAGAATATGCCATGCGTATTTCAACGTTGGCAAGGACATTATAATAAACTTTCAACAGATATGGTGTGATTACAGTTGCCTGCAGCACACACACTCACGCACACACACACAAACACACACACACACAGCAGCAGCAGCAGGGCTGGCAATTGTCATTTATAAAATGAAAAATGAAAATTATATAAAGGCAACCCCCTTCACACACACACACAGACAGCAGCCGTAACTTTTGCTGAAGCTCATCAAAATTTGCTTCAACACGCCGCACACAGACACACACACAAAATGGCGACAAAAGCTGAGACGCACACACACACACACAGAGCGTAAGAGTGAGTGCGAGAGAGATGGAGCAATGGCCGCAGTGGAGACAGCCAGAGAAATGAGTCCCATGTCTTTCATTAAAACTTTCGGCAAATTATCGGGTAACATATGCTTGCGGCCTGATTGTCAAACATATATATATATATATATATTATATATATATATAGATCGTAGTGCGAGCTCTCCAGCCGCCCCCAGCCACGCCTCTCATTTGTATGATTGTCAGTGTGTGTAACACTTTGGCGCTTGAGTATTGTAAGGGGAATATACATATACATATATATGCGCTATATAAGCCAAGCATGAGAACTTTATATAAATATTAAAGCAACGTTTTTTCTTTGATTTCCTCGGGGAAGCCAGCTGCTAAGTAAATGTGGAAAAAAGAAACACAGCCGCCACAATGGACGCACAACATTTCCCCTCATTTTCCAGCATCCAGTCAAAGGGGGTAGGTGGGAAAAAAAAAATCAAATAAATTCGCGCAGGCGTTCTAATTTTAGAAAAAGGACTAAAAAGGAGGAAAACCACGCCGCACTCTAATGAATGCGTTTCCTGGCGGAAAGGACATTAGTAGTCCTATGTTAATTTGGTGCGCCTAATAAACTGCTACTTTTTGCCACACACACACACACACACACACACACAGAGAGGGAGGGGGACGACACCTGTTCCCAGCTGCTGGCTTTGCCGCGCCAAATTTGCCACTTCAACAGCTCCTTTGCGGCAAACGGCGTCACGTACGCGCTTCAAGTGAAAGCTGAAATTTTTGTTGAAAAAGGATATATGGGCACAGAGCTGGCGTTGTCCTGGCCGCGTGCCTCGCATTCCAAATGTGCGTCAAGGTGTGACGACCTGTCTGTGTGTGTGTGTTTTTGGCCATCTTGTCTATCCTATATTTCTTCTGTAATTTTTTTTTTTTGAAAATGCGCGCCACAGATAAAAATTCGTGCGGAAAGCATTTGTGTAAAATTATTGATTTTCCTTGCCCAACGCCCACTTTTCTTTTACTACCACTTTTTCTTTTTACTGGCCTTTTATGGGGTATTCTAATTTAGTCGTGCAATGTGTAACGCTTAGAAGAGTATCAAGATATCTTAACCAAGCTCGCCATTTATGAATTTCACTATACTCCCTACATATATGCTCCCTACATCTAATCAATATCTGATTACTATATCGTATAACTGCCATAGGAACGATGGCTCGACAAGTTGATTCTGATAGGGAAAGCTTTCTCTATTAATTCCATTATAATCCATTATCATATAGCTGCTATTCGAAAGTTAGGTTAAATAGTCGGATCTTATATGGAAATAATATTTTTATAAATATTCTTATTAAACTCTGCATTTGCCAGCTTCACTGAAGGCAAATGCCTGAAAGGGTATTCAAACTTCTGCGTGCTGAAAATAACCCTACTTTCTCGTTTGCTCTAAGTTAAGCTCTCAATCTGTGTGCTAGTGTGTGTGTGTGTGTGTGTTGCGGTTATTGCATTGAATCAATCAAATAATATTTCATGCACACACACACTTGGCAACCCTGTCCAACTGTCAAACAACACACAGCTCGCAAATGTAACTGTCAAACTGTTTGGTTTATTTATTTATTTATTCATCATATTTCTTAACTGCTTTTTCGCAGTTTTGACATCAGCCACGAGTCCATCATTTGCACCAAAAGTCACATATCAGAAATATATGAACATATATATGTGTACTCAAGTGACACGCGGCCAAAAAACTAAATTATCAAAGTAAACAGTAAAGAAATCAAGAAAGGTAACCCAACAACTTGACAATTGAATGACAAAAGAGACATCTTGGAGGAAAAAAACTAATAGAACATACCATAATAACAAGCTGAGCCTTGTCACAGCACCGGTAAGGTTAAGTAATCTATTCTTTTGATAGTTCCCTCAACTAGTTCAAGAGAAATGGCTATGTCATTCGTTTTAACATGTTCCTTGGCCTGAACTAGTTCTTAGAGCAAAAAATAATAATGTATGCATGCATGTATGTATGTATGCATGCATGTATGTATGTACGTGTTTGTGTGTGTACGTGTATGTAAGTATCCGGACATGTATTCATACATGTACGCATGCATGCAAATATGCATACTGCATATGTACAAAAAAACATGCATACAGGTATGTACAAAAAAGTATACATATGCAAACTTAAAACATCGCCCTACAAATCTTTGAACCACATTTCTACCGGTAAAGCTTGGAATGTACGAAACCTGTGAAACTCGTCTCAAATAATTCTACATATAGAGATGGGTTTGAACGCGAAACATCATCCACCAAATCTTTGACCACCATTTCCACCATTTTTCGAGAGGTGTGAAACATCATTTAATAGAATTTGAGACATGCGGGTTAAAAATCCTGAAACCCCGTCTTAACGAGCACCTTCACCACATAGGGTAAATAAAGGTGAGCAATTCAGATTCCTAGCTCTTACGGCTTGTATGTTGATCACGAATCAGTCAGTCAGGACAAAAAGTTATATATAGAGGTAATCTGTTTATGCACTCCCGCACTTGTCTTACAGAGTTGCCACCATATGGAACAAGATTTCGGTCCCCGTTTGAAATCAATAGCAGCTGAAAGCGCGCAGAGTACACGCATCCGCCTCAAGAATCGCATTAAATAAAACGCTGGCAATCGCTTTATTAGCAAACTGGCGAACGCACTGCTGGCCAATAATTTAGCTGACCCGGGTCGTTGGCAATTGATCCTCGGTGAGGCACATCCGTTCCGGCCGTAAACAAGTTAAGCATAAGCCGATACAGAAAAAAAGTATTGATTGCACATAATTATAGGATACCCAAACGAGACGCCCCAGTTGCGGCCCTAGCCCACATCAAAAAGTGAAAAGTGAACTCGGCAAAATGCGAAAAAAAATAATCAAAAATTTCGAACGCATAACTTGACCAACATTTGCGCATAATTAAGAGCGGCAACTGGTTTAGAGCTGCATATACCGATTTTTTTTTTAAACCGTTTTAATGCGAAACGCATAAAAATCGGAAGTTGCAGCTTTAAATTTAATGCGCTTACTTTAAAGAGTGTTGAAAGCGCAGCGATCAAATTGCCAGCATGCAGCAAGTTGGCGGCAAGTGGCAGCCAGGGAGTCAGATTGCAACCACACATAAAGCGGGAAACATTTTGGCATGGCTTTTTTACAAAAATTGTTTAAACAATTTGAAAAGTGCGCGGCAGCAAATAACGTATTTTTTTTTTAAAAGATTCTGATGCTCCTCACTTAACGAAACTAATGCACACCTAACGAAAGCTGCTCCACTAACACAAGCGGACAGCTCTGATATTATGATCACCACTAACACAAGCTGGCAGCTCTGAAATAGTGAACACAACTGAGCCACATTTTACAAACTAATGCTCACTTAACGAAAGTACCCCGGCCCTGACAAAAGCTGACAGCTCTGTTATCATGAGCACCATTGAGCAACAGATGTCGCTACTCGCTCCACACTTAACGAAAGTTACCTAGCCCTGACACAAGCTGACAGCTTTGAAATATTGAACACAACTAAGCAACAGATGTCACCACTCGCTCCACACTTAACGAAACTAGTGCTCACTTAACGAAAGCTTCATGGCGCTGACACAAGCTGACTGCTTTGAGGTAGTGGACACAAATAAGCAACAGATGTCGCCACTCGCCTGCCAGGTTGCCCGGCAACCGTTTGAATTAATCAAAACAGAACTTGACAAGTGCAAACTTCCTTACGACAAGCCGTAAGTCAATTGAGAAAATCAAATAAAAAAATATGAAATTCATACCTCTGCATACGACAAATACGTCGATTGTGTACAAGAACTCGCTATGCTCGCTGGCATCGCTGCTGGTGCTCGTTTTCATAGCCTTGTCCGTGATGCTGCCCGTTTTATTGGTATCACTCTTGAGCCCCTACTCCGGCATATCCGAGTCACGTATGTTATATGAACAGCCCGTCGTGCAGTTCAAATATCAATACATATTCGTGGCAAACATGGAGTCGAAGCTGGAAAATGCAACGCT
The DNA here is from genome assembly GCF_030788295.1 of Drosophila virilis. NCBI lineage: Eukaryota > Metazoa > Arthropoda > Insecta > Diptera > Drosophilidae > Drosophila > Drosophila virilis. Next base: position 3,202,272 of record NC_091546.1, read on the forward strand.
AGAAGAGTCCTTTTTGGGCTGCAGCAGTTTTGGCAACTTGAATGCGCGCCTGCAGAACTATTCGAGCCGCTGCGAGGCGACAAAATATTGGACACAGGATTTGGATTACGATACGGTCACGGATCGGCTACATTTCCAGCTGGAGCTGCAGCAGCTGCCCGCACGCCTGATGAACTTTGATTTGTTGCTGTTCTTCGAGGCGCAGCTGCGGCACAAGTGCGTCCTCAATCCGCCCGCTGTGCTGGCGCATCAGCTGCAGCTGCCACAGGCGGCACGTCTGCAAAACGGACGCATCCAGCTGAAGGGCGAACTGAAGCTGAAGCAATATGTGGAGTTCACCTGTCCGTTTCCGGGTCGCAACATCCAAACACACTTCCGCCAGGTGCAGCTGGACACGAACAACAGCCAGGCGGACATGTCGCAGTATAAGATGGAATCGCTGCTGGCTCAGGTTAAGGCAAATCCAGCCTACTTTCAGCTGTCCGTGCAGGAAACTTATTACAGGCCCAGTGCGCCGCGCTTGGAGCCCGGCCTGAGCATCGAACTGGAGTTGGATGTGCTGCAATTGCCGGCACGCTATCATTTGAGCATTTGGGAGCGTCTGGGTCAGTTCTGGTTGTATTTCGCCTCATTCTTTGGCATTTCGTTTTATCTGATGAACAAGTTGAAGGATTTTTTGTTCGGCCGACACATCATACGCTCCTGGGAGATAATACCATGGAAGAAGCTCTACTGACACGAATCGGGCGCCATACTCGAAATGGACGACTTCTCGATAGGCGAATGAGACAGCACATATTACAATTTCAGTCAATGTGTAAATTAAACAACAATTATACAAAGAATTTAAGCGGTGCGCGGATGATGTCTTGTGGGGGATTTCCTATTTGTCGCGACTATTCGACATAAGCGCCAAATTGCCGAATGCCGATGAGGAACGCTCTGGCGTGGGATCGTAGGCGCGATTATCTTCCAAAACGATGGTGGTGCGTGGGTAGTGATCCAATTGCACAAACAAGTAACGAAATTCAAGTTTGCCTGTCGAGTTCTAGGCACAAAAGGAAAGTAAACAATTACACAAACATATATAGATATAGATAAAAGCACATGACGCACCCTTCTCGATTCCAGCTGTACGGTGGCCTTATTGCGCAGTCCCTGCACGTAGAACTGCATGCGCATGTGGGGCACACCATTGCGCTCGAAGCTGCTGTGGGCCACATGCTGGCGGCGACCACGACGCGACGTCTCACCAAAGCCCTTAATGGGCGCACCTATGGCGTCCTGTACACGCGGATCCTCGACCACACGTTCCAGGGCCTTTGAATAAATATTGCACGAGCTCTCCTTGGAGAATAGCTCACGGAAAATAGCATAAAACATGATGCCTGTCACACCTAGTCCGGCCAAGATAATGGCCGTATAGCTGGCTGTCTTTGTGTTCTCCTTGATTTTTTCGCCAATGGGACGCACGTCTGTGGAGACATTGCTGCCGCCGCCAGTTGATTCCTGCAGTGCGCCGCCACCACTAGAGCCACCTAAAGACGACTTATTAGCCAATTGCAGTTTTTTTTTTAATGGAATTACAGACCGCTTCGCGCTTCCTGTGCTAAACGACTGCTCAAATGCAGCGGTGCGAGACATCTGAGACGTGCGGCTGTGGACAAAAACAGCCTTGTTCTGTGCAGCACAAAACTACGCAGTAGTATTGACTGTGCCATGTTTATTAATAAAACAATAATCAAATAATGTCGGAAATTATTCTGTGCAAATAAAAATATATAAGTTAAACATCTGTTTTGATGACACTGGTGATGAGTTATTTAACGATATTTTATATAATGAAATCTGAAAGTCGTGACAGCTATCGATATATGCTTAGAGGTGGCATTTGAACTTCGGGAATTTTCGCTATCCACTTACATTGAAGGAACATAAATATGATAGCATGTAGTTAACTTGACATTATTTTGCATAACACGAGGATAAATTACATTCTTCTTTAAAAGCAGAACCATTGGCCAGTAGTGACGTCACGAACATTTCATTTTATTTGCGCCCATCGATAACTATGGCAATCACTTGAAACCTGCTATCGATAAGCAATCGTAGACGGCTTACATTTGTGAAAACAACAAAATTAAAACGATATAAAAACAAGTGCGTAACCTTTCTACACCAGTTAATAAAAAGTGCGCAATCACGTCGCTACCAAGTCTAGTCGGTCATATCGTCAAGCGGACATTCGCAGGCGGTGTTAATAAATTACAAACAAGCAAAATTATGGTCGTAACACATAACGTCAAGGGCTACGATGAGTTCTCCAAGAAAATGGAGGAACTGGAAACCGGTGACGGCAACAACCCGGTGCATGTTTTATTCAGCGGCGGCAAGGATGAAAATGGCGAGAGCTGGTGTCCATACTGTGTCAAGGGTAATACGTTCGTCTCTAGTGGTTAACCACCAAATGCCCCCAATTACAATTACCCAACTCTCAAGTGCTTATTTTTATACGTTTTCCGTTCTGTCGCCCACAGCGGAGCCGGTGATACACGATGCTTTGAAGAAGGCCGCCGAGAACTCCCACTTTGTGCATGTCGATGTCGGCGAGCGCTCCTAGTAAGTTGTAAAACTATATAAAATACAAGTAATAATAATGTTATCTTGGGCGTGCCGAGGACTGTACAGTCCCCCAGGAACAGTGTGTTAACAATTGTTCAGTTTTTTAAACAAGTTTTTCATGCAAGACCTAGTTATCCAATAATAGATCTTAAGGTAGTTACATATGTATTTCAAGCTCAAGTTAGCTGGGCGCTTAGTTCAGGGGCTCACACACACCCCCGTTGTAGTGCATATTTCGTGACGAAATTCTAATACGCCTCACAAGGGTAAAATAAACGCTATTGTTATAGAAAACTAATAATATATATGTACATTTAGTTGGTGTTGTAATGTTAAGAGAGCGTGTGTGACGATAGCCCTCAACAACATTATACAGCACCTTTTCAGTATACATATATATATATATATATAAGCATGAGTGTATATACTGTGGTCACGCCCAGTATTCATGATAAAAAGAATTAGCAAAGCCGATCGGTTAAGTGGCTTTTGATTGCTCTTTTTATCTTTATGTGGGTAAACTTCAAAGAATGCGAGCGAATTACTGATTAAGATTATGTTTTTCAATTTAAGCTGGAAAGACTTGAACTGCCCGTTCCGCAAAGATCCAAACACTCATCTGATTTTCCTGCCCACGCTGCTGCGCTGGAAGTCGCCACAGCGTTTGGATGGCGAGCGCTGCTCCAACAAGGATTTGGTCGAGATGATGTTCGAGGATGAGGAATAATATGCATACTCTCAATTGTCGGCAGCCTCCTCAACATTTATATTAGTTTCATATTTTTATTTCGGAATGTTCATTAAAGTTCTTTTAAACGTCCACTTCAGTAGTTGCTCTTGTACTTCTTGATCTCGACCATGACCACATGTATATTGGTCAGCTGGGCGCGCGCATTCGGCGTCAATAGCTTGTGGAAACGATGATAATATTGCACCAGACTGGCCAAAGCCAGTTGCAGCAGCTGTGATCCGGTCAACAGCGATGGGAACGATAAAAGCACCTCGCGATTAAGTTCCTCCAGAGATTTCTTCCAGTTAGCAGAGAAGCTGGCCACCAGCGCCAGACTGCGTCGCTCCTGTTTGCGAAGCTCATCCGATTGATCCTTTTCAAAGTATTGCTCGCACTCCTTGACAAATTGTATAATGCCCCCGAAGTGCGGCGCCAAGATCTCATCCACATACTCAGCGCTGCGCGCATTCAGCTGCTCACGGAATGCCTCTGCCTCTTTAGAATTGTCGCGTGTGTGCTCCATGAGCACGCCCAGCACAAGATCGTAGTTGTTGATCAAATAAATGAGCTGATCCTTTCGAGTAGCGAAAATGGCCGCCATGCGCAATATAAAGCATTCCACTTCGTTTTGCAGCTCCAACAGCAGGCGGCTGACCAGCTCATTGGGAAACTGCTCTGAGATGCCCACAATTGCGGCACTAAATTCAGCATAGCGACGCGTTATCTTTAGGGTAGAGCTATTAAAAACTGAAAAACAATTTATTTATGGGCTGCTCCACTTACGTAATGTGGACCCATTTCCTTGTTGAACTTCGTCGGATCACAGTCGTGTATGCTCTGAATGTTTAGACGAAAAACGTGCTCCAAACGCGGCCAAATGACTGATTGCAACGAGTCCCAGTACCTGTAAAGGAAATAAAGGGATATATAAAATCTGCTTTAACAAATCAAGCAGAAAGGCAGTTTGAATTGTAAAGTGAACCAGCGACCTTCATTAATGCTACCCAAATAAAAATGTAGGACTCGGCATGGAGTCATCTGTTTCCTTTCCAATAAGCTGTTATCCGGTCATGTTGTACTTACTTATCCAGCGCAGGCACGCATCGCTTGTGGCACATGAGCTGATAGCGAAAGATGAGGTGTATGCAAAGGAACATGGCTATCGTATCATAGCAATCGTGTATAGATATTTCCAGATTTTTCTAGCGGAACAGAAATGATTAAATTATATGCATGAATATGCTTTAAATTTATGTACACATACAATCATCAAAGTCAATGTTTTGCCCATGATTTGGTTAAACAAGTCCTGTGCTTGGGTGCCACGCACCATAAAAAATTCAGTGACAAACAAATACTCCCGACAGGCGTTGTCAACTAAAGCATATTGCTCGGAGCGGAAAAGTGCCTCCACCGTGTACTGTACAAAGCAATGCAAATTTAGACAAGAATCTTTAGGGTATAGGCAGAGCTTACGCGATTCTTGAGCTGCGCATGGGGCACTATAATGGGCGCTTCCAGCTGTTGATTAAGTATATCTCCACGTTTGCCAATGGTAAAGATGGTGCTCTTATGCTTAAGGCTGGTGGTCTTGGCAAACAAACCTTTGGATGCATTATCCTCTATGCCCATTAGATCGTCCTTGCTGCAGGATTCCTCAAACTTGAGACTTGTCAGGCGTGTCGAGTAGCTCTGCAAACAAGACAGAATTATTATGCTGATCTATTTACAATCTGAAAGCTTACTTTAAAATAACTATAGTATATTTTGCTCATAGTATCGATGTATTCGCTGCATATCTCCTGGGCCACATGTCGCTCGTTGGACAGTATGAATTCGAAGAAGAACTTGTGCTTCAGCATGGCGTTCTGTGGTATCTGGTAGTTGGTCATGGGCTTGCGGAATTTGTAGATCTGTTCGAGCAGATAGCTGCGTATCTTGGACATGGCTTTGAGGCGCAGCTTGTGCAACACATCGCTGACATCGCTCGTCGATTTGGATTCCTTGAAACTTAGCTCCTTAACCAGCGACAGCTTGTGGTTTAGCACGTTCAGTTGTGTGCTAAATTCGCGCTCTGTCACCGCCGTGTCCATGATGATGTTGATCATCTCTTCCGAGACGGCCATGTCCTCGATGAACTGCGACAGCTGGGCCTTCACCGATTGCCTGTTGGTCAATTGCAGCGACATGGACACCGATTTTCGCTGTAGCTGCGTTATTTCGGTGCTGATATTGTTGAGGACGCTCTGAAAGCTCATTAACATGTTCTCCATGCGTTCTAGTACATCGTCACAGTCGTTGATTTGATTGTGCAGACTGGCAATGTTCTGCGATTCGGCAATGTAGTCCTCAATTGACCTGTTCTCCACATCCTTAAATTCTTTCTCTATTTGCCGTGAATATTGGCGCAGATCTGTGGTGTTCTTTAAGATTTCGCGCACTTCGTCATTGTCAAGAGACGCCTCCTTAAGAGCGTCCATGTTTACGCGAGTTTTCAACTCAGAATTGTGTGCAGTTTTCTGTGATATTTATCCAGATGATAAGGCCAGGTATGCTGTTCACAGTGGGTGTGAAAATAGACAAGCTACCAATTGAAGGTGCTTGCATACTTTACTTCGCTAACAATTTGGACGTTATTAAAATAATGTTTTCACAAATTCAATAAGTAGACTCATACTATACTTCTAAAGACCAGTTAGACTATTTTGTATCACGACCTGCATACCCAGCTTCAATTATAAACAGCTGTCCGATGCTGTTATTATCGATAGGTACCGATAGCCGCGGAATATCGCATAGGGCTCGATAAATATGCTCAGTCAGTTTTGCAATTGTAAACAAGTTTGTTAGTGCTGTGTAAAATTAAAGCGACGCGATTAAGGAAAATTAAAAAATAATGCAAAAATGTCAGAATTGAACCGCATATTCTGTGAACTTAAGTCGCAGTGTGCACAAAATGTTGATTGGACCCATGTAGAAGGCTGGCTATGCGATGATGACAGTGATGAGGTGATACAACGTCGGGCCAGTACATTCTGGTCACTGCCCATGTGCCGGCAGAATCTGGGAGTGCAGGATACTCAATTGCAAACGCTACGGGATCTATCCCAGTGCATCAGATTGTTGCGTTCCACCGACACTGAGACCGAAAACAACTTTGACGTTACCCATGATAATTGGGCAAACATCGAGGATGTTACGCCAAAGGATTATTTGACATACATTTATGCACTCACCAGTCTGGCGACATTGCCCCAAGACATACTGCAATATGCTCCCACGGCTTTAAATGAACATGTAAACGTTCAGCTGGCGCTCAATGCAGTTAGCACGTATTTTCTAACACTGACCATACCTGGCGCCAAAAGTTATGGTGTTTTCGACGAAGGTGTCATAGAGCACTGTCTGCGGGTATTCCGACTGCTTGAACAATATGCGAACTCCAGTGCGCGGGCTAACAATATATGGATATTGTTTCTAACTATTTGCGATGATCTGAAACTGGTATTTCGGTATGTGCACTTTAAGGATCACCTAAAACCACGTGACAACATAATGCGCTGCCTCTTTGAAATACTCTACATGAATTTTAGACACGGCTACAACAATGCATGTGAGTATTATTGTTATAACTGTACATTTAATATATTAGTCGCGTCATTTGTATAAGTTCCTTTTATGTTGTGCAGCGGCGCAATATTTAAGTTCGTTGTAAAATGTGCTTAATAATATTTGGAGTTGTGTTTAGTTAACACTCTTTACAATACGATAAACTTGCGGAAAAAGTGTGAATATTGTGAATAAACAGGGCTTCATAGTGACTGACAAATCTGCTCATCACTTGTTTTTTTTACGTCATGTGTGCACACTGATTCAAGTCAGCCGGCGATTGTGTGCACACACTGGCGGCTGGCTAACAGCTGTTATTGTGAGGCAAAGATTATACAAACGGTTGATTCTTGAATGAAAACGCGTATTAAATTGTAATTTCAAATTATACATAATTGTTATAAATGCTACGCACATTTGGCTCTGTGCGCGTGCATTGCCAGCAACTGCTGAGGCACACACAATGGCGCGCCGCAAACAATTCACAACTACCGCTGCGAAAATGTCGCGCACAATCAACACTAGGCGGCAACCGCGGCGATTCAGATGCAGCGCGTAAATTACGCGCAAAGTCGACACTATACTACATAACCGCTGGCGGTGTGCTTATAGTGGGTCTCAGCTATGCGGCTGTGCCACTATACAGCATCTTTTGCCAGGCGTACAGCTATGGCGGCACCACCTCACAAGGTCACGATGCCGAGAAGGTGGAGCACATGGTCAAAGTGAAGGATCGTGTGCTAAAGATACGCTTCAATGCGGACATTGGCTCCTCCATGCGTTGGAACTTTAAGCCCCAACAATATGAAATTAAAGTGGCGCCGGGTGAGACAGCGCTCGCTTTCTACACGGCCAAAAATCCCACGGACAAGCCGGTCGTTGGGATTAGCACCTACAATGTGATTCCGTTTGAGGCGGGCGCTTATTTCAATAAAATCCAATGCTTTTGCTTCGAGGAGCAAATGCTTAATCCTCACGAGGAGGTGGATATGCCCGTCTTCTTCTACATTGATCCTGAAATCACACAAGATCCGGCGCTCGAGTATTGTGACACCATTACACTATCCTACACGTTTTTCGAGGCTAAGGAGGGTTTGCAATTAAACTTTCCCAGCTATGCCAAACCCCATACAGCCAAGGCATAGAATTCGCTACTTCTGTAAAGATGTGATGAAATAAATTGTTGTTTACTTTTTAAAGAACAATATTATTAAATCTAAAATTTTTAAGAACTTGATGCCACATATATGTGAGAATATTTGAAGAAGTTAAGTGACCTTATGGTCTCTTAAACTTAACTGGCATAGAATCAACTACGGTTGCTTTAGTACATACATATATATATTATCATATATATATTCGGTATTGAAGCAGAGAAGTCTTAAACCGTTTCGTGTTTCGCGATGAAATATAATATACATCCTGCATCGATAAGTGTTAAGTGAAATCATAAATCGATTGTCTATCGATAGTTCCAGTACCTTTCACAGTTTGAGAGCGACAGCAAATGAAGTGGTGTTGAACACTTGAAGACGATAACTGCAACTGAAACAGCTGTTAAACTTTCAAAACGATATGTTATCGTTTTTCAGTAACTGATTAAAACATATGACGGGCGTTCAATGAACGCTGAAAGAGCGAGTTTATAAATAGATTAAAGACTGAGAGACGCTCCACAGTTGTCCAGCAGCCTCAGCATCCGTTCGTTTGACCTATTTGAACTAAATTGAATGTATTTGGCATGACGTGGAGATGCGTCTAGAATTCGTAGTGCTCCTAATATGCGCCCTGGGCGCCGGTTGGACATTGGATTTAGAGTACGAGCAGCCAACGGTGCTCATAACGCTGCTCGTGCGCAACAAGGCGCACATATTGCCCATGTTCCTGAGCTATGTGGAGCAGCTGGATTATCCCAAACAGCGCATAGCCTTTTGGTAAGTGTACAGCAAGAAGTGCGGTTAGGATTTGGAGTACATTATGTCTATGTATACAGGCTACGCTGTGATCACAGCAGCGATAATAGCATACAATTGCTGCAACAATGGCTAGAACATTCCGGCGATCTTTATCATAGCATCAACTATGCCTTCAACGACGAAACGACGCGTTATCAGAACGAAAGCTCTGCTTACGACTGGCCGGTGTCGCGTTTCAAACATGTGATTGCCCTGAAAGAGGAAGCGCTGCAATATGCGCGCGATATTTGGGCTGATTTCATATTCTTCTTGGATGCCGATGTGCTGCTGACAGCACCGCAGACCCTAAAGGTGCTCACGGCCTTGGAGCTGCCCATTGTGGCGCCAATGTTGCAGTCGGAGAGTCTTTACTCGAATTTCTGGTGCGGCATGACCGAAGAGTATTACTATCAGCGCACCGACGAGTATAAAGAGATCTATCATAGTGATAAAGTCGGTGTCTTTGCTGTGCCCATGGTGCACACAGCTGTGCTGGTGCATATGAACTATGCGGGCGCACGTTATCTAACCTTTGACCGGCAGCGGCTGGTGCAGATGCAGCAAAGATCCACACAGCAAGTGGCGCTATACAATGGACCCGTGGACGACATCATTGTGTTTGCCATGTCCGCCAACCATTCCGGCGTGCCGCTGCACATATGCAATAAGTTGCCCTTTGGCTATATGATGCAGCCCCTGGAAACGACGGACACATTGCAGCAGGATTTGCAGCAGCTGAACAATTTAAGGGTCAACATGGTGTACGATTTGGGTGCTGTGCCGCCCGTGCAGCCGTACCTGCAACACTATATACAGCTGCCAGAGCAAACCAAACTTAACTTGGATAACATATTCATGATCAATCTGGAACGACGGCCGGAAAGGCGTCGGAAAATGGAGCAACTGTTCATTGAACTGGGTCTGCAAGTGGAGCACTTTGCAGCCGTCGATGGCAAACAGCTCAATGCACAACTCGTGCAGGAAATGGGTATTAGTTTTCTGCCCGGCTATGAGGATCCATATCACCATCGTCCCATGACCATGGGCGAAATTGGTTGTTTTCTCAGTCACTATCGCATTTGGCAGCAGATTGTGCAGCGGCAGCTGCGCCAGGTGCTTATCCTGGAGGATGACATACGCTTTGAGCCGTATTTTACGGGGAGTGCACAGCGCGTGCTGCAACAGGCCAGCAAATTTGACTATGACCTCATCTACTTTGGTCGCAAGCGTTTAAAGGATGAAAGCGAGCCCTGGGTCGAGGGCAGCGATAGTCTCGTTCATGTAGGCTACTCCTACTGGACGCTGGGTTATGTTATAACACTGCGCGGAGCTGAAAAGCTGCTGGCGGTTAAACCCCTAGAGAAACTCATACCGGTCGATGAGTTCTTGCCCGTCATGTTTGGCCGACATCCGCAGCAAAATCTGAGCGCGGCCTTCGAGCCGCGCAATCTGATTGCATTTAGCGCCGCGCCCATGTTACTCTATCCCATACACTACACGGGCGAGGAGGGCTACATATCCGATACGGAGGACTCTCAGCAAGTCGTCGAAATAGTTAAACAGACATCGACATCCGGCGAGGCGCAGCTAAAAAGCAATCGCCAGCAAGTCTTTCCCAAAGAGGACATTAACAATCTGCTCGAACAGGATCTGAAGCTTGGTGAGAGCAGCCATGGCAACAATTTGCCACAGGTGACCGTGAGCAAAAGCCACCAGGAGCTCTAAAAGCATTTTTAAAATAGAATTTCCACAATGCCAAATGCCTAGAATTAATCTTACTTAGTTTTAAACATAGTCTGTACCAACTGTGCCTTGTAACGTTAAAGCCTACATTCACTTGACGCAAAATGTTCCATTTAGAAAAAAATCAGTTGCAAAAATTTTATAAACAACGCAAAATGATGTTTCGTGTGGAATGGTTGAACAATTCTTTGGTTTGAAATTATATATGTTTTGTTTACGAAAAGCTGATTTATTATATAAGAAATAATAAGTTTTTTGCGTCAAGTGGATTTAGACCCGCGGGAAAAAATATTGTACGTACTCTATATCTCAGCTACCACCAATTACTAAACCTAAATATATCATAATTTTATAGACATACAATTCATAATAAACCGTTTTGTGCAAACATTTTAACAAGCATTTTGCAAGATTGGGAAAAACACATACGTATCGAAAAACAAAATTTCGAATAGCCGATAATTAAATACCCTCGCGGAGGGTATGCATAGCTGCAACATTGACTGGCTATATACCATTGTCCATAAAAGCTGATCAACAATATATATATATATATATAAATATATATATATATATATACATACTTTATGGGAATGGGGAGGCTTATAATATCCTCTGCATTAGTGCAGTCAAACGAGTCCAATTTTCTTTTTATTTTTTAAACATTTTATTAAATATTATATTACCCATTCAATATGAAAGCCTTTTAGAAAGCCTTTAATTTATTGGTCAGCGACTATAAAACTGTAAACACTTAAAGATAAAACATGGCCCACACCCGTCCGTTTAACCCATGGCGCTCTTCATGAAAATGTTCTTGATGGGCGGCAAATTTTGGGTCAGCTGCAGGCCGAGACTGCGCAGCAGCACCACCGGACTAAATTCTGTGGAGTAGAGCGTATGCAGGCCGTGCACGCCCACCATAATGGGCACATTCTTGGCCAGGCATTTGCGTTCATATTTGATCAGATGCTGGGTGTCGCCCAGCTTGAATCCAGCATAGGCGCCGGTGGCCAAAGTCTCCACCAGAATGCGCACATCACTGAAGCCCAAATTGACACCTTGGCCAGCCAAAGGATGCACACGATGTGCGGCATCGCCCACAAGAGCAGCGCCATTGCACACATACGACGAAGCATGCAGAAAGCCCAGCGGGAAGGTGGCGCGGGAGCCATCCTGCACGCCGCACACACGCGGCGGATACTGACGCTGATGCTGGGATCCACTGTTGCCAAAGAAGGAATTGAGTGCTTGCAGCGCCTTATCCGCCACATCAATGCGTGGGTATTCTCTGCAAAATGCCTCATTTAGGGCATCCACAAACTGGGCTGATTCCATGGCCAGCAATTGTTTGGCATGCGGCACTGTGGTGCTCCAGACCAGCGAGCTTTGCTTGGAGGTCAGCGGCAACAGGGCAACGGGGCCGGTGGGCAAAAAACGCTGCCAGGCCACCGAATTATCTGAGTCCTCCTCCATGTTCAGGTCCAATGTGGCCACCAAGCCCATTCGTTCATAGTTAAATGAGAATACATCCACGCCCATTTGTTTGCGGACCACAGAATTTGCGCCATCGGCTCCAATTAGCAGCTCGCATGTAAAACTGCGTCCATCCTGCAGCTGGACATGTGAATGCGGCGCTCCGGTCGCACCGGGCAGGCTTACACATTCAATGCGAGCCTTATTCAGCACCTTTACATTATCCGCCGAATCGCGGACGCGTGCATAGACCGCGTCCAGTATAAGATCATTCTCAATGATGCAGGCCACATCGCTGGCAAAATTATCATGTTGGAATTGTATAAGCGCATTACTGTTCGATTCCCACACCTGCATCTGCTTGACAGGCTTGTAGCGTGCCGCCTCGATGTGTGCCCAAGCATCAATCGATTTGAAGAGCTCCACGGAGTTCCGATTAATGGCCGATACGCGATTTTGATAGGGTCCGCTTGAATTGAAGCCCTTGAATGGTGGCGCACCCTCCAACAGCAACACCTTCTTGTCCGCCAGTGTCGTATTTTTGGCCAGGGCAGCCGCCAATGTTGTGCCCACTAAGCCACCTCCGCCAATTATGATATCATAGTGTTCCGTTGCCGGCGCAGTTTTTGTCGTTGTTGTTGTTGTTGAGCCTGCTGCTGTTGTCGTCAACAAACGTTTGGCAATGTTGCGCACCTGGTTGCCCACTGCAGCGCCGGCATTTTTGTGCAACAAAACCAACATCGTGCTGCAAAATTATATTTATATTTCACAAGTCGAATTCGTTATTGTCGTTCGTAAGGGCACTGCTAGAGATGGACAATGTACGGTGCATATGTGATCGAATCACTGTGACTGGCATATCGATTTCGTTTTATGACAATCGATATTTGTATCTGGCAGTGCTGCAGTAGCAGAAATAGCTAGTTCTGGAGGAAAGAAGCCCGTACTTTCTTTTTAATCGCATGAATTTATGCTTGGTTGCCGCGTTTTAATATTACTTAAAAAATGTATCTGCTATGACAAAATACTTAACTAAAACCATTATAGGATATAAATTAATGATTGTAACAGGCTATATTAACTAATCTTTAGGAAACGCACAAATACAATTCTGAAGCTCCTGGCTTAAAAGGCATCAATGTCATATATATTGTAATTATGTGTATGCCAAAGCCTTATTTTTGGTTAACATTTACTGAAAACGATGGCAAACGCAGTTAAATACGATGTCCCAATAATTGCATTTACTAAGAAAATTCAAGTTTAAATTTTGCTCTACATAATTTTCATTGAATATTTAAAACAAAACTTAAAAGGTGACAGAAAATGAAACGCAGCTAAGAAGCTAAAAAGTCTACAAAAAGTCTACATGCATATTAGCTCATCTCTAGCATGCACTGGTTATAATGTGCGATAACGTGTTGTGTTATCGATTGTTATTAGCCAAATTTTATCGGTTAAAATTTTAAATTATTTATTTGTATATTTACAGGTGCACACCAATTGCATTTAAAATGCTTCGAGTTGCTTGATGAGATTACCAACGAACAAAATGGGGATGTACACGAGACATTGATGCATATAATGAGTCAAACATTTTCCATGCATATATATCCGGAAAATTCAAAAAGTTCGGGCCCAAAAAGTGGCGAACATATTTCAGATTGGTTTATCAAGCTTTTGGACAAGTATCCAGGTATAATATCGGGCGTATTAGCGTTATACGTTGAGTGCGTAATTACTAATCCCATTAGGGAGGTGAGTCAAATGAATATGCAGCATTATATCAAAAACATAGTCAATAATTTTGTTATTTTCTTATAGTGGAAAATCGGAGATGAGAAAATTGCCATTGGCTATGCGGCCAAATATGATGCAGCTCTCTATGCCAAATGTAACAAATCCTGTACGGAGATGTTACTGGAAACCATCAGAGCAGAAGATGCTGTGGGCCTGCAGTTACGTACGCTCGAGCTTGTGGAACGTATTTTGCAGCATCAGACGCAGGTGGAGTGGCAAATCTTTCGCTACGATGTGTCTACCGAGCCACGAGAAGTTTCGCTTATAACGGAGACAATCCGTTGCCTTGATGACAAGACCTCTAGCGTGCGCCGTAAGGCCAGCCAGGTGCTAAGTGTGTCTATTAAGCAGGGCTCGCCGATCACCACCCGCATCCTCCACGAGCTCATCAGCTTTGTGCAATACGATGATGTGAAGACGCCTCAAAAACCAAATGCACGACAAATTGAGCTGTCTCTGGAAAAGCCGGGTGACCTGCAGTACGCCTACAGCTTCGAGGGCTTTGAGGAACTGGAACCGGAGGTTAAGAAAATGCCAAAAGTGATCTATGAACGTTTTATTGCCGCCAACAATGGACTGGCCCGCTGCTCGGGCCTAGCCCTGCTGGAGCGTCTGGTGCAAATCAATCAGCGTATTATCTACAACACACATTTCGAGCGCGAAATGTCGGTGCTAGCCACTGATGCCCTTTCATCGGTGCGCAAAACAGCGCTGGACACGATCGACTCGCTCCTGCAAAGCTATAATAATTGCACCATACTCATAGATGTCTATTGCCGCATATGGTCATGCATGCTCAACGATGAGGATACTGTACTCCAGAAATTGGCATTGCATGTGAGTAATGAGAGCATGGACCTTTATTATTTGTTTTTAGCTATGTTCTTGATCAGGAGTTACATCGGAAGCGATCTAGCTATGTTCATCTGGGCTGGAGATTTTAAATTTATGGTGTTACTTTTAAACAATACGCATATTAAGTTTATTAAAATCTAGTCTATAAATCTGTTTTTTAATCGAAGATTTCAAGTACCAGAGACCCAAAATATGCTGTGTAGTCCTTCATATCACAAAGTCATACAATTGGAAACAAATACGCATTATTAAGACATTATACTTGGTATATACAGATATTAGATTGTCTTCCTTAAGCTCTGAAAATTTTAAAACTATCGGACCATAAACACCGAAGGTATTTGAAAATGCATTTTGCAAAATTTCGGCTGAATGAAGAAGAATGACAGCCACAGCTCTGGGTTTTGTCTATATCTAACCTGGGTACATGGTATTTCGTAGTTGTAAATTCTTAACTAATCTTAACATATCTTAAATAACATCTCATTTGCAGAGCTTCAATCGCAATGTGTTAATGAACATCAAACCTCTGGAGTTTTCCAATGAACCCAAGCATCTGTTGCCCTGGCACATACTGACCACATTGTTGGCTTCGCAGCCGCGGGATTATTTGCAGCAAAGGCTCACCCTTTTGCTGCAGAACGAGAATGTTGTGACGTGAGTAGCTCCAACTTGAATGAAACATAAATAAAATCCACTCATGCCACTTTGTTTACAGTCCCAGGCTAGTGAATACCATAATATCGCACTTGAACACACCAATGGCAACGGAGGCGTGGACACTGCTACTCTTAATATCCAGTCGCATCACAAATAATTTAGACTCAATTATTCCAACATTCGATTGCCTGTCATCGTACAATATGAAGTCCAATCAGGTGCTAGCACTTCAATTGATCTGCTACTGTCTGTCCAACTTTTCCAAGGCATCACTCAATCAGCTCTTTATACGTTTGCTCTCGGCTCTGAGCACGGGCAGCATTTGGCTGGCCCTTATCTCGCCTGCGATACTCCTATTGCATCACATAGATCAACTGTCACATAGTCAGGCGCCTGCGGACAGCGTCAGTGTCGAAAATTGGCAACAGCAGCTGCTCGAGGATGTCACAAATGCCACAAAGCTGTGCATGGAGAACTTTGAAGCGGATCACATACGTTTAGCTTCACTTCTGGCCACATACTCGGAGCTGATTGTCATGTTGCCGCAGCGTGCGGATGAGAGAATTGTTAACTTTGTGCTTGGCTATGTGAAATTATGCATTGGCCTGAATGAGGCAAGTTTCGATACGGAAAACGAGCGCATTATGAACTGGATGGTTGTAATTGCGGGTCGGCTCTCTTTGCGAGACAATAATCTGGCACACAGAGTTTCCAAAATGTATGGACAGATACTAAGCCGCAATGATAGGCCACAATTGATAAATAGCACACTGATTGGTCTCAATGATTTGGGCAAGAAATATCCCACAATACTGGAAAGCAATATGAAATGTATTCTGGTCAAGCTGTTCTCGAAATATGCCACAACACGTGTGCGCACCTATCGGTGTGTCAAGGATGTCATCCTGGCAGGCAATATTAAATTGAAGGGCGCTATTTTAGTCTCTCTGCTGGCGGGCCTGGTAGATGACAGCGCCGAGGTTGCGCGAGAAGCGGATGCCTTTTTTATGCGTTACAAAAAATTGTACGACAAGTCCTTGTTTCATCATTGTCTCAAGGAGATTCCTTTTGATTTGAACGACCAGCCGTTTCTAATCGGCTCAGCTCGCATGGAGCCCGGCTTCAAGTCGCCGTTAAAGGGAGCAGCGCATAAAAAAAATCGACGTCTGCTATATAATCACATACTCGCCGCGCTAGATGAAACTACGCTGCTGTTGTACTTTGGACAGCTAAAGCTGCTAGCTGGTAAGCTAAATCAGCTCAATAAAACTTCAATAAAACTTCAATAAATTAAATTTGATAATCTTACAGAGAAAACAAAGGACGCGGCATTTATTAAATTACCCGGCGCCTTGGACGTTGTCATGGACATACTTTTTGTAATGCGTCGCATATGCTTTTGTACCAAGAACAAACGTCAGCAGAACGGGGGCGATAATGACGATGATGCTGTGACGGCGGAGGAAGAGCCGCCAGCACCAGCAACACCTTCGGCGGAGCAGCAGCCAGCAAACGAGAGTGCAGCAACAAGCAAGGGTCGTGGACGCGGCAGCGCACGTAAACGTGAAATGGCTGAGGAACCGGTAATTGTCTTCAGTCTAAACCTCGTCCATAAAATTGAATATATATATATTCCCAACAGCTAAAGCAACTGGAACGCTGTCTGCGCTATGTGGAGGAAACGCATCGGCATTTGCGCAATTACATGAACCAGGAACTGCATCGGGAGTTTCATAAATTTTGCCGTGCCATGGCTATGCGTTTTCCCAACTTGACGGACTTTGCGCAGCCGGCGCAATTCTGGCAAAAATATAAAACCAAATCGGGACCCAAATCCAAGCGACGTCGTATCAACGAAGAGGGTGACGATGCTGCTGGCGAAGAATCGGCGGACAGCAGTAGCGATACGGACAATGAACTGCCGTTGCAGCGGCACAAGCACGTAACCACAACACCAGAGGGTGGACAGCGCAAAAGAAACTACGATTTGCTGGCTACGGAGCTAATCTTCCAGCCGCATGAATGGTAGAGGGATAGAGAGATCCAAACACCTATAAAAACCTAATGTATATAATGTATTTTTGCATGGACCGCATGGAGAGACCTGATACTTATAAAAACCTCATGTACATATTCTATTCCTAAGCTTCTCAAGAAACCTAACTAGACTACTTTTTGTACAGATTGTATTTTTACATGGTGCATAGATATATATGCATGGTTGAAATGATTTATATACATTTATATGTATTTGTATTGTGTTATGACAACTAGCTTAATTATTTAGTTATAAAATTATATTTGAATGGCGAATTTATGCTGAAGTTATTATGTTTTTTTTTGCATTATTTTGTTAAATAAATTGAATGCAATTCATGTATTATAGACTTTTATAATGGCCTGCAAGCCCCGTGCGAATTCGTGCAATATTACTTTGCCCACCTGCACTTCGTTCAGGCCCAGCTCCTCGGCCTCGGCAGCCTGCACCAGGATGCACTCGAGCAACGCTACATTCACGGGCTGTTTGCACACATTCACCTCCTTGGGCGGCGTTGATGGCTGGCTGGCGAAGAGCTGTGCTGGCTGCGGCTTCTTAACCGCAATAGCGGCATTCGGTGGCGGCAATGTGATTATATTCTCCAGATCCAAATCGGGCAGCTGTAGAATTTGTGGCGTTGGAGCTACTGGCTGTGCGGCCGCACCAAATTGCTGACCGGCAAATGCCGCTGATCCGGGCGCGGGCTTGAGATGAATATTGATGCCAGCCTTGGCCGCTGCAGCCGCTGCCTTGGCACTCAGCGCAGCGGCGCGTTCACGCTTGGCGGCGAGCGCCGTTTTCTTTGGCGGCGTCGCCACAGCCAGCCGCTCTTCGGTGTTGCGGCAGCCTGTAGATATGTAGATTGCGGAATGTGTAGCCATATGCTTAAGCTGCCATTGGGACTTACCAATGCATTTGCAGTAAATCGAACAGATGGCCATGGATTGATAGCAATCGCAGTAATTTTTAATGCATTGCGAACGCTTGCAGCAGCAGCCTTTGGGCGCCTGTTGCTTGGGCTGTCGCTTTGATTGCTCTTTGTTAAAGTAATTACCCGACCTTACCTGGGACATTCTATTTTTTTTTTTTTCAAATATTTTCTGCTATACGCCTGACAGCTGCTGTCATTTATTATTATGCTACTCTGCTTCTTTTCAAGGTAAAAAGGAGTATATTGGATTTGTGCAAACACTTTTCGGGCCGACGCTTTAGAATATATGTATGTATATATGTATGTATGTACATATGTATATGTTCATAGATATGTATGTATATACCCGCGTTATATAGAGCTATGATAAACACTCACCTGTAGCCTGGTATATTGCATCAGCGTATACCTTTTATAGATTGAAAGCTAGATTCTTTGAATTTTCCATGAAGGTTTATAGTCCTCCTTCTCCTCTAAAGATGGAGTCACCTATATTCACTTGGGCACATTAACACAAGCACACATAAAACAAACACTTATATTTCCTTGGGCTTATCTAACCAATCAAGCATTTACACGCTGATATTTCTTGCCAATTGATAATATGCAAACATTTGCTATACACCTTCTGTGGCATTTACAAACGGAAATTGGAAACTGGAGAAAATAACATCAAACTGCGTATAACGGCATAAAACATTACCGTTGCCTATGCTCATGTGTGCGTGTACTCATGGCGGGAGCACGCAAGTGTTGTAAAATGCTCGTTTACACGCGGCGCCCTAATTAAGCTCATGAAAATTGTTTGTTTTGCATTATGATAATAAATGTTTGTATTATATATTAGTTTCGCACTAGTTAATCTATTAAAGCTTAGTCAAACTAATTACATAGTTAAATATATATTTATATATATATTATTTTTAAATTGTACTTGTAATAAAGATAAAATTTGGTAAGTACCTTCGTTTAACAAGTGTTAATAAATTTTTATGTTTAACAAATATTTAGTTATCGCTACATTTTCTATATATAAATGTATATATGTATATAATATGGCATGGCTTTATGTTATGATATTGTTGTTGTTGTTTTTGTTAATAATACTAATCAAAAGCTAAAAATTGTAAAATAATTTGGCGCTGTTTTATGATCAGGCCCTAGTTACATATGTTTACCTAAATATATATTGCTTGCACTTTAAATAGACTTTTTCTATAATTTTTGGCAGATACATAGATAATTGTAATAGTTGCTATATAGGCATTTTTTAGTTGTTTTTTTTTTGTAGTAGAAGACTTGTTAACAGTAAGAAAGTAATTTTTTCCGGCAATTGCAATTGATTGCTTTTAAAGTAAACACGCACATTTTGCACGTGCATCAAATGGAAGCTACGACTGACTGCTCCTCCTCCATGGGTAAGGCAACAAATTGAATCGACGATATGAGTTCTTTGGTGATTTCCTTGATCACGAATTGCACACGCATAAGCGTCCGTCTCAACAAATTGTATTATTGAGCAGCTCGTAACAGTTCTGGGGCGCACCCGCTGCCGCCGCGGCAGCCTCTTGGCGCGTCTTTAGAAAATTACCCACCCAGTGGGCGGTTAGATCCAGATATTTGGTCCTCGAGCCCGGATTGTAATCTAGAAAACCGGCGCGTGGCACAACCTCCTCGATTTGGCTACCATCCGGCCAATTATTGTAGCTGGCTATGTTGATGAAGCCCACATGGTTCAGTATGGCTGTGCGCCAGGCCACGCCATAGTACTGCAAATTGAAATGGGAAATGTATGAAAGTAATTAAGGGTGCTCTAGTCGAGGACAGCTTCAACTTACGCGCCCATTGCTCCTGTGTCGTTGTATATCACCATGACGTGGAAACTTATTGCGCTCCGCAAAACCTGGACCCACTGTTGGCACAAACAGCATTTTGTAGGACAGGGCATATGATTTGAGATACGACCAGTTCTTCCAGGTGCTGGCAAAGACGGCGCCATTACTAGGCAATTTGCTGTAGAAGCCATCGAAGCACAAACGACGCAGAACATCCGCATGGCTTTTGAGTCTGTCGAATGGTTAAAGAATTGGTTGGATTGGATTAGATGTGAGAATAGCCCACCTGATGTGCCCAATGAAGAAGGCATCCAGCACACGCCGCAATTCACCTATCTCTCCAGGCACCTGCTGCTGCTCCGCCAGTTCCTGGACCGTGGGTCGGCACAGATGCCGGCCTAAACTCTCGCTCAGCTTATACGCATTGCTCACATAGAGCACGGGCAGCAATGTGGCACGCGATTGGCTCCACACGCGATAAAAGCCCGGCAGCTCCACATACGCGGCAATATCCTGCAGCTGCTGGCGCACAAACGCAAGCGTACGATTGCCCGCGACGCTGAGTTCAAAGGTGACGCTCAGATTATGCTGCGGCGCCAGGTCAATGATTTGATGCAATAGCGCCGGATCCGACGGCCGGACAAAGCTTAAAATAATCACGCCAATGCCACAGCTACGTATGTTATCCATGTGCTGGCTCAGAAGCTTAACGGTGGGCTTATACAAGCCCAGGGCCGGATAGAAAGCCGTGTTCAGTATCTTAACCGGCCTTGGTGTGGTCAGCGGCAGCGCAACCTCATTGGGATGCTCTGGCGGTGGCAGTGGCGGCTTCTTGGACTTGTACCAGGGCACCGGAGCCGTATAGAATATGTGAACAGCTGTGGCCAGAGCCTCCACCGTGGTGCGCGCTTGCTCCGCCTCAGCGTCTTTCTGCTGTTGCTGCTTCGCCTGCTGCAGGCGGTTCTGCATGATGCGCGACTTGATCTTCTGCTCGTCATACTTTTCCGGCACAATGACGCCGTTTTCGCGATGCGACTGCAGCAGGGCAACCGCCTGCTCCCGCGGCTGCTGCAGCTGCAGTTGCTCCGATTGCGGCTGATAGGCGCGCGCAATGAAACGTTCGTCCAGCAAACGCTCAATTGTCGCACTATTTGGTGCACCCGACGAGCCAAGCAAAATGATGCAGGTGATCACAATCAGGGCCACAATCGTGACCAGCAGCAGTATCTTGACCTTGCGGCGCGTTTTTACGTATTTTTTTAACAGCATTTTGTTAACGCGAATTTGTTTTTCACATGGCTTGTCGTTAATGCCAAGTCTCTGCTTCTTCTGTTTTTCGCTTTTATACAACTCTCCCTCCCCCTCCAAGGACCAGCCCTTAGGTAACCCTACACATGACAGAAACCGCCGGAAATTCAAGACGTTTTGCGCATGTCCTAAAACGGACGTTCAAAATTCCAATATATAAATTGGACATTCAAACTGATGGATATGATAAGGTTTATTTCCTTGGCAAATTATATATTTACTGATCATTCACAATAGAATATTAGGTAGGAGAAAATATTTATACTCAGGGAGCCTGAAACGAAGATCTACATAATGTCTAGCAGCAAGTATTAGGTTCTTAAAAACAATACGCGTTGCTTCACATTAAATAATAATATTTGTATACAATTAATAATTCAACTGAAAACAATCAATTAAATATTAGCATCGGCTTAAAAGGTATCGATTTTTAAGTACTTGTTAAGTGCATCGGGTTGTGTAAAAATCGCTCGTCTCTAATCAGAGCAACGGTAAAACAAAACAAAAAACAGTTATACAAACTGTTATATACTGTCTCATGAAAGCCTGCCTAAAGTTACAGAGCTCTAACGACGATTGTCAACAGCTTATTAAAAACTATTTGGATCTTGTAAACAATTATAGAAGGAAACTAAAGATATCGCAACCCGCTTAAATAATAGTGTGAGCTATTCACGGCAACACAAATTAAGTATCCAAAATTCCTTGCAGGCTATAAGCCATTAGTCCAAAAGTTGGATGCTTGTATCTGAATGAAATCCGATTTAAGGGTTTCATGTTTAATGTGCCTTTTCGTGTAAGAGTAGAGTCTGTATGTCAGATAATGTCTTATGAATTAGTCAGTCTCTGCATATCATGTATTTAAAATTCATTTCTGAAGCAACCAAACAAATGCATTTATATTATTTTACATTAACACGTTGTTTGGATTGTATTTTATTAGTTATAAAGTAAATTTTATAAAAATTGGTATCTTTTGTTATATAGTTGCATTACTGTCTTATGCTGATCTTAAATGTTCTGATGTTCCACGCGCTATGACTAGCGTCCCTCAACTGTAAAATAAGGCATGAACGCTTATAACAACGAACAATTTAAAACTTAATTAAGCACTTACTGTATGTGGACAAATCAATTTCCTCTGGCAGCTCGCTAATGTTGACGTCGAAACGATCCTGTACTTCGTTAAGTATCTTAGCATCGTTCTCGTCGGAGACAAAGGTAATGGCCAGGCCTTTGGTACCAAAACGACCAGCACGTGCCACACGATGCAGATATGTATCCGAATCCTCGGGCATGTCATAGTTAAATACAATATTCACACGCTCAATGTCCATGCCGCGTCCAAAGAGATTTGTGGCAACCAGGATGCGCTTCTGGAAATCTTTGAATTGTTGATAACGATTCAAACGCTCATCCTGATTCATGCCGCGATGAATGCCAATGGCCGGAAAGTTTTGTTCGGTCAGCAGCTGCGCCAAGGCCACACAACGTTGCACAGACTTCACAAAGATGACAACCTAAAGCGAGAATATCGTTGAGTATACCATATAAAATAGATAGGTAGATTATGAAGTCAAAATTCTGAAGATATTACTTGATTAAACTCGAGCACATCGAGCAATTCGAACAGCTTCTTGTTCTTCTCGTTCTCCTTAAGATTGACATAGTGCTGCTGCAGGCCGTGCAGTGTCAGTTTGGCCTCATCATCGACGTACACCTCCATGGGCTATTGAAATATTGGAAATGGGTTTTGTTTGCATTTTAAGAGAAAAACAATTAAATTTGACATATGCAAATGGAAACTTAAGCTAGGGTACGCCTACAAATTCTACATACGGCCACGCTAAAAACCAACATCATCATCAACTAGTATGTATGTACGGGTATATTAATGTTGTTGTTTGCTGCCGCCACTGCTGCGCATCTGTAGCGTCTATCATCACCTCAAAGGCTGTGCGACAGGGTAGCTAGCGCTCCATGTGGACATCAGGCGTTTCGTGGGAAGTATCAGACTCATTTTCAGTATCGTTTGTGTGACTCCTGTTGATTTTTTTATATATATATATATATATATATATTTATATATATTTTTTTGTTGGTTGCATTTTTGGTTGCGATTTAAAATTTATTCTTTGTTATTTTTGGTAGTTTGACGTTTGTAGTTCGCGTTTAACCATTTAGAAAATGGTTTGAGTTTTATAGGCAAAAGTTTTGGTATATTTTATACGCACTTGGCGAGTTATCGTTTGCATTTCACGCGTTTAACCATTTGGAAAATGGTTTCTGATAGTTATGGACAAGGATTTTATATATGTTATGCGCTCATAGCGCCAGCACGGTTTGTATTTATGCGGTTAACCATTTAGAAAATGGTGTTTGGCAATCATAGACAAGAAATTGCTACGTTTAACCATTTACAAAGTTTGGTTAATATGACTGTGCTCGTAAACATTTACAATTGACGCGTTTTAACCAGTTACAAAATTGACTGATTTCAGGTATAAGGCAGAATGTGTGACAATTGTTTTTTGGTAGTATTTAGGTTGATTTGTATGACGTGCGTGCTTTCGCAATATATTATTATAGCTAGTGGTCGTAATAGTAGTAGTAGTAGTAGTAGAAGTGCGACGAAGATATTTACATCTTGCATAAACTTTTTGCAAACAGGACGAATCTCTTTGCTCAAAGTGGCGGAAAACATCATAACTTGTTTGCCATGTGGTGTGCTACGGAAAATCTCCTGCACGTCCCGACGCATATCTGTCAAAGAAAAATCATATACATATTGGCATAAACTTTCTGTGTTTTGAAAATATATTATAAGAAACCTACCCAGCTGCTCTAACATCTTGTCACATTCGTCCAGAACAAAGTGCTTCAAATGCTTCAGGTTGAGCTTCTTGTTGCGTATGAGTGCCAAAATACGTCCAGGTGTGCCAACAACAATGTGGGGTGTGCCGTTCTTTAGAGTCTCCTCGTCCTTTTGAATTGCCAGACCGCCGAAAAATACAGCCACCTGACCAGAACAAACGCAATTAAAGCAAACCCTAAGCATTGGGATAGGTTAAACTGTACATACCTTTACTGTGGGCATATACTTGGAGAAACGTTCGTACTCCTTGCTTATTTGGAATGCCAGTTCACGTGTATGGCACATGACCAGGACGTGGCAGGTGTTATTATCGGATGGCTCCAGCTGTTGCAGCGTGGCAAGCACAAAGACAGCCGTTTTGCCCATACCGGACTTGGCTTGGCACAGGATATCCATGCCGAGCACAGCCTGCGGTATGCATTCGTGCTGCACTGCAAGTGTTAAATTTACATACAAATTGTTAAAAAAAATCTTACAGGCACAACTGTACATTTTACATACCCTCGGATGGATGTTCAAAACCGCAGTCAACGATTGCACGCAATATTTCGGGCTTTAACAAAAAGTCACGGAAACCGGAACTGTGTATGGATACATAAGTACCCTTAACATCTTTCTTTGGTGCCTCCTGGTTCTCAACGGCAGTGGTCTCGTTCTGCTCCTCATCCTCGTAATCGAGAAGATCGTCATTATCGGCCATTTTTTCTTATTTCTCTGTGCGTTATATGCTTAGCGAGAACCGTTTTTTAATTCTGTGAAAAAAATGGCTCTTGTAAGTTACATGTGTCTGTATGTGCCGCAAATGCCGCGTTTTTATATGCCAAACCGGCATATGCGCTCCGCCATCTTGTTTTTCATTACACTGAATCACACAGCCGATTTACAAAATATTGCGAAACATTTTGTGCATGTTCTTAACTTCATAACTTTTAAGATATGGCAAATGCACTTACCTTTTGCACGTTGTCTTATTTATATTTTGCTAAGAGTAATAAATATTTGTCAGCTAGTTTAAAAAGTTACGCTGATATTGAAGTTCAATGATTGAACGTGACGTCGATAATGAGTGTAACTATCGTAATCGAAGTACCTTTTCGATAGACGCAGTTGTCATATATTCGATATTCAAGCATCATCAGTCAAAAAAGTTATAAAAGTCAATTAATTATAAAACAACGATTTAAAACTATATTTTCGAAGGCTTAAATTGTATTGCATTTGCAAGTTAAGGCGAATTTACCGATACCACTGTTTCATCATCATCAGTTGCAGAGTTGCATACGCAATTGACCGATAGTTACCATAGTTACGCGAAAATATCGATAGTGTCAGCGTCAGTCTACTCAACGGAGATTCACGTCGGCCGCGTTTTCTAAGGGCAATAAAACTTTTTGCCTTAGACTTGTGCAACATACAAATAAATATAAATATCCACGTAAGTTCTTTTAATTTTCGAAGTGTCGTTTTATGAACTACGTGTAGGCAGAGGTAGTAAAAAGTGCAAGTTTCCTAATTAATGTTTCCCTCTCAAAGTTGCCATTGCGCTTGCCCCCCTGCAGCTGCATCAAAATGCCGCTGTGAAAAGGCAAATTGTGAATTAAAAACGCCATATTGTGCAATTCCATGCAACAAAATTTGTGTGCAGCAGTTAAAAGCATTTTTACAACAAATACATTTGTTTGCATTTAATATATTTAACGAGCGTTATGCTGCCGCACCCGCGTATTTTTACCCCACGCCCATAAACAAAACGCCGCAAAAGTCACTCAATTGTTTTTTTTTTCGTTCGTTCGCTTTAGTACAGTCGCTTGAGTGGAAAAACTTGTTTTGTGCTCAAAGAGTGCAGTAGCAGCAGAGAAACTAGTTTCGCTTTCATTGCGCTCTTTTTTGTGTTCCGCTCGTATTTTGAGTGATTGTTTTCTTCTTATTTCTGATATTTCTGTTTCTGTTTGGAATTTTATCAGGCCAAAGCGAACGATTGCGCGCAAAAATATCTCGAGCTAAAAGCATAAGCATAATAAGGTGAGTTTAAAGTCTGCGTTAAGATTAATTTGCATAATATTTATGTGTGAACAAATTTTTAATTTTTCCATTACGTATATTTTTTGGGCACCAGCAAGTGACTGTAAAAATGTCGTCTAAATCTCGACGCGCTGGCACCGCGACGCCGCAGCCCGGCAGCACCTCGACCCCGCGCCCCCCATCATCTGGGCCGCAGCAACAGTCGACGTCGTCGCATTCGCAGTCGCAGCAACAGGCGAGCAGCCCGTTAAGCCCCACGCGCCATTCGCGCCTCGTCGAGAAGGTCGAGCTGCAGAATCTGAACGATCGTCTGGCCTGTTATATAGATCGTGTACGCAATCTGGAGACGGAGAACTCACGTCTCAGCATTGAGGTGCAAACGACACGTGACACCGTTACCAGAGAGACGACCAACATTAAGAATATCTATGAGACGGAACTGCTCGAAGCACGTCGCATGCTCGACGAATTGGCACGCGAACGTGCACGTCTAGAGATTGATACCAAGCGCCTGTGGGAAGAGAATGAGGAGCTGACCTCACGTCTGGATAAAAAGACCAAGGAATGCAGCGCTGCTGAGGGTGAGTTTACAAGCAACATAGCCATTAATCACAATAATCAACCCCTGCCTTTAATTCGCCAGCCAATGCCCGCATCTATGAGTCGCGTGCCAATGAGCTAAGCAATAAATATACCCAGGCCAATGCCGATCGCAAGAAGGCAGTTGATGATTTAAACGAGGCACTAAAAGAGCTAGATCGTCTGCGTAAGAATCTAGAGGACTCGCGCAAGAATCTCGAACAGGAGACACTTGCGCGTGTTGATCTCGAGAACAATATTCAGAGTTTGCGCGAGGAGCTCTCCCTGAAGGATCAAGTGCACGTCCAGGAGATAAACGAATCGCGTCGCATACGTCAAACCGAATACAGCGAAATCGATGGCCGTCTATCGTCTGAGTATGAGGCTAAGCTGCAGCAATCGCTGCACGAGCTGCGCAGCCAATACGAAGAGCAGATGCGTAGCAATCGCGAAGATATCGAATCCCTGTACGAGGCTAAGATACGTTCGCTGCAGGATGCAGCCTCACGCACGCACAATTCGTCGCACAAGTCTATTGAGGAGCTGCGCAATTCACGCATCCGCATCGATGGACTCAATGCTAAAATCAATGATCTGGAGTCAACCAATGCGGTGTTGAATGCCCGCATACGTGAGCTGGAACAGCAGCTAGACATTGATCGCGAGCGTCATGGCAATGATATTGCAATGCTCGAAAAGGAGCTGCTGCGCTTGCGCGAGGAAATGGCACATCAGCTGCAGGAGTATCAGGATTTGATGGATATCAAGGTGGGTTACAACTACAGAGGATCCGTTCACTAAAACCTAAACTTAATCCGTTTGTAACCATTCGTAGGTCTCTTTGGACTTGGAAATTGCTGCCTACGACAAGCTGTTGGTGGGCGAGGAGGCGCGTCTGAATATAACGCCCGCCAATTCGGCAACTGTACAATCGTTCAGTCAATCGTTGCGCAGCACCCGTGCCACGCCCTCACGTCGCACCCCATCGGGCGGACTGAAGCGGAAGCGTGCCGTTGTCGATGAGTCAGAGGATCGCAGCGTATCCGATTTTTATGTTTCTGCCAGTGCCAAGGGCAACATAGAAATCAAAGAGATCGATCCCGAGGGCAAATTTGTGAAGCTATACAACAAGGGCAACGACGAAGTCTCCATTGGCGGCTGGCAGTTGCAGCGTTCAATTAACGATTCTGGACCGGCGACAACCTACAAGTTCCATCGTTCGGTTAAAATCGAACCGAATGCCACGGTGACCGTTTGGTCATCCGACTCGAGGGCAACGCACGAGCCACCATCGAATATCGTGATGAAGCAACAAAAGTGGATTACGGGCGACAATACAAAGACGACTCTGTTGAATGGCGATGGTGAAACGGTCGCCAATTTGGAGCGCATCAAGCGCATTGTCTCCACACATGTGTCCTCCACACGTCTCAGCCGTCGGCGCAGTGTTAGCGCCGTTGATGGCAACGAGCAGCTGTACCATCAGCAGGGCGATCCCCAGCAGGCGGGCGAGAAATGCGCGATTATGTAATAGCAGCCGAGCATATAATAATACACAGCCAGACAAGCACACACAAACAACAACAAACAAAACAAACAACAACAACAAATAAACAAAACAAACAGACAGAAGTATATTATCAACTAAGTTATTATTTTTTGTGGCTACCCTAAGTAGTAAAAGAAAAAGAATAAGAAAAAAAAAAACGTAAACTAAACAAAACAGAAGCCAAGCAACTAATTTATTCAATTGTAAAACTTGCAGAACAATTTCATGTCTCTATTCTTCCACATGTTTAATATATAATTTCTGTGCTTTACCTAAGATTCCCCCAACCCACCCAACTCACCCGCCCACAACATTTCCTTTGTGTTTATCGAAAAAAATGACAATTAATTTACGTTACATGTTCGAATTCAGATTTCTTTTTTAGATTGAAAAAGCAAACCCCAAAAGCCCACCCCCTCGTACAATCTTAATTTAACAATAAGCAAGTTTTGTAAACTTTATTTGGTATATTTAATTATGTTGCTTAATTACACATATACCACATAGAATTTACAAAATAAACAATATTCAACTCTATTATTTTTTGTACTTGTGCATTCAAGTGCTTTGCAAATGCTGAGTTGACAGCATTTTCGATGCATTTGGAGCTAATTCTTCATTTAAATATAAATATACTTATAAATATATATAGTTTTATAAGCAGAAAATTAAACATACTACGACAAGCTCATGTTAAAACTAATTAAACGATAATAAAATCAATAAAAAACAGAAAAATGTAACAACATATATTGTTGAGCTTCCTACCGCCCCGGCCCCCCTTTACATACTACACACACATGTACATTATTTATATGTAAAGTATTTGTTTTTGTACGAGCGGAGCATAAAATACAGTTCTATATAACAGAAGAGCACACTCATAAATAGCTATGTATGTATGTGAGGAAAGCCTGCAATATATTTTTAAAATGAGTCGAAATTTCGTAGGCGAACTCTCCCTTCGTTGGTGTTCGTTAGATTGTTTTTGTAGGTTCTGGGCCGCTGAACCGGTTTTCTTGTTTTCTGTGTGCAACAAAATCAGCTCAACGTGGGTGTGGCCACGACACAACTATTCATTAAAAACAAATAAAGAGCCTAACTATTAAATTTTAAACTTAAGCCTATATGTAACTGATATATAAATAAAAATGTTTCATAAAAACGTTTGCACTCAATGTTATACGATTTGCGGTCCAAGCTGCTGTGCAAACTAACCAGACTTATTGTAGGGCATATATAAAACTTTTGCCTAGCTGCGTGCTTCTCGTTTCGTGTTGAGTTATTTTTGGATATTTGTGTGTTTTGTATGTATGCATGTGACTGGATATTGACTCAAATATGCTCACTATCTGGCAACGCCAATAAGTCAAGCCACTCAAAGAAAAAAATAAAAAAGAGTACCGCACAGCGTTGTTGCTCACTAATGTACTCACTCATTTTGACAGCGTCAAGTTCATTCAACTATTGTTGCTGCATATTAAGCGCCGCTATTTAAATGTGTTCTTGTCTCTTTTTCGTTTAGTTGTCGGCAGCTAAACTGACGCTGCAACAGATAAATGCGTAGAGTTGTGTGGCACCCCTTGGAGTTTATAGCGGCTCGCAAACAACGCGACGCGATAAGGCCGGTCAGAAAGTATCTCAAGGTTATGTTGTTTGAATTGCAGCTTCGCGTATTCTCTTTATCGCTAAGAGCGCGTATAAGCAAGAGCTATTCGCGATTATTATTGTATATAAATTGTCAGCCAAATTGAAGCGGCACCCACAGCTTGTTCGCCAGTCTCGTCAGCGATTCGAACGCTCCAGGTGCGCTCGCTATTTGTTCAGCCAACTGCGATAGACAGTGCGTGCCTTTGTTTATTGTTAAATTCAATTTTTTATGAAACTATATTCATTAGCCTTGCTCAGGTGAGTGGACGTGAGCTGCTTGACGACCGTCAAGTGTCCTCCATGGAAATTCAAGTGCAAATGTCTGTTTCTCTCTCTCTCACTCACTCACTCATGAACTCACTCACTCATTCTTCATAATTGAGAACGAAAGTGAATACAGTGGGCGTTCGATAAATAAAGCTGATCTGTGCTTGTGAATGAGAAAACTGAGTCGTAAAAAGATAAATGCCCCCCAACAAAGAACTCGTTATATCATTGAAATGAAACAAATAATATTATTAAATGCGAATTAATTATACCAATAACTGCTTCGAGTGCCCACTGTATCGATGCTCAAAATAAGTCAAAGAACAGTTTACCAACAAAAATTCATAAATATCTCACCTACTTAAAATGTACATGCCTCAGCTAATCTTATCCACAATCAGAATTCATACAACAAATCAAACACTTAATTTATACTCCAAATTTTCAGTACTAAATAATAAAAGTAGAAAAAATGCGTTTGATTATCTTGGAAACAAGCGAATCGGTTGGGAATTGGGCGGCCAAGTATGTGGTCAAGCGGATCAATGATTTCAAGCCGGGACCCGATAGGTGAGTCTTATCAACATGATCAAGTTTAATATAATCTCTCTCTTTAAATCCTACAGATACTTTGTGCTGGGCCTGCCCACGGGTAGCACACCTTTGGGCATGTACAGAGCCCTGATTGAGTTCTACAAACAGGGCAAGGTCTCCTTTCGGTACGTGAAGACCTTCAATATGGATGAGTATGTGGGTAAGTGTCGGGGATTTGTGCTTATCAAGTTATATAGAGAGCTAAAGCATGCACTTTGCAGGTCTGCCGCGTGATCATCCCGAGAGCTATCACTATTTTATGTGGCACAATTTCTTCAAACACATCGATATTGAGCCCGCGAATGTGCATATATTGGATGGAAATGCGCCCGATTTGGTTGCCGAGTGCAAACAGTTTGAGGAGCTGATCAAGGAAGCTGGCGGCGTAGAGCTATTCATTGGCGGCATTGGACCCGATGGCCATATAGCCTTCAATGAGCCCGGCTCATCGTTGGTCTCGCGCACACGTGTCAAGACGCTGGCACAGGATACGCTGGAGGCGAATGCTCGTTTCTTTGATAATGACATTAATAAAGTGCCCAAACAGGCGCTCACTGTGGGCGTCGGCACCGTCATGGATTCAAATGAGGTCATGATCCTGATTACCGGCGCCCACAAGGCCTTCGCTCTCTATAAGGCCATCGAGGAGGGCGTCAATCATATGTGGACTGTCAGCGCATTCCAGCAGCATGCAAATACTTTGATGATCTGCGATGAAGACGCGACACTGGAGCTGCGCGTAAAGACGGTTAAATACTTCCAGGTATGCGCAAAGCAACTGCAATTGTAGCTAGTTGACATTCGATTGGGCTGCTGGATATAATTAGGATACACACGGGATATATACGTAGCTTGCCAAGGTGTTGGTTCTGTTAGATTAAGCTTATTATGCATACTAATCCAATAGCTGCTGTTGCTTCCCTTAACTTGGTTTACTTGGTTAGTCTTATGGCTGAGGATATATGATGCTAATGTCTGGCTGCCATATGTTTTTCATAATTTCACAGGGCATACTAAGAGATACAAATGCCGATGCCTCCCAGGAGGGTTACACAAACTTCGAATGTAATGTATAACCAAAACGGTTGGGCCTATTTTTTCTAAGAGAATATTTTATAATTAATGACAGCTTAAAGGAAATTTTTGCTAGAACTCTATAGCTCGTTGGATTAGTAATGGGCCAGAGTCCAGTAATAAATGCAAAGCTTTTTGTTTTAGTACTTAAGTTGTTTAAAATTGTAATACAGCATATTTTCAGACTGTTCAAGCAAATGAATCTAAAGACTGTTTAAAAGAAACTCTAATGAAAAATATTGGAACTCAAGAAATGTTTCAGAAACTGTGAGGGAGGACTTTCAAGAGCTAAACAAAGGGATGCAATAAATAAGAAGAATAAATACAAAGTAAATAAGAACGCATCCAGGACATGCTTATGCCCTTGCAGAAACTATAAAGAAATGGGTAACTTTTTAAAGAAGACATATGGTAAACTGTTAGCCGGTTAGATTCCTGATTAGCTTTGTGGGATTCGCTTTCTATAAAATAAATAATGCTTATTACTCTAGATGCTTAGATACTTTGTTGCTTTGTAATTTATCAAAAAACCTTATATGCTTTTAAGAATTCCAGAGAATAATTTAAGATTCAATTTGTTAAAAGATGATAGCTTAGAAATCTTGCCAAATTTATGATTAGAATCGATAGAAACCTAAGAGAAAAACAAAGGATAGGCCGCAGTTTGGAATATAAATCGATTGTATAAAGTATAATTAATCAGAAAAAAACACGTTTCTTCTTGCAGAGCCTTATGGGTGTACATTCCCAGCTGATAGAGGAGCAAAAGACAGCGAAATCCTAGAATTGGCGTGCCTCGATCGATTTGGAATCGACCAGGAACAATAATAACAATTAATTTTGTAAAGTGTTATGCATTTTAATTTTTATACAAACTACTTATGTTAATGCTTACAAATATATTTTTACATATATAAAAAGAGAGGATGAGAGTGGGAGACTGATCTAACAACAGCCACGCCCCATTATCTGCTTGTCCGTGTAGACGAACTCCTCGTGATCCTCAATCAGACGAAACAGCTGCTTGGCATAGTATATGGAACGCACGGACTCCTCCAATATGAGCTGATGATTCTGTACGGCGCGACGCACCTGTTCGTGCAGAAACATCGCCTCTAAACGCTTGGCACGCTGCGTCAGCTGGCAGGCCTCGTTGTTGCGCAGACGCAGCTCAGCGTCGCTCAGGTGACAATTCACGGCGGGCTGATGGCGTGCAGCGCTCCGATGATAGCTGCATATCTCACCGATGACACCGGCGTTCATATTGAATATGCCCTCGGCGGCGTTGATGACGCTCTGGCATACCGCGGGCGTGTGGATCATCTCACGCTTCAGATTCTCACGTATCATTTGCTGGAGCACAATGTGTCTGGCCACTGTCATGTAGCCGCGACGTATGTTCCGCCGGCCAAGCTTCGAGCGCATCGGCTTAAAGTATAACACCTGTGTGCCCCAGACCTGGCCGCGCACACTGGGCGTGCATTTGCGGCGACGTCGCGTCTCCCGGAACAGCTGCCGCTTGACCCGCTGCAGGCTGGCGCTTTGCGCACTGAGACGCTCCGGCTGCAGGCAAAGATCCACCTGCTGCCACAGCTCCTGGCGGCTGGCCAGCGATGTGTTGGGCGCCCAGTGCAGCTTGTGGGCCAGTCCATTGATGATATACAGCTGACGGATGCACTCGTTGAGAAAGCTGCGCTTGGTGGGACTCTGATAATTGGGCGGATTGTTGATGATAAAATGATCCCTCTTATAGACCACACAATAGCCACTGTCGCCGTCCAACATGCCGGAATATTGATACACAACCAGCTGCTGATCCGAATAGTCGATGGGCGAATTGAATATAAACAGTTTACTCTGTGCGTCCAACGGTGCGCGGAACATCAACAGCTGCGTTGTCTTCTGGTCCATGGCCAACGGGCGTTCAGAAACGAGTGCTGCATTTGGCGACATGTTAGCCGGCTTTTATATCCCTGGATATACCATATATCCACGCACAGGTAGGATTGCCGCAGCTCAATGTCAATTGACCTGCCAACTTGATGCACACGTGTGCATGTCCCGACTTGCTTGGTTAGGTAACAAACAATTGAGGTTAGGTACACGATTTGTAATAAGCATCAAATATTTCGGTCGAATACTATGTTCGAAATCAACTGTACAATTCACTTGCTCAAATCCTTGACGAAATTGTGAACATTTCAACAGTACAGTATGGAATCGCCACACGTGCGCTGGACCCAACTTGTAGGTTAGGTACGTGCTTTTGAGGTTAGGTAACGACATTTTGAATATGCATTTGAGATTAGCATAGAATTTGCTCAAAATCAACTTAAATATTCTCTCAAGTACTTGACGAAATTATTAGTGTGCGCATTACACATATAATTTCACACTTGCGCATTTTTTAAGTTATTATTAAATATTAACTTGACCAATTTCTTGAGGCTTTTGTAAATTTGTATGAATTAGATATTTTAAAAGTGCACCTGCCCTTTTTCTATCTTGCAGGTTAGACACAACCTTTTGAGGTTAGATTAATAAACGCTTGTAAGAGTTTATGGCCTGGCTACAGTTTTAAGTAGCCTAAGCTCTTGACATTAGATATAATTTAATAAAAATGTTATATATATGTTTAAATTACACACGTGGGCTTTTCCCAACTTTTAGGTTAGATACGAACATTGTAGATGCAGTAATGTTTGTAAACGTGAAAGTTGTGCAAAATTTAAGCGAAATCAGTTTGACTGCTTAGATGCTTACATTTTTGATAACATTTTAATGGGATTGTTAGCTTAACTTAAAGTGCAGAAATGTATCTAACCTCACTTTTAGGTTAAATACGAACCAAAGTGAATATTTTAAATATGCGCTTTAAGAAATGTTCTTAAAAATCAACAAGTCAAAAATTTATGGACTCAGCAGGCGTGTGAATAAATCTATGTGAAAAGTTGCTAATATGTAGTACTCTAGAGCTTTGTGGCAAACATACATATATTTGAATTTCTAGTTAAATATCATAAAAATAGCGCAACGAATTCACGTCTTCTGAGAAATTGCCGAAACCGAGAAGTCAAAAGGGAAAACTTACTTATTAGCTCTGCGGCAACCCTAGACTATAAGAAGCCTGAAATATTTATTATTGTTATTTCAGATACTTAGGGGTTTTTGAAAACGTTCTCTAATCCGGCACCAGGTGTTCCCAAAGTAGGTAACCGATAACTACCTGCTCGACCCACCAAAGTTTATAATCTATTTTGTCCAGCATATAGCCTATATCGTATATATATTCGAGGCGCAGATTGGCTGCAGCTGTCAGTGATAATTGAGCTGGTAAGGCACCAAGATGGGCAATGTACTGGAAGCGAATGTATCCTGCGATAGGCCAGTGGCAGTGGTCCAACCCATGCCAGCCGTGAGCAGCAGCAGCCCAGCTGAAGATACATCAGCGACGGAACAGGAGGAAGGGGAGGAGGAGTCATATCCCAAGGCAAATGTGACGTTGCATTTGTTTCATTATCGCCAGCAAATGGCACTGAAGGACCATCATGTGGTAAAGTGGGCCACCTCGAAGCTGCTGCTCACCGAGGAGCTGCTCAAGCAGCAGGAGTCGCAGCTGCCGCGCCCACACGCCCTGCTGGACGATGATGCAGCCTGGGCCGAAAGCCAATTGGCCCTGTTAACGGACGACGAGGAGGATGCCAACGATGAGAATATGGAGCCCATGGAGCAGCAGGGACTGGGCAATGAACTGAACAATCTCATGAAATACAGACTAAAGCTCCGCGACACCATTGTCCAGGTGGCCCAGGAGAAGATGCGCAAGCGTGAGAAGACAAAGCTGAAGCGTTTGAAACGCCGCACACTCATCTCCTCGAAGAAGCCCAGCAACAAGGACAAGCATCGACAGGCCTATTGAGTCAAGCGGGTTGACAGCCTCATTAATTATAGTTGATTTGAAATTAATCGTTCTGTACATATACTTATATACGTAATAGCCATACATCTATTCGAATAGTTCTAGCTGATATGCCTATTTGTAATTGTATTTATTTTGTTTAATCTTAATATTTTTATGGCAATTTAAAATCGTTCACCTGACTTCAATTACAACTTTAATTCAACTGTCTTTTTTTTGTGGCAATTGCAAAGTTCAATGAGCTCCGGGGTCGTGTCCCAGGACGACCGCGTAACCCTTATTGCATAATTAATCACCTCAATTGGCGACCGCAAATACTAATTGCCGATTCCCGATTGAATCCTGGCCGCAGCTCCAGTTTCAGTTCGGGACGAGATCAAAGACCTTTTGATGCCAGATTGTCTTACATTAAGTGCCAAATCAAGTTGGCATTTAATTAAGGTAAACCTTTTTTTGACCCCTCGAATAATTTGGCATTTAAATCTCGAAACTTAATTTTTAATCGAAATTCATGTCAAAATTGTACCCCTAAATATCTCACATGACTTGGGTCAAAACTTCCCATCCTCATAGCTCGGTCAAAACTCAACCGATTTTTACGTGGTTTGGCTTTTTACCCATCATTTGGCATTTAAAACAATATGGCATTTAAATCTGGCAACGTAATTTTTTATCGAAAGTCATGTTAAAATTGTACCCCTAAATATCTCATATGACATGGGTCAAAATTTCCCAGCCTCATAGCTCGGTCAAAACTCAGCCGATTTTCACCTGGTTTGGTTATTTACCCATCGTTTGGCACTTAAAACAACTTGGCATTTAAATCTGGCAACGTAATTTTTCATCGAAATTCATGTCAAAATTGTACCCCTAAATATCTCACATGACATGGGTCAAAATTTCCCAGCCTCATAACTCGGTCAAAACTCAACCGATTTTCACGTGGTTTGTTTTTTTACCCATTGTTTGGCATTTAAAACAATTTGGCATTTAAATCTGGCAACGAAATTTTTCATCGAAATTCATGTTAAAATTGTACCCCTAAATATCTCACATGACATGGGTCAAAACTTCCCATCCTCATAGCGCGGTCAAAACTCAACCGATTTTCACGTGGTTTGGCTTTTTACCCATCATTTGGCATTTAAAACAATATGGCATTTAAATCTGGCAACGTAATTTTTTATCGCAATTCATGTCAAAATTGTACCCCTAAATATCTCACATGACATGGGTCAAAACTTCCCAGCCTCATAACTCGGTCAAAACTCAACCGATTTTCACGTGGTTTGGTTTTTTACCCATCGTTTGGCATTTAAAATAATTTGGCATTTAAATCTGGCAACGTAATTTTTCATCGAAATTCATGTTAAAATTGTACCCCTAAATATCTCACATGACATGAGTCAAAACTTCCCATCCTCATAGCTCGGTCAAAACTCAACCGATTTTCACGTGGTTTGGCTTTTTACCCATCATTTGGCATTTAAAATAATTTGGCATTTAAATCTGGCAACGTAAATTTTCATCGAAATTCATGTCAAAATTGTACCCCTAAATATCTCACATGACATGGGTCAAAATTTCCCAGCCTTATAACTCGGTCAAAACTCAACCGATTTTCACGTGGTTTGGCTTTTTAACCATCATTTGGCATTTAAAACAATTTGGCATTTAAATCTGGCAACGTAATTTTTCATCGAAATTCATGACAAAATTGTACCCCTAAATATCTCACATGACATGGGTCAAAATTTCCCAGCCTCATAACTCGGTCAAAACTCAACCGATTTTCACGTGGTTTGGTTTTTTACCCATCGTTTGGCATTTAAAACAATTTGGCATTTAAATCTGGCAACGTAATTTTTCATCGAAATTCATGTTAAAATTGTACCCCTAAATATCTCACATGACATGGGTCAAAACTTCCCATCCTCATAGCTCGGGCAAAACTCAACCGATTTTCACGTGGTTTGGCTTTTTACCCATCATTTGGCATTTAAAACAATATGGCATTTAAATCTGGCAACGTAATTTTTCATCGAAATTCATGTCAAAATTGTACCCCTAAATGTCTCACATGACATGGGTCAAAACTTCCCAGCCTCATAACTCGGTCAAAACTCAGCCGATTTTCACCTGGTTTGGCTTTTTACCCATCGTTTGGCATTTAAAACAATATGGCATTTAAATCTGGCAACGTAATTTTTCATCGAAATTCATATCAAAATTGTACCCCAAAATATCTCATATGACATGTGTCAAAACTTCCCAGCCTCATAACTCGGTCAAAACTCAGCCGATTTTCACGTGGTTTGTTTTTTTACCCATCGTTTGGCATTTAAAACAATATGGCATTTAAATCTGGCAACGTAATTTTTCATCGAAATTCATGTCAAAATTGTACCCCTAAATGTCTCACATGACATGGGTCAAAACTTCCCAGCCTCATAACTCGGTCAAAACTCAGCCGATTTTCACCTGGTTTGGTTTTTTACCCATCGTTTGGCATTTAAAACAATATGGCATTTAAATCTGGCAACGTAATTTTTCATCGAAATTCATGTCAAAATTGTCCCCTAAATGTCTCACATGACATGGGTCAAAACTTCCCAGCCTCATAACTCGGTCAAAACTCAGCCGATTTTCACCTGGTTTGGCTTTTTACCCATCGTTTGGCATTTAAAACAATATGGCATTTAAATCTGGCAACGTAATTTTTCATCGAAATTCATGTTAAAATTGTACCCCAAAATATCTCATATGACATGTGTCAAAACTTCCCAGCCTCATAACTCGGTCAAAACTCAGCCGATTTTCACGTGGTTTGTTTTTTTGCCCATCGTTTGGCATTTAAAACAATATGGCATTTAAATCTGGCAACGTAATTTTTCATCGAAATTCATGTCAAAATTGTACCCCTAAATATCTCACATGACATGGGTCAAAATTTCCCAGCCTCATAACTCGGTCAAAACTCAACCGATTTTCACGTGGTTTGTTTTTTTACCCATTGTTTGGCATTTAAAACAATTTGGCATTTAAATCTGGCAACGAAATTTTTCATCGAAATTCATGTTAAAATTGTACCCCTAAATATCTCACATGACATGGGTCAAAACTTCCCATCCTCATAGCGCGGTCAAAACTCAACCGATTTTCACGTGGTTTGGCTTTTTACCCATCATTTGGCATTTAAAACAATATGGCATTTAAATCTGGCAACGTAATTTTTTATCGCAATTCATGTCAAAATTGTACCCCTAAATATCTCACATGACATGGGTCAAAACTTCCCAGCCTCATAACTCGGTCAAAACTCAACCGATTTTCACGTGGTTTGGTTTTTTACCCATCGTTTGGCATTTAAAATAATTTGGCATTTAAATCTGGCAACGTAATTTTTCATCGAAATTCATGTTAAAATTGTACCCCTAAATATCTCACATGACATGAGTCAAAACTTCCCATCCTCATAGCTCGGTCAAAACTCAACCGATTTTCACGTGGTTTGGCTTTTTACCCATCATTTGGCATTTAAAATAATTTGGCATTTAAATCTGGCAACGTAAATTTTCATCGAAATTCATGTCAAAATTGTACCCCTAAATATCTCACATGACATGGGTCAAAATTTCCCAGCCTTATAACTCGGTCAAAACTCAACCGATTTTCACGTGGTTTGGCTTTTTAACCATCATTTGGCATTTAAAACAATTTGGCATTTAAATCTGGCAACGTAATTTTTCATCGAAATTCATGACAAAATTGTACCCCTAAATATCTCACATGACATGGGTCAAAATTTCCCAGCCTCATAACTCGGTCAAAACTCAACCGATTTTCACGTGGTTTGGTTTTTTACCCATCGTTTGGCATTTAAAACAATTTGGCATTTAAATCTGGCAACGTAATTTTTCATCGAAATTCATGTTAAAATTGTACCCCTAAATATCTCACATGACATGGGTCAAAACTTCCCATCCTCATAGCTCGGGCAAAACTCAACCGATTTTCACGTGGTTTGGCTTTTTACCCATCATTTGGCATTTAAAACAATATGGCATTTAAATCTGGCAACGTAATTTTTCATCGAAATTCATGTCAAAATTGTACCCCTAAATGTCTCACATGACATGGGTCAAAACTTCCCAGCCTCATAACTCGGTCAAAACTCAGCCGATTTTCACCTGGTTTGGCTTTTTACCCATCGTTTGGCATTTAAAACAATATGGCATTTAAATCTGGCAACGTAATTTTTCATCGAAATTCATATCAAAATTGTACCCCAAAATATCTCATATGACATGTGTCAAAACTTCCCAGCCTCATAACTCGGTCAAAACTCAGCCGATTTTCACGTGGTTTGTTTTTTTACCCATCGTTTGGCATTTAAAACAATATGGCATTTAAATCTGGCAACGTAATTTTTCATCGAAATTCATGTCAAAATTGTACCCCTAAATGTCTCACATGACATGGGTCAAAACTTCCCAGCCTCATAACTCGGTCAAAACTCAGCCGATTTTCACCTGGTTTGGTTTTTTACCCATCGTTTGGCATTTAAAACAATATGGCATTTAAATCTGGCAACGTAATTTTTCATCGAAATTCATGTCAAAATTGTCCCCTAAATGTCTCACATGACATGGGTCAAAACTTCCCAGCCTCATAACTCGGTCAAAACTCAGCCGATTTTCACCTGGTTTGGCTTTTTACCCATCGTTTGGCATTTAAAACAATATGGCATTTAAATCTGGCAACGTAATTTTTCATCGAAATTCATGTTAAAATTGTACCCCAAAATATCTCATATGACATGTGTCAAAACTTCCCAGCCTCATAACTCGGTCAAAACTCAGCCGATTTTCACGTGGTTTGTTTTTTTGCCCATCGTTTGGCATTTAAAACAATATGGCATTTAAATCTGGCAACGTAATTTTTTATCGAAATTCATGTCAAAATTGTACCCCTAAATGTCTCACATGACATGGGTCAAAACTTCCCAGCCTCATAACTCGGTCAAAACTCAGCCGATTTTCACCTGGTTTGGCTTTTTACCCATCGTTTGGCATTTAAAACAATATGGCATTTAAATCTGGCAACGTAATTTTTCATCGAAATTCATGTCAAAATTGTACCCCAAAATATCTCATATGACATGTGTCAAAACTTCCCAGCCTCATAACTCGGTCAAAACTCAGCCGATTTTCACGTGGTTTGTTTTTTTACCCATCGTTTGGCATTTAAAACAATATGGCATTTAAATCTGGCAACGTAATTTTTCATCGAAATTCATGACAAAATTGTACCCCTAAATATCTCACATGACATGGGTCAAAATTTCCCAGCCTCATAACTCGGTCAAAACTCAACCGATTTTCACGTGGTTTGGTTTTTTACCCATCGTTTGGCATTTAAAACAATTTGGCATTTAAATCTGGCAACGTAATTTTTCATCGAAATTCATGTTAAAATTGTACCCCTAAATATCTCACATGACATGGGTCAAAACTTCCCATCCTCATAGCTCGGGCAAAACTCAACCGATTTTCACGTGGTTTGGCTTTTTACCCATCATTTGGCATTTAAAACAATATGGCATTTAAATCTGGCAACGTAATTTTTCATCGAAATTCATGTCAAAATTGTACCCCTAAATGTCTCACATGACATGGGTCAAAACTTCCCAGCCTCATAACTCGGTCAAAACTCAGCCGATTTTCACCTGGTTTGGCTTTTTACCCATCGTTTGGCATTTAAAACAATATGGCATTTAAATCTGGCAACGTAATTTTTCATCGAAATTCATATCAAAATTGTACCCCAAAATATCTCATATGACATGTGTCAAAACTTCCCAGCCTCATAACTCGGTCAAAACTCAGCCGATTTTCACGTGGTTTGTTTTTTTACCCATCGTTTGGCATTTAAAACAATATGGCATTTAAATCTGGCAACGTAATTTTTCATCGAAATTCATGTCAAAATTGTACCCCTAAATGTCTCACATGACATGGGTCAAAACTTCCCAGCCTCATAACTCGGTCAAAACTCAGCCGATTTTCACCTGGTTTGGTTTTTTACCCATCGTTTGGCATTTAAAACAATATGGCATTTAAATCTGGCAACGTAATTTTTCATCGAAATTCATGTCAAAATTGTCCCCTAAATGTCTCACATGACATGGGTCAAAACTTCCCAGCCTCATAACTCGGTCAAAACTCAGCCGATTTTCACCTGGTTTGGCTTTTTACCCATCGTTTGGCATTTAAAACAATATGGCATTTAAATCTGGCAACGTAATTTTTCATCGAAATTCATGTTAAAATTTGTTAAAATAGTGACAATAAGCTGTTAAGCTTCTTTATAATCTGGCAACATTGTATCAGCATAGTACTCATTCTGTAATTGAGTACTTGTTCAGATTTTTGTACTCATGCTTTGAAGTTTCCATTAAACATTTAACCGAACCACTACGTGTGTTTTCTTTATGTGCATCTTAGGCACACTAGAAATTTCCCAACATTGGTTATGGGCCCAGGTCTCGTTGTTTTCGGTTAAATAAGTACACAAAGTGTCTATGGTTTTGAAAGCTTCCTTTTGTTAAATTTTTAAAAAGTTTATTTCGTGCGAAGAATAACGTGGTGAAATTGTCAAAATGAACATGTCGCATCAAATAGAAAAACTTGGTGAGGACAATTATGACGTATGGCATATGGCCATGAAAAGTGTCTTGGTGGTGGCGGACCTATGGAATGTTGTGTGTGGAAAATATGTTAAGCCAGAAGGAAATGGTGAGGATATCGAAAAATGGGTTAGTGTCGACCAAAAAGCGATGGCTTACATAATTTTAAATCTGAAGCCAACACAGTTGATGCATATCAAGTCATGCCCAACATCTGCAGCTGTATGGAAAAAACTAAAGGAAATTCATGTCTCAGTTGGACCGATTAGGAAGGTCCAATTATATCAAAAATTAATACGTTTCAATATGCAGCAGGGTGACGATGTAGTCGCATATGTCAATTCATTTGTTGAGACAATTGAAAAGTTGGCAGAATTAGACATCAAACTCAATGACGAGTTGCAGGTCATCATGTTTTTGAGCAGTCTACCAGACACATGGGAAAATTTTGTAATAGCGATTGAGACACGCGATGAGCTGCCCAAATTCGAAGTCGTCAAGGTTAAAATGTTAGAAGAGGCCACGCGAAAGCAAGAAAGAGCTAGCAGAGACGGCATAGGGACACCAGAAGCAGTGTATACACACAAACATAATGGACCGCGGGACAACAACAGTGTCGAAAGCAAAGGCAGAAAGAATAGCAGTAAGCAGCCATTCCGAGGCAAATGTTTTAATTGCGAAAAAGAAGGGCATCGAGCGAGCGATTGCCGAAATAAAAAGAAGGATGATAAAAAGAGCCAAAAGGACGAAAAGTCTCTATGCTTAATGCACACGTGTGTCAAGGAGAAGCAAAAGAGTTTTTGGTGCGTTGACAGTGGTGCAACATCGCACATGTGCTGCGACCGCAGCATGTTCCTTACGTATGCTGATAAAAAGACGTCGATAATGTTGGCCGCAAATAAGTTTATCGATTCACCCGGCAGTGGCAGTGTTGAGTTGCACTGCAATAGAATAAAATTAAAGCTGCAAAATGTTTTATATGTCCCTGACTTAAGCATGAATTTTTTATCAGTAAGTGCTGCAGCAAAGTTTGAGAATTCTACCATATTTGAAGGGAAAATTGCGCTGATAAAAGACAAAGAAGGCAACGAGATAATAAGGGCAAGACACGAAAATGGTTTGTATGTTTACAAACATAGTCTTGATCAGGTTCATATGCTAAATAGTTCTGATTCATCTTCCATAAAATGGCACAATAGATTTGGCCACCTGAATTTTAAGGATTTGAAATTGCTTAATGATAAGCAACTGGTGCGTGGTATGAAAGTTGAAAATGTACAATTAGAAATAAATTGCGATACATGTAATAAAGCAAAAATTTGTGCATTGCCATTCCCACAGAAAGCGAATCGTGTCTCAAAGCAAGTACTGGACTTAGTACATACAGACGTATGTGGTCCGATGAATGTTAAGTCGCTTGCAGGCAATCGATATTTCGTAACTTTTATTGATGACTACTCACGCAAAATATTTGTTTACCTTATGCACTCAAAAAGCCAAGTTTTTGAAAAGTTTAAAATGTTTAAAACTTTTGTAGAATGCCAAACAGGAAATAAAATAAAGGCTGTGCGCAGCGACAATGGAACAGAGTATGTGAATAAGCAATTCACTGAATTTTTGATCGAGTGCGGTATAAAGAGGCAATTAACAGTTCCTTACACTCCGCAGCAAAATGGTGTGGCCGAACGTGCTAATCGGACCATCGTTGAAATGGCAAAAAGTCTTCTAATTCATTCAAAGCTTGAAGAATTTTTGTGGGCAGAGGCTGTTGCAACAGCAGTTTATTTGCGCAACAGATGTCCCACAAAAGCATTAGATGGAAGCACACCATTTGAGGTATGGAAGGATCGCAAGCCATCAGTACAGCACTTGAGAGTATTTGGCTCGCGGGCATTTGCACTC
Source organism: Drosophila virilis (assembly GCF_030788295.1). Lineage (NCBI taxonomy): Eukaryota > Metazoa > Arthropoda > Insecta > Diptera > Drosophilidae > Drosophila > Drosophila virilis. The sequence goes on from NC_091546.1 coordinate 3,246,953, forward strand.
GACAAAGTCAGAAAAAGCAAGTTCCAAGCAAAGGGCAAGGAGTACATTTTTGTTGGTTACTCCTTTACAGCAAAGGCGTATCGCCTATATGATCGCGAGAAGCGAACAGTTATTGAAAGAAGGGATGTCAAATTCATTGAAGGTGAGTTTGACATAGCAACAACTGATGCATGCAGTATTTCAGACAGAAACACCTTCACGACGTACATTATCCCGTTTGAGTCAAATCATGAGGTTGCAAAAAACCACCCAGAGCAACCTGCCGAGGTGCAAGAGTACAACAGTGACTCAAATGAAGAAGAAGAGGAGGATTTTGTGAGCGCAAGCGATCCAGGAGAAGATGGCAACGATGACGACAATGACCAAGTAGCGCTGCCACAAGTTGAAGCTGTAGTAAAACATGGGCGTGGCAGGCCAAAAATTATACGTACAGGTCAGCCAGGCAGGCCCAGAAAGCAGTACCAATTGATCAATAGTCTTAATCAGATTGAAGACATTGAAACTCCGCAGTCAGTTGCAGAAGCATTACATGGCCAAAATGCGCAGGATTGGGAAAAGTCTATGCAAATAGAGTACGACGCTTTACAAGCAAATGAGACATGGTCAGTGTGTGAGCTACCTCCTGGACAAAAGGCCATTGGTTCAAAATGGGTTTACCGAATCAAGAGAGATAAAGATGGTAATATTGAAAAATTTAAGTCTCGACTAGTTGCACAAGGTTGTGGTCAACAATTTGGTGTCAATTACTGGGAAACGTTTTCTCCCGTAATTCGATATGAAACCATTCGCATGTTATTCGCAATAGCTGCCGAAAAAGAGCTGTATATGCATCAAGTCGACATTTCAAACGCATACTTAAATAGTAAGCTTAATGAAACTGTGTACATGAAACAGCCGCCGAATTTTATTGACAAGCAGCATCCAAATAAAGTCCTCAAACTAGAAAAGGCACTTTACGGGCTTAAACAATCCGGACGAGTTTGGAACAATACGCTCGATGAGGTATTGAGAGGCATGGATTTTAAAAGATGCAAAAATGAAGCATGCTTATACGTCAAGCAAAAGCAACAACAATTCAGCTACATCGCTGTCTACGTCGACGATTTAATCATAGTGTGTCCCAGCGAAGAAGACATAGCCGTGATTAAGAAGAAGATTGCATCAAATTTTAAAATGCACGATGGAGGCCCCATTAGCTATTTCCTAGGCATGGAAATCCAACGCGACGGCGATCGAGGTTCCGTTTCGCTGTGCCAGAAGACGCACATTCAAGGCCTATTGGACAAGTATGGCATGAGCAATTGCCGTCCAGTAAGCACACCTCTTGACCCAGGTTTTCAAGTGGACTGCAACGACGATACTTGTGTAAAGGTAAATATAACGCAATATCAGTCATTAATTGGTTCGCTTATATACTTAGCAGTTTTGAGCCGACCAGACATTTTGCATGCTGTAAACAAATTATCACAAAGAAATGCTAATCCTCATGGAGAACACCAGTCTGCAGCAAAGCACATTCTAAGATATCTTGCGGGTACAAAGAATATGAAATTAGTATACCGTAAAAATGGCAAACCACTAAAAGGCTATGCAGATGCAGATTGGGGCAACGATCGGCTGGACAGGAGATCCTATAGTGGCTACGCATTTTTCCTGGCAGGCAGTGCGTTCTCTTGGACTTCATCAAAGCAAAGCGTTGTCGCATTGAGCAGCACTGAAGCAGAATATATTTCTTTGTCCATGGCTGCCAAAGAAGCAGTTTATCTACGCAGGCTACTTAGTGAGATGGGATGGTCAAAGGATACAGAGCCGTTGACTATATGTGGCGACAACCTAAGCGCGCAACATATTGCGCAAAATCCAGTCCATCATAAGCGCACTAAGCACATAGACATAAGGTATCATTTTATACGTGAAAAGGTACAATGTAATGATATTGCATTAGAATACGTACCTACAAATAATAATGTTGCAGATATACTAACAAAATGTTTAAGTAAGCAAAAGCACGTAGGCTTTGTAAAAACACTTGGATTGAATTAAATTTGTTATTTTGCAACTGATTATAATTAGCTTAAGAAGAAGTGTTAAAATAGTGACAATAAGCTGTTAAGCTTCTTTATAATCTGGCAACATTGTATCAGCATAGTACTCATTCTGTAATTGAGTACTTGTTCAGATTTTTGTACTCATGCTTTGAAGTTTCCATTAAACATTTAACCGAACCACTACGTGTGTTTTCTTTATGTGCATCTTAGGCACACTAGAAATTTCCCAACAAAATTGTACCCCTAAATATCTCACATGACATGGGTCAAAATTTCCCAGCCTTATAACTCGGTCAAAACTCAACCGATTTTCACGTGGTTTGGCTTTTTAACCATCATTTGGCATTTAAAACAATTTGGCATTTAAATCTGGCAACGTAATTTTTCATCGAAATTCATGACAAAATTGTACCCCTAAATATCTCACATGACATGGGTCAAAATTTCCCAGCCTCATAACTCGGTCAAAACTCAACCGATTTTCACGTGGTTTGGTTTTTTACCCATCGTTTGGCATTTAAAACAATTTGGCATTTAAATCTGGCAACGTAATTTTTCATCGAAATTCATGTTAAAATTGTACCCCTAAATATCTCACATGACATGGGTCAAAACTTCCCATCCTCATAGCTCGGGCAAAACTCAACCGATTTTCACGTGGTTTGGCTTTTTACCCATCATTTGGCATTTAAAACAATATGGCATTTAAATCTGGCAACGTAATTTTTCATCGAAATTCATGTCAAAATTGTACCCCTAAATGTCTCACATGACATGGGTCAAAACTTCCCAGCCTCATAACTCGGTCAAAACTCAGCCGATTTTCACCTGGTTTGGCTTTTTACCCATCGTTTGGCATTTAAAACAATATGGCATTTAAATCTGGCAACGTAATTTTTCATCGAAATTCATATCAAAATTGTACCCCAAAATATCTCATATGACATGTGTCAAAACTTCCCAGCCTCATAACTCGGTCAAAACTCAGCCGATTTTCACGTGGTTTGTTTTTTTACCCATCGTTTGGCATTTAAAACAATATGGCATTTAAATCTGGCAACGTAATTTTTCATCGAAATTCATGTCAAAATTGTACCCCTAAATGTCTCACATGACATGGGTCAAAACTTCCCAGCCTCATAACTCGGTCAAAACTCAGCCGATTTTCACCTGGTTTGGTTTTTTACCCATCGTTTGGCATTTAAAACAATATGGCATTTAAATCTGGCAACGTAATTTTTCATCGAAATTCATGTCAAAATTGTCCCCTAAATGTCTCACATGACATGGGTCAAAACTTCCCAGCCTCATAACTCGGTCAAAACTCAGCCGATTTTCACCTGGTTTGGCTTTTTACCCATCGTTTGGCATTTAAAACAATATGGCATTTAAATCTGGCAACGTAATTTTTCATCGAAATTCATGTTAAAATTGTACCCCAAAATATCTCATATGACATGTGTCAAAACTTCCCAGCCTCATAACTCGGTCAAAACTCAGCCGATTTTCACGTGGTTTGTTTTTTTGCCCATCGTTTGGCATTTAAAACAATATGGCATTTAAATCTGGCAACGTAATTTTTTATCGAAATTCATGTCAAAATTGTACCCCTAAATGTCTCACATGACATGGGTCAAAACTTCCCAGCCTCATAACTCGGTCAAAACTCAGCCGATTTTCACCTGGTTTGGCTTTTTACCCATCGTTTGGCATTTAAAACAATATGGCATTTAAATCTGGCAACGTAATTTTTCATCGAAATTCATGTCAAAATTGTACCCCAAAATATCTCATATGACATGTGTCAAAACTTCCCAGCCTCATAACTCGGTCAAAACTCAGCCGATTTTCACGTGGTTTGTTTTTTTACCCATCGTTTGGCATTTAAAACAATATGGCATTTAAATCTGGCAACGTAATTTTTCATCGAAATTCATGTTAAAATTGTACCCCTAAATATCTCACATGACATGGGTCAAAACTTCCCATCCTCATAGCTCGGGCAAAACTCAACCGATTTTCACGTGGTTTGGCTTTTTACCCATCATTTGGCATTTAAAACAATATGGCATTTAAATCTGGCAACGTAATTTTTCATCGAAATTCATGTCAAAATTGTACCCCTAAATGTCTCACATGACATGGGTCAAAACTTCCCAGCCTCATAACTCGGTCAAAACTCAGCCGATTTTCACCTGGTTTGGCTTTTTACCCATCGTTTGGCATTTAAAACAATATGGCATTTAAATCTGGCAACGTAATTTTTCATCGAAATTCATGTTAAAATTGTACCCCAAAATATCTCATATGACATGTGTCAAAACTTCCCAGCCTCATAACTCGGTCAAAACTCAGCCGATTTTCACGTGGTTTGTTTTTTTGCCCATCGTTTGGCATTTAAAACAATATGGCATTTAAATCTGGCAACGTAATTTTTTATCGAAATTCATGTCAAAATTGTACCCCTAAATGTCTCACATGACATGGGTCAAAACTTCCCAGCCTCATAACTCGGTCAAAACTCAGCCGATTTTCACCTGGTTTGGCTTTTTACCCATCGTTTGGCATTTAAAACAATATGGCATTTAAATCTGGCAACGTAATTTTTCATCGAAATTCATGTCAAAATTGTACCCCAAAATATCTCATATGACATGTGTCAAAACTTCCCAGCCTCATAACTCGGTCAAAACTCAGCCGATTTTCACGTGGTTTGTTTTTTTACCCATCGTTTGGCATTTAAAACAATATGGCATTTAAATCTGGCAACGTAATTTTTCATCGAAATTCATGTCAAAATTGTACCCCTAAATGTCTCACATGACATGGGTCAAAACTTCCCAGCCTCATAACTCGGTCAAAACTCAGCCGATTTTCACCTGGTTTGGTTTTTTACCCATCGTTTGGCATTTAAAACAATATGGCATTTAAATCTGGCAACGTAATTTTTCATCGAAATTCATGTTAAAATTGTACCCCTAAATATCTCACATGACATGTGTCAAAACATCCCAGCCTCATAACTCGGTCAAAACTCAGCCGATTTTCACCTGGTTTGGTTTTTTACCCATCGTTTGGCATTTAAAACAATATGGCATTTAAATCTGGCAACGTAATTTTTTATCGAAATTCATGTCAAAATTGTACCCCTAAATATCTCACATGACATGGGTCAAAACGTCCCAGCCTCATAACTCGGTCAAAACTCAACCGATTTTCACGGGATTTGGCTTTTTAACCATCATTTGGCATTTAAAACAATTTGGCATTTAAATCTGGCAACGTAATTTTTTATCGAAATTCATGTCAAAATTGTATCCCTAAATATCTCACATGACATGGGTCAAAATTTCCCAGCCTCATAACTCGGTCAAAACTCAGCCGATTTTCACCTGGTTTGGTTTTTTAACTATCGTTTGGTATTTAAAATAATTTGGCATTTAAATTTGGCAACGTAATTTTTCATCGAAATTCATGTCAAAATTGTACCCCTAAATATCTCACATGACATGGGTCAAAATTTCCCAGCCGCATAACTCGGTCAAAACTCAGCCGATTTTCACCTGGTTTGGTTTTTTACCCATCGTTTGGCATTTAAAATAATTTGGCATTTAAATCTGGCAACGTAATTTTTCATCGAAATTCATGTCAAAATTGTACCCCTAAATGTCTCACATGACATGGGTCAAAACTTCCCAGCCTCATAACTCGGTCAAAACTCAGCCGATTTTCACGTGGTTTGGCTTTTTACCCATCGTTTGGCATTTAAAACAATATGGCATTTAAATCTGGCAACGTAATTTTTCATCGAAATTCATGTTAAAATTGTACCCCAAAATATCTCATATGATATGTGTCAAAACTTCCCAGCCTCATAACTCGGTCAAAACTCAGCCGATTTTCACGTGGTTTGTTTTTTTACCCATCGTTTGGCATTTAAAACAATATGGCATTTAAATCTGGCAACGTAATTTTTCATCGAAATTCATGTCAAAATTGTACCCCTAAATGTCTCACATGACATGGGTCAAAACTTCCCAGCCTCATAACTCGGTCAAAACTCAGCCGATTTTCACCTGGTTTGGTTTTTTACCCATCGTTTGGCATTTAAAATAATTTGGCATTTAAATCTGGCAACGTAATTTTTCATCGAAATTCATGTCAAAATTGTACCCCTAAATGTCTCACATGACATGGGTCTAAACTTCCCAGCCTCATAACTCGGTCAAAACTCAGCCGATTTTCACCTGGTTTGGCTTTTTACCCATCGTTTGGCATTTTAAACAATATGGCATTTAAATCTGGCAACGTAATTTTTCATCGAAATTCATGTTAAAATTGTACCCCAAAATATCTCATATGACATGTGTCAAAACTTCCCAGCCTCATAACTCGGTCAAAACTCAGCCGATTTTCACCTGGTTTGGTTTTTTACCTATCGTTTGGTATTTAAAATAATTTGGCATTTAAATTTGGCAACGTAATTTTTCATCGAAATTCATGTCAAAATTGTACCCCTAAATATCTCACATGACATGGGTCAAAATTTCCCAGCCTCATAACTCGGTCAAAACTCAGCCGATTTTCACCTGGTTTGGTTTTTTACCCATCGTTTGGCATTTAAAACAATATGGCATTTAAATCTGGCAACGTAATTTTTCATCGAAATTCATGTCAAAATTGTACCCCTAAATGTCTCACATGACATGGGTCAAAACTTCCCAGCCTCATAACTCGGTCAAAACTCAGCCGATTTTCACCTGGTTTGGTTTTTTACCTATCGTTTGGTATTTAAAATAATTTGGCATTTAAATTTGGCAACGTAATTTTTCATCGAAATTCATGTCAAAATTGTACCCCTAAATATCTCACATGACATGGGTCAAAATTTCCCAGCCGCATAACTCGGTCAAAACTCAGCCGATTTTCACCTGGTTTGGTTTTTTACCCATCGTTTGGCATTTAAAATAATTTGGCATTTTAATCTGCCAACGTAATTTTTCATCGAAATTCATGTCAAAATTGTACCCCTAAATATCTCACATGACATGGGTCAAAACTTCCCAGCCCCATTACTCGGTCAAAACTCAACCGATTTTCACGTGATTTGGCTTTTTAACCATCATTTGGCATTTAAAACAATTTGGCATTTAAATCTGGCAACGTAATTTTTCATCGAAATTCATGTCAAAATTTTACCCCTAAATATCTCACATGACATGGGTCAAAATTTCCCAGCCGCATAACTCGGTCAAAACTCAGCTGATTTTCACGTGGTTTGGTTTTTTACCCATCGTTTGGCATTTAAAACAATATGGCATTTAAATCTGGCAACGTAATTTTTCATCGAAATTCATGTCAAAATTCTACCCCTAAATGTCTCACATGACATGGGTCAAAACTTCCCAGCCTCATAACTCGGTCAAAACTCAGCCGATCTTCACATGGTTTGGTTTTTTACCCATCGTTTGGCATTTAAAACAATATGGCATTTAAATCTGGCAACGTAATTTTTCATCGAAATTCATGTTAAAATTGTACCCCTAAATATCTCACATGACATGGATCAAAATTTCCCAGCCGCATAACTCGGTCAAAACTCAGCCGATTTTCACCTGGTTTGGTTTTTTACCCATCGTTTGGCATTTAAAATAATTTGGCATTTTAATCTGCCAACGAAATTTTTCATCGAAGTTCATGTCAAAATTGTACCCCTAAATATCTCACATGACATGGGTCAAAACTTCCCAGCCCCATTACTCGGTCAAAACTCAACCGATTTTCACCTGGTTTGGCTTTTTACCCATCGTTTGGCATTTAAAACAATATGGCATTTAAATCTGGCAACGTAATTTTTCATCGAAATTCATGTTAAAATTGTACCCCAAAATATCTCATATGACATGTGTCAAAACTTCCCAGCCTCATAACTCGGTCAAAACTCAGCCGATTTTCACCTGGTTTGGTTTTTTACCCGTCGTTTGGCATTTAAAACAATATGGCATTTAAATCTGGCAACGTAATTTTTCATCGAAATTCATGTCAAAATTCTACCCCTAAATGTCTCACATGACATGGGTCAAAACTTCCCAGCCTCATAACTCGGTCAAAACTCAGCCGATCTTCACATGGTTTGGTTTTTTACCCATCGTTTGGCATTTAAAACAATATGGCATTTAAATCTGGCAACGTAATTTTTCATCGAAATTCATGTTAAAATTGTACCCCTAAATATCTCACATGACATGTGTCAAAACATCCCAGCCTCATAACTCGGTCAAAACTCAGCCGATTTTCACCTGGTTTGGTTTTTTACCCATCGTTTGGCATTTAAAACAATATGGCATTTAAATCTGGCAACGTAATTTTTCATCGAAATTCATGTCAAAATTGTACCCCTAAATGTCTCACATGACATGGGTCAAAACTTCCCAGCCCCATTACTCGGTCAAAACTCAACCGATTTTCACGTGATTTGGCTTTTTAACCATCATTTGGCATTTAAAACAATTTGGCATTTAAATCTGGCAACGTAATTTTTCATCGAAATTCATGTCAAAATTGTACCTCTAAATATCTCACATGACATGGGTCAAAATTTCCCAGCCGCATAACTCGGTCAAAACTCAGCCGATTTTCACCTGGTTTGGTTTTTTACCCATCGTTTGGCATTTAAAATAATTTGGCATTTTAATCTGCCAACGAAATTTTTCATCGAAATTCATGTCAAAATTGTACCCCTAAATATCTCACATGACATGGGTCAAAACTTCCCAGCCCCATTACTCGGTCAAAACTCAACCGATTTTCACCTGGTTTGGCTTTTTACCCATCGTTTGGCATTTAAAACAATATGGCATTTAAATCTGGCAACGTAATTTTTCATCGAAATTCATGTTAAAATTGTACCCCAAAATATCTCATATGACATGTGTCAAAACTTCCCAGCCTCATAACTCGGTCAAAACTCAGCCGATTTTCACGTGGTTTGTTTTTTTACCCATCGTTTGGCATTTAAAACAATATGGCATTTAAATCTGGCAACGTAATTTTTTATCGAAATTCATGTCAAAATTGTACCCCTAAATATCTCACATGACATGGGTCAAAACGTCCCAGCCTCATAACTCGGTCAAAACTCAACCGATTTTCACGGGATTTGGCTTTTTAACCATCATTTGGCATTTAAAACAATTTGGCATTTAAATCTGGCAACGTAATTTTTCATCGAAATTCATGTTAAAATTGTACCCCTAAATATCTCACATGACATGGGTCAAAACGTCCCAGCCTCATAACTCGGTCAAAACTCAACCGATTTTCACGGGATTTGGCTTTTTAACCATCATTTGGCATTTAAAACAATTTGGCATTTAAATCTGGCAACGTAATTTTTCATCGAAATTCATGTTAAAATTGTATCCCTAAATATCTCACATGACATGGGTCAAAATTTCCCAGCCTCATAACTCGGTCAAAACTCAGCCGATTTTCACCTGGTTTGGTTTTTTACCCATCGTTTGGCATTTAAAATAATTTGGCATTTAAATCTGGCAACGTAATTTTTCATCGAAATTCATGTCAAAATTGTACCCCTAAATATCTCACATGACATGGGTCAAAATTGTCCAGCCTCATAACTCGGTCAAAACTCAACCGATTTTCACGTGGTTTGGTTTTTTACCCATCATTTGGCATTTAAAATAATTTGGCATTTAAATCTGGCAACGTTATTTTTCATCGAAATTCATGTCAAAATTGTACCCCTAAATATCTCACATGACATGGGTCAAAACTTCCCATCCTCATAGCTCGCTCAAAACTCAACCGATTTTCACCTGGTTTGGCTTTTTACCCATCGTTTGGCATTTAAAATAATTTGGCATTTAAATCTGGCAACGTAATTTTTTATCGAAATTCATGTCAAAGTTGTACCCCTAAATATCTCACATGACATGGGTCGAAATTTCCCAACCTCATAACTCGGTCAAAACTCAACCGATTTTCACGTGATTTGGCTTTTTAACCATCATTTGGCATTTAAAACAATTTGGCATTTAAATCTGGCAACGTAATTTTTCATCGAAATTCATGTTAAAATTGTACCCCTAAATATCTCACATGACATGGGTCAAAATTTTCCAGGCTCATAACTCGGTCAAAACTCAACCGATTTTTACGTGGTTTGGTTTTTTACCCATCGTTTGGCATTTAAAATAATTTGGCATTTAAATCTGGCAACATAATTTTTCATCGAAATTCATCTTAAAATTGTACCCTTAAATATCTCATATGGTCATGTGTGAAATGTTCCGATTTTCATATGGTTGACTTTTTTGTCGTGGTTTAATCCCTATAATAATTAGTCCTTTAAGACTGGCGGAAATTTATGTTAAAATTGGCTACAATAGTTCTCAACCAAGTCAGTCGGCTGAGCTTTGCAACTGCGTCCTCCTGTTCTCATAGATTTTCAACACAGCTGTGCCTTAAAGAGTATCGTCATTGCTCGCATATATATATATATATTTATTTCTTTATAATATATTCCTCAATAATTTATGGCCAGCAGCTTCCGAAATGCAAGCAGCCAAAAATTAGTCATAGCTCGAAACATTAATAAATTGGCTTCTGAGCAACAGGAAATGGGAAAATAACCACCACAGCAATTTTCGTGCCCACGGCTTTTAGGGGTAGCAAAAGCTCCCACAGCAAAATGGGAACATCTAAATTTGAGCAATTAATAAAAAATGTTCATAAAAAAAAAAAGAAAAAGGAAATTTAATTAAAGCAAAATACTTGGCACAGCAATTAACAAGCGGCACATGTGCGTGGTCCAAGCGGGGCTGAAAGGAGGGGACAGGCAGAGAGGCAGTCCAAGTTGCGAATCCAGCGAACGCCTCCACCCGCCGGAATGTGCCACATCTTTTCTTGTTGTTGTTGTTGTTGCTTTGACTGCTTGGACGCCACGTAGCCGGGCGGGCATTGTTTTTGGCCTGGCACTCATAACGCCAGCGCGAACATGTCACCATTTCATTTCCAGCTGCAAGGAATTTCAAATTGTCAAGGGGAGGATTGGAGGGGGACTACTGGTTTGCCATTTGGACGGCCCGCTGGAGAGCTTGTTATGCAAGTTGAAAGGGAATTTGTGTCAGGCAGCGCACTTTGGCGTCTGTCTGCGTATGCCGGGAGTGCGTGCGCGGTCCACCAGCTCCAGTTGCAGCTCCAGCTGGAGCAGGTCTCGGGGATACCAGTTGCATAATTATGATTAAATTATTTTATTAAAAGCATTTCATGTTAAATATGTAATGCATGCGATAATTGCAGCGACATTTTCTAATTGCATGCACACATTTCTGGGACAAGTTCAAAGGATCTAATAGGGCACAGTTGTGCGTAGCGAAAGGATGCGTTCATTTTGTGCATTTTATTCATTTGAATGACACCAAAAATTGTGAAATTTATGGGTTTATTTATCTTTTTCTATAAACTGAAAATCTATTCAGGGACCAACCAATTTTAATTTGTTTTTACCTCAAGCTGAGCCTTGAACCGAATAAGTATTTCAAAGAGCTGGAAATCATAAATTTGACCCAAAGTTTTTTTAAAGCAAATGTTCTGATTAAAAAAAGATGTTCAAAAGCCTACATGATAAACTTAGTGCTTCCAACCTAATATTCAAAATATGCTCAGATGCGAGGATCGATATTTATCGATTTTAGATAAATAAACTGGAAAAACGTATGGCATAGAGAAACTGTATAAGTAGACCGAACTTGGCTAGAAATGACTTGAGTTTTAATGCAAATCAAGAATATTTATGTTTTTTTTAAGATATTTATAAGAATATATCCTTCATTTTTTGGCAAATTTAAAATATTGCGTCATTTTGTTGAAAGTAACTCCAGGTTTTTACGATTTTATGTTAAAATTATATTTATATTTGAAAAACGAGGATCATTTTTAAATATGCAAAGCAACCTTGTTATGATAAAACACATAACATATTGTTTTTATCGATCCGAATAGGCTGTGCATTTTTCTCAGACTGTTGTCAAGCGGAGCACTGAGCGTATCAGCAATATAATCTCATTTAGTTTTTGAGTCTCACAAAATTAACACGTTTTTCTTTGTTCCGTTTTCCGAATTCATATATATATATATAAATATATATTAAAAAAAAGTCAAAATTGCGAAAAAAAAAGAACAGAACGTTTTTCCTTGACCGATATATTTAGTAGGCCCATTCCTGTACGTGTGTGTGCGCGCGCGTGTGTATTTTTTTTGAGCAACTGTGCGTGCGTGTGTGTGTGTGTCTGTGCGCGTGCCATAGTTATCGATAACAATCGAAAACCGTAGCTTCGATAGCAGCAGCAGCAGCAGCAGTAGTTGCCACCGCAAAGATGAGTGAGAAGGACAAGAATATCGTTTGCCACAAGTGCAACGAGACGATCACAAAGCGCGTTATAACGGCTTTGGGCAAGACCTGGCATCCGGAGCATTTCCTGTGCCGACATTGCGACAAACAGATCGAGGATGCCACCTTTAATATACAGGACGGTGAGCCCGTGTGCAGCGATTGCTTTGTCGAACGCTATACGAGCACCTGTGCCGCCTGCAAGAAGCCCATCCTGGAGCGCACCATATGCGCTATGGGCGAAAATTGGCATGAGAGCTGTTTTGTGTGCGATGGCGCCTGCAAGAAGCCCTTGTCGAATCGCCCCTTCTATGAGCGGGACGGCAAGGCCTATTGCAAGCAGGATTACGAGGATATGTTTGCCGTACGCTGTGCCAAATGCGAGAAGCCCATCACAGATAGTGCCATCGTTGCCATGAACGCTAAATGGCATCGTGATTGCTTCCGTTGCAATCGCTGCGAAAATCCGATCACATCACAGACCTTCACCATCGAGGGGGACAAGCCCGTTTGTCCTGCCTGCACCTGCTAGATGGGGAGGCATCAAAAAAAAAATGCCACTAACCGGACAAACTTGTACTGCACCTGGACCATATCGGAACTGAATAACATACGTACATTTACATATATAAACCATACAACATAAAAAAAAACCAAACAAACAAACAACCATCATTGAGGTTAGGTTTTGATTGTTCATGCATTTATAGTTTTAAGAGCTAGTGCTTCCGGACAATTGGAATTATAAATGTACCTGTAATCTCAATCTGAGGCTCAATAAACTATGTAACAATTACGTACACAATATACACCTACAATTCCCCCCACCCAGTTACAATACACTAAATAACTCAATAGAAAATGAAATTGCTTGCGTGTTTTCCTTTATTCCATTTGACATTTTAAGAAATGATCTCGATTGTGTGAAATGTTTGTATATGTGTTTGTGTGTATGTATGTGGGTTCAAGTATGTAGGTGTGGGTGTTTGTGTATGCAGGTGTGGGTGTGCATTTATGCATATGTATGTATGTATTTATGTATGTTTGTTTTCTTGTATCAAATGCAGACCAAGCTAATTATCGCTGTGCTGCAAATTTAAATAAAAACGAATTTCTACCAAGTGCTCTCCTCCTCGATTCTCAAGGTTTAAAGTAGGCCCTGCTTAAATTCAAGAAGGCAGCAAGCGTTGGCTTCGGCGGCCGGTGGAGGAGCAGCTTGAGGCGGAGGAGCAGTTTGAGGAGGTGGGTGGGTAAGTAGGTATGTATGTATGTAGGTATGCATTTATGTATGTATGTATGTAGGTAGGTATTAAGGTATGTATGTATGTATGGTATGGTATGTATGTATGTATGTATGTGTGTGTGCTAGTTTCATAGCAGGCGGCGGCTTCAACTATAGAGGGGATGGCGGCTTCAATATTGGAGAAGGAGACAGCTTTATGATGGAGACGGTGGCATTAATGTAAAAAATATATGTAATTGACTAGCATCTATAGACGCGGCGATCTAGCCATGTCCTAAGAGAGCTGAGAATTGAATTGTACGTCGTTTTAGTTCCCTCGCAGTACAAGTTTATTTCCGATAATCGATAACTTGACCCGTTTCCAAGCAATATTAATCCTAGTTTTAATGATAATAGATGCAAAATTTGATATGCAGCCTTATAGCTGGAAATTTAATGCCATCAAATTGGGCAGCAAAGTTAGATATTAGAATCCTCGAAAATTAATTTTTCTTATGTGGATTTTCATAAAGATAAGGTAAGTGCTTAATCTTTATCCACTGGTAGCACCAGTGAGTAACTTCCATATGAATGTTTGGCAAATAGACCAGATG